>NW_026947518.1:0-699000 GCF_034190915.1 Cavia porcellus | reverse complement strand
CAACCTTGATAGAGACTTGCATGAGACACTGACAGTGCCTCTAGGTCTCCAGGTAAACTTGTGGTGGTCTTTGCCATGGGCTCTAGGTGTTCAGCAGAACATAAGTATATTGTCATAGGATTCAGATTCTCAGTTGGATTTTTTAGGTGTCTAGTATGTGGACAGGTCTACACCTCTCTAAATCTGAATTTTTGGGAGTAAACATTTTAATATAATCTTATCAACTATAAGTTGCATATTAAATCTCTTTCCTTGCAAAACCTGGCTACAACATATGGGAAAGGGTAAGAGGCGACATTTTTCAGACATGACGAAGTTCTTTACTTAGCTAATGTCCCATGCCACATTTCTCATGTGGAGAAGCCCAGCTATATCAATAGCTTGGTTTTGAAAACTGTTGTAGATTCTCTAAGGATATTAAGCCATTACATTCTGTGTTGCATGATCAAGAAGCACATGGGTTAGGAATGTACATGGTGCTTTCTGTCACCTGAACCTAGCCTTTGTAGCCTATACTGTCTGGCCTCAGTGTACCTGAATTGCCAAAAAATGGATGCACTCACAGATGCAGTCATTTTATGTTTACAATTAATTTGCAAGTCTATTGACATGTTATATCCTGCTATTGCATCTTTAACTTTCATGACAAAGAACATCTAAAGAAATTTATGAACACCAAGCCAATCCTGCAAAGAATACTGAAAGACAGTTTAGATACCCATAGAATAAAACTACTAAGCAAGTCAAACAATTAACCAGTATGGAAAGATAACATGTCAACAGTAAACCAATACATAACAGTTATAAACATTAATGTGAGTGGCCTCAATTCACCAATTAAAAGAAACAGACTGGTACAATGGATGAAGAAACAATGACCAATCACATGCTGTCTATAAGAAACCCATCTAACCCAAAATGAAACTCACATACAGAAAATCAAAGGATGGAAAACAATGCATCATGCAACAGAAAGTGAAAAAAAAACAAGGGTAGCTATTTTGTTTGCAGACAATGTGAACTTCAAACCAGGAATGATTCTAAGACATAAAGAAGTCACTACATACTGGTTAAGGGGAAAATTCAAGAGGAAGAGATAACTATTTAAATATATATGCACGAAATTCCAGAACACAAAGTTATCCAAAGCAAGTATATATAGAAATGAAAAATCAAATAAGCAATAACACAATTCTAACAGGAGAACTTAACACACTATGGACACCAAGAGACACATCAACCAAACATAAGTCAGCAAAGAAATAACAGAACTGAATCACACCTGTAAACTAATGGACTTGATGGACATATACAGAGTGTTCGTCCTAACATCAGAATACATATTGTTCTCAGCATTACATGGGATACTCTCTAACATAGATCAAATACTAGGCCACAGAACATTTTTAAATAAAAGCAAAAAGTTGAAATTATCTCATGCATATTATAAGGTCATAGTGGCATAAATCTAGTAACTAATGATAGAAGAAACTGCAAAAATCACACAAACACATGGAAATTGAATAACACACTCGAGCAATCCATGGGTCACAGAGGAAATCAAAGAACAAATTAAACAATACCTAAAAGCAAACAAAAATACAGATACAACTTACTGGAATGTGTGGGATGCAATAAAGCAGTCCTCAGAGGAAAATTTATTGCACTGACTTCCCACAACCTAGTGAATACAAATAAACAACCTGATGGTACACCTCAAATATCTAGAAAGACAAGAGCAAGTGAAGCCCAAAGTCGAAAGAAGGGAGGAAATTATAAAAATCAGAGCAGAAATTAATGCTATAGAGCCTAAGACCACAATCCAAAGAATCAATGAATGAAACAGTTGGTTCTGTGAAAGAATAAATAAATTTGATAAGCACCTCACCTACCCTATTTTAAAAAGGGAAGAAAAAGCTCAAATTCATGAAAGAAGGAATGCAAATGAGAAAATCATGAAGGACTCTTGGGAAATACAGAAGATCATCAACACCTATTTTAAAATTGTCTACTCTAATTGGTTTAATAACACAGAAGCAATGGACAGATTCCTAGAAACATATAAAGTACCAAAGCTTTGTCAAGAAGATGTAAAACTACTGAATAACTCAATCTCTATTAATGAAATTGAAAATATAATAATTCTCCTTATGTACAAAGAAGAGCCCAGGCCCAGATTCATTCACCGTGGAATTCTACAAGAAATGCAAAGAAATTTAATGCTAGCACCCTTCAAACACTTCAATTAAATCAAAAGGAAAGCAATTCTTCCTTAGTCATTCCTGGAAGCAAATATTATTCTAGTTGCAAAACCTAAGAAAGACCCAACTAAAAAACAGAACTACAGGCCAATCTCCCTAATGAACACAGATGCAAAAATCCTCAAAAAAATATTGGCAAACAGGATGCAGCAAATCACCAAGATGATACACCACACCCAAGTGCAATTCATCCCAGGCATGCAGGGATGTTTCACCATATGTAAATCAATCAATGTAATCTACCATATCAATAAAACCAAAGGTAAGAATCACATGGGCATTTCTGTTGATGCAGAAGAAGCTTTTCATAAGGTGCAACTTCCATTCATGAAAAGAACCTTACAGAAAATTGGAATAGATGATCTTTACCTCAATATGATAAAGGTCATGTATGGCAAACCAACAGCCAGCATCATATTAAATGGTCAAAAGCTCAAGACCTTTACCTTAAAATATGGCACAGGACAAAGATGCCCCTCATTACTGATCCTATTCAAAATTGTACTGGAAATACTAGCCAGAGCAATGAGATAATAGACAGAAATTAAAGGGGTAAAGACAAGAAAAGAGGAAGTTAAATTACTATTATGTGCAGATAACATGATACTCTACCTAGAAGACCCTCAAAATTCCATTGGAAGTCTCCTAGATACAATAAATTGAGCAAAGTAGCTGGATACAAAGTCAATACTCAAAAATCAATAGCATTCCTATACACTAACAACAAAATTATTGAGAGAGAAATAGGAGAAGCCATACCCTTCACACTACCAACCCCAAAAATGAAATACTTTGGAATTAATCTCATGAAAGATTAAAAAAAATCTACATAAGGAAAATTAATATTCTGAAAAATACACCAAAGAGAATCTCAGAAAATGGAAAGACATCACTTGTTCATGCATAGTAAGACTATGTATTGTGAAAATGGCCTTTCGCTCAAAACTGTTATACAGATTCACTGTAATCCCAATGAACATAGCATCAACATACCTCATAGAGAGAAATCTAGAGAAATCACTCATAAAATTATTCTGGAACCAGAAGAGACCTAGAATAGCAAAGACAATTCTAAGCAGCAAAGGAAAGGCAGGAGGCATCACAAGCTCTGAGTCTAACTTATACTGCTAAGCAATTATAATAAAATCAACATGGTATTGGAATAAAAACATATCTGAAGATCAATGGAATAAATTAAAAGATACGACCACAACTACAAACAAACTCAAGCATCTTATTTTTGATAAAGGGGCCAAACATGTTCACTGGAAGAACTACAGTCTCTTTAATGAATTGTGCTTGAAAAACTGCCTCACCATAGGCCAAAAACTAAAAATAGACCCATTCCTATCACCATGTATTAAACTAAAATGTATGTGGATCAAAGATATGAATATTATAACAGAAACACTAAATCTGTTGGAAGATAAACAGGGTACAATTGTTGAAGACATAGGAGTAGGTAGAGAATTCATGAACAGGAGTCAAACCACATGGGAAATATTTCCCAGAATCAACAACTGGGATCACATCTTATTAAAAAGTTTGTGCATGTCAAAAGAAATCTCCAGCACAGTGAAAAAAACAAACCACAAACTGGGAAAAAATCTTAGTGAACCATCCCTCAGACAAAGGGTTTCTGTCTAAAACATATAAAGAATTTTAAAAAATCAGACTCCCAAAATTCAAATAGCTAATCCAAAAATAGCATTTGAGATGAATACACAATTCTCAGATGAAGAAATACAAATGGCAAATAAATACATGAAAAAATGTTCATCATGATTACTCTTTAGAGAAATGCAAATTAAAGCCACACTGAGATTCCATCTCACTCCAGAAAGAGTGGCCAGGATCAAGAAAACTACCAACAACAAATGCTGGAGAGGCTGTGGAGAAAATGGAACTCTCCTGCACTGTTCGTTGGAGTTTAGACTGGTGAAACCATTACGGGATCAGTATGGAGATTTCTCAAAAAACTGGGATAAGAAGTCCTACTTGATCCAGCTATTCCACTTCTAGGCATATCCACAGAAGAACTGAAAGCATCATACCTCAGTGATATAAGTACACCCATTTTTATAGCAGCACAAATTTTATAGCAGCCAGATCTTGGAAACAGCCTATCAGTCTGTATACTGAGGAATGGATAAAAATCTGTGGTATTTTAATTCAATGGAGTACTACTTACTACTCAGCTATAAAGAATGATCACATTGAGATATTTATAAATAAATGGATGCAACTTGAGACCTTACTCATATGTGAAATAAATCAAACTCACACATATAAATACTGTATACTCTCCCTATTGTAAGAACTGGTAAGAGTACATAAGAGTTTGTGGTAACCATGAATCCCCATTACATTGCTTGGAGACTTACAATGTTCCCATTCATTAGTTGTAATAATTTTATCCTGGGTTGTTTGATCTTATTATTTGTGATGGTATGAACAGCTATGTTTAAGAAAACAAGACATTATCATAGCCACTGCTAATTTAATGTCATCTTGCTTTGAAGTGCTGTCATGCTTCTGTTCTTCTGTTTCCAATCGGTTACATCATGTTTTATCTAATTGGATTTTATTATGTGTGACACTATAAACAAATCTTTTATGAATAATGAGATAATATGATGACAATTTTCCATTTGGTGTTGTTTGGTTTTGAATTTCCTGTAATAATTTCATTCTCTTTAATGGTTTTATACTATTTTGTTATGTTTGATACTATTGTATATGAAGGTATACTCAACTATTTCAAGGAAAGAGGAATTATGGTAGCTACTGATATATGGGGTTGTCTTGTGAAATATTGTGTTGCTTAAATTGTTCTGTTCAGAAAAAATGTAATTTTCAAGTCTCCCATATCTTTTACTGATTTTGCTGATGTGAAAAAATGCAGGATGCACAATCTGAGTTCCCAATAATTAATTATTACAGATCTATAGACCTATCTGAACTCTTGGAAATTTAACTATAGAATCCCCCTGTTCCATCTAGAATTGGCCTTGAACCTAAGTGGTTCTGCAACATGTTACTAGAGTTTTACAAGCACAGAGCTTCTCTTCTCCTTTTTAGTTTACATTTAAACAGTGTGTAACAATGCCATGTCTCTATGGACAGGAGATCCTCATGTCTTTGCTTCAAAGGACTGCTTCTGCAATCAATGCTATTTTTACATTGTCTGGGTAAGCTATTTGCGTTATTCAAGCAACTCTATGTAAAATGCAATTTTACTCTTCATTTGCACTAGTGAGTTTCACACTGCTTTTTCTCATTTTCTTACAGCATCTTGCACTTTTAATTTTTCCTTACTATCATCACTGTGACTTTCATACTCACTTGGTCTAAAAATATTACGCACGCTGAGAAATAGTATTGATCAAAAAAAGTGTTACTCTGTCCTCAGCATCTGATGGCTCAGACTGACAAATTCTCTTCTGTGGAGCATGGTGACTAAGCATAAATGTGCTGAGATAGGGCAAATGTCTATCAGCATTCAGTAAAACTGAAAGGCCACATCTGTGAGTGAGAGAAAGTGGCAGTGATGAATGAGACTGGAGTGATGTTCACTGGTGATTGATGCAATTATATGGAAAAATGTTGGAACCATTGAAGCTGAATACACATGCAAGACTGTGGTGTGGCCTGGGCATGACTGAACTGAGAATGAGGAGACATTACAGGGGAAAAGATAGGGCAGGATAGTTTACATAAATTAGCATCATTTGTTCCTCTGAGGGATCCTTGAATCCCTTTCAAGATCCTGCTCAGGTTTCCTCCATTGTCCACTAAACTCCTTTCTGGTTCTGATTAAATACTTGCTACCCAGCATCATTCAGCCAGGTGCCTAGCAGACTTATGAGCTCTGCCAAGAATTTTACTTCTCCTGCAGCCCTAAAGATTGTGTCACTTGTTTCATTGTTTTGGGCCTTTCCCATGAACCTGTTTGAGGGGTTGTGGATCCAGGAATGGACCCCAAAATCTTGGTGCCTGAATGTGACTCTACAATGGAGATGTCTGATGTAGAGTGTAACTTACTTTTGCTGAATTCCTGGAGTGGAATACAGCCCCCAGAGCATGTCTATTTCACTTTCTTTGGAAAATCCTTTCATTTTCTTTGAAAAAAATCCCTTCACCCATTAAATCATGGAGAATTCTGTGTCTAAAGTGCAACAGAAACATAATGAAGAACTTCACTTCCTTAGGAAGGCAGGCCATGTGACTTTCAAGGATAGTTTGGTGCACCTCTTGTGGGAAATTCATGATCATTCTGCTTGTTATTCTGAGGTTGGTGTGGTCACTGTGGCAGATTGGGAGAAACATATATAAACTGCTGCATTGAGGAACCTTGAGCTCTGTTCTCTGTCTTGCACACTTGGTATCTTTGCTGGGATGTGGTGACATTTGGCAGGCAGGCACATGGAACAACACACGGTTCACTTCCCAGTTTTCCTGGATGCCTCACTGGTGCTGCTTCCCACCTCCTCTTGCTGCTGCCTCCAAAATATGCAAACCCTGTAAAACACCTGGGCAACTCTTCACCTGTTTGACCTCCCAAGCAAAAGATGGCCCAAGAAGGTAAATAATATGGCAAATTAATTGCTTGACCTGTTTTGTATAAATAGGAAAACAGCCCCACTTTGAAAGTTTGTAGTACTCTTGGGAGAACTGCTGAGCTCCCGAGGGGTGGGCAGGCCCACACTATCACCCGAGCCCAGCCTGTTTTGCTGCCGCGCCTGGCCATCGGTGTGCAGAGGAGGAGCTGGGCAGATCTGGGGTGCCTGCGTCGGCCTCTCTGTGTGTCTGGGGGACTGTGGATGTCTCCCCCCAGACTGTTTGGATCCCTCCAGGCTTCCAGGTGCAGTGAAGGGGAGAGGTGGGTTTGAGGCCTCTACATCCGCCTGCCTATCCCGGTTGCACTTGGAGAACTGCTGAGCTCCAGACAGGTGGGTGGGCCCACACTATCCCCAGAGCCCAGCCTGTTTTGTTGCCACACCTAGCCATCAGTGTGTGGAGGAGGAGCTGGGCGGATCTGGGGTGTCTGCATCAGCCTCTCCATGTGTCTGGAGGACTGTGGATATCTCTGCAAGCAGGGAGGGATCACAGGTTCCTGAGGCCCCATGGCTGTGGTGAGTACCCTGGCCCGCCTGCGATTGAAGAGCTGTGGAGCTACCAAGGGTCAGGTGGGTGCACAGTGTCCCTGAGGTCCAGCTTGTCTGGAACTGCGGAGTTCTGAGCAGGCAGAGGAGGGCCACTGGTTCTGCAGGCCCAATGGCTTGGGGTAGCGTGGTGCCAGATTCTCAGTAGCTACAAACATAGAAGGGGATTTTCAACAGATCCTGAGGAAGCTTTCAAATAACACTTGAAACACAGAAATATAAGAAAATGACAAAACGAAAGACCAAATTACAACCTCAAACCTCCAGCCCATCTCAAGAAACCCTAGGAGCAATATATATAGAAGAAAATATATCCCATCCACCTCATATATCGGACACAATAGCTACTGAAATTGACAAGCAACTCCAGGAAGCTTTAAAGAAATTCAAACTCGAAATAATCTCCCAGATAAAAGAAGAAATGATAAAAGAAATGAAAGAGATTCTAAATATATCTAAAGAAAACACAGATAAAAAATTGGAGGAACTAAACAAAAAGATAGAATGCCTAGACGAGCAATATAAGAAACAAACAGAATACATAATGCAGATGCACAGAGATATACAGGAAATAAAAAACTCCACTGAAAGTTGTAAAAACCGCCTTAATGAAAGTGAAGATAGAATTTCAGACCTTGAAGACAGGATTGCAGCTAGTGAACAGTAAAGGAAAGATCTTTTGAAAATAACAAGGAATCAGGAAACAACAATTCAACAACCGCAGGACGATGCAAAGAAGAATAATATAAGAATGATAGGGATTAATGAAAGAGAGGGAGACAACATGAAGGATGTCAGGAGGATATTTAGAGAAGTAATAGCTGAAAATTTCCCAAGCATGAGATCAGAAACTGACATCAGGATCAGTGAAGCATATAGAACTCCAAATAGTCATAACCAAAATAAAACTACACCCAGACATATAATAATCACCATCCCAGAAATCCAACACAAGAATAGATTATTAAAAGCTGTCAAAGAGAAAAGACAGATCACTTATAAAGGAAAACCTATCAGAATCACAGCAGACTTCTCAGCACAAACAATAAAGTCAAGAAAAGCATGGAGTGAAGTATTCCAGATCTTAAAGCAAAATGATTTCCAACCTAGACTGATATATCCTGCAAAACTATCATTCAAAATAGATGGCGAAATACGATACTTCCATGACAAAGAACAGCTGAAGAACTTCATGAACACCAAACCAACCCTGCAAAAAATATTGAAAGACAGTTTAAATACACAAAGGAAAAAACCACTAAGCAAAGCAAACAATTAAATAGAACAGAAAGATAAAGATGCAACAGCAGAGAGATAACATTCCTACAATTAACCAGCATTTAACAGTAATAACCATTAATGTAAAAGGTCTCAAGGCACCAATCAAAAGAAACAGACTAGCAGAATGGATCAAGAAACCAACCATATGCTGTTTACAGGAAACCCATCTAACCCAGAAGGATACTCACAGACTGAAAGTCAAAGGATGGAAAACAATTCTTCATGCAGCAGGAATCCAAAAAAAGGCAGGAGTAGCCATTCTGTTTGCAGACAATGTGAACTTTAAACCAACAATGACCATAAAGGACAAAGAAGGTCACTACATACTCGTAAGGGGAAAATTCCAAGAGGAAGAGATAACTATCTTAAATATATACGCACCAAACTCCAGAGCACCCAGTTATATAAAACAATTATTAACAGAAATGAAAACTCAAATTATCAGTAACACAATTGTAACAGGAGTCCTTAATACGCCATTGACACCAAGGGACAGATCAACCAGACAGAAAATGAGCAAAGAAATAACAGAACTGAATCACACCTGTGCACAAATGGGTTTGATAGACATATACAGAATGTTCCAACCAACAACATCAGAATACACATTCTTCTCAGCAGTACATGGAACATTTTCTAAAATAGACCATATATTAGCTCACAGAACATATTTAAACAAATGCAAAAGAGTTGCAATCATCCCTTGCATGTTATCAGATCATAGCGCTCTGAAATTAGAAATTAATGATAAAAGATACTGCAAAAATCCAGCAAACACATTGAAACTGAATAACACACTCTTGAGTAATCAGTGGGTCACAGAAGAAATTAAACAATACCTAAAAGAAAATGAAAATGCAGATAAAACTTACCAGAATCTGTGGGATGCAATGAAAGCCGTCCTGAGAAGAAAATTTATTGCACTGAGTTCCCACATCAGGAAAACAGAACGAATACAAATAAATAACTTGATGCTACACCTCAAACAGCTAGAAAAAGAAGAGCAAGTCAAGCCCAAAGCCAAAAGAAGAGAGGAAATTATAAAAAACAGAGCAGAAATCAATGCAATAGAGACTAAGAAAACAATCCAAAGAATCAACGAATCAAAGAGTTGGTTCTTTGAAAGATTAAATAAAATTGACATGCCCCTAGCCAACCTTATTAAAAAAAGGGAAGAAAAAGCTCAAATTCATGCAATATGAAATGAAAAAGGAGAAAGCACGACAGACCCAAAAGAAATACAGAAGATCATCAACACCTATTTTGAAAATCTCTACTCTCAAAAGTTTGATAACACAGAAGAAATAGACAGAGTCTTAGAAGCATATGAAGTACCAAAGCTAGATCAAGAGGATGTAAAACTGTTGAATAACCCAATTTCTGTTAATGAAATTGAAAATGTAATTAAGTCCTTACCCAACAAGAAGAGCCCAGGCCCAGATAGATTCACTGCAGAATTCTACAAGAAATACAAAGAAGATCTAATGCCGACACTCCTCAAACTATTCAATGAAATTGAAAGGGAAGCAATCCTTCCTAAGTCATTCCTGGAAGCAAATATTACTCTAGTACCAAAACCTGAGAAAGACCCAAATAAAAAAGAGAACTATAGACCGATCTCCCTAATGAACACAGATGCAAAAATCCTCAATAAAATATTGGTAAATAGGATCCAGCAAATCATCAAGAAGATTATACACCATGACCAAGTGGGATTCATCCCAGGAATGCAAGGATGGTTCAACATACGCAAATCAATAAATGTAATCCACCATATCAATAAAGCCAAAAATAAGAATCACATAATCATTTCTATAGATGCAGAAAAAGCCTTTGATAAGGTCCAACATTTATTCATGATAAGAACTTTACAGAAAATTGGAATAAATGGTCTTTACCTCAATATAATAAGGGAATTTATGACAAACCAACAGCCAGCATCATACTAAATGGCCAAAAATTGAAAGCCTTTACTTTAAAATTGGGCACAAGACGAGGATGTCCTTTATCACCACTCCTACTTAATATAGTACTGGAAGTACTAGCCAGAGCAATTAGGCAAGAAAGAGAAATAAAAGGGGTAAAGATAGGAAAAGAAGAAGTTAAATTATCATTGTTTGCAGATGACATGATACTCTACATAGAAGATCCCCTAAACTCCATTGAAAGACTCTTAGATACAATAAATAAATTCAGTAATGTGGCTGGATACAAAATCAATACTCAGAAATCAATAGCATTCCTATACACGAACAACAAAATCACAGAGAGGGAAATAAGAGAAACTGGACTATTCACATTAGCAAGCAAAAAAATGAAATATTTAGGAATTACTCTTACGAAAGAAGTGAAAGACTTATACAGTGAAAATTATAATACACTGAAAAAGGAAATTGAAGATGATCTCAGAAAATGGAAAGACATCCCTTGCTCATGGATAGGAAGAACAAACATTGTGAAGATGGCCATTCTCCCAAAACTGTTATACAGATTCAATGCAATGCCAATAGAAATACCATCAACATACCTTATAGATATAGAGAAATCACTCCTAAATTTCATCTGGAACCAGAAGAGACCTAGAATCGCAAAGGCAATTCTAAGCAGCAAAGACAAAGCAAGAGGCATCACAATCCCTGACTTGAAGTTATACTACAAAGCAACAGTAGTAAAATCAACAGGTATTGGAATCAAAACTAAACCGAAGATCAATGGAATAGATTAGAAGATACAATCACAACTACAAACACACTCAACCACCTTATCTTTGATAAAGGAGCCAAGCAGGTTCACTGGAAGAACGACAGTCTCTTTAATAAATGGTGCTGGAAAAACTGGCTCTCCATTTGCTGAAAACTAAAGCTAGACCCATGTCTATCACCATGTACTAAATTAAAATCTAAATGGGGGCTGGGGATTTAGCTCAGCGGCATAAGCGCCTGCCTTGCAAGCAGGCAGTCGTGAGTTCGATCCCCGGTACCAATAAAAACGAAAAAGACAAAAAAAAAAATCTAAATGGGT
The DNA here is from genome assembly GCF_034190915.1 of Cavia porcellus. NCBI lineage: Eukaryota > Metazoa > Chordata > Mammalia > Rodentia > Caviidae > Cavia > Cavia porcellus. The sequence goes on along the minus strand of NW_026947518.1, from coordinate 687,272 downwards.
CGAAGATCTGAATATTAAAACAGAAACACTAAATCTATTGGAAGACAAATTAGGTAGAAACCTTGGAGACATAGGAGTAGGTAAAGAATTCATGAACAGGACTCAAACCGCACAGGAAATACTTCCCAGAATCAATAACTGGGACCACTTCTTATTAAAAAGTGTCTGCATGTCAAAAGAAATCTCCAGCAGAGTGAAAAGAAAACCCACAAACTGGGAAAAGATTTTAGTGAACTCTCTCTCAGACAAGGGACTCTTGTCTAAAACATATAAAGAATTAAAAAACAGACCTCCAAAATTCAAAGATCCAATCCAAAAATGGGCATCTGAGATGAATACGCACTTCTCAGATGAAGAAATGCAAATGGCAAATAAATACATGAAAAAATGCTCATCATCATTAGTCATTAGAGAAATGCAAATTAAAACCACACTGAGATACCATCTCACTCCTGAAAGAATGGCCAGGATCAAGAAAACCAACAACAAATGCTGGAGAGGCTGTGGGGAAAAAGGAACTCTCCTGCACTGTTGGTGGGAGTGTAGACTGGTACAGCCTTTGTGGAGATCTGTCTGGAGATTTCTCAAAAAGTTGGGATTGGAAATCCCATTTATTCCAGCTATCCCACTTGTAAGCATATTCCCAGAAGAACTGAAAGCATCATACCACAGTGATATATGTGCACCTATGTTTATAGCAGCACAATTTGTAATCACTAGATCTTGGAAACAACCCAAGTGTCCATCAACTGAAGAATGGATAAAAAAGTGGTGTTATTTCTATACAATGGAGTATTATTCAGCTATAAAGAAGGATCACATTGAGATATTTATCAATAAATGGGCGCAGCTTGAGACCATACTCATAAGTGAAATAAATCAGTCTCACATGTGTGAATACTGAATAGTTTCCCTAATGTAAGTAATGATTCAAATATATAAAAATATGTGGTAATCATGATTCCCCATTATGTGGCCTTGAAGGCTTATAAAGTTTTCACTCATTAATTAGAAAGGCTTTATTCTGGGCTTCTTGATATGGAAATATTTGAAGCTAGAGTATATGAAGTTTTATCCAAATATTTCAAGGAAAAAGACAGACACTATGGTAACTACTGTTAAGTCGGGTTATTTGGTGGTGAAGTACTAGGTTGCTGAAACAGTCATGCTTTGACCTCTATTGTTATATTGTTATGTCCTGTTTTATCTCAATCTCCCCCTTATTCTTTAAAAAAATTATTTAGTTTTTTCTTATGTTTGTTTTAATTAAGGGGAAAAATTTAAAAAATTAGGATATATAATAGTAACTCTTTTTGATTTCCTATTAACTTGTTTTGAAGTCCTGTAATACTCCCACGATCTTGTTTTGACTGATTAGACTCTGTTCAATTCTATATGATAGTATCAAATTTGAGGGTATAGGCAACTATTTTGAAGGCAATAAGATTCACTAAGATGCCCATTCTGATTTGACTATTGTCTCCTTTGGAAGTCCTGTAATGTTTACAATGCCTAAGTTTTATAGGTCTTGTTCTCTACTGTTTTGTCCAACTTTATAATATCTAATGAGATAGACAATTCTTTTTAAGGAAACAAGAGACAACATTGATAACTATTGTTGATAACCTTGTACTCTGTTCTACACCATGTGCTATGTCTATCCTTGGTTTTGACTGACAGCTTTGTTTTGCCATATTTGACTGTATTCTCTCCCCCCTAAAAAAGTAATAAGAACTAAAGTTTAATAAAATCCAAAATGTGTAAATTTTGTTGTAAAAAGAGAGGGAGGGAAAAAAAAGAGCTCTAACAGATATAACAGCAATTGTGTTTAGGGGTGTTAAATAGCTGACTATATTAATGTTTTTGGATCATTGAACACAGCTGTTTGCAGTCTCCCTGTTTGAATGTCCACTTTGTATTCTTTGATACTGTGATTTGAGCAACTATTTTCAAGATGATAATATGTAATCTATTAACAGGTGATTTCTTACTGTTACGTTTTTTTTTTTTTTTTTTTTTTTTTTTTGTAGTTCTGTATTACGTGTACCCTTACACGGCTTTGTTTTGTTTTGTGTTTTTCTCTTTTTCCTCTTAAAAAATTTTAAAAAAAAGAAAGTTTGTAGTACTCTATTTAAAGAGTTAAAAGGAGCAGGGGGTAATCTCAGCGGCCTACCTAGCTGCCTGAAACACTCAAGTTTGTGAGTTCAATCCCACGTTCCAAAAAAACAAAAACAAGAAAGATCAAGAGTTTAAAATGGCTGTCAAGGAATATGGATTTAAAAGTACTTTTGTAAATGGCATTACTGAGGGTATTCTTCATGATTGTGAAATGATCCTTTTGGACTGGAAAGTCTCAGTGCATACTATTATCATTCCAGCCCAACATCAGGTGTGGCTTAAGAACTTTCTGGTGCTGAGGACATGCAAGCTATTATTAATTTTGATTGCTATATTCCTATAGGAGCTGCTGAATTATGAGGGGAGAGAGATTTTTCAGACATTTGTCACCAAGTTCATTGCCACCCTCTGGCTATTATCCTCAAATTGCTTTAAAAGCTTGAAAAAGAATCTCTGAAGCAGTAGACACCCAAGGTTTTTTAGTACTATTAAACAGGAGGACACTGAACCTTCTCTATATGCAGTTCAGGCTGACCTTGAGTTTAATTTGTAGTCTATCCTCATTTGATAACACTAAAGAAAGCCCCACCTTTTTTCACTAATCTGCTTGTTCCTTGCACAAACTGTTTCACATTCCACCTTGTGCAGCTAGAGCTTTTATTTCCACTGGTTTCCATTGTTCTGCCATGCCTCACCCTTTTCCCTGTGATGCTGTCAACTCTCGTGGCCTCTGCTCCAATGACTCATGGTAACATGCTACACACAGTGTTCCTCCTTAAAACTTTTTCATTTCTTCAAGTTTTTGTTGATATATTTTCTGTTTTTATTTGTGCTTCAGCACTGCATGATGAATCTGCCCTGCATGTAATTCAACATCTCCTGGCTGCATTAGCTGTCAAGGGTGTATCTTCCTTTTTTAAACTGACAATGGTCCAGCCTACACTTCACAGCCTTTTACTTCTTGTTATTCCACATGGCAAATTTGTTATATAACTTGTATCCCCTGTAATCCCAGTGGCCACACTATCATTGAACAATATCATTATTCACTCAAATCTCTTCTCTTGAAACAATTAAAGGAGAAAAATGCTCTTCCTGCACAAGTTTTACTATTCTGTTCATGGTGCTATTTGCTTTCAGTTACTTGTCTTTCCCTACAAGGCTTTCTTCTTCTCTGATTCAAAGGCATTTTCACGAGGGTATCCCTCTAACAAAGCATTTTATATTATATAAAACACCCCAAGAGCCACATAGGCAGGGTCAGGTGCCCCTACTGAACTGGGTTAAATGGGATGCTTCTATGTTATTGCCTTCTGTGGATTTCTGCTTGTTGTGTTTGCCCTGCATGGAATGAGTTGGTACCACAGGCTACTCAACATAATTCCAACATTTCATCTCTCTCTGAATCAAGCCTTGGATCCTTTTGTACCAGATCTTTGCTAGTTGCTGTATAACAAATCCAACTGGTTGATTTGTACTTGGAAATTCTAAATTCGTAAGAAGGTATTATAATTTTGGCTTGATTAATGATATGCTCAAGTTTACTCTGATTTTATATTTGTCAGCCTGTCCACATATCAGTTGCCTGTTTGTCCAGTCAGCTTGTAAGAAGGTGCTGAAAGTTGCTGAGCTTGTGATTGTTCATCCCTGTAAAGCAGAAAGCAAAACTGCCCATACAGGAGTGCTCAAGGTGCCCAGAACATCTGGGAAATGTCCTGAGGGCATGGAGTGCTGGAGGTGAACAGGTGTTCCAGCACTGGGGGCACGGATTTTAAGAAGTGAGCTCGTTTTCTTCTGTTTTATTTCTTCTGTTTTCATCTAAGTTATCTTCTGTTTTTATCTCTCCTGTGGCAATGGATCACAATTTTTGTCTTTTTTTCACATCTACAGATTATTCTTTGCCCTCAAAATGCTGCTCTTTTTCCATTACATATATGTAGTCATTTACACCTACCTGGCTTTTTACAAGATAATGCTATTTCTGATCAAGGATTGCAGATACTCTACAGCCCCCACTCTTCTTTTTTGGCCTTTTTGAGGCAGGTTATCCCTATGCAGTTCAGTCTGGCCTTGGGCTTACTCTGTAGTCTACCCTCTTTTTGATAACACTAAGCAAAGCCATGCCTTTTTTCAACAATAAGCTTGTTCCTTGCATAAATTGTTTCACATTCCAACTTCTGAAGCTAAAGCTTCTATTTCCACTGGTTTCCATTGTGCTGCCATGCCTCACCATTTTCCCTGTGCTGCTGTCAACTCTCATGGCCTCTGTTCCAATGACCCTTGGTAAGCATGCCACACACTGTTCCTTGATTTCTTTTTCATTTCTTCATGTTTCTGTTGATACAATTTCTGGTTTTATTTGTGCTTCACCACTTCACGGTGAATATGCCTGACATGTAGTTCAGCATTTCCTGACTACATTTGCAGTCATGGGTGTATCTTCCTTCCTTAAAACTGTCAATGGTCCAGTGTATACCTCGCAGGCTTTGGCTTCCTTTTGTTCCACATGGAACGTTTCTCATTTAACTTGTATCCCCTATAATGCCACTGTACAAGCAATCATTGAACAAGCTCATTATACTCTCAAATAAGCTTACTGCCTCAAATATACTGTGTTGTTATCAATCTTTTCTTCTGGATGTCCAACAGCTAACGTTTAGAGACCAAAAATGTGAGACACACAAATGGGCTAAATGGATAGCCAATATTTTGGCCCCAGTGCTTAAAGCTTGGAGGAGACTCAAGATGTAAAGAAATTCTGCTTGACCTGCGTGCCCTATGAAAAGATACTCAGTGAGTACCTAGTATTCTGATCAGGAAGATGAAGAGACCACAAAGGAAAGTGAACTGTCATGCAAGGTGTGCCTAAGGAGAGTCATGAGTCACCAAAAAAATCTCCTAAGCTTTCCCAGAAATCAATGTGGTTAAGCAATGGCCCTAACTCTTCCAGGTGGCTGACACTGACAGAAGAGATATGAGAAGATATGCATGGTTATAAGAGTGTTCTTGAGTAGACCTAACTGGCCTTGATAGGAAGTAATGAACCAATTGTCCTTAGTGCAGTCCTTATGTTAGCTTGGTCTTGAACCTTCTGCAGAAAAGTCTGGCCTCTGGAGGTACAGTGCAATGTAAAATATTGTCTGTGGATGAATCTTGGATCACCCACAACCTCTGAAAATTGCTGGCTATGCTGGTAACTGACTACCATTATGAACCTATGGACTGTGCAGTGGTGGGAGCTCTAACAGAGCCTCTCCATTTATGCTGGTCACCCATCTGTGTATCAACCAAATCAAAAGGAGGGATATGTTGGAGCCATTGAAGCTGAATACTCATGCAGGGCTGTGATGTGGCACAGGCATGATTGAACTGAGAATGAAGAGATGCCTCAGGGGGCACGATAGGTCAAAGCTGAGGCCACCTAGACACTTCCTGTGGGATAGTTCTCTGCAGTTGGCATTATCTGTTGCTCTGAGTGGGTCTTGAGCCTCCCCCAAGATCCTTATCTAGTTTCCTCCATTGTCCACTCAACTCCTGCCAGCATGAGTTGGCCAGCTGCCTAGCAGAGTGATGAGTTCTGCCAAGGATCTCTCTCCTCCTGCAGCCCTGAAGACCATGCTGTGTTTCTCATTTCTTAGAGCTTTTTTGGTACCCCTTTTTGGAGTCTTGATGTCTAAGAAAAGACCCCAACATGAAACATAAAATGTATCTGTTTTAAAGACTCAGCACTGAAATATGGTATTGTTGGATGATGACAGGACCAAGTATCAAACCTGTTTAAGACAATTTAAGTATACAGATGCTGTTCTATTCCACTGTACTTTATTGGTTCACCAATGCCAAATCCTCTCACATGACACAACTTTCCTCAAGACATTTCCACTCCAATCAATGACCTACATATGAATTATTTTCTGTAGGACACACACATAAATATGCAGGTTTTATAATATGTCTCCACTAAGTCATGCTGATGACAAAATTAACAATCCTGATCCATTTCAGACCTGAGAGGAGAAATAGAAAGCTAATCTGCCCTTCCTGTGAGCTGGTGGATGTCATGTGGGGAATAGTAGAGGAAACTAGCCAATGTGTCCATGTTGTGATTCTGCGGAAGCTATTCTGGTTCTTAGAAGAAAAGCAAGAAAATAACTTACACTTCCTGTGAGCTAACCCGTGCATTGGCTGGGAGCAGAGCACCACAGTCACCTCCTCCCAACACCAACCATCTGACTAGCTTAGAGGACATGCTGAGTTAATAGCAATGAAGGTATAAAAACAACTTAATCCTTGTATTACTCGATTGAGTTTGCAGACTAAGGCTAGTATTCTTAAGCATGTGTTTAAATTGGGAAATAATGGTAAAAGAAGTTGGAAAAACTTCATAAGTATATGGAAATTAAACAGAACTCTCCTAAACAACCAGTGGGTGACAGGTGAAATAAAGGAAGAAACATAAAAATACCTACAACCTAACAAGCATATAGATGCAAAATCCTGTACCTTATGGGATTCAATGAAAGCAGTCCAAAGAGGGAAATTTATAGTAGTCAAATCTCACATCAGGAAATAGAAAGAACCCAAACAAATAATGAAATGTTGCATCTCAATCTTCCAGAAGAAGAATGGCAAGACAAACACAAATCCCATACAAGGGAGGAAATTATAAAATCATGCAAGAAATTCATGCAAAGAAAAAATTCAAAGAATTAATGAATCAAAGAGGTGGTTCACTGAAAGAATAAAAAAAATTGATAAACCCTTGGACAACCATATCATAAAAGAAAAAAATAAAGACTGAAAACCATGCATTGAGGAATCAGAAGAATAAAATAACTACAGATCCTGTGAAAATTCAGAAGAGCATCAATATCTACTTGAAAAGCTTATACTTTCATAGGTTAGAAAATATAGAAATGCACTGATTTCTAGATACATATAAAATGCCAAATCTGATTCAAGAAGATATAAAAATTCTAGAAAACACAGTATCAGTTAATGAGAATGAAGATCTGATTAAAAATGTATCAGCTGCTGGGCATGGTGGTGCATTCCTGTAATCCCAGAACTTGGGAGGCTGAGGTACAAGGATTGTTGTGAGTTCGAGACTAAACAAGGCTACAAAGTGAGCTCAAGGCCAGCCTGGCCTGAATAATGAGAGCCTGTCTCACGAGCACATTAAAAAAAAGAAAAACAATGACAACGGAAAAGCAAATGACCAACATAAAAAAAGTCTAGTTCCTGATGGATTTACTGTGGAATTCTACAATAAATGTAGAAAAAAATTTAAGGCCACTGCTGTTTAATGATTTTGAAAGAGAAGCTGTTCTCCCTAACTCACTCCTGGAGGCAAGAATTACCCTGATGCTAACACCAGAGAAAGACCCAACCAGAAAAAGAAAACTATAGGACAGTTTTCCTAATGAACATAGATACAAAAATCCTTAACAAGATACTAGCAAAGTGAATGTAGCAAATCATCAAGATTTTAAAACCTGAACAACTTGGATTCATCCCAGGAAGGCAGTGATGTTTCAGCACATGCAAATCAACAAATTTAAATGTCATATCAACACAGGTAAGATCCTAAGAGTTTCAAACTGTTGATTTTTTCTTCCCAAGGATATCCACAATAATATGATTATTTTTGGTTTGTTTGAGGCAGGATTTCCCTATGCAGTTCAGGCTGACTGTGGACTCACTTCTTAGTCCAGTAAATTCAAACTGATTGTCCTACTTCAGTCTCTTAAGTCCTGGGATTACAGGTGTACACCTAACACTTGAAAGAATTACTGGTGTTATTTGAAACATGAAGAAACAGTCATGAGATACACATGTATTCATTAACTGCCATTCCCTTTAAGGAAAATTGTTTAACACATAACATCATTGGATTGAGGGAATCACAAGATGTGTTTCTATCTCTTATGGGCCAGGGATGCCAGGCTAGACTAATGCAGAAACAGGAGATGTCACAGGTAGGAATATGAATCAAATGTGAGCATTAGTATTAAGAACTCAGAGAGTCTTGTATTTAAGGATGAGGAGGAAAAGACCAGTGGAAAGCACTGAGAGACCTGGTTAGCTTAGCTTGTCCTGACTATAGATCACATTTTATTATAAGGATGAACATCACAAATTATGAAATATTCAAACATTGTGTACTTTTTACCCTTGAAAATATTGAGGCTTGGCACTGTAGCTCAGCTCTTTTGTAGCTTGCAACAAAATATGCCATCTTGCACCTTGCATCTCTCTTGTGATCTGTATTTGACCCAGGAAAATTAAAAATCACTCATGATATAAGTCCCATGAGAAAAGAAAAAGGAGATGTACCCAAAGAAAAAAAGTAACCTGCTAAAAAAAGAAGCAGGATACAGGTGTCAAATAAAAATTCATTTAAGATTCTAGCTAGATTGTTTCCAAACAGGATGTCTTTTGTGATTCTCTTTTTAAAAAATGCTTAACTTTCCAGTTCAGGGCCACTTGTTTTGATTCTGAAATGGGGAGGGTGGTCTGTATATAAGTGGTTCAGTTATTTAAATTTCAAATTTATACTTTGGATGCTTGAATTCATATCCTGTTGTTCACAAACTAACTTCAAGATGCAGAAAGATTTACTGACACAAGCAAACATCTGGATTAAATGTCAGTGCCCCTGAAATGAAAGAATAATAGTGAAAAGGAGGGAAGAAAATGACAAACACCATGTATTACGATGCCCACCTCTTTTCCACAGTATTAATGAGGCTGAAACAGGAGAATGGCTATGTATTCAAGGACAATCTAATCTACACAGTGAGAGTGAAAGGCCAGCCAGAATTACAAGGTAAGACTATGTCTTTAAAAACAAAAATAAATATGAAAAATGTAAAAAACCAAGGAAGAGAGAAAGACTATCAAAGTAAAACAAAAATAATAAAGCAGAATGAAAGCTGACCTAAATTGGCAATTATGGAATGATATTGCAGAGGAAATCTGGCCATGTAGTGGCATTTGGGCAGCAGAGAGAAATATAGAGTTAGAAATGGTGCCTATAGTGCTACAGCACAACAGTGACCTCCTTTCTCCCATAAATCTGCAATTTGCTAGAATGAAGAGGTCCAAAAGCTCATGAAAATCTTAAACTCAGAGCGAGCAAGTAGCTTCACACAAAGGCTTTGGAACATGGCCTTTAGCTGATATTTCATATTCAAATTGAAATAGGACAAATATAATCCTGCCCTGTTTGCACCAAGCTGGTTGACTCACAACATTGAGGAATGAAGTCATAAAACAAAAGAAGTTCAGAAAGTTTTCTGTGAAAAAAGAGAGAATAGCCCTGGATTTTCAGGAATGTTCTTCGGTGTTTAAGGCACAGACCTATTGTCAGGGGTCATTTTTACAGGAAAGTCGTAATGTGGGTACAGTGTGGGTCTCAAACTAAAATCAACCTAAAAACTTGTAGTGGCTTAACTAATATTATTGGACCTTGGAAGAAGTCAACCAGAAAAAGTATGTTCAAAGAGCCAAGGGATTTTGTGGGAACAGTAATCCAGTTGTTCTGGTCATTGAGTATGGTAATGGATGCCTCTCTGGACTTCCTGGGGAAGGTGGTGGTAACTGCAGTACATTTAAAGCTATTGTTTTTCTCTTCAGGAGGCATGTAGACATGGTCACTACATCTTCACCTTCTGGCTTTTTTCAGTTGTGCCTCTAGCAGGGATTGTTGTGTTTAGGTTTTTACACTGACTCCTTTGAGGTTCCATTTCCTCTCTGACTGTTATCAATTCCTCTTTACTTTGGCCTCCTCTAGTAAAATAACAATACTATTTCAATGGATAAAGTAATGTTTATACATTTAATAAAATATTATTTAATGGGAGCCTGGGATTTAGCTCAGCAGGCAGAAGCACCTGCCTGAGAAGTGCTAGGTTGTGAGTTTGATCCCCAGTACCTAAAAAGAAAGTGTTTTAAATGGCAATGAAAGAAAATAATTTCATTGAAGATGTAGATTAACAAGATTTTTAATTAAATATGTCAATGGCAAATTAAACACTGGTAACAGTCATATTTAGAATCTAAAGATGTTGGGCTGTGTATTGAGCTCAGTGGTCAAAGCACCTGCGTGGCAAGCACAAGGTCAGGAGTTCAATCCCTGGTACCAAAGAAAAATCTACAGTTGTCAACCACCATGTAGTGCTATGAGCACAACTATTGAAATTGATAGTTGTTCATTAAAAAGCTCAATGTTTCTTTTGTCATCTATGAAGTACCTACAAATAACATGGTAACTACAGTGAATAATACACTGTGCACTATACCATTGCTATTTGCTGAGAACTGCTGTTATTTTTCCCCACATAGTTGAAAGATGAAAATGATTGGTGATGATAGAGAAACTGTGATAATAATTTTTCAATTTTATCGGATATTTCACTACATCCATTAAGTACATTTTATTTGCTACAATTATGCTAAGTGAAATAAATAAATAATTCTTAATGTCACAGGCAGCTGTGTTAGTTAGAAATATAGGCAGTCAGATAGTGATATAACGGAATGAAACTCCTGACCTACTGTGTCTGGTAGGAGTTTGTGTTCTATAAAATAGAAGAATGAATTTTAGGAACAATGGAAATGAAGAGCAGAATATAACTACTGAGAGAAAAAAGTGAAAGATTTTTGCTCTAGATAGGATATTATAGCAATGGGAAGCAGGCCAGGGGACATTTACCCTGAGGTCACTTACCTCTCCCTTAGGCAACTTACCTATGGCATGCAGAATCCCTATCAGCTACTGGCACATCATCAATGCCACCTTTAAGCACCACCACAGTCAAAAAGTAGATATGAGCCCCCTCACCAAGTATCTAGCAGAAAAAGGCAGACATCTAGTTGTCATGTGGTACTCTCTACCTTCTTACAATAAAGGCCATTTTTACTTTATATTCTATCCTTTACCACAGTGAAAACCCTATCAGAAATCTTCTGTCTGAGAGAACAGGAGGGGTTATAAGTGGGTTGTCAAGGACTCTGTATCTTCTAGGGACTTTATAGAATAAAATCATGGGGTGAGATGGGTTTAAGGTGGGGAAAATTGGGAACACACAAGGCAGATGGGCATAACTTTGGACAGAACTATGTTTAGCCAATATAATTAATAGTTCAGGCAAAATCATTTACCCTGCAGACAAATGGGGAAGCAAGGTCATAGAAAGCAGGCATTTTACATAACAGTAACTCTCCTCTATGGGATTGGGAGGGTGACTCCTGACTTCAGCAGGGTGACAGGGAACTATTTAGAAAATCAATTCTTAGGATATGGATGCATTTGCTTGGTATTTTCTCTTGAGGCATGTTCCGTAACAGGAGGTATCTGTCTCCCATAGCTGCAAGGTATCTGGGCTTCTGAGCTGGTCACTTTTAGGACATGATCCTGTCTCCCTGGCTATATATTTCTAACTAACTCAGCTGCCAGTAACAACAGGGCTTGCCCCTCAAAGGAGCCAGAAAATAAGTTCAGATTGCTTGCAGGATTGGAAGAGACAATCACCTCCTGCTGTGGGCCAAATCTCAAAACAAAAGGTAAATTAAATACAACCAAGTGCTAAGGACCAACAGTCCAAATAGTTCTCTGATCACCCTGAGGAACACAAGAGTCACCATCCCACCCCTCTACAAGAAGAGTCTCTGCTCTTAAACATGCCCACTTACTATGACTTGCTCTCCCATTTGCTCCCAATCTAATTTTACCTGAGCAATTAAACTTATTGGTTGACCACATTTCTACTCCGCCTATGCTTAACTTTCAGATTCCCATTTTTCCCCTCCCCTGGACCCATCTAACCTCATGATTTAACTCTATACAAGCTCCTCAAAAAGACAGTCTTTGGCAACCCACTGAGACCCTTCCTGTCTCTCAGACAGAAGCTTTCCTTCTCCCAACAAATATATTCCACTCTTAAACTCCATCATTCCTAAAATTCATTCTTCAATTTTAGAGAACACAAACTCATACCAGATATATAGTAGGTAAGGAGTTTCATTCCCCTATACCATTAACATGAGCCAAATTAACATGACTATACTTTTATAATGTCTGAAATTTGTTCCTTTTCCTGCGGTTTCAAGTGATTAATACAATTCACAGTGATTATAGTCCTGGCAACATCTAAAATTGTATACAACAGTCATTATAAGTGTAAAATAATTGCTTTGATTGTATTATTTATCAAGACATAGACTTTGCCATGGCACTAGGTTATATCTTACCAAAGAGAAGGTTCACCTATAATTGTTCAGAAAAATTTCTACACTATTGGCTGCTTGAACAATTTTTAATTAGATAAACTGTGTATTTTTTCAGTTTCTAGAAGGCTTCTATTATATTACTGAAAGATGTCTGTAGGCCTCTAGGACCTTGGCTATAATTTGATGCATAATTTTGTTTTGAAACTTGTATGAAGATTTATTTTTATCTTAGGAGTAAACTCACTGCAATGACACTGATAGAGTGAAGCAAAAGCCCACTGCATTAATTTCCATTGGATACTCATGGCATAGAGCGTGTGAATTACTGAGGAGGTAAATTAGCTTCATACATGGACACGAATCAGTACTGTTATGATTTTGTGGCCCAGTAGAGAAGCACAATGATAGGATTATTTCCAAAAGATGAAAAATATTTCCAAAAGATGGGAAGTATAAAACAAAAAGAGGTCTTTATTCTGAGAACATGGAGAGAGATGACTGGCATCCCCCACCTCTGGAGTCCAGTGATCTCTCTGGCAGACACGTGGGTTGGGGGTATGTAAGTAGACTCAGTTTGGGGTGGAACCGAAGGAGGGCATTGGGGATGCACAGGTAGCCCATTGGTCCTAGGTTTGGTGCCATAGGTAAATTTCCAGGGGTGGGAAGATGGCATCACAGGTAAATTCCTAGAGGCAGGGAGATAGGGGCTTCCTGCTTCTGGTTGATGCTTTCCTGGCTACAAAGTCCTGTCTGGGCCAAAACCCTTTCACAGAATATAAGAAAAAGTAGAAGTGTCCTTTCTATTTAAAGAATGTGGAGAGGAGCCTACAGCCACCAAGGGTTTGACTGTTTTTTTTCTGAAGGATTATGGGATTATAGGGTATATATGAAATTTGGTGGTGCTGGCACTGACATTGACAACATGTAAGGAGCTGATTGGAATTTTCTTTTGGCCCCTGGGAAAGGAATGATGAAGTTGTATTCAAGGAAAAAAGAGTAAGTAGCCATATGGGTAAGCATCCCTGATTTGACCTTTCACCCTGATGAACTACCACCATGATGCCCTGTAATTTATTCTAGGGCAAAACTCTTTAAAGTACATCTTTCAGGTTAAATTAAGAAATGAAAATAAAGAATTTTTGCTATGTGCCTTCTTCCATGGTTAGTGGTAAACAATTCACAAGGAAAGTTTCTAAACATTTCCTTAATGCATTGTAGATAGCATAAAAAAACTACAGATCAGTTCACTTTCAGAAAACAGAAGCAGCACTAAAAGGCAGGGATAAAGCCCTTCAATGCAAATGTCCCTTAAGAGGTGAGATCAACATTTAAGAATACAATCATCTACTGATTTCTCTGACTTAAAGAAAGAAAAATTTACATTGTTATTGCTATAAGGTAGTAAACTCCAGGTCTACTATGTCTGGTATGAGTTTGAGTTCTCTGAAGTCAAACAAATGAATTTTAGAAAAAACAGAAGTCAAGATAATATAATTATTGAGAGAAAGAAAGCTGTGTGAGAGAAAGCAAATGCGTCCTAACTGGGTTGGCAGAGACTGTCTTTTCCAAGGACTTTTAGAGTAAAATCATGTGTGAGATTGGTTGAAGGTGGGGAAAATGGGGAACTCACAATGCAGATGGGCATAAGATGGGACAGAGCTATGGTAGCCAATAAGATAAATAGTTCAGGTAAAGTTGATTAAATTGGGAACAAAGGGGGAAGGGAGTCACATAGAAAGCAGGCATTGTTAGGCAGCAGTGAATCTTCCCTTAGGGGTTTGGGAGGGTAACTCCTTAGTTCATCAGGATGATAGGAACTATTTAGAATGTCAGTCTTTAGGATAAGGATACATTTCTTTGAATGGTGACTCCTGACTTGCTCAGAGGGCTAGGGAACTATTTAGAATATCAGTCCTTAGGATATGGATGAATTTGTTGATCTTCTGTCTTGAGGCTTAGCCCATAGCAGGATTTGTCCATCTTCTCCATAGTTGCAAGGTATCTGAGTTTCTGGATGGGCTCCTCGGAGGACCTAGCCCTGTCTCTTTGCTAATTATAATTAACTAACTCAGCTCCACATAACAGTATTTTTAGGAAAATTGAATACAGATGTCTTGTGCTCCGGGTGAGTGATCTGGGGAAGACAGTGTGCAATGTATATACCAGTGATGCCCCCTGATTCACATGTCTTGAAATTTAGTTTTAGTTTATTTTTTCTTTTTATCCTTGAAATGAAATGGATTTGGAAATGAAAAGCCTGAGGTAAGGCACTTTGGTACACATATTCCTCTGTGTAGCTGAGATCAACACTGTTGAAGACAACCAGCTTCAGAAGTCTCTGACTACTGTCTATAATTTGGGATCCTCTCTTGCAGGAAGGAGTTCCTTTCCCTGTTTATTTTTGACTTAGAAGGAGGACAGTAGAGCAGCAGTCAATCAGTGATGAAGAGGCAGGCTATATGAAATGTCCAATCAGGCGAGCCGTGGCAGGAGGTCTCTTGGGTCTCTTCCAGTGTGTAGAAATTGTGTACCTGTTTGGAACACAAAACTGGGAGCAGAATGCTTGCTGGATCTCATTTACTGGTTTCGATGTCCTGTGGCCTGATTAGCAAAGAACCTGGGAGACCCTGTAAGCCACGGAATGATGAGGCTTTGGATGGGAGCCCAAACATAGGGTGGATTTGGGAGAAGCCAGTTACAAATGGTGAGAAGCGGTTCTGGAGTGTGTAGACTCAGGTATTTAGTTAACTTCAGCTCCTGAGGTCTTCTAGCATTGGCCGTGGGTCGTCCAATTTTACCCTTTTTTCTTCTGCTGGGAGCAAGGATGATTCTGTGTCCCCAGAACCCTGAATTAACTATGATAGCAACAGACTGGAGTATCATCTTTGAAATTTTCTATTGCCCTGGCACCTCCACCATAGGGAGCAGAGGAAGGAGCTTGGGAAGCCAGACTCTGATGCATTTTGTAGCTGGACCAGCAGTACTGAGCTTGGTCTTTGTTCTCATTCCAGGGATGAGCAATCTTGATGTTCTAAAGTTTATAAATGTACGTAATGCAGGGCCTCATATCCACAACGGCACTCCTTAAACTTGTACTTTCTGTATTTATAGGGATTGTCTAAATTTATGGTATGTTCGCATTTCCAACCCCATGACAGGTGTTGCCAAAGATTATGAAAATTCAGAGATGTGTAGTGATGTACTTCAGTGGAGGATGGCTTTCCAAACACCTGGTGAACTCCTGTGTATTATAAATAACAGTGCAAAGTATTTCTGAACATACTTTATGTGACACATGTGCTGATAGACTACATTTGTGAGAACAGCCATAGAAGTTTCAATTTTGAGAAAAATGAAGCAGATATAAAAGTGTCCTCAAGGGCTTGGTAAAGGGTGCTTGATAAGGACAAATTACAGAAAGGGCTGCCTGTTAAATTCTCACTGAAAAATGCCTAAATGTAGGAACATGCTTAAATTGCATGAACATAGACATGTGATATCCTTCTGAATGGAAAGAAATATGGGTGTCATCTCTGAATTAAGAGCTGCTTTAAGAGCGTGGTTGATCATATACATTGTTTAAATATTGAAATGCTCTGTAATGGACTTTACTAATTCATGTAAAGCGATGCCCTGAATTGAAATTGTGCAGGGATATCAATAGTTAAGGCATGAAGGGTTTTCTGCTTAGGGTGGACCAGAGGAGAATGGAAAGGATGTGAAAGTGACCAGCAGGACACAGTGTGCAAATAGCAGGACATACAACAGAGAGGGTCATCACTTAAAGTCAGGTAGTTCTTAGGGTAAGCATGAAGTTAAAGTTGGCTTATGATACCTTCCTTGAGGTGAATAACAATCTGGTAACCATCAGTATTCCACATCCCTGTCAACCCATGAATTCTGTGTTCTTCACTGGAGATCTAGTTTTGATTATCTCAAATTATGACCCAGTATCATGAAGGTGAAATTTGAAATTTTTTTTTGTACCAAGGATTGAACTCATGATCTCAAGCCTGCCAGTTAGGTTTTCATGCTGCTAGCTAAATACCCAGCTCTGAAAGTGCTTTCGGTATATTATGGATAACATCAACCTTGTTCCTCACAAAATGTTGAATATTGTGGAATTTTTCTATATTGTATGGGTATAATTTTTTGAAGCAAACCAAAGGTGTCTTATGCAGTCACTTTTCAAGTTTCACATTGTCTGTGGGGTGTCTCAGTCAGGGTTTCTCTATTTCAGACAGCTCTGTAACTTAGGCTAGCCCCAAACTCAAGGCAGTTCTCCTGCATCAGCCTCCCAAGATATATTTTTTATATCTGAATGGAAAGTGATCACTTGTTGACACTGAGCTATAATTTGAAGCTTGCAACTGGTTTCGTTGTTTATAAGTTTTTTACATACAGCAGTTTTCAATGAACATTTGAGTTATTATTTATGTACCATATTTGATGTTATTTATGTATTGTTCTGTGAAACCAAATTCAAATATCAAAATGATGCTTAAGTATATTAAGAACAAAGGACTCAGTGGCCTAACTGAGATTTGAAGAGATATAATTGGTAGTACATCAAAGTGATTGATGAGATACTTGTCTGCCTCTGTGCTTTATGGATGCTGGTCTTGCAGGCTCTCACTATGAGCTCTACATTAGAGACAGTGCACAGCGACTCTTGTTAGACCGGTGTTGCAAGGAAGACTCCAAGGGCCTCGCTCTCATGTAAAAAACAAAGGGGTTTTTATTATTCCGTGTACACGGGGTCCTCCAAACAGGTGGAAACGGAGAACCCCTTACTCAAGCAGGGCTGTGCCTTTTAAGGCCTAAAACCGCAAAGCAAGCAAGCATTGTTACAGAAGCCAATCATAACAATTAGAGCAGAGCTGATGGTGAGCTGTCCTTAAGGGACTGGGTTTTTTAGTGGGGCAAGGGAGTGTCTCCCTAGAAGGGGTGGCATTTCTTAGGAATGGGCGTTTGTCTCATGACTGAGAGATCTGCCTTAGGTTAAGACTGTTTGTCTTAACTGTTTAAGAACACTGGTTCCTGTGGGGGTGGAGCTGCACATAGTTTCGAAACTCGCACCACAAGGCCTCCTGAATAGAAAAGTCTAACAGCAATTAACAACCTTAATTACCTTACTTTAGCACCACAACCTTTCTATTTGTAGAGGGCAACAATGGTTAGCATATCAATTGGGTAAGATTTTACAATTCTTTACAGAAGAGAGCATTGATTAACATATCAATCTTTTACCCAGGGGAAAAGGAAGACACACATTTACAGTTACAGGTATTACTGTGATATAAATGAAGCTATTTTTGTGAAGAATGTACAATCTAATACAATCTGATGCAATTAACACAATTTGTGATGGGGCTTCTGGATAGGGAAGACCCAGGATGACAGGAGCTATTACCTCCGGCCTTTGTTTTATGGCCTTTAGGAAGTTAAAACTTAACCTAGTTGGATTTGAAGGGAGAAGGGGAGGGGAAGCAGCAGATGGAATGAGCTTTCTTGGTCTCTTCATTCCCCCCTTTTTCTTGTGGATGACCTCTAATCTTAGAGGTTTGTTGTAGCTAGGGGTTTATATTGGTGACGTATGACCATTACTTTGACCTGAGAGACTTGTCCCCTTATGAATTGGGTAATCCAGTTAATGAGGCAAGGGGCAATGGCTAGGATTAGGATTAAGGTCACTAATGGTCCTATCAAGGGAAGGAGATAGGGGAGAATTCTGTTTTACATTTTCTAAAGGGGGCTCCCATACAACAATCTTTAACAATTGTTTTTTTTTTTTTTTTTTCTTACAGGGGGACCAAAGCTGCCATGCAAGGTCGGCATCAATATTATTAAAATCAAAACAAGCAAGCTAAAACAGTTTATGACCAGCATAATCTAACTATGCTTTAGTCAATTTTTAACTTCAAGGGTTACCAGTCTGTTGTGTAGTCCACTGAGTATGTCCCTCGTTGTCTGCTGTTTCCAGTGGCTTTACATGAGTGTAGTGAATCCGCGCAGTTTTTCCTGCTACCTTGATGGCAGTGGGGGTACTGAGCACCACGGTGAAAGGTCCTTCCCAGTGGGGTTCGAGGGAATCATGGTGGTGACATCGAACCAAGACTGGAGTCCTTGAGGCCTTGGTCTCTGAAGGCAGGTCCAAGTGTTTTTGTCTAAACAGCTGGTGGATCCAGGCCAACACAGGTTGGAGTGTCTGTAGGGACTTAAGATCTCGATTAGTAATTTTAGCTAATTTGTCTTCTGACAATCTTGGAACCAATGGAGGGGGCCTCCCAAACATGGCTTTAAAGGGGGAAATTTTAGAAACATATGGGGTATATCTAGCTCTGAACAGTGCAAAGGGAAGAAGGCTCATCCAATTATCACCATTTTTTGAAAACAGCTTAGCTAAAATGTCCTTGAGACTTTGGTTTATACGTTCTACTTGCCCTGAGCTTTGTGGCTGATAGGCACAGTGGAGTTTTAATTAATCTTTAATGCCTGGGCTAACTTTTGGGTGACTCGGGCTATGAAAGCCAGGCCATTATCGGACCCCATTGATAGTGGGAGGCCAAATCAAGGTATGATCTCATGCAATAGCCTTTTAACTACCACTAAGGCTGACTCAGACTTAGTAGGGAAAGCCTCTGCCCAGCCAGTAAAAGTGTTTATTAATACCAAGAGATAGCGGTGTCCCTGTAAATTAAGTTTTACCATGTCTATGAAGTCTATTTTCCAATGTTCTCCTGGAACAATTCCTTGATGTTGGGTGGTCTCCAGCGCAGAGCTCTTGGCTGAGTTGACTAACAAGCACTGTGGGCATCTAGAGCTCGAAGAGGTAGTCAGTTTGTAGAGTTTGGGAATAAAATACTGAGTTCTGGACAAATCCACAAGTTTAGTTTTTTTTTTTCTAAATGAGTAGTCCTGCGAGCCCGGTATAACAGCTCCTGCCCTAGTGTCTCCAGTAACCGTACTTTTATATCAGGTAACTGGTATTAGCCCCTTGGGGTGGGAGACTTTATTCCAAGTTGAGATGCCAACTGTAGGTCTTTCTGTGTGTAGACTGGTTCTGACAAGGTCAGAGGACTAGTATACAGTAGCAAAGGCATGTCTACAGTAAGAAAAATGTTTTACCCTCTTTCCCGTGGCTAGTTTTAGCCTCTCAGTCAAAGCAACAAGCTTCGCCTTTTGGGCAGAAGTGCCAGGCTCTACCCGCTTAACCCAGAGTACCTCCTTTTCGGTGGTCACTGCTGCCCCGGCCACTCGTTTGCCGTTTTGGATGAAGCTGCTTCCATTGAACAGTTGTCGGCATTTCCCAAAAGCTGGTCAGTAAGATCAGCCTGTAGGTTCTGCTTCAGTTCGAGGATGTCAGCACACTCATGGAGAGGTGTCCTTTGTTCCTCCGGATCATCATCAGGCATAAGGGTGGCTGGGTTTAAAGCTGAAGAAGTCTTGAATATCATTGACTCTGGGTCTAGAAGCAGGGCTTGACAGTAGAATTTTGGCATTTGAGAGCCTTTTGTTCAGGAGGGGTTTTGATAAGAGTCTCTAAACTGTGAGAGGTTACCACAGAAATCACTTGCCCAAAACGTGTTTCTTCGCTTTATTAAGTAACATTGTCACAGTAGCTAGTATTTTAAGGCAGGGGGCCATACTCCTGTTACTGGATCAAGTCTTTTGGAGAGTTAGGTTATAGGCCTCTTTCAAGGGCCAATGTCCTGAGTTAGGACTCTTTTGGCAATGTCTCTGAGTTTATCTATGAACAAGATGAAAGGCTTGGTAACGTCAGGGAGTCCCAGGGCTGGGGCCTCTGTCAAGGCCCGCTTGAGCTGTTGGAAGGCCTGTTTACATTTATCAGTCCAGTTCAGCGAATTTTGAGTTTCTCCCTTATGGGAGTCATATAGAGGCAATGTTTTCAGTAAAATTTAGCCTACAGTATCCAACTGCCCCCAGAAACTCTAATCTGTTTTTTTAAAAGTTTTTTTCTCTCATAGAGCAATTTTAACACATTGGCTATCTTTTTGTGAATTTTTTTAGTTCTCAAAGACCTTTTTGTGCTATCTCTATTAACTGGCTGAGGGGCATTTCCTTAAACCTCTCAAACCTTTGTAATTTTTGTCTAACATGTGGGGCCGACTGAGTTACAAAGAGAACAACTGCCGATATTGGGAAACCTCCTTACCTCTGGATGTTCAGTCAGGGTGGCACAAAAGGAGAACATGGTTTTGGCATTCCGGATCAGAGAGCCGGCTTCATCTGGATGGCACACTGCTTTTTGTCCAAGGGTGTCACGTGGCAGGCCATCATTTTACTAAAATTATATTCTTAACTAAAAGGGCTTTTTCATAGGTAACAAAATTGTGCTGCATAATCTCCCAGATGTTCACAGTACATGCAAGAACTTGTATCTTATTTCTAGTATCACCTATCATCTCATTTTAATGAAAACATTTTGCAGCAAAGTACAATCTTATGTATGCTTCTACCAAAACTGATCTAATACTGTCAAATTCTGAACACATTTACTTCTTGTCAAACCTGTTATTTGCAGTACTATAAACCAAGACAAATAAAATTCACATCCTCTTGAGCCTTCTACAACTTACAATAATACCTCTCAAACTAAGCTTTAATCTTTTTTACATTCTGGCATAGCCAGATACCTTTACTTGAAGACCACTCTCTTTGTCCCTCTTTTTACTATTACCAGTCAATTACCTTTTTTCTCACTTCTCAGACAATATCAAAACTCTCAACAAAACCCTTGAAGTCACCTTTTAGTAGTCTAAAACGTACTTATTTTATGTCTTTTTATCACATAAAAATGCTGCATTTTAAAAACAAAACTGTGACCTTTTAACTGGCTCAAATATAGTACCGCCTGGTTTTTACTTGGCAAAGTTGACATGACTCTTAATAACCATATATATATATATATATATATATATATATATATATATATGTGCACATGTTTACATTTTCACCAGAGAGAAAAAAATACTCCTTTTAAAAGGCATGCCGAGGTTGCAAGCAATCAATTGAAGTCTTACATATTAAACAAGGCACCACAACATTAAAGACACAAACAAAGGGAGCTTCTTGCACAGTTTGGTCAGCTAAAGGAAATAATTTTTCTTATCATGAACCTTGAATCTAATAAGCCATATGGATCCTGCAACAGAAATGGGCAACAAGCCCCTAAGTTAGTAACAAGTTTAAACAGGCAACCAAGGAGAGGGCGGAGGAAGGAAGTGTTTTACCCACGGTGGGGGCTCCTCCCTGAGGTCCTGCCATACCAAGATGTAGGCGACCTGGTTGGGGTGGCCCTCTCATCTGGGGCAGAAGATGATGTTCTTAACTGCTAAGATGAGGGGAAGGTGGAAAGTCCCCTCCGGTGGCCAACCCACGGAGAATGTGGGCCACTCAGATGAGCAGAAAGTCTGCCATTTACTTTTTTAACCTGTAAGGAGAGATTGTGAGCCCTTTCTCGAACCTCCGACCAATGGTCGAGGGTGAGGGACAATGGGGATGATGTCGTCTGTCCCATGATGTTCTGAGGACAAAGAGTGGTTAGCGTACGCGCGACACAACAAATAACCGATCACAACAGTCACAACACACAGGACAAACAGGCCGGCCACCTCACTCTCACGCATTAGTTTCACACCAAACGAGTCACCTTAGGGGGTGCCTCCAGATTGGCCCAGACGGACCACAGATTGGGAATGAAATTCCCCAGATTGGCCCAGACGGACCACAGATTGGGAATGAAATTCCCCAGACAGATAGGAAAATCCTATCACAGACCGTGAGTCACTGAAAACCGTGTGGGGCGTCCCCCGATCACCCAAGAACAGAATTTGCCCCTGAAGTAGAGCCGGAGTTCGGCCTGGGGTGAAAGGAAACGGCGGATCGATCCAAAATGAAAGTAAACAAAAACCGGCAGTACTACTTACCCAGAGAGGTGCCGTTGGGGTCTCCCTCTGCGAGGAGGTCTGATCTCAGTTTGATCTCGCTAGGGCCTCCAAAATGTTAGACCGGTGTTGCAAGGAAGACTCCAAGGGCCTCGCTCTCATGTAAAAAACAAAGGGGTTTTTATTATTCCGTGTACACGGGGTCCTCCAAACAGGTGGAAACGGAGAACCCCTTACTCAAGCAGGGCTGTGCCTTTTAAGGCCTAAAACCGCAAAGCAAGCAAGCATTGTTACAGAAGCCAATCATAGCGATTAGAGCAGAGCTGATGGTGAGCTGTCCTTAAGGGATTGGGTTTTTTAGTGGGGCAAGGGAGTGTCTCCCTAGAAGGGGTGGCATTTCTTAGGAATGGGCGTTTGTCTCATGACTGAGAGATCTGCCTTAGGTTAAGACTGTTTGTCTTAACTGTTTAAGAACACTGGTTCCTGTGGGGGTGGAGCTGCACATAGTTTCGAAACTCGCACCACAAGGCCTCCTGAATAGAAAAGTCTAACAGCAATTAACAACCTTAAATACCTTACTTTAGCACCACAACCTTTCTATTTGTAGAGGGCAACAATTGTTAGCATATCAATTGGGTAAGATTTTACAATTCTTTACAGAAGAGAGCATTGATTAACATATCAATCTTTTACCCAGGGGAAAAGGAAGACACACATTTACAGTTACAGGTATTACTGTGATATAAATGAAGCTATTTTTGTGAAGAATGTACAATCTAATACAATCTGATGCAATTAACACAATTTGTGATGGGGCTTCTGGATAGGGAAGACCCAGGATGTCAGGAGCTATTACCTCCAGCCTTTGTTTTATGGCCTTTAGGAAGTTAAAACTTAACCTAGTTGGATTTGAAGGGAGAAGGGGAGGGGAAGCAGCAGATGGAACGAGCTTTCTTGGTCTCTTCACTCTTGCAGTGACTCAGCATAAGAATCAGTGTTGCTATTTGGCTGTTACATTAGCTGTGAGTTGCAATATAGCATCAAATTTGCTGTCTCAAAAATGTGTATATACAAAAAATTAATCCCCAAGATATGGAACTAAGATTTGAAGAAATCAGTCTGTTTTGTTTAGTTTTATTTGTTTAATTTAGTTTTGTTTTCTCTATGTATATCAGCTAGCTTTGAACCCCTTATGGAGTGCAGGATTGCCCTAACCTCAAAGCAGCACTCCTGCCTCAGCCCCTTGAGTGCTGGGATTATAGATATGTGTGTTTTTACCCTAGAAAATATTGAGGATTTTAACTGAGCTGTGTTGTAGCTTGGCATGATAGGTGCCATCTTGAGCTTTGCCTATAACTAGTGCCCTGTATTTCACCCAGAAAAATGGAAAATCACACAGGGTAGAAGTCCCAGGAGAAAAGCAATATGAGCTGTACCCAAAGAAAAAAATCAACCTGCTCAACAAAAGAAGCAGAATACAGTTGTCATCCAAAAATTATTATAAGATTCTAGCTAAATGATTTCCAACAGATCTTTTTGTGATTCTATCTTTTAAAACATCTCTAACTTTCCAGTTCAAAGCCTGTTGTTTAGATCTTGAAATGGACATGGGGGTTCTGTATATAACTGGTCCTGAGACTAGCTAATGAAATTTCACATTTCTCAGTTGTGTTGCTTGGCTTCCTATATTGTTGTTCACAAACTCAACTCAAGGTGCAGAAACCTTTACTGACACAAGCAAACACCAGAGTTAAATGACAGTGCCACTGAAATGAAAGAATAATTGTGAAAAGGAGAGGAGAAAAAAGACAAACACCATGTGCTATAATGCCCACCTCTTTTCCCAAGCAATGAAGAAGCTGAAACAGTAGAATGGCCATGTATTCATGGACAGCCTAACCTACATAGTGACTGCAAGGCTGGCTGGAACTCCAAAGTGAGATTAGGTCTTTAAATCAAAAAACTAAAATGAAAAAAATAAACAACCAAGGAGACAGAAAGACTATTAAAAAAAACAATAATAGAGCTGAGTGAAAGTTGACTTATGCAAAATGGGAATTATTGAATGATGATGCAGAGGAAGGAAGGCCATGTAGTGGCATCCAGGAGACAGTGACAAACACAGATTTAGGAATGGCACCTATTGTGCTACAGCACAACAGTGACCTCCTTCCTCCAAAACATTTGCAGTTCACTAGACTGAGGACTTCTAAAAGCTCATGGAAATGTTAAACTCAGGGCAAACAAACAGCTTGTAATTCAGGCTTTGGAACAATGCCTTTAGCAGACATTTCATATTTAAATTGAAATAAGAGAAATATAATTCTGCCCTGTTTGATGTCAAATGCACAAAGTTTAATGGCTCACAACATTGAGAAAGGAAGTCACAAAACAAAAGAAGTTCAAAAATTTTCTTAGAAAAAAAGAGAGAAGAATAGCCCTGAATTCTCAGGAGTGGTCTTCCGTGTTTTGGCCACAGAACTATTATCAGGGTCATTTATACAGGAAAGTCACAATGTGGGTACAGTGTGGGTCTCAGACTACAATCAACCTATAAGCTTATAGATGCTTAACTAATATTATTCATCAGGGGGACAAGTCATGCAGAAAAGGTATTTGGAAAGAGCCAAGGCATTTTGTGGGAACAATAGTCCAGTTGTTCTGGTCATTGAGTATGGTAATTGATGCCCATCTGAACTTCCTGGAGAAGGTGGTGGTAACTGTAGTACATTTCACACTGTTGTTTTTCTCTTCTGGAGCATGTATACCTGGTCACTGCATCTTCATCTACAGTTCTGGCTTTCTTCAGCTGTGCCTGTAGCAGTGATTGTTGTATTTAGTTTTTTACATTGATTCTTTAAGGTTCCAGTTTCTCTCGGATTGTATATCAATTTCTGTCTACATGGACATCCTTTGCTAAAATCACAATAGTATTTGAATGAATAA
Organism: Cavia porcellus; assembly: GCF_034190915.1. Taxonomy (NCBI): domain Eukaryota; kingdom Metazoa; phylum Chordata; class Mammalia; order Rodentia; family Caviidae; genus Cavia; species Cavia porcellus. The sequence continues at coordinate 662,067 of NW_026947518.1, read as the reverse complement.
AGTGATGTTTATACATTTAAAAATATTCATTAATACAGGCCAGGGATTTAGCTCAGCAGGCAGAAATACTTTCCTGGAAAGTGCTAGGTTGTAACTTTGATCCCCAGTACCTATAAACAAAAGTAATTTAAACTGCAAGGAAAGAAAATAATTTCATTTGTGAAAATGTAGATTTACAAAATTTATAACTAAATATGTCAATGGCAAATCAAAAAATTGTTAATAGTCATATTTAGTATCTAAATTTGTTGGAGCTGGGGATTGAGTTCAGTGATACAGGAGCTGCCATGAGAGCACAAGGTCATGAGTTCAATCCCTCATACAAAAAAAATTCACAGTTGTCAATGATGCAGTGCTATGAGCACATTTATTGAAACTGATACTTGTTAATTAATAGGCTCAATGTTTCTTTTGTGGTCTGTGAAATACCTGAAGATAACATGACAATTACAGTGAATGATGTACTGTCCTCTGTAGGTTGCTATTTTCTGAGTTGTTTTTATTTTTTGTTTTCCCACATACTTGAAAGTTTAAAATGTTGGCTGATGCTAGTTAAAAAACTGTGATAATCATTTTTTAAATTTAATGATATATTTCCCTATATCCATTAAGAACATTTATTTGCTACAATTACTCCCAGTCAAATTGATAAACAATTCTTAAAGTTATAGGCAGCCGAGTTAGTTAGAAATACAAGCAGCCATCCCATGTAAAGTGGAATGAAATTCCTGACCTTCTATGTCTAGTATGAGTTTGTGTTCTCCAAAGTGCAAGAAAGAATTTTAGGAAGAACAGAGTTGAAAAGCAGAATATATTTACTGAGAGAAAGAAAGTGAAAATATTTGGCTCTAAATAGGACATTTTGGAAGAGGGAGGTGGCACCATGGGACTTTTACCTTGAAGTCACTTTCCTCTCTGCTATTCAACCTACCTGTGGCCAGAAAAGAATCTCAATCAGCTAATTGCATATCAGCAATGCCACCTTTAAGCACCACCCAAGTCAAAAACTATATGTATGCCCCCACATATTTCCAGAAGAAAAAGCCAGATCCCCAGTGGTCATGGTGTTCTCTCCAGGTTCTAAGAATAAAGGCCACTTTGACTTTATATTCTCTTCTTTACTACACCAAAAATCATATCAGAAAGCTTCTGTTTGAGAGAAACAGGGCAGGTTCTGAGCCTGTAGCAAAGGGCTTTGTCTTTTTAAGGACTTTATAGAATAAAATCATGTGGTGAGATAGGTATAAAGTGGATTGGATTACTGAGGTTAGTGAGGAGGTAAATTAGCACATTAGAGAAGCAGAATATAAGAAATGTAAAGCTGGTATTCATTTAAAGAATGTGGAGAGGAGCCCTCAGCCACCAAGAATTTGGCTTTTTTTTTTCTGTTTGACTATAGGGTTGTGGGGTTTTTGTGACTTTTGACTGGATGTGGTGCTTGGAGGGGACATTGAGGTCATGCAAGGAGCTGATGGGAATTTTCTTTAGGCCCCTGGGAAAGAAAGAGGAAGTTGTAATCAAGGAAAAAAGAGGAAGTGGCCATATGAGTAAGCATCCCTGATTTCACCTTCTTCCACCTTGAACTACCACCATGAGGTCCTGTAATTGTTTCTAGGGCAAAACTCTTTCAAGTACATCCTTTGGTTTGAATGAAAAAATCGAAACAAAGAATTTTTGCTATCTGTCTTCCTCCACAGCTGGTAGTAAACCATTCATAAGAAATATTTTGAGTCATTTCCTTAATGCATTGTAGATACTGTGACCAATTTACATATCAGAAAAAGAAGCAGCACTTAAAGGCATGGGTAAAGGCCTTCAATGCAAGTATCCCTGCCAAGGTGAGTTCAACATTGTGTAATATAAACTACTACTGTTTTCTCTGACTTCAAGAAAGAGAAAAGTTTATACTAATATTGCTATAGCAGAATGAATCTCCTGGTCTACTATGTCTTATATGAGTTTTTTGTTCTCTAAAGTCAAAGAATGAATTTTAGGAACAACAGAGATTAAGAGAAGAATATACTTATTGAGAGAAAAAAAAGCTGCCTGAGAGAGAGAGAGATGGGTCCTGAGCAGGTTTCCAAACACTGTCCTTTCTAGGGACCTTTGTAGAGTAAAATCATGTGATGAAAAAAGTTTAGGGTGGGGAAAACTAGGAACTCACAATGCAGATGGGCATAAATGGGACAGAGCTATGGTAGCCAATAAGATTATAAGTTCATGTAAAGTTGATTAAATTGGGAACAAAGGGGGAAGGGAGTCACATAGAAAGCAGGCATTCTTAGGCAGCAGTGACTTCCCTTAGGGGTTTGCGAGGGTAACTACTGAGGTCATTAGGATGAAAGGAACTATTTAGAATGTCAGTCTTTAGGATAAGGATACATTTCTTTGAAAGGTGACTCCTGACTTCCTCAGAGTGCTAGGGAACTATTTAGAATATCAATCCTTAGGATATGGATGAATTTGCTTATCCTTTGTCTTCAGCCTTGGTTGATAGCATGAGGTGTCAGTCTTGCCCATAATTGCAAGGTATCTGGTCTCCTGCATGGGCTCCTTGGGGGACCTAGCCCAGTTTCATGCCAATAGTATTTAAATAACTCAGGTGCCTGTAACAGTACTGTTTGGAAAATTGATTACAGATGTGTGGGGCTCTGGGTGAATGATCTGGGATGACAATGTGCAATGTATATACCAGTGTTGTCCCCTGATTCACATGTTTTGCAATTTAATTTTAGTTGATGTGTTCTTTTTTCCTGGAAATAAAATGGATTTGAAAATTAAAAGCATGAGGTAAAGCTCTTCAGTACAAAAATTCCTCTGTTGAGCTGAGTTCACCACTGTAGAAGAATGGCAGCTCCAGAAGTCTCTGCACTACAGTCTATCATTTGGGATCCTCTCTTGCATGGAGGGGTTCCTTTCCCTATTTATTTTTGATTCAGAAGGCGGGCAGTAGAGCAGGAGTCAATCAGTGATGAAGGCGAAGGCTATATGAACTATCCAATCAGGTGGGCCATTGCTGGCTGTGACTTCTGTCTCTTCTGGTGTCTCATCATGATTTATCTGTTTTGAGTACAATACTAGTAGCAAAACACTTGCTGGATCTCATTTAGTACTTTTGAGGTCCTGTGGCCTGATTAGCAAAGAACCTGAGAGATCCTGGAGCCATGGAATGGTGAGCTTGTGGATGGGAGCCCAGAGATAGGGTGGATTGGGTGAGACCAGTTACAAGTATTTAGGAGTAATTCCTGTGTCTGGAGCCTCAGGTATTTAATTAGCTTCAGCTCCTGAGGTCCTCCAGCATTGCCCATGGTTCATTCACTGTCCCTTTTGCCGCTTGCTGTTGGCAAGGGTGATTTGGGGTCTCCAGAATCCTCGCTTCACTATGACAGCAACAGACTCAAGTATCATCTTTGAAATTCACTGCTGGCCTGGTAACTCCACAATCTTAGGCATTGGAAGGAGCTTGGGAAGACCCTGACTATGATGTTTTTGTAGCTTGTAGAGCAGTAATGAGCTAGGTCTCTGCTCTCTTTCCTCAGAGTAGCTGTTCTGGAATGTCCAAAGTTCATTAATGCCTGTAATGCAGGGCCTCATCGTCACAATGGCTCAACTTAAACTTTGGCTTTTTTGTATTTATAGTGATCTGCTAAATTTATAGTATGTTCTCATATTTCCATCCTCATGACAGGTAGTGGCAAAGGTCCTGAGAATTCAGAGATGTGTAGTAGTGTGCCTCAGAGGAGAAAGGCTTCCCAAACACCTGGTGAACTCCTGTGCATTATACAGATCAGTGCAAAATAATTTCTGAGCATACTTATTTATTTAGGTGGCACCCTTGCTCACAGACTAGGTTTGTGAGAACAGCCATAGAGTTTTGAAGTCTGAGAAAAATGAAGCAAATAGGAAATTGTTATCAAGGACAGGGTAAAATTTTGTGAAGGACAAATTCCAGAAAGGGCTACCTGTTAAATTCTCATGGAAAAAGGCCAAAATTTAGGCACTTGCATGGACATATACATGTGATATCCTTCTGAATGGAAAGGAATAGGGGTGTCATCTCTGAATTAAGAGCGATTTAGTAGCTTGGTTGTTCATACACAGTTTAAATATGGAAATGCTCTGCAATGGACTTTACTAAGCCGTATAAAGGAAAAGCTCTAAACAGAAATTTTGCAGTGATATCAATAGTTAGGCATGAAGGGTTTTCTGCTTAGGATGGATCAGAGGAGCATGGAAAGGATGCACAAGTGAGTGACAGGATGCAGGAAGCCTATAGCAGGACATACAACAGAGAGGGTCTTCACTGAAATTCAGGTAGTTCTCAGAGTAAGTATGAAGTTAAAGTTGAGTTCTGATTGCTTCCTTGAAGTGATCAACATCAGCTCTGGCAACAATCAGTATTTCACATCCCTGTCAACCCATGAATTTTGTGTTTCATACTTGAGATCTAATTTGGATTATCTCTAATTATGCCCCAGTGTCATGAAGGTAAAATTTGGATTTTTTTTTTTGTACCAAGGATTGAACTCATGACCTATGCTTTCCAGGCAGGTGTTCATGCCACTAAGCCAAATACCCAACTATGAAAGTGTTTTCTTTTTTGTATGGAAGATATCCGCATTGTTTCTCAGAAAGTGTTGAATATTGTTGGAATTTTTGCATATTTTATGGTTATAATTTTTAAAAACAAACCAAAAGTCTCTTATGCTTTCACTTTGTCTGTGGGGTGTCTCAGTCAGGGTTTCTCAATTTAGACAGCTCTGTAACTTAGGATAGCCCCAAATTCAAGAAGGAACTCCTTCACCAGCCTCCCAAGATACATTTCTTATATCTGAATTGAAAGTGATCGCTTGGTGACAGTGAGCTATAAAATACAGCTTGGACCTGGTTCGATTTTATATACTTATTTTTTACAAACAGCGTTTTCCACTAACATTTGAGTTATTATTTGTTTACCATATTGGGTGTTATTTATGTTTTGTTCTATGAAACTAAATTCATGTTTCAAAATGCTGCTGAAGTATATTAAGAACAAAGTACTCACTGGCCTAAATGAGATTTGAAGAGACATTATCTGTAGCCTATCAAAGTGATTGAAGAGATTTTTTTTTTAATTTTGAAAGTGGCAAAATACAACAGAACAAGGTAGAATAAGGCCAACTAAGATCGTACAGTGAAATTGGTACACAACTTCACAACAGGTTACTGGAATAATAGTAATGGGTATCACAGTATATTTTATTGTCTTTATAATAGTTGTTCTTTCAAACACGTATATCAAAATGAGATGAAATACAGAACATTATAGTACTTATCAAAACAGAATATTGAATAGAGCAATAGCATTAATCACAATAGACCAAAACAGTAATAAAAATATTTGCATTCAAAGAGATAGTAGAAGGAAGTCCCCCTTATTTGTTATGGTCAGCTTCTCAGGAGATGCTCAGATTTCTGGTTCCCATTTGCTAACTGGGGGTGACAGGAGAAGAGGGGTAGGGAAGTGGGAAGTTTGATTCTAGGCCGTGCATCAGTAGGTTCACTATGGCTTAGTAGGGAGACAGGCTGGTTGTTTTGTTTCACAGCGTTCTAAGTTCCCACATGGCGTGGAGCTCAGGAGCTGCTCCTGGTTCTCCCCCTGGAAAGGCCACAATCTTCCAGACTGCCACTACTTACCAGGGAGAAGTGGTGCTTGCTTGCCTTCCAAGTGTCCTAAATTCCAGCGTGGCATGGATCTCAGGAGCTACTGTTGGTTTGCCCCTGGATGTGCCACAGTCTGCCACATTGCCACCACTTAGCAGGGAAGGGAGGTGCTTGCTTGGCTTCCCAGTTGATTGATGGGATGTTTATCTGCCTCTGTGCTTTGTGGATGCTGGTCCTGCAGGCTTCTCACTGCGAGCTCTGCATTAGAGACAGTACACAGGGAATCTTGCAGTGACTCAGCACAAGAATCAGTGCTCCTATTTCACTGTTACATTAGCAGTGAGTTGCAATCTAGCATCAAATTTGCTGTCATCAAAAATGTGTATATGCATGAAATTAATGACCAAGACATGGATTTAAATTTGAAGAAATCAGTCTTCATTCAGCTGTTTTGTTTGGTTGTATTTGTTTAGTTTTGTTTTCTTTTATTGAGACAAGCTTTCTGTATGTATATCAGCTGGATTTGAACACCCTATGAAACCTAGAATTGCCCTGAACTCACTGAAACTATCCTGCCTCAGCCTTTTGAGTGCTGGCATTATAGATATATACCACCACACTTTGCTTTTGATTCAGATTTGTAGGAGATAATTTAAGATATCCCAAACCTGGGGTCTCAACCTTCCATTGAGAAATATATGCATGATCCTATAGGAGACAGTGACCTTTGAGGATGTGGTTGTGAACTTCAGCAATGAGGAGTGGACTTTGCTGAGTCCATCCCAAAAGAACCTCTACAGAGATGCGAAACCTTTAGGACATGACTGCAGTAGGTAAGGACAAAATACTTTTGTCACTCATGCTGTCAGAATGTTGTATGTCACTCATCAGTGCTGTTTCATTAAAAACAATGTGAAAGTATTTTTTAAAATAGCTCAGACCTGGACACATTATATCATAAATCTAAACAAAATCTATTAATTTGTATGTATTATTCTAATGATCACTTGAATTTCTATGTCTACAATTCAGGAAGACTTGGGGATACCAGGAAGCCGAAAAATAATGCAAGATTTACTGGAGATACTTAAGGTAATTTGCACTCACAAGGAGAAGAAATATTCCTGAGTTATTAGTTAGTCAGCAGAAAAGTGACCACTAAAGAAATGAGGTACCATTCAATTTAATGTCAGTAATATTCTCCAAAGATGTATAAGCTACGGTATGTATAATGAGTGAGTTAAATCATGAAAATGTATATCATTGCATATAGATGTGTACGAAAGGCATACATTTTGAGTTATGACATTCTCCCTTCAATTTTTCTACCCATATACACATTTGAATACAACACATTCATTATCTAAAAATTGCTAAGATTGCAATAGAATTTGAAATAAAATGGAGTGCTTGTGTTTCCAAGCCATGCTCTAGAAAATCAGCCATTCTGATTAAAATTCTAAGTAGGCTGGTGGAATGTTAAGTGCATTCATTCTGAATATCACTATGCAGTTGTCTCTAGAAGTTGGTCCCACCATACTTATCATGGATATATTTTTAAAAATTCAAAATCTGCATAAAATACTGATACATGCTTACTCATATACAAAGCAGATCAAGTTATAATAGATCAGGCCTTGAAGAATCTTAGCTATCTATCACTGGATTTGTGGAAAAGGAAAATGTTAATAGACTCTCTGTGGTTGTGCATTCTTGTAAATCCAGCACACTAGGAATCAGATTTTGCAGAATGGCAAATTCAAGTTCAAACTTCACAGCTTAATGATCAGTGAAAATCACTAAAACAGATTTTAAAAAGCTATAGATTTTATGCTAATAGCTGTTGTTCATTCCCAGCATGGAAAAGAAAAAAATGTGTTAAATAATGTCAAAAAATAAATAATATAATGCCAGTTGCCATAAGAAATTGGTGGGGATTTTTCCCATCAATTCAGTGAAATAGCTCAGCTATAAAACTTAAATGGTCACAGGGTTTCTTTTAGATGTGAAACCAAAATATAAATTGTGGAATGAAATGAAAGAGAGTTAATAGAGAAAAGTAAGACTGACCATATGGAAAACTGAACTACAGGTTAAGGACAGAAGGGAGATTGTGATGGGGATTCATATCAGAATGATCTGTATGTGATACACATATGTACCCATGCCCAAAGTGAAGCTAAATATTCTGCATTTCAAAAGGTACCAAACTTTAAGATTTCAAAAAAGTGTACCAGTCTTTTGGGAATGGTTGTTTTCAACATATCTTACAAGGCCATTCTGTTGCTTCATGGTCAGAATTTCTTAGCAGCCATTAAAAACAGAACTTGACATTAATGCAGTCATTAAACTGAGACCCATTTCACTGTGGATTTTTCTTTTTTATTTAATATAAGGAAACACACACAAAAAAACAAAATAAGTAGAAATAATACCACTTTCAAAGTGAAAGTAAACAGTAAGAAATCTAAAGACAATGATTACATATGCTGCTCATAGAAATAGTTAATGAAATACAAAAGTGAAACATATGAAGTAGGGATTCAAACAGTGAGACTGAAAACAGTTTTGTTCAACTTTCCAATAAAAACTAAGTAATAAGGTTATCAATCCTATATGTAATTTTTTTCTTTACAGAAATGAAAAGCTAGAGAAATCCTATGGACATTCTTCTTGGAATCAGTGTAAAGAAGTATTCCTTTGTACTGCAGAAGGTAATGTGAATGTGAAAGAATCAGAAACACACCACAATGTTCAGATCCATAAAAAATATTGCAGTGGAGAGAAACCCTATGTATGTCAGCAATGTGGAAAAGATTTCACCACATGTGGACATTGTAAGCAACATGAAAGAATTCACACTGGAGAGAAACCCTATGTATGTGAGCAATGTGGGGAAGCTTTTAACACACGTGCATATTGTAAGGTTCATGTAAGAATTCACACTGGAGAGAAACCTTATGTATGTAAGCAATGTGGAAAAGCTTTTATCATACATGGACACTGTAGGCACATGAAATAATTCACGCTGGAGTGAAACCATATGTATGTAAGCAATGTGGGAAAGCTTTTAACACACAGGCAGATTGTAAAAAACATGAAAGAATTCACACTGGAGAGAAACCCTATGTATGTAAACAATGTAGGAAAGGTTTCACCATCTCTGGACATTGTAAGCAACATGAAAGAATTCACACTGGTGACAAACCCTATATATGTAAGCAATGTGGGAAAGCTTTTACCCAACATGGACATTGTAAGCAACATGAAAGTTCACACTCAAGATAAAACCAGTGTATGTGTATATAAGCATCATGAGAATTTTTTGAGCACATGTACATATTGCATAATGCATGAAAAATTTCACACTGGGCAGAAAACTTATACATGTAAGAAATTTGGGAAAGGTTTCACCAAATCTGGACATTGTAAGCAACATGAAAGAATTCACACTGGAGAGAAACCTTATGTATGTAAGCAATGTGGCAAAGCTTTTAACACACGTGCATATTGTAAGGTTCATGAAAGAATTCACACTGGAGAGAAACCTTATGTATGTAAGCAATGTGGAAAAGCTTTTGCCCAACATGGACATTGTAAGCAACATGAAAGAATTCACAATGGAGAGAGACCATATGTATGTAAGCAATGTGGGAAAGCTTTTAACAAACGGGGAGATTGTAAGAAACATGAAAGAATTCACACTGGAGAGAAACCCTATGTATGTAAGCAATGTGGAAAATATTTTACCAATTCTGGAAATTGTAAACAACTTGAAAGAATTCACAATGGATAGAAACCATATGTATAAGCAATGTGGGAAAGTTTTTACCCTACATGGACATTGTAAACAACATGAAAGTTCACAATCAAGATAAAACCAGTGTATATAAGAATCATGAGAATGGTTTGAGCACACTTACTTATTGCATAATGCATGAAAATCTTCACACTGGGCAGAAAACTTGTATATGTAAGGAATGTATGAAAGGTTTCAGCAGAAATGCTCATTGTCCAATACATTATAAAATTTACACTGTTGAGAAAGCCTGTGTATGTGAAGAATGTGGGAAAGCTTTCACCACACATGGATACTGTAAAATACATCAATTACTTCACACTGGTGAGAAACCCTATTTATATAACAATGTGGCAAAGGTTTTACCGCATACAGTCACTGCAAAACAGATGAAAGAATTCGCACTGGGAAGAACCACTGGCTATGTAAGCAAGTGGAGACACTTTTAGCAGCCAGATTGTAAGTGAAATACATGAAGAAACTCACACAAGAGATAAATCCTATGTGCTATGGGAATACTCTCAGCACACATGATCATTTTTACATATCTGAAAGAGCTCACTGGGCAGAGATCCTATGTGGATTAACAATGTGAGAAATATGGCAATCCATGTTTGTTGTTAAATACATTAAAAAAGCGTCACTCTTCAGAAAATTTAGATCTAAGTTTACTTTAAAAATCCCAAGGAGACCTGAAGAAATAACCAATACAGAAGTTTGATGTCAATATTTCTTCACAAATTTTCCAGAAATGACAAATCTGTGGTGGAGCTCTCCTCAAGTGCACATGTTGTATGATTTTCAGTTCAGCACTTGTACCTCTTTAGATTTTGTAAAATATCTTTGTGCTTCAACATGGCATCTTGTAATTAAGCATGGTAAATTGATAGGGGCTGTTAACTTTCAAGTATGGATAGTGTCTATGTATTTAATATTTTGTCTTTAAAATTGAATTTTTATATTTTGTGGTAAATTGTAATGTTTATTTAAAGAGGAAAAAACAGAAAAAATGTAGAAATAATACAGAATTTCAGAAAAATAATAAGAAATCACTATTTGATTAGTTACATATTTTCATCTTTGAAGTAGTTGTTCAAGTTACAAAATAAATCATACAAAGTGCTATTCAAATAATGACACTGTGAACAGTTCACCTCAACAATCCAACAAAGACTTATTAATATGCTTACTGTCCTACACACTTGTTTTATTTTTCTTTTCTTAAAGAGGGTAAGATTAAACATGACATGACAGAACAGAACAGTTCATAAGAAAACAAGTCAAGGAAACACAGATTTCAAAGCAAGTCCACTGGAGATGTTCACTGTCTATCTTACTGTCTCTAGTTTTCTTCCAAATAGTTGTTCCCATTTAGAATGCATTGAATATATACTGAATGTTATAGAACTAATCAAATAATTACAGGTTGATGTAGGCTTTTTCGATCTTCAAGACAGATTTTGGGGAAGTCGATAATGACTACCATAATGTCTCTCATTCTCTTCATAGTAGCTGTCTTATCTTTATGTATGCTGAAATTGAACATAAGAGACTAGATTAATATCACTCTGAACAGTGAATAATAGCCTTCTGAGAAGGAGAAAGGTGAGGAATTGCCTAAAAAAAGAAGGCAGAGGGAATTGTTAAAAGTGTATCAGGATGTAAAAGCTACAGTAGTCTTGTTGCTCTGGTTAGTTTGATTGTATTTTGTTCCATCCTGTCTACTCATATTAGATTTGAGGGCACAGAGAGATAACCCAAAAATAGCAGGTTATACCATGGTAACTATCCTTAATTACCTGTTAACTTAAACTGAAACCCTGTATTACGTATATTGTCTTCTGTGACTGATCTTCTTTGAAGCTGGTTTGTTTGAATGCTATTTGGCCTTGACCAATTTTATTCACATTTGGTATGCTTGCTGGTATCAAGTCCAAGAGTAGAGCCAACTAATCTGAAGGTGACAGGATGTAAAAGATGTACTTTGGGGGGCTGGGGATTTAGCTCAGTGGTTTAAGATCCTACCTGGCAAATGTGAGGTTATGAGTTTGATCTCCTGTAACAAAAAATAAATTAATAAAAGATATCCATTCTAGGTTTGATTATGTTTTTATTTAAAGAGAAAAAAGAAAGGAAATAAAAAACAAAGCAGAAAAAATGTATAAGTAATACAGAATTTCAAGAGAAATAATACAGTAAGAAATCAGTAGTTAATAGGTTACATATTTTCATCTTAGAAACAGTTGTCCAAATTATACAGTTAAAGCATATAAAGTAGACATTCATACAGTGAGATTGCAGACAGTTCCATTCAATGATCCAACAAAAGCTCAGTAATTTGGCTTTCCATCCTACACACACAAACATGCAGTTGTATCCCAGATACCACCTTCCTTTCCTCTCTTTTTTACAATAAAAATTACACTTTTTGTGTTTTTTTACTCCCACAGTTCTAATTACTTTTTTTGAAGAAAATAAAACCTAACATGACTAAACAAAACAGATTCAGTTAGAACAGAAGGATAGGCATAGTACACAATGCAAAAATAGAATATCAGGTGATCAAAAATGTTTACCATTGTGCCTCTTGCTATTTTTAAGAAGAGTTGCCTATCTCATCAGCTATAATAGAATTGATCAAAACTATGCAGAACAAGACCAATAAAACCTACACTGGAGAACTTACAGGATTTCAAAAAAAGATAATAGTCAAACCATAATGGGCATCATACTAAATCTTATTGCCTTCAAAGTGGTTGCCTATACCCTCAAACTTGATACTATCAAACAATATAGAATACAGTAAAATCAGACAGTGAAAGTGGGGAGAGCAATAGTGGGGTTCAGAACAGATTAATAGGAAAACAAAAGAAAGTTACAATAATACATCCCACAATTTTTTAATCTAGTTTTCCTTAATTGAAAAAAGTTAAATAAACAGATTAATATTTGAAAAAGAGTGGAGATTGAGATAAAAGAGGACATTGAGATTGAGATAAAAGAGAACAACACAGGTCAGAACTGAACAATTTAAGCATTATTGTGTTTCAGCCCCAAATAATCTAACATAATATTAGTCACCATAGTGCCTCTTTCCTTGAATTATTTGAGTATAACTTCGTACACTGTAGCATCAAGCATATTAACACAGTGTGAAGCCATTCAAAAGAATGAAAGAATTACAGGGTATTTAGAACCAGTTAACAGAAAATGAACAATGGTTTCTATATTATTTCTTTGCCCATAAAATTTTGTTTATACTATCACATATAGTAAGATACAACATGTTAAAACCAGTGGAAACTGATGTACAAAAGCTTGATGGGACTTCAAAACAAGATGATATTAAATCAGCACTAGATTTTATGATGTGTTGTTTTCTTCAGAATAGCTATTCGTACTATCACTGATACTAAAATCGAACAACCCACGTTAAAACCATTGCACTTAATGAGTGAAATCATTATATGGATGCAAACCAATATGATTGGGAATCATGATTACCACATACTTCTATGTATTCTTATCACTTATTACACTAAGTGAAATATTCGGTATTTGTACATGTGACTTTGCTTCATTTCACCTATGAGTATGGTCTCAAGCTGCGTCCATTTATATATATCTCAATGTGATCATTCTTTATAGCTGAGTAGTACTCCATTGTATAAAAATACCACAACTTTTAATCCATTTCTCAGTTGATGGACACTTAGGTTGTTTCCAATATCTGGCTATTAAAAATTGTGCTGCTATAAGCATGGGTGCACATATATCACTGTGGAATGATGGTTTCAGAAGGTATTGCCCGTCCCAGCTTTCTGAATAATCTCCAGACTGACCTCGACAATGGTTGCACTAGTCTACACTCCCACCAACAGTGCAGGAGAGTTCCTTTTACCCCACAGCCTCTCCAGCATTTGTTGTTGTTGGTTTTTTTGATCTTGGCCATTCTTTCAGGAATGAGATGAAATCTCTGTGTGGTTTTAATTTGCATTTCTCTAATGACCATTGATGGTGAACATTTTTTCATGTATTTACTTGCCATTTGTATTTCTTCATCTGAAAATTGTTTTAACTTTTTTTTTTTTAACTTTTTTTTTGTCGGTACCAGGGATCGAACTCACGACTGCCTGCTTGCAAAGCAGGTGCTTATGCCGCTGAGCTAAATCCCCAGCCCCTGAAAATTGTTTATTCATCTCAGATGCCCATTTTTGGATTGGGTCTTTGAATTTTGGAGGTCTGATTTTCTTTTAATTCTTTACGTGTTTTAGACAGAAGTCCTTTGTCTGAGGGGCAGTTCACTAAGATTTTTTCCCAGTTTGTGGGTTTTTTATTCACTATGCTGGAGATTTCTGTTGATGTGCAGAAATTTTTTAATAAGATGCCATCCCAATTATTGACTCTGGGAAGTATTTCCCATTTGGTTTGAGTCCTGTTCGTGAATTCTCTACCTACTCCTATGTCTTCAAGGTTTTTTCCCAATTTGTCTTCCAAGAGATTTAGTGTTTCTGTTTTAATATTTAGATTTTTGATCCACTTAGATTTTATTTTAGTACATAGTGTTAGGCATGGTTCTTACTTTTCCTTTTTGGCATATGGAGAGCCAGTTTTTCACCACTATTTATTGAGGAGACTGTCTTCCAGTGAACATGTTTGGCCTCTTTATCAAAGATAAGGTGGTTGAGCGTGTTTGTAGTTTTTGTTGTATCTTTAAACCATTCCACTGATCTTTGGCTCTGTTTTGGTTCCAGTACCATGTTGATTTTACTACAGTTGCTTTGTAGTATAACTTCAGGTCAGGGATTGTGATACCTCCTGGCTTGCCTTTGCTACTTTTATCTGTCCTTGCTATTCTAGGTTTCTTCTCACTCCAGATGAATTTTAGGGGCGATTTCTTGAGTTCAATGAGGTATGTTGATGGCTTTTTTTTTTATCGGGATTGCATTGAATCTGTATAAAATTTTTGGGAGAATGGCCATTTTCACAATATTTATTCTTCCTATCCATGAGCAAGGAATGTCTTTCCATTTTCTGAGATCATCTTCAGTTTCATCTTTCAGGGTGTTATAATTTTCCCTGTATATGCCTTTTAATTCTTTCATGATAATAATTCCTAAATATTTCATTTATTTTGGTTGCTAGTGTGAAGGGTGTGGTCTCTTATTTCTCTCTCTGTGACTTTGCTGTTAGTGTATAGGAATGTATTGATTTTTGAGTATTGATTCTGTATCCAGCTACATTACTGAATTTATGTATTATATCTAGGAGTCTTTCAATGGAGTTTTGGGGATCTTCTATGAAGAGTATCATGTCATCTGCAAATAATGATAATTTAACTTCTTCTTTTCCTGTATTTATGCCTTTTATTTCTCTCTCTTGTCTAATTGCTCTGGCCAGTATTTCCAGTACTATATTAAATAGGCATTGTGATAAGGGACATCCTTGTATCGTGCCTGATTTTAAAGTAAATGCCTTCAATTTTTCACCATTTAGTATGATATTGACTGTTGATTTGTCATAGACAGCCTTAATTACATTGAGGTAAAGACCATCTATTCCAATTTTCTGTAAGGTTCTTATCATAAATGAATGTTGGACCTTATCAAAAACTTTTTCTGCATCTATAGAAATGATTGTGTGATTCTTACTTTTGGCTCTATTGATATAGTGTATTACATTTATTGATTTACATATATTAAACCATCCCTGCATGCCTGGGATGATTCCCACTTGGTTGTGGTGTATGATCTTGATGATTTGCTACATCCTGTTTGCCAATATTTTATTGAGGGTTTATGCATCTGTGTTCATTAGGGAGACTGCACTGTAGTTCTCTTTTTCAGTTGAGTCCTTCTCTGGTTTTGGTACTAGAGTAATATTTGCTTCTAGGAATGATTTAGGAAGGATTGCTTCCCTTTAAATTTAATTGAAGATTTTGAGGAGTGTTGGCATTAGGTCTTCTTTTTATTTCTTGTAGAATTCTTCAGTGAATCCATCTGGGCCTGGGCTCTTCTTTCTAGTTAAAGATTTAATTTCATTAATAGAAATTGGGTTATTCAGTAGCTTTACATCTTCATTACCTAGCTTTGGTACTTCGTATGCTTCTAGGAATGTATCTATTTGCTCTGTGTTATCAAACCTTTCAGAGTAGAGGTTTCTGAAATAGGTGTTGATGATCTGTATTTCTATAGGGTCTGTAGTAATTTCACCTCTTTCTTTATTGCATGAATTTGAGCTGTTTCTTCCCTTTTTGAAATAAGGTTGGCTAGCGGCTTGTCAATTTTACTTATTCTTTCAAAGAACCAGCTTTTTGATTTGTTGATTTTTGGATTGTTTTTGTAGTCTCTATTGCATTGATTTATGCCCTGATTTTCATAATTTCTTCTCTTCTTTTGGCTTTGGGCTTGACTTGCTCTTTTTCTAGATGGTTGAGGTGTAACATCAGGTTATTTATTTGTTTTCATTCTGTTTTCCTAATGTGGGAACTCAGTGCAATAAATTTTCCTCTGAGAACAGCTTTCATTTCTGTCTGGTTGATCTTTCCATTGGTGTCAACTGTGTGTTAAGGTCTCCTGTTACAATTGTGTTACTGCTAATTAGGTTTTTCATTTCTGTTAGTACTTATTTTATATAACTGTGTGCTCTGGAGTTTGGTTCATATATATTTAAGATAATAATCTCTTCCTCTTGGAGATTTCACCTAATCAGTATGTAGTGACCTTCTTTATCCCTTCTGATCATTACTGGCTTGAAGTTCATATTGTCTGCAAACTGAATAACTATCCCTGCTTTCTTTTTCTTTTTCTTTTTTTTTTTTTTTTTTTTTTTTTGATTCCTGTTGCATGGAGTATTGTTTTCCAACCTTCGACTTTCAGTCTGTGAGTATCCTTTTGGGTTAGATGGGTTTCTTGTAGACAGCATATGGTTGGATTTTTTTTTTTTTCTTTTTTTCCGGTACCGGGGATTGAACTCACGACTGCCTGCTTACAAGGCAGATGCTTATGCCGCTGAGCTAAATCCTCAGCACCTGGATTTTGTTTTTTGATCCATTCTGCCAGTCTGTTTCTTTTAATTGGTTCATTGAGACCACTTACATTAATGGTTAGAACTGTTATATATTGGTTTATTTTTGACATGTTATGTTTCTGCTGTTGCATCTTTATCTATCTGCTGTGTTTAATTTTCTGCTTTGTTTAGTGGTTTTTTCCTAAATGTATCGAGACTGTTTTTCAGTATTCTTTGCAGGGTTGACTTGGTGATCATGAAATTTTTAGCTGTTCTTTGTCATGGAAGTATCTGATTTCTCCATCAATTTTGAACAACAGTTCTGGAGGGTACATCAGCCTAGGTTGGAAATCATTTTTCTTTAGAATCTGAAATACTTGACTCCATGCCCTTCTTGACTTTATTGTTTGTGCTGAGAAATCTACTGTGATTCTGATAGGTTTTCCTTTATAGGTGATCTGTCTCTTCTCTCTGACAGCTTTTAATATTCTATTCTTTTGTTCGATTTCTGTGATGGTCATTGTTATATATCTGGGTGTAGATTTATTTTGGTTATGGCTATTTGGAGTTCTAGATGCTTCATTGATCTTGATATCAGTCTCCAATCTCATGTTTGGGAAATTTTCAGCTATCACTTCTCTAAATATCCTCTTAACATCCTGTATGTTGTCCCTTTCTTTTTCATTTATCCCTATCAACCTTAATTTGTTGCACTTTGTGGCATCTTGCAAGTGTTGAATTGTTATTTTCTGGTTTCTTGTTATTTTTAAAAGATCTTTCCTTTCCTGTTCACAGGCTGCATCTTGTCTTTGAGGTCTGAGATTCTATCTTCACATTCATTGAGACACTTTTTACAGCTCTCAATGGAGTTTTTTTTTATTTCCTGTATATCTCTTTGTATCTGCTTTATGTATTGTGTTTTTTCCTTATAGTGTTCATCCAGGGATTCTATCTTTTTGTTTAGTTCCTCCAGTTTTTAAACTGTGTTTTCTTTAGATATTTTCAGCATCTCCTGCATTTCTTTTATCATTTCTTCTTTTACCTGAGAGATTATTTCTAGTTTGAATTCCTTTAAGGGTTCCCAGAGCTGCTTCTTCATTTCAGTTCTATTATTTCAGGTACTTCAGGTATGTGGGATGTGTTTTCTTCTATGCACATGGCTCCTAGACTTTCTTGGAATGGGCTGGATGCTTGAGACTGCATTTTGGTCTTTCATTTTGTCATTTTCCTATATTTTTGAGCTGCAAGTGTTGTTCCAAGTGATGGAGAGAGTTCCCACAGACTGGGATGGGATACTGTGCCTCAGCCCAAGTCGCTGGTCATGGCAGGAAACCTCAGGCTGGTCCCCAGGCAAGGAAGAGAGTTCTCAAGAATGGGACGGGATTCCATGTCACGGCCCCACTCACTGGTCACGGCAGAAAACCATGGGTTGGGGCCCAGGTGAGGAAGACTGTTCCCCCAGACTGGGACAGGATTCTTTGCCTTGGCCCCACTCTTTGGTCCTAGCAGGGAACTGCAGGCTGGTCCCCAGGCGAGGAAGAGAGTTCCCCCAGACTGGGACAGGATTTCATGTTGTGGCCCCACTCACTGGTACTGACTCACTGGTCCCAGCAGGAAACTATGAGCTGGTCCCCAGGTGAGGAAGGGAGTTCCCCCAGATGGACGGGACTCCGTGCCTAGGCCTGACTTGCTGGTCCTGGCAGGAAACCCCAGGCTAGCCCTCCAGTGAGTAGGGGAATTCCCCCAGACTGGGATGGGATGCTGTGCCTCAACCCAACTTGCTGGTCTCAGCAGGAAACCATGGGATCTACCCCAGGTTTGATTCTTAACATCTCTCACATCCTACAATGTCTTCAAAGTAGTGTTTTTACAAAAGTAGCTATGTAATGTTATGCTTAACTATATAGTGCCTGATGATGTGGACAATTCTATTGAAAATAACAAGAGAAAGCATAGTAAGTACTGTACATCACCTAATATTGTAGTCTTATATATCTTTTTCATATCATGATTTTCTAGGAATTTGTTTTGTTGTCTTGTTTCGATCTGTTTTTCCCCATAATACAGAAAGGATAGATATACACATAGAGATTCACACCTGGGAAGAATTTCTAACCTATTTATTGGAACAAATAATATAATACACGATGTGATGAACAGATACTCTGAAGAAGAAAAGACACTAAGAAACCCAATGCTAATTCTGTAGCATTATGATATAAAATCGAGCAATACTATTATTCACTGTGCAGAGTGATGTTAGTCTGGTTTCTTATTTTTTGCTGAATTTTAACTTTAACATGGTATTTGCTTTACTCTTTTGATGAACATGCTTCATTTTCTCTTTCATAAATGATGTTTCTGAAGTTGATGCAATATTTGGCATTAAGATATACATTTATAGAGGCTTGGTGCATGATTTTTTTTTACAAGGTTGTATTCTTTTCACATAACTTGTACATTAATGAATGTTATGTTTTCCATGTTGTGACGAGATACCTGCTGATTTCCTAACATCACTGGGTATCATACCATGTACATTATGTTGCCTGTTTTTCTTTTTCAGTGGAGCCAATATCTGTCATTTAAGTAAACCTTTGTTTTTCTAACCATCAGAATTTTACCTTTATGTTTATATTACATCTTTACTTTGCTAGTAAGGTTTCCCCACATGTACCAACTGTAAACTATACTACTGTGAATTTCTGATTGCTCCATAGTGACAGAACCATATCTTGTCTCCAATAGCACACCACAAAATATAGTAATATCTCCAGATATTATAAAATTTGGCATGATTTATGAGTAACCATACTTTGAAATCAATTTATCTTAAATGTGGTGTTATTTTTGGGGAAAAGGTTGTTATTGGATGTATCATGCAAATGCCTTTATTTTATTCCTTGATGCTGTGAATGCATTAAATATTTTGTAATTATAACTGCTTTTTCCTAAAACACTGAAGTAATGGCATGAAGGGAAAGCTAAATTTTGAGCTGTCAACACAGTAAAAAGTAAACTTGCTAAATTAAGATTCAGATTGTGTTCTGTTTTACTGAGTTGTGAATTGATACATTGGCATATCTCTTTATTTATAAGGACCAGGGTCTGATGTTTGTGGTGATTATTTTTAAACACATACACTGGGCCCTGAGTCCCAGTTGGTTTCCTGTGGCCTATGGTTTTCACTTCTATTTTAACATTCATGTAATTTGTAAAGTGTTTAATGCAGTGTTGTTGAATACAAAATTTGCTTAGGTTCCAATGGAATTATGTTGTTAAAAACTGTGGTGTCATGAAAACACAAGTGTACATTGCATTAAATACCCCTAATCCAGTGAAGATAGCTTGCCCAAGTCTCAATTATCCTTGGGAAAATAAATTACTCACCTGTTGTGTAATCACCATTCAATCTATGTCTATTTTGTACCTGAAGATCTTGATATACTTCACAAAGTAAAAGACACTGTGAAGTACATTGTCAGCCTCTATGCACTACAGCATGTGGTGAGATTCCCTGCAGCATATTTCTGCTTACCATCAATGGGAAAATTTGGAGTTTGTACTACAGCTAATAATAGAATACTGAATCTATAAGACATATATCCTGAGTACATGCACTTTCTCATTTTACCATGAAAGTAAATCTTGCTGGTCCTGTTGATGCATGCTTGTAATCCTAGCACCTCAGGGGGCTTAAATTAGTGGAAGAAGAAGTTGAGTCCAACCTACACAATTAGTGTGACCTTGTCTCAAAATATATCTTCAAGTTCTGCAGATGTAGCTTAATGCTTTAGATCTCCTCCCTTTCTTCCCCAACATCAACATTTTTTAATATTCACAATTACACATCAGTAGTTGTCTTTTTATCACTTGGCCACCAAGCAGTTATCCCTGAGAATCACTTGGGAAGCACATTTGTTTATGTAGTGACCATCCTGAGCATCATTGGGGCAATTGTCAATTTAACCCATTAATTGTTGTATTGAATACAGTAAAATTGTCACTTTTATATTCCTTGTTATTTTATAAAAATTAGCAAAAAGTATGCAATTTTTGATCATTTTGTAATTAAATAATTGCGTTGATAAGGAGTTACTGTAAAGATTGGCTAACGGTGATTTCTTTAGTCCCAGCATCAGGAGAGAATGAGATGTTAAGATCATGGCTTTCAAGCTGACTTTGGGAGGCAATGGCTAAATGATTTAGCAGAGGGTGAAGCAGTTGTTTTTATCCCTGCATTTGAAGTTTAAGGAAACAAGTAAGTTGAAGTCAAGAATACAAATGTGCAATAGGATAAAAGAATCACTACTGCAAATTGTGATTTTTCTATCACTCAGAAAATGTACTTTTTGTGGTAATTTGTGCAGCAGTCTCATATATGGCTCTATTAGAGTAAAACATAGTGAAACATGAAAGAGCCAGGCATTCCATGTTCTGAATGTAGAGGTATTAAAAACATTTTTTTCTTAATACTATTGCTGCTGTTTTGTGTAGAAAATAAGATGGGGTGACAAAACAAGCAAAAAGGACTTTGTAAGATTTTAATCCTCCTGCATAAGCATAGAAGCCACAAAAAGTCAAACCAAAAGGATGAAGAAATAAACTACAGAAAGAGAGAAATTTTGCCTGTTACTCCCTGACAGCTAACATGTAAAACCAATAGGAATGTGAAAGGAACACACATTTTTCAGAATATGTACAAATTGCCAAGAAATACCTGAAGAACTATTGAGCATTTTTGCACAATAGGGAAATGCAAATAGGGACATCATCTCATTGCAGAGAGAACAAATCACCACAAGGTCTAAAGAACATTTATGGGACTACAGGAGAAAAGTAACTATTTAATCTTGTTGGTGGAAATGTAGGTAAGTAGTTCAACTACTACTGAAGTCAGTTTTTAAAGTATTCAAAAGACTAAAATTAGTAATTCTCATTAGTGCAGTGCTTCCTTTAGTGGGTCTCTTCCCCAAAGAGTATAAGGACATATTGCTGTGATGCATGCAAATTCCTGTTACTGCAGCAATAGTCATTTTTCTGTGGAGAGCAGCAGCAAGCACTGCTCCATCACCACCAAATACCAATGACGAACAACAAATACTCACTAGTGTACTCCATTTGATAAATGGTGTGATATTTTATTGTGAAGTGGGCTGTATCTTAGGTTTTCCTAGTAGACTACAGGTGAGTATAAATATGATATTCATACTAATATCACAAGGCCATCCCTAGTACACTATTACATTCATTAGATTTGATATATTTATCTTTTTGAGGAAGCATGTTGCTATGAAGTTCAGGCTGGCTTTGAGGTCACATTATAACTCAGAGTGGTGTCAAACAATTCTCCTTTCTCAGTGTCTCAAGTACTGGGCTCCATGAAAGAGCCACCAGGCCTAGTTTAGATTTGGTATATTAAGTGCATATTCAGGATATTTTATTTCAACTGTTTTTGTTATTAAAGTATTTCCATATTTTACCTCCAGCATGTGTAGAAACTTTGGCCTTATTGAGGTGGTGATGTGCACATCACCAGCCTCATGACATTGTCTGCTGGGTTCAGAGCTGTCAGTGTACTGATGTGAAACTTAGGTGTACATAACTGTTTCTTTTCTGCTTTCCTTAGAAAACATTTTTAAAAATTCCATGGATAATCAGAGGGTCAATAACGCTGGCTAGAGCTTCATGCAAATGCTCACAGTAGTAGAGTGTAGCACTGACCCGAAGATACTCTCTGTCATCTGTGGGTCTCTATAGTCCTTTCTGCTCACACACTTTATGCCTGAGCATGCCAGCACCTGTTGTGAGTCCCAGAGTCTGCTGCAAGGCCATGGAACACATAGCCTAGTGATTGCCTCCTATATAGCACTCTGCTGATGCAGAGCACAGCTTCTGGCAGGAAGCCAGAAGCTCTGAGGCTTTGAGACAACAGAGGTTTCACTTTGTAAACCCAGATAATCTTATATTTCTGTACCACAGACAGCTCTGTCCCATATTTCTACCCAGGAAGACAGAAGATGAATCTGGAGACTGTGGATTAAACAGGGACACTGCCCTTCTGCTCCACCATCCCTGTCTTGGGTGGGAACCTGACAGTGGCCGAGTCTCACAGCTTCCAAGGACCTGCACCTGCCCAGGAAGATCTGTCCTCAGGGCAGGTCATCAGACCCAGTCACACTGTTGACTTAGGGCAGGAATTGTGTAGGGGTCTCAGAGTGGTGGCCAGGCTTTAATGTACATCTCCTGGAATCCGTGAGTCTGAGTGGCTGGTGGCTGAGTCTAGTGATACCTGTCCTGGGCTCCCTCCTGCCTCTGGGTGCCAGAAGGCTGGGGACAGTGAGCCCTGTCCTTTAATGCCCTTGTCATTTGGCATTTGCCAGCAATCATCCTGAAGGCTCTGGGATGAGTGAAACATTTTTTCAGCCATTCCCAAGTGGTCTACCTATGCAGGATCCTGAGGCTGGGGTCTCGTGTCCTGGGAAAGCAGCATAACATGCTCCCTGTTCACTGTCTTGAGCCAACTGTCTGTGAAGACCAACTGTCACCAGACCAACGTGACTGGTGCCCTGAGCCTTCAGAGTTCTGTTTGGACCTGTAACCAAGGAACTGAGGTCATGCACTGGTGTCCACAGTTTGGCCTTCCTCTGTGATATCACCTTTCTTTTTGTTGTGGAACAAATCTATGTCCTCCTTAGAAACAACAAGTTAAAATGCTAGAAAACTGTGTATACTTTTAGATTGCTCTTTGAAGATTTTAATGCAGCGAACATGTAGATGCTTCAGATGTCTCAGGCTGGATGCCAAAAACAAATTTCCATCCAAAGGGTCCATTGTTTTGGAGGATGAAGGACTCATTGTCTTCTGCTAAAGATTTGTCAAATGTTAGGATGACTTCTGTCATGGTTTATGTTTGTGTCCTCCAGGCCTCATGAGTTTGCATTGTTCATTTGTGATGGTTCATTGTATAGTGCTTGGATTGATGGTGTCAGTGCTCCACCCACATAGGGGTGGAGCCAGAATGTGATGTAATGGCAGGAAGAAGGTATGTCTTTCTCTTTGCTGGTGTGAGTTTGCTGTTGGCGGCCACCATGAACTGCAGCCCAGCCATGCCTGCCTGTCTTGGAGCCAACTGAGTGTGGACTGAAACCTCCAAAAACTGTAAGAAATAAACCTTTCCTTTCCCAACTTTGGCCTTCAGGTATTTTGTCTCAGCGACGAGTAAAAAGTAACTAAGACAACTTCCTTTCTTGGGCTTATGTTAGTTTCATTTCAGTTCCATTAGGGAGCAGAATATCCATAATAATTTTACCAAAGAATGTGAAGGTCTCATGTTATAACCCCCATATGTTCAGGGGAGGAGGATTCATAGCCAGTTTTACTCTCACGTGCTTATGAATGATTATTTTTTTCATCCTTCGATGTTTAACTCAGCCATACACTGTAGTGCTCCACACTCTGACTTCCTGTGAGGGGGGACAGCAAGTAGTGAGTACAAGGTGAGGTGACATCATCACCTCATACTGATGAAGGACACATGTGCATCGCTCCTGGGGAACTTGTCTTTTAGCTGCTGCTATCACTTCCTTTCCTCCCATCCCAATCAGACCATGGGCTTTGTGTCCCTGATGGGTAGTTTGCTTTTCCTAGCGGTGATGGCACTGAGCCTTTTCAGTTTTAATACTCTTCGATTGGTCTCCTTGAAGCAGTGTTTCTATGCTGGGCTCTCCCTGTGCTGCCACCACTCACTATTATGGGGCTGAACCAAGCAAATATGACTTTTCATGCACCTGTCACCCATCTTGTGATGGCCATTTGTTATGTTTCCGGATTGGACCTCGAAAGCAAGCTGCCACACCAATTCATACACAAGCATTTGAGTGGATACTGACCTTTATTTCAAAGAAAATATATCATATTGCTGGTGTATGGATAACTTAGAAATTCTTACTGTATCTTTGGAAGCAGATGTTTAAAGCAGAGTTATGTGGTTCCTTTTTTATTTTGTTTTGTGTTATTATGCTATACTATGCTATGCTCTGTTATTTTATATTATGCTATATGTTGGTGAGGATTTGAAACTCCTTCAGGGTGTTTTCAGTACTTTCTGATTTGATTTGGTATAACCAACCTGATGAACTTTGAGAATATCACATAACTCTGAGCACTTTTGTTTTGGAGAAAATTAAAAAAAGAAAACACAATCAGGGATGTTGGTGCACGCCTGTCATTCCAGGACTCTGAAGGCTGAGGCAGGAAGATTGTGGTGAGTTTGAGGTTATCCTGGGGTACAAGGGAAGATCAAGTCCAGACTGAACTGCATGGCAAGACCCTGTGAAGAAAAAAGGAAAGAAGAAAGAGATCAAAAAAATATGATAAAATGAAAAGTCAAAAATCTCCTTTCTAGTGAGAAATCAAATCTTTGTGAGGTTTTTTTGCATGTGTAGTTTAGTCAGCATACCTAGCATAAGGTTTACCATCATGGAGACATTGATGTGCTTCCTGGTGTTTGTAGTCTTTCAATTCTTTAATGCTTTTTACTTAGATGACTGCAGATATGCTGCTGAATATAACCTCTTAGGATTTGGGTAGTTGAAGAGATTTTGATCATTCTGTTTTGTTTTTCTGTCCTGCATTTGTATTTAGAACCAGAATTTGAGCATGGGATTACTAATTTTATTTTTAAATAATAATAAGAATCACATAAAGATACAATTTTTACATCTATAAAATGATAAAATAAGTATAGATTAATAGTGGTTAATGTTCCTTGCTCAGTGACTTCTGAGATTTCTTAATGATCAACATTTTCATACGTACTTAAAAGATTTGGTTTTGTACAGATTTTAAGACATCGTCTTACTAATTTTCTAAGTGTCCCAGGCTAGGCTTAAATGTACCCTCATCCTTCCTCCCACTCCCAGAGTGCAGGTGTATATTATCCTGAATTGGCAATTTGTAGCAATGTTGTGTATTCATGGAATAAAATGTTTGGCTTTGGTCTTCAGACACTTTGTAGAAAGAGTCACTATAGTTTAGCTGTCTGCTATCTTCCTAGCCTGCAGCTTCTTTCACAGTGAGTATGACTGAAAATCCCATTAACACTGTTAGTAGATTTTCTGCTTTTCTAACTGTGGTCAGCATGTGCTTCAGAAGATCACTCCAAATGCCTTGTGCACTGGAACTGAAGATTGGTGTTTTTGAAGCAAATTCTTTTTTTCTTTGATCCCTCATGGAATTTGATGATTGTTTGAATCTAATCGCAAGAAAGGTGGGAAGGTTAAAGCTACTTGTGGCACACTCCCTTCCAGAAGGCCAGGCCAGTGTAAAAAATTATTTACCCTCCTGGTGTCAGTTGCAAAGTTGTTTTTTTTTTTTTAAATACAGAGCTTTGCATTGGCTTCTTTGTCTTCACCTTTTAACACTTTTCTTGTTTTGAGGCAGGTCCTTAAAAATGGCTAAATTGCTGAGACTCACCTTGAATTTGTGACGCTCCTGACTCAGCCTTCCAGACTGCTATGATTATAAGCCACACCACTAGACCCGGTCACATCATAGTGTTATTAAAAACTTATTGGCTGAGCAAGGAATCTTGGAAATGCCTGCAATGCCTGCCCTGAATTGGCTAAGGCAGCAGGGTTCCTGGGAGTTCCAGACAAGCCTGCAACACACTCTGAGTTCAGTTCAGGCTACAATGATACAGGGAGACCCTGAACACGAAAAGAAAAAGAATAGGGAAGAAAAGGAAAGAAAGGAAAGGAAAGGAAAGGAGAGGAGGGGAGGGGAGGGGAGGAGAGGGGAGAGGAGGAGAGGAGAGGAGAGGAAAGAAAAGAAAAGAAAGGAAAGAAGAAAGAAAACAAAATCCCTAGTGAATATGTGCCTTGGATTGCATCTGTGCTAGCTGTTTTAGTCTGTGGTCCTTTTCTTCCAGTGTAAAACTCTTTTGACTGCTGTTACTTTTTAATACCTTGAGACTAGTATTTAATGCCTCTACTTTTAATGTTCTTTTTGTGGCTATAGGATGACTCTTTGTTCTTCCTTGTGAATTTTCATATTTTTTTATATTTCTAGGAAAATGGCACTGATATTTTGACAGGAATGGCACTGAAACACCTGGTTGCTCTGGGTAGCATGTACATTATAACATGGATTCTTCCCATCTCTCATCACAGTATGGCTTTTCTTCTGTTAGTGCTCTTCTACTTATTACATTAATTTCTACAATTTTCCAAGAAGTTGTGAGTTTGCTTAAATTTAACCTAATCATTAGTGATTTTTGATGATTTGTGAAATGAATTGTGTTCTTTGTATTTGAGTCTACAGTTTGTTTGTAGTACATAGTAATGAATTGATTAGGGCATGTTGCTCATATATCCTGCAATTTAAGTGATTTGTGAATTTGTTCTATAAGGTTGTCAATGGAGTTTAAATTTCCTACATACAATGCTGCACCCTCAGGAAAACTTAATTCTTCCTTTCTGATTTGGAAGGCTTTGCTTTCTTATTCTTGGTTAAATTCTATGGCCAGGACTTCGAGTACTGTATGCTGAAAGAGTTGTCTTTTTCCTGACCCTGTTGCTCATTTCTCTTTGCCTCTGTAGAACTCCTCCTGCATGGTCTGTACCAACATCTAGAGAGGGCTAGGACCCAGAAAAACTGCCTTGAGGTGAACAATGTCTGTTGTGCTGCCAATGCTGATTTTGTGGCCTCCAAAGAACATCAAAACTCAAAGGGGCAGTGGCTGCACCTGTTCTGCTTACAGGACCATGGACAATACCCAGAAAAGTGTCTTCACACAGGGTGTCCTCATGTGTATTGGTGACTTGATGACAGCCACCCACTTTCCAATGATACCTCTGGGTCACGAACACATTTCCATCCCAAAGAATTCCTGCCCCGAGCATACCACAAACCCTCTAGAGTGACTCTCCAATCTCCTTTCCAATGAACAGAACAGCTTTCACCAAGTGTGGATCAGTGAGGGGTGTGGAAGGTAATCCCTGGGAATCTGCATAGCCTCTGCAGTGGGCTAAGGCCACAGCTATCCCCTTGTCATGGAGCCCCCATTTCCTCCTCAGTGACCCTGCACTCTGGATCCATTCAGCACCCCACCATTCAGTGTTGTAAACCGAGGCTGAGTTGTTTGCACATGGCCACGACTTGAATGCACAAGTGGCCAAGTTCCACAGGGCTGCTCATGTAAGAACTTTCCTTCCCCGTATCTGAACTTGTCCTGGACTCAGTGTCTCTAAGTGGCTGGTGGTTGAGCCTAAGGACACCTCTCCTGGGCTTCTTCTTGTCTCTGGGAGCCTCTGGCCATGGGCTGGTGAGTCCTGGCCTGAGCTGCCCATGATGGGTGGGTGTTTCCAGGTGAGCTCGCTGATGCCTCTGGGCCAAGTGAACCATCCTTTCATACTTTCCCACGTGGTTCAATGACACGGGGTCTTGATGCTAGGGCTGTGAGGCCTGGGAAAGCAGCACAGCATGTTCTCTATTCCCTCTCTCAAGCCCATGGTATATGAAGGCCAACTGTCACCAGACTAAGGTGCCTGGTGACCAGAGCCTTCAGAGTTCTGTTTTGACTTGTTGCCAAGGAAGTGAGTTCATGTGATGCGGTACACAGTTGATACTCCCCATCTGATGCCTCCTTTCTTTTTATTTGTCCTCCTTATAAAGAGCAAGTTAAAAAAAACTAGAAAAATATGTGTGTTTTTAGACTTTTCTGCACTTTGAAGATTTTAATGCAATAAACATGTGGATGCTTCAAAAGTGGCAGGCAGGTTGCCATACACACTTTTCCATCCAAAAGATCCTTTCCCTTGAAGATGAGGTGCACAGTGTCATCACTGAGAGATTTCACAAATTTTATTTTGATTGTCTTTTCTGGACTTATGCTAGTTTCATTTCAATTTCATTAAGAAGCATAGAGATGTTCCCAGAAGACCCATTATAATTTTCCTTGAAGGATATGAAATGTTTCATGTTATAAGACCCATGTGTCCAGGGGAGGAGGATTCATAGCATGTTTTCCTCTCATGTGCCTATGAATGATCACTTTTCATCCTTAGATGTTTTCCTCAGCCACACACTATAGTGCTCTGTACTCTGACATCATGTGAGAAGGGAAAGCAGGTGGTGAGTGCAAGGGGAGGCTTTGCAAGGCTGTGGACATCATCACCTCATGATGATGAAGGACACATGGGCATCACCACTGGGGAACTTGTCTCCTAGACACTGCTTTCACTTCCTGTCCTCCCATCCCAAACAGACCATGGGCTTTGTGTCCCTGCTGGGTAGTTTGCCTTTCCTAGAGGTGATGGCACTGAGCCTGTTTAGTTTAGATGCTCTTGGTTGGTCTCCTTCAAGCAGCATCTCAGTGCTGGGCTTCCCCCTGTGCTGCTTCTTATTGGTGTTGGTGCTACCACACACTCTCATGTGGCTGAACCAAAAAGTGTGACTTCTTCATGCATCTCTCACCCATCTGCTGATCCCATTTGTTCTGTTTCCAGATTGGTCCTTGAATGCCAGCAGATCTTCTTATACGTGGTCTTGAGTGGACTTTTATTTCAAAGAAAAATACTTAGATGTGAAATTGCCAGATTATTTGGCTTGTGTATGGTTAACTTGCAAACTGTTAAGGTAGCCTTGGAAGCATTTTCAATAATCAGAGTTAGGTGGTTGTTTGCTTTTTTGTATTCGGGATTGAACTTAGGACCTCATGTTTGCCGAGTGGGCACTTATATTGCAGAAATAAACCTCCTTCCCTGTTTTCTTATTTTGTTTTGCTTTGTTTTGTTGTGTTCTTTTATACTATACTATATTATGTTATGTTGTGTTATGTTACACTATGTTTTGTGTTCATGAGGACTTTGAATCTTCTTCAGTGTATTTTCAGTGCTTTCTGATTTCATTTTGTGTAACTCACATGATAAAATATGAGAATATCACATAATTCTGGGTAATTGTATTTTGGAGCTAATTTAAAAAGGAAATGAGAGCCAGGTTCGGTAGTAAACATCTGTAATGACAGAAGTTACAAGGCTGAGGCAGCAAGATTGCTGTGACTTGAGGTCGGCTTGGGCAACAACGTGAGTTCAAGGCAGTTTGAACTTCATAGCAAAACCTGTCTCAAAAATAAATAAATAAATCAAAATAAAAATACATTTTAAAAGGTTTAAAAAGACACAAAAATCATCTATAAATGGACAAAATTAATCTTTGTGAATTTTTCTTACATATGTACTTTAGTCAGCACAACGAGTATTAGGTTTACCATCAAGTAGACATTTATCTACTGCCAAGTAGTTGAACTGTTTCAATTTTTTGAACTTTTAAATGAAATGAATATAGATATGCTACTGAGTATACCTTCTCAGGATTTGGAGAGCTTGGTATGAAGAGAATTTAATGGTTCTTCTTATTTTTGTACTAAATTTATATACAAAAGTTGGATTTGAGAAAATGGTTACATTACTGCTTTTTAAAAATCTTTCTTGTCTTATTTTAATGTAACTCAAATACGTATTATTAAGGACCACATCAAAGATGCTATTTTTAAGTCTATAAAAGGATAAAAAATTATACAGCATAAGAATAAAAGAATAATATTATCTAATGTGTTTGTGCACAATGATTTCTTGGATTTCTTAATGATCTATATTTTCATACATTAGTAACATTTGTTAATATTTTTATAAATTTTAAAGCATGATCTCACTAAGATTGTGAGTTTCCCAGGTCAGGCTTAAAACTTTCCTTATTCAATTTCTATCCCCCTCCCAGAGTGCTAGGATTGCAGGTGTTCATTATCCTGAGTTGGTAATCAGCAGTAATTTTGTGCATTCATAGAATGAAATAACTGGCTTTGATCTTTAGCTCACACTTTGCAGAAAGAGTGGATCTAGTTAACCTATCTACCACCTTCCTGACTGGCAGTTTCTTTCACAGTGAGTAGGACTGATAATCTCATTAACACTTTTGGTAGCTTCTCTGCTTTGTAACTGTGGTCATCATGCACTTCAGAATGTCACTGCAAATGCCTTCTGCACTGGAACTGAGGCTTGGTGTCCTTGAAGCACATTCTGTTTTTTTTTTTTTAATCCCTCATGGATTTTGATGGTTGGTTCAAGTCAAAACCCAAGAAAGGTGTGAAAGCTAAAGCTACTTGGGGGACACTGCCCTCCAGAAGCCCAGGACAGTGTAAAATATTATTTTCTCTACCATCAGAATTTCCAATTTTTTTTGTTTTGCATTCAGTTACTCTGGATTGAATACTGAGGTCTGCACTTAGCTCCATGACTTTCCACATTTAAAATTCTTACTATTTTCTTCCAGTTTCTTGATAAGTAGCTGCATTGCTGAGGCTCTCCTTAAATTTGTGATGTTGCTGCCTCAGCCTTCCAGACTGCTGGCATTACCAGACACTCCATCAGACCTGGTTTCATCATAGTGCACTTAAAAACTCATTGGCTGAGCATGGAATGGTGAAAATGCCTGCAATGCCTGCACTCAGGAGGCTGAGGCAGCAGGATTCCTGGGAGTTCCAGACAAGCCTGCAACACACTCTGAGTTCAGCTCAAGCCAGAGATGCACAGGAAGACCTTGACCAAAAAATGAAAAAGAAAAAGAAAAAAAACTAAACAAAAGGGAAGTGAAGTAAAGCGGAGCAGAGGGAGGAAGGGAAGGGAGAAGAAAGGAGAGGAGAGAGGAGGAGAGGACCCAAGAAGCAAAGCTTGCAGCTTGTCAGCCTCTGAGCAGGATGTCAGGGATGGGCTTGTCATTTATGCTCTTTGCTGTGCTGAGATACATTCCTCCTACGCATGGTGTGTGAATGCTTCCCATCATGAAAGGATGGTGAGCTTTTGAATTTCTCAAAGTGATTTTTCCAAATCTCCTGAGGGGTCAGCTGTGCCTCATGTTGTGAATGTGGCAAGTGACACTGAATGATTTGTGCAAGTGGAACCATTCTAGTACCACTGATTGTGAACCCAGTGTTTATTGTGGTGTTTAACTTTTGCATGTGCTGGTGAATTTAGCTGATGAGCATTTAGTTGAATATTTTTGTTTATGTTCATTAAGAATATTGGCCATTAGAGTATTACCATTTTTTAATGCATTATGGTCGAGCTTTGTTATCAGGGTGACTTCATCATCTAACAGGAGTTGAGGGTAGTTCTCTTCCATTGCAAGATGTGAAAGATGATTAGTATTTATTCTTTTTCAGAATTTTATTTTGAATGTAGTAAAATACAACAGAGCAAGACAGAACAAAGCAAATCAAGTCAATGCAGTGGAGTTGGTACAGAGCTTCACAGCAGGGTACCATGATAACAAGTAAGAGGTACTACAGTATATCTTATTATCTTCACAATAATTTTCCATTCAATAAATTATAGCACATTCAAACCAAAAAAGAACACTTTAAAACCAGCAAAAGAGAATATTGAATAGAGCAAAACCATTAATCCTAACAAAGCAGAAGTTTAAGGACAACATTTATTTTCAAACAGAACATATAAGGGAATTCCCCGTATTTTCTATATTGCACACAGTCATATTCCCAAGAGATGCTCAGAACTCTGCCTCCTGTTGCTCACCAGGGGATGAGCAAGTGGGATATATGGTTCTCAGTCCATGCACCAGAAGGCTCACTGGAGACGGTGACTGGTTCTCCTCCTGGATCCCTCCAGGGGTGCTTGCCAGGAAGGCCTGAGAATTGTTTTCTTGTTCTGCTGCCTAAGTCCCAACATGGCCAGATCCAGTATTCTTTATTATACACTTCATACAACTCAGCAGGGCAGTTCTTGTATCCTGGCATTTGTTGTTGTTATTAAGCAGTTATGATTATTGATCCATTGCCTGTGTTTGTTATTGCTCTGTCAAATGGTGTGTTTTCTCCTGAGGTTGTAGGTCCAGGAGACCAAAGGAGATCATGTACACATTAAGGGTCATGTCTCATTTTACGTAGGGACATAGCCATTTACTTTTGTATCTTCAAATTTCTCCTACAGTATATATTTTTGTGAGTAATCTCTTAAGTTATTAAGTCTTTTAATGCACATAGATGCAGGGTGCAGATACTCCTGGAGAACACTGGGTCAGGTTAGGTCCAGGTCTCTTATTTCAGGCTTTTTACACTTACCTGCCTCAGGAGTGTCTCCACCTCCTCACTTGCTCCCTGTAAACACCTGTCATGCTTCACAGTTGTGGTGATGCCACATGCGGCAGTTGAGATCTCACCTGGGTGGAAGACATTCAGTCAAGGTGGGCTCTGTAACAGGCTGACTTTCTCCTACAGAGCTCTCCTGAGTGAGACAGGGGGTCTCAGGCCATCAGGGAGGAGCTCTGGCAGCAGGGCCACACCAGCCCTCTCTTAAACGGTGTGCAGTGTGTGCTGCTTTGCTGAGAAGCTGACTGATGGATCAGGAGGCCTGGACCTGGGCCTTTCTTGCCCATGATTCCCTACTAGATACCCTGATGTACTCCAACTCTGCCTGATCCATCTTCCCCAAACCTCAGATCTTCACAGAGACCTGAGCATCCCCGTGCTTCCCCTTCCAGGCTCCAACTCTGTGCTTAGTTCTAGTGTGACTTCTAAGACCAGAAAATTCAGTTGACATACATTTAACCTGAAATTCCACTTCTAATGCCTCATTAAAATAAAATGAGATTGACAGACACCTGTAATCCCTTCTTCCTCAGTTATGAGTGTGGATAGTTAGAATCCGTGAATGTGTCAGAGCAGAGCTGTTGAATCAATTATAAAATTATAGTCACAGAAAATGCTGAAAGATAGCTTTGTCTTAGACCACTGAAAATGTGGAAAGAAGGCCAATTTCTTGGCTGTGTCCTGAGATGATAGAAGAGCTCATGTTGTGGCCCCTCTCCACCCAGCAGTGAAGAGACACAGACCCAAATCACAGGCAAGGACAGGAAAGAGAACCTCCGGCAGGGCAGCCCTCTGATCCTGGGAAGGATGCATTTGTGGCGTTTTTTTTTTTTTTCTGTTTTCCACTCCATTGCATTATTTATAGTATTCTATTCAATATTCCTTTTATTCAATTCAGTTAATATTTAATAGTGGCTAATGTCTTGAATAGGTATATGAAGATGGATGATTTAATTTCATTATATATAATGAAAATTATGCACAATACATACACTTCAAATACAACTGTAGATACAAAATAAAGAGGCTTGATATTCAGCAAGCCAACACATCACTGATGACTAACTTTTAAAAACTCCAACTCATAAAACCATCAGGATCCCAATGTTGTGTGTGTTGCTGCCCTCCCTACCTTAGAAGCCATCACGCTCTCCTGTGGCTGGTACTGCCAGAGGACAGCAAGAGTTTTTCTTCAGAGTCTATTTTTCCCGAAAGAGGTCCTGAACCTTCCTGCTTTCATGCAGAGCAGGGAGGGAGCAGCATGCAGAGGAGCCCAGCACAGCCTGCCTTGTACCCCATTCCCCCTTCACATCCATGCTGCAGCTTTGCAGGCATGGGAATGCAGAGCAGCCAGGATGCAGCAAAGACTCTGCCACCTCAGCCCCAGGGGCCTCAGTTATGGGGTCCTGCTCTCAGCCTCCACCAGGATGCAGGTGCTGCCCTGCATTCATCTGGCTTAGTGAGCTGGGCATACCTTTAGCCCTCAAGGGAGGAAGACCACTGATACAGTGGTCCTTCCAGTCTGCAAATTTTGCTTCTCTCCTTTCTGACTGAGGCTGTGGCATTGAAACAAAGCACAGCATTGTCATTACATTTCTTTTTCTTCTCCTCTTTTTGTGGTTTCTGTTTATTTAAGCATATATTTAGAACTGCATTTTGCCAAAAAAAAGTTCCTTGTCTTTTCACTCCTCATTTGACAGAAGTTTTTAAAGATTTCTACTGTAGTTCAAACCCTATGTGCCTGAATGCTCAGAATGCACTCGCCAGCTTGATAGAATGAGGGAAGCAAAGCAGAAACTGAACTTAGGGACATTTCTGTGCCTTCCAGCATTTTGTACAGCAAATCCTGACTCATGCCTGTTTACCCACAAAATATGGGCTTCAGTACCAACTGAATCTGCCACTGACAAATGAGTTTCCTGCATTTACTTCAAACAATCTCATTTACCCCAGCTGGCTAAGTGCGTTGTGTAAACTTTATTATGCCTAAACTTGAAACATAGTTTCCAGTAAACCAAAGGTTGCTACCCACCCTGAAATCATGATGGGATTTTATGTAAACATAGTCTGATTCACATCCTGGCAACCATGAGCTGAGAGGGGTGGAGATGGCTTATGCAGATAGAAACTTCTCAAAATTATCAACCAGCATCAGCTTCAAGGAGCAAGCAGAGCTGCTGAGCCTTCACAGTTGCCTGATAGAATCATCTGGAGGGTTTTGCCCTGGGTTTACTGAGGTGCCTCAAAAAATCTAGATTGCTGCTGGGATTTTCCTTCCTGTAGTGCTGTGCCAAAGGGGAGCCATGTACATGTAGTATTTATTTGGAGTTTTTCTTTTGCAGTTGTGAAACCTGCATGCATGTGATGTCACACCTCTGCCAGAGCAGACCCACTCATGGGCATTATTTTCATGACTTGTAAAGGGTCAGTTTATTTATACAACATGTATAATGCTGTTCTCAGCTTTGTTTTTCTCAGACTTGTGCATTTTCAGTCATGTCTTCAAAGGAAGCTAAACGTTTTAGTCTGAGCAAACCTCAATTGTGTTGTTGTGCTTCTGTGTGAAGTCCTTGCTGACAGATCTGAAGCAGGAAGTGAGGTGGACCTGCTGGAGGTTCAGCTCTAGAGTGATACTCTTTGCTCAGCTGTGTCTGGCAGGGGTGACCCACAGCTGACTGGCCACTCTGGCATCCAAATGCCCTTGCCCAGTGCTGGCCCTGGTTTGGCAAGCACTGGTTTGCAGTGTACACTCCCAGGGCACTGGCTGACCCTTGGAAAACCTTGCTATGCAATGAGTTTTTCATATCTAGACCTGCACCTCTACCACCCAGGGCACAGTTCTCTCCAACAGCCATGGGCAGCATCCTCCAAACAGCTCTCATGTACATGCTCTACATGGAGGCTAGGGAGGGTCCCAGCTCCTTCCTTCTTCAAACAGTACTGTGAATCAAACTCTTGAAAAGAAATATTGAAAATATTTGCAGCATTGTGTGTTGGAGAAATCTCTCTTAGTCCTATGAGGTCTAGGGACGGCTCTAAATATAGCTTTGATGGGAGCTGTGGGACAGGACTGTGCTCTGCCCCCCATGTTCTCTCCAGTGCTGTTCAGCTCCTGCCTTAAAATGTGCCATTGAATGGGTACACAGCACATCTCAGTGATTTGCCCCTGCATGAATTAGCTTTAGTAGGCTGAGTGTTTTCTGTACCTGTTGGCCACAGGTGGTGATTTCCTTGTGAATTACAAGACTTTCTCACTTCTCTCACAAAATGGACTCGTGAGACCTCCTTTACTCTGGTAATTCAAACCCTGGGAAGGTGAAGTAGTTTCATCATTAATCACAGCACTAAACAATGAACCAGTCACTGATGCTAGGTTTAGCTGCTTCTGTGACTTCTTGAGGCTTTTGGTGGGACGCCCAGATACAAACCATAACTCCATCTAAAGTAAATCTTCTGAAGATGCCCATGCTCTGGAGTAGAATATAATAACTTGCCTTAGTCCAGGTTTTTATCTTATTTATTTTATTTTATTAATTTATTTTTTGATACTCTCA
Source organism: Cavia porcellus (assembly GCF_034190915.1). Classification (NCBI taxonomy): domain Eukaryota; kingdom Metazoa; phylum Chordata; class Mammalia; order Rodentia; family Caviidae; genus Cavia; species Cavia porcellus. Next base: position 625,895 of record NW_026947518.1, on the reverse strand, counting down.
TCATGTAGTTCAGACTGGCCTTCAATTCACTATGTAAACTACGTTGGCCTAGAACATGCAACAGTCCTCCTGTCTCAGCCTACTAACTGCCAGGATTACAGGCATGTACCATCACATCCAGCTACTGTTTGTTAACTTGTATTTGTTGATTTAATTGAGACTAATCTAGTTATCTTTGTTATATTTCAGTATACAAAAATGCTAATAAATGTGATGAAATTCAAGACCAACCTAAACAACTTAGCAACTTAGCAAGACCCTGTCTGGAAATAAATTATGATAAAAGGACCAAGGCACTGGATTCAATCCCCAACACTGACAAAAATAAATAACTCTATAAATAAACAAAACTTCTTATGAACAAATGCATAAATAAACAAAACTGCTTAGAAATAAATTTATTAATAAACAAAATTGATTGTAAGTAAAGCTATCAATAAACAAAATCTATGGTGGGTAGTTCAGACTAGAAGTGTTTTAAAAGGAATTTTATTTCATTATGATTGACATACAATGAACTTTCTGGTTTAAAGTATAAAATTAGATGAATCTTAACATGGGCCAGGGATATAGCTCAGCTACAAAGTGCTCTCTTGCAAGCACAGGTTCCTGAATTTGGTTCCTAAATACCCAAAGCAAAACAAATGTAAAACTGATAAACAAAACATGCCCAAGAAATCTTGACATACATGAGCACCTTGAAAGCCATCACCCAATGGTGATGTGTACGTCATGTTCAAATTTTCCTTATGGATCCTTACATTTACTTCCTTCTGTCCTAAGCAACACATCTGCTTTTTGTCTCTGGGAAACACTTTGTATTTTCTAGAGGTGACAGGTCTCTAACCACCCAGTATACAGAGTGCTTTTGTTTTGTTTGGGGGGAGATGGTAGAGTTTTTTCAATCCTCATAACCATGTTAGGTTTACCGTGTGCTGCTCCCTGTCAGTGGCTGAGCCATCACATCACATAATGTGGATGAACCACAGATATTTATGTGTCAATCAGCTGAGTCCCTATGTATTTTTTCCAGTTTTTACTTCCACTCATTCTTGTTTTTGTATAGCTGTAGCACTCATTTCCCTGGGGAAGGTACTTAGTGTGAAGTTGAATATTTCGTGCCTTGAATGTTTGTCTTTCAGAGTAGTTGTTCAAAGCAGAATTAAGATTTCTGGCTCTTCCTGTGAGTATTTTAAAAACCTGTTCTTAGGTTTTTCAGTCCTTTTGAGGTTTTTTATAAAATTTACCTAAGGAAAGGTTATTTCTATTACATAAAACTCAACATTTTTGGACTTTGGATAGAATTTTAAAGGTGTAAAAAACCCCAAAATACTGTATATATGCACATATGTAAATCCCCTATAATTTTAATATCACAAAACTTCTGCTATGTGATGGTTAATCTACATTGTCAACCTGATGGGCTTGAGAACTGTCCAGGGATTACTAAAGTGTACTTCTGGGCTCACCTGAATGGGTCATGGAGGAGTCACCCTAGGTACTCCATCTGGTCTCTGGCCCCTTCCTCCCTGGCACTGTCCCTCCTCTCTGCTTCCTGGACACCATGGACTGAGCAGCTTTGCTCCATCACCCTCCTGCTGTGGTGTCCCTGCCTTGGAACCAGGCAGGAATGAATCTCCGGAAACCATAAGCCAGATTAAACTTTTGCTTTTCCCAGTTGTGTGTCATGGATTCTGTTGCCTACTAATGGGAATCCTTGACCAAGACAATTGTTTTTATGTTTACATATGTGCTTCAACCTACACAGCTTTTACTGAGTTTACCATAATTTCACCCTTACTTTCAGGTCAGTTGTGGGAATAGTTTTCAGTTTTTTTTTACCCATTTAACAATGAGCTGTGTACAAACATACTGTTAAATGTCTTCTTCATGATTTAGAACTTTGGTGACTAATAAAATTAAATTATTGTCAAAAGTAAATATTTACTTATTTTTATGCTTCCATTTTTATAAATATCCAGAACAGGCAAATCCTAGAAAGCACAACAGTGGTCCATGGCTGAGCATGAGTAATGGAGAATGACAGTTTAATGAACCAGGATATCACTGGGGATGGTGAAGGTGCTCTTTACCAGTCATGCTGAGAGTCTTACAGCCCTGAGTGCAAGAAATGCCACTGAGCTGTGTGCTCCAGGACAGATGCTGAATTTTAGATTGAATTTTGCCTTAATAAAGAAAGAAGAGCAGATGAGGAGTCTCCCTACCGCCACTACAGACCTGTAGAGTGGCAGCCTCCTGAGGACATCACTGGTCATGGACACCTTTCCCAAATGCTTCTTCTCCTCCCCCTGCTTAGAATGAAGCCATCAGTGATGTTACTGAGTGTAGGTGAAGAATCAGATGTGCACGGTCTAGAGATAGGAAGTTTAACTCTAAGATCTGTCCTTTGAGTGATATATGGGATGTATGTTATGATCAGGACCCAGGAAAGTATTACTCCTCAAAAAGTGAACAGGGTGTCACAAAATTGTCCCTGAATCCACTCATCTCTTCTGTCCAGTTTATCATCTCCTATCTACTATCTACAATTTTATAATTTGGACAACTCTTTTAAAGATGACAATATGTTTTTTCCTTGAAATTCTGTATTATGTGTACCCTTTTACTGCTTTTTAAAATTTTTATTTCCTTTCTTTTTTGCTCTTTAAATAAAAAAATGTTAAAATATGTACAACACAAAATCCACTAATTTTGTCAGTGACCAGTTCAGTGAGTTAAGAACATTTACCTTGTGCAATAATCAGCAGCATCCTGCTCCAAATCTCTATTTGCAAATTGAAACTGTGAACCCTCCCAACAATAGGATCATTTCCCTTCCTTCAACTCCTGGAAACACCATTCTACTGTGGTCTTCATGAATTGAACTCTTTTGGGCCATCACATATTTGGAATCATTAACATTTTCTTTTTCTCTATGTTTTATTTCACTTAACATAATATTGCAGAGTATATACGTACCATCTTTTGTTCATCCACACTTTGGGGGTTGTTTCCATGTTTTAGCTCTTAGGAATAATCCTATTGTGACATGAGAATGCAAATATCTCAAATATCTTTAGCTCCTGTTTTCTGTTAGGCTGTATAAGCATATTTAGAATTGTTGAATCACTGGATAATTCTCCACCAACAGGACATGAGGTTTGGGTTTTTCACTGAGATCCTGTGGGCCGAGGAGCAGTCACAGAATCTAATCAAGCTGCTGGCACTGATCCTTGGTCTGGGGGAGCCTCAGACTACACGGTACCTGATGGGTTTGTTTGGTCCATGGGGCAGTAGGAACAAAGAGGGACTGGGCCCAAGCCATATAACAGTTAGGGTCAGTTCTGCAGTGAAGTGAACTATTTAGGGACTGTCCCCTTCTACACCATGGAAACCAGTAGCCTGGTGACCCACACCTTGACGCTCCACACTCCCCAGTGAAGCCCAGATGCCCCACAAAGCTGGCCTTTGGAGGGTGAGTGTGTGAATGCTTCACTTTCTATGATTTAGGGGAAAGAGCTAGAATTATTAGCTGTTGCTGCTACAAGGTCAGAAGAGCTCTGATTGGCTGTGTCCCAAACTTAGTTGCTGACTCTCACAGTTCCCAGGGAACTGATGTTCAGGCTGGGGTCTGCCTTGTGTGAGCTGGAGGAATCAGACCATGTTTGAATGCCCTGTCCATTTATGGGACCCCAGTGAGGGCCAGAGGCCACACAGGAGAGCTGGGGATGGAATCCTCGCCCCTCAGGGCTCCTGGATCAGTTATGGGGAACCTTTTAGAGACCAAGGGCTCAAACTGCAACCCAAAACCCACTTATTTACTGCACTGCCTACACTGCAACTAGATCTGAATGCTGAACTGAAGTTTTAGTTTAGAAAAAACTGCTCATCCATTGACATATTGCATCTTGAGAGAAAAACACAGTCACAAAGCTTTCAAGGATACAACCTTGTATTGAAAAGTGAAGGTTTGCATTTGGTATGCTTTCACACAATTAATGTTATCTTGGCTGTTGCATGCACACTGATAGTTTGTCAAAGGTTGGCTCATAATGCATTCGTTTCAGAGCAACACATGCAATACTCAAGTCATCTGTTGGTCTGTTTCATGTATCAGATTTAATATAATTCAAAGCTGAAAACAGCGGCCCAAAAGCATAAGATGATCCACAGTAACAAATGCAATCCCCAGTGCTTTCATTGATTTAATGGTTTCTTTGTCTTTTTGAGACAAAGTCTCATTATGCAGTTCAAGATGGCAATCAACCTGTGAGTGGAAGAGACTAGCCAGGAGAAGGAACAAATGAAGGAGCCATGAGAAGAAAGACATCTACAACTACACGAAGCAGGTCATAAATGTAATGGCTTTGTGAATGAGTCAGTGTGTAAATCTCGCAAACATAAAGATAAATGAAAAAGTCAGACCCTCAAAAAACACAAACTGTAACAGTACATATATGGATATAAATGAACATGCATATGTATAACTGATAAAAACAGGACAAACTAATCTCTGGATAAGATTTATCTTGGGGGAGGAGAGGAGAAGCAGCCAGAAAAGAGCCTAAAAGGTGAATGTTCATTTCATTTATGAAAATTCATTGAATTCAACATTTTCCTTTATCATTCCTTGTTACCAAAGCTTCACTTTCCCTGCTGCCTTCCTACAAAACTTGTCAAAGTTGACTCGCTGCTCCGCCACCACCTCCTGGCCATTCTGTGAACTACAACGCTGGACTAGAGAGGGCTCCTGGTGCAGGCGGGCTGAGTGAGAGGGATGCTGGTTAATACTTTTTGCAGAAGACAAAGCCAGCCAACCAACCAAGCCCTGTCACTGTACAAACATCATTTTAGGACCTTCTGCACACAGCATCTCTCAGAACCAAAGCCACATGTGCACACAAATGGAGTGGAACAAAGTCATCAACCTAGTCACTGCCCTCTGATCGCCATCTCTCCTATGTACCCCAGATCTCACCTACGACTGTAGTTCAGAGTCATCAATATGATAAGATGTCTTTTGCACATCCTATATCATATAAAACCTTACACCCTTGGAAAAAGAAATGTATTTATTTATTTTTAATTTTTTAAAAATATTTAATTTTATTTAAAAGGAAAAAAAGAAAAACCAAAACAGTGTAAGGGTACAAGTAATACAGAACTACAAATAAAAACAGTAAGAAATTATCAGTTAATAGATTACACATTGTCACCTTAGAAATAGTTGCTCAAGTCACAGGATCAAAGCATGCAAAGGGGACATTCAAACAGTGAGACTGCAAACAGTTGTGTTTAGTGATCCAAGAAAAACTTAGTAATATGATCATCTATCCTAACACACCTAAATACACTTGAAGTTGTATCCTTTAGAGCATTTTTTCCACTCTTTTTTAAAACAAAATTTACAACTCACATAGATCTTATTATTTTTTGGGAAGATAATAAAACCAAATATGACAAAACAAAGCTGTCAGTCAAAGCCAAGGATAGACATAGCACATGATGTAAAAACAGAGTACAAGGTTATCAACAATGGTTATCATAATGCCTCTTGCTTCCTTAAAAAGAACTGCCTTTATCATCATGTATAATAAAGTTGAACAAAACAGTACAGAACAAGACCAATAAAACCCAAACATTGTTAAGATTACAGGACTTCAAATGAAGATAATAGTCAAACCAGAATGAGCACCATAGTGAATCTTATTACCTTCAAAGTAGTTGCATATACCCTCAAACTTGTTACTATCCAACAGAACGGAACAGAGTCTAATCAGTCAAGACAAGATAGTGGAAGTAATACAGGACTTCAAATCAGGTTATTGGAAATAAAAAAATTTACTGTAATATATCCTGCTAATTTTTTTGATTTTCCCCTTAATTAAAAAAATAATTTTTTAATGAATAAGGGGGAGATTGAGATAAAAGAGGACGTAATAACATAACAATCCAGGTCAAAGCATAACAATTTCAGCAACCTAGTGCTTCACCACCAAATAACCCGACTTAATAGTAGTTACCATAGTGTCTTTTTCCTTGAAATATTTGAATGTAACTTTGTATACTATACCATCAAACATAAGACAGTGTGAAACAATTCAAGTGAATGAAAGTATTACAGGGTATTTAGAACCAGCTAACAGAAAACAAATAATGGTTTCTATATTATCTCTTTGCCTATAACAATTTTTGTTTATACTATCACATAATAAAATCTAGAAAGATACAACATGATAAAACAAATGGAGACAGAAGAGCAAGTTTGGTGGGGCTTTAAAACAAGATGATATTAAATCAGCACTAGCTATTATGAAGTATTGTTTTCTTCAAAATAGCTGTTCACAGGCAATAATATCAAGCAGCCCAGAATTAACCCATTCCAATTAATGAGTGAAAACTTTATAAGGCGTCAAGACCACATAATGGGGAATCAAGATTACCGCATACTTTTGGATCCTTTCTTACACTAGGGAAACTATTCAGTATTCACACATGTGAGTTTGATATATTTCACTTATGAGTATGGTCTCAAGCTGTGTCCACTTATTTATAGATATATCAATGTGATCCTTCTTTATAGCTGAGTAGTACTCCATTGTATAAAAATACCACAACATTTTTATCTATTCCTCAGTTGATGGACACTTGGGTTGTTTCTAAGATCTGGTGATTACAAATTGTGCTGCTATAAACATAGGTGCGCATACATCACTGTGGTATAATGCTTTCAGTTCTTCTGGGAATATGCCTAGAAATGGAATAGCTGGACAAATGGGAACTTCCAATCCCAGCTTTTTAAGAAATCTCCAGACTGACCTCCCCAAAGGTTGTACCAGTCTACACTCCACCAACAGTGCAGGGGAGTTCCTTTTACCCCACAGCCTCTCAAGCATTTGTTGTTGTTGGTTTTCTTGATCCTGGCCATTCTTTCAGGAGTGAGATGGAATCTCAGTGTGGTTTTAATTTGCATTTTGCTAATGACTAATGATGATGAACATTTTTTCATATATTTATTTGACATTTGTATTTGTTCATCTGAGAAGTGTGTATTCATCTCAGATGACCATTTTTGTATTGGGTCTTTGAATTTTGGGGGTCTGCATTTTTTAAATTCTTACATGTTTTAGACAAAAGTCCCTTGTCTGATGGGGAGTCTACTAAGATCATTTCCCAGTTTGTGGGTTTTCTTTTCACTATGCTGGAGATTTCTTTTGACATGCAGAAACGTTTTAATAAGAGGGGTCCCAAGATATTGATTCTGGGAAGTATATCCTGTGCAGTTTGAGTCCCGTTCATGAATTCTATACCTACCCCTATGTCTTCAAATTCTACCCAATTTGTATTCCAATACATTTAGTGTTTCTGTTTTAATATTCAGATCTTTTATCGATTTAGATTTTATTTTAGTACATGGTGATAGGCATGGGTCTAGTTTAAGTTTTCGGCAAATGCAGAGCTAGTTTTTCACCACCATTTATTAAAGAGACTGCCATTCTTCCAGTGAACCTGCTTGGTCCTTTATCAAAGATAAGGTGGTTGAATGTGTTTGTAGTTGTGGTTGTATCTTGTAATCTATCCCATTGATCTTTGGCTCTGTTTTGATTCCAGTACCATGTTGATTTTACTAAGGTTGCTTTGTAGTATAACTTCAAGTCATGGATTGTCATGTCTTCTGCCTTGCCTTTGTTGCTTAGAACTCTCTTTGCTATTCTAGGTCTCTTCTCACTTCAGATGAATTTTAGGAGTGATTTCTCTAGATCTATGAGGTATGTTGATGGTATTTTTTATTGGAATTGCATTGAATCTATATAAGAGTTTTGGGAGAGTGGCCATTTTCACAGTATTTATTCTTCCTATCCATGAGCAAGGGATGTCTTTCCATTTCCTGAGATCACATTCAATTTCTTTTTTCAGTGTACTATAATTTTCTCTGTATAGGTCTTTCACTTCTTTCATAAGAGTAATTTGCAAATGTTTCATTTTTTTTTGGTTGCTAGTGTGAAGATTGTGGGTTCTCTTATTTATCTCTCTGTGAATTTGTTGCTAGTGAATAGGAATGCTATTGATTTCTGAGTATTGATTTTGCATCCAGCTACATTACTGAGTTTATTGATCTTTCAATGGAGTTTAGGGAGTCTTCTATGTAGAATATCATATCATCTGCAAACAATGATAGTTTAACTTCTTCTTTTCCTAAGTTTATGCCTTTTCTTTCTCTCTCTTGTCTAATTGCTCTGCCTAGTATTTCCAGTACCATATTAAATAGGAGTGGTGACAGGGAGCATCCTTGTCTTGTGCCTGGTTTTAAACTAAAGGCCTTAAATTTTTGGCTATTTAGTATGATACTGGCTGTTGGTTTGTCATACATGGCCTTTATTATATTGATTTAGAGACCATCTATTCCAATTTCCTGTAAAGTTCTTATAATGAATTAATGTTGGACCTTATTGAATGCTTTTTCTGCATCTGTAGAAATGATCATGTGATTCTTACTTTTGGATTATTGATACGGTGGATTATATTTTTTGATTTATGTATGTTGAACCATCCCTGCATGCCTGGGATGAATCCCACTTGGTCATGTTTTAAAATCTTGATGATTTGCTGCATCCTATTTGACAATATTTTATTGAGGATGTTTGCATTATGTTCATTAGGGAGATTGGTGAATAGTTCTCTTTTTTAGTTGGGTCTTTCTCAAGTTTTAGTACTAGAGTAATATTTGCTACTATGAATGACTTAGGAAGGATTGCTTCCCTTTCGATTTCATTGAAAAGTTTGAGGAGTGTCAGCATTAGGTCTTCTTTGTATTTCTTGTAGAATTCTGCAATGAGCCCGTCTGGGCCTGTGCTCTTATTTGTAGGTAAGGACTTAATTACATTTTCAATTTCATTAATAGAGATTGGGTTATACTGCAGTTTTACATCCTCTTGATCTAGCTTTCGTACTTCATATGTTTCTAGGAATCTATTTCTTCTGTGTTATCAAACCTTTGAGAGTAGAGGTTTTCAAAATAGGTGTTGATGATCTTCTGTGTTTCTATAGAGTCTTCAGTGATTTCAGTGAGTTTGTGGGATTTTTGCTGTATCTTTTTTCATTAATTTCTAATCTGAAAGCACCATGATCCGATAACATGCGAGGGATAATTTCAACTCTTTTGCAATTATTTAAATATGTTCTGTGATCTAATATATGGTCTATTTTAGAGAATGACCCATGTACTGCTAAGAAGAATGTGTATTCTGATGTTGTTGGGTGGAACGTTCTGTATATGTCTATCAAGTCCATTTGTTCACAGTGTGATTCAGTTCTGTTATTTCTTTGCTGATTTTCTGTCTGGGTGATCTGTCCCTTGGTGTTAATGGTGTGTTAAGGTCTCCTGTTACAATTTTGTTACTGATAATTTGATTTTTCATTTATGTTAATAGTTGTTTTATATAACTGGGTGCTCTGCAATTTGGTGCATATATATTTAAGATAGTTATCTCTTCCTCTTGGAGTTTTCCCCTAATTACTATGTAGTGACCTTCTTTGAATTTTCTGATCATTGTTGGTTTAAATTTCACATTGTCTGCAAACAGAATGGCTGCTACTGCTTCTTTTTTCTTTCTTTCTTTCTTTTTTTTTTTTCTTTTTTTGGATTCCTATTGTGCAAAGTATTGTTTTCCATCCTTTGACTTTCAGTCTGTGAGTATCCTTCTGGGTTAGATGGGTTTCCTGTAAAAAGCATATGGTTGGATTTTGTTTCTTGATCCATTTTGCCAGTCTGTTTCTTTTAATTGGTGCATTGAGATGATTTACGTTAGTGATTATAACTGTTATATGTTGGTTTACTGTTGGCATATTATCTTTCTACTGTTGCATTTTTATCTTTCTGTTCTATTTAATTATCTGCTTTGCTTAGTGTTTTTTTCCTTTGTGTATATAAACTGTCTTTCAATATTTTTTGCAGGGTTGGCTTGGTGTTCATGAAGTTCTTTAGCTGTTCTTTGTCATGAAAGTATTTTATTTCACCATCGATTTTGAATGATAGTTTTGCTCGGTACATCAGTCTAGATTGGAAATCAGTTTCCTTTAGGATCTTCAATACTTCACTCCATGTTCTTCTTGACTATTGTTTGTGCTGAGAAGTCTGGTTTGATTCTAATAGATTTTCCTTTATAAGTGATCTGTCTTTTCTCTCTGACAGCTTTTTTTTTTTATTTAAAGAGTAAGAAACAAAAAAAATACATGGAGATAAAATGGGTATAAATAATACAGAATTACAGAAAAATAAATAGTGAGAAATTGCCAGTTGATAAGTTACATATTGTCATCTTAGAAATAGCTCTTCAGGTTACAAAATTAAAGCATGTAAAATGACATTCAAATAGTGACACTGCAAAAAATTGTGTTCAATGATCTAACAAAAACTTAGTAATATGGTTATCAGTCCTACACACTTGTTTTATATCCTAAGGAAGGTAAGATTAAACATATCAAAACAGAAGAAAACAGTTTAAAAAAACAATTTAAAGAAGAACAGATTTCAAAGCAAGTGCACTGGAGATCTTCACTGTCTATCTAATTGTCTCTAGTTTCTTCCAAATAGTTGTCCCCATCTTCACACACATTAAATACATACTGCATATTATAGAACTAATCAAATCATTACAGGATGATAAAAGCTTTTTAGGTCTTCAAAATCTGACATTGGGTAAGACAATAATAACTATCATCACATTTCTCATTCTCTTCATAGTAGCTGTCCTTATCTTTACATATGTTGATATTGAACTTAAGAGAATAGACTAATATCACCCTGATTAGTGAATAATAGTATTGCTAGATTTTATAGTGTAACAAAATTAGCATTGGGTTTCTTAGTGTCTCTTCTTCTTCAGAGTGTCTGTTAATTGCATATTGCATTATATAATCTGTTCCCATAAATAGTTTTTTTTTAAAATCTTCTCATGCGTGAATTTCTACATGTATATCTATCCTCTCTGTATTATAGGGGAAAACAAATCATAACAAGACAGCAAAACAAATTCCCAGAAAAACATGCAGTGAAAAAGACACGTAAGACCACAATATTAGGTGATCTACCATAGTTACTATGCTTTCTCTTGTTATTTTTCCATAGTCTTGTCCACATCATCGGGCTCAATATAGTTGAACATAGTATTACCTAGCTATTTTTATAATAACACAACTTTGAAAAAATTGTAGGACTTGAGAGCTGTTAATAATTAATACTGGTATGCATATCTTTTACAACATGTCATCTTCAGAATAGTTGCCTCTACTTTTAGGGTTGATACTATCAAGCATATCGAATTCAAATAAAATCAGCCAAGGCAAAACCACGGTCTTATGAATTGAATTCAAATAAGATCAGTCATAGTAAGACAATATAAATAGTACAGGATTTCAGCTCAAGTTAATAGGAAATTAAGGATAGTTACCATGCTATAACCTGCTATTTTTGGGTCAGATGTCTGTGACCTCAAATCCAATATGAGTGGACAGACCAGAACAAATTAAATTAAAACTTAACAAGGCAATAAGACTACTGTGACTTTTAAATCCTAATACACTATTAACAATGACCTCTGCCTTTTTTGTAGTGTATCAAAGCTATCTGTTCTAAAGCCTATAGCTTACCTTCTCTGCCTCATGTCTCCTACTCCACTTTACTGCTATAATTTGTACACTTTACTCCCTCTTTCCACTGTCTGCCCCATTCATTGAGGCCTTTCTGCCACTGTTGCTGGAATGCTGGTATCCTTTCTTCTCTTTCTCTGGAATGTCCTTCAGCACTGTCTGTAGGGTTGCGTTGGTGGCCATGAACTCCCACAGTTCCTCCTTGTCTTGGAAGCATCTTATTTCTCCATTAATTTTGAGAGAGAGTTTTGATGGTTATACGAGTCTTGTTTGCATATTATTTTCTTTTAGGTCTTGAAATATTTCTCCCCATTCCCTTCTTGATTTAAGAGTTTGTGTTGGTAAGTCTGTTGTTATTTTGATATTTTTCCCATTGTAGGTAATCTGCTTTTTTTCTCTGGCTGCTTTTAATATTCAGTTCTTTTGGTGGATTTCTGGAATCTTGATTATTATATGTCTGGGTGTAGATCTGTTTTGGTTGTAGGTAGCTGGTGTTCTGTATGCCTCTTTTATCCAGATATCATTTATTTTTGCTATACATGGGAAATTTTGCTTTAATGTATCTGTGAATATTCTTTGTATTTCATTTTTGGTTGCTCCTGCTTCCTCACTCATGTTCTTTATTCTTAAGTTATGTATCCCTTTGTCATCTTCTAGCCTTTGAATTGTTTCTTTCTGGTTCCTTGTTCTTTTTAAGAGGTCTTTTCTTTCACAATCATATATGTTAAATCTCTCTTCAAGTTTCAAAAGGCTGACTTTGGTTTCTGTCAAGGCATTTTGCCAGTGTTCAATGGAGATTTTAGTTTCCTGGTAATGTCTTTGGATCTGTTTCATGTATTCTAAGTTATGTTTAAACTCTTCTTCAGAAGTATCTCTTTCTTTTCTGATTTCCTCAGTTCTTCCATCTGTGTTCTCTTGGGAAGGGCTTGTCATTTCTTCAACTAATCTCTTTATATCTTGCTCACTTGGATCAAGAGTACCGCTTTAAATTCATCTATGCAGTCATGGAGGTATTTTTTTTTATTTTGGCTGATACTGTGTCCAGTATTGGATGGTTACTGTGCTTGTTCTCTTCAGTATTTACTTCTCCTGGACTTATTTTCTCATGTTGGGCAGCTGGAGATTTTTTTTATTTCTATCTCTTGTCATGTTTCTGGTTTCTTTCAGACTGGAGTGTTCTGGGGCACTCTTTGTATTGCTTAGGGCCTTTCAGAAGTGTGTTGACTTGAGGTTTTGCTGTCTTCCCCAATTTGTTGTTATCTGGGGTAGGCAGGGATGCAGGGATGGTACACGCTAGCCTCCAGCCTCTGTGCCAGTCAATCTGCAGATTAGGCTGTACTTTGTGGGTGTCACAGAATTGTGACTATTTTGTATCTGCTTATTGGGTCCCAACCAGAGGCTTGGTTCAGCCCCAGCAGGTCCTGCCAATTCTCTCTGTGCCAGAAGCAGCTGGCTAATGTCACTGTGGCACAGGGTTCTGCCCAAATCCCAGCTGCCTTCTTCCAGACCTCTCTGTGCAGGAGTGACTATGTAATGTCACTGCAGCTGCAGGTCTGCCCACTTCCAAGATGTCCTCCACTGGTTCTCTCTATGTCACTGACACTGATATGGTGACAGGCTCTACCCGCTTTCAAGATGTCCTCCACCAGACCTCTCTACACCAGGGGCGACTGTCTGATGTCACAGAGCCGTGCACTCTGCCCAACTCCAAGATGTCTTCCACCAGTCTATCCATGTTACTTATGTAGCTGTGGTGGCAGGCTCTGCCCAATTTCAAGATGTCTTCCAGCCAGCCACACCAGCTGCGGGACCCAGTCCCCAATAATAACCAGGACTCAGTGCAGGTCTTCTTCTTGAGTCTATTGCACACTATACTACTTGCTTTCACTGAGTTCCCAACACAGCTTGGAATGGTCAGAAAACTGCATGGTGCCTGGCTTCAGAACTCCGGAGCTTCTCACAATCTCCTCCGGTGCAGCCAGGCAGCCTTGACTGCTTCGCAGGGTCCCGGGTCTCAATTTCCAGCAGTCACCAAAAGCCAATACAGGTTTTCCTCTTGGGTCCACTGGTTAGTTTGCTGCATTAAAGGCACTGGATTTGCAGACTCCTGTTATCAGCCATTGCAGTCTCAGCACGACCTTAAATCCACCAGCCATGCTGTCTTGGTTAAAAAGAATCATTATCCATTCATCTGGCACTCTCCCTGTTGTCATATTCTAGCATTTAATATGATTTCTTCAGACAGCTCTCTGCTCAATCCCCTAACAAGCCACCATTTTTGAAAAACCCCCACAGACAGCTTTTAATACTCTATTCTTGTGTTGGATTTCTGGGATGGTGATTATTATATGTCTGGGTGTAGTTTTATTTTGGTTATGACTATTTGGAGTTCTATATGCTTCACTGAACCTGATGTCAGTTTCTCATCTTATTCTTGGGAAATTTTCAGCTATTACTTCTCTGAATATCCTCTTGACGTCCTTTATGTGGTCCCCTTATTTTTTATTAATCCCTATCAATATTATGTTGTTTTTCTTTGCATCATCTTGCAGTTGTTGAATTGTTATTTCCTGATTCTTTATTATTTTTAAAAGATCCTTCTTTTTCTGTTCACTAGCTGCAATCCTGTCTTCAAGGTCTGAAATTCTATCTTCACTTTCATTGATGCAGTTTTTACAGCTTTCAATGGAATTTTTGAATTCCTGTATATCTCTGTGCATCTGCTTTATGTATTCTGTTTGTTTCTTATATTGCTCTTCTAGGGATTCTATCTTTTTGTTTAGTTCCTCCAATTTTTTAACTGTGTTTTTTTTAGATATGTTCAGCATCTCTTTCATTTCTTTTATCATTTCTTTTTTTAACCTAAGAGATTATTTCGAGTTTGAATTCCTTTAAAGATTCCCAGAGTTGCTTATTTAGTTCAGTAGCTATTATGTCCAATATTTGAGGTGTATGGCATATATTCTCTTCTATATACATCACTCCTAGGGTTCCTTGAGAGGGCTGGAGGTTTGAGGTTGTAATTTGGTCTTTTGTTTTGTTACTTTCCTATATTATTTTTCTCAATTGTTATTGGAAAGCTTCCTTAGGTTCTGTTGGAAATCCACTTTTATGTTCACAGCTCGTGGGGCTCTTGCACCCAGTTCTCCCAGGCTGCTGGGCCTCTGGAAACTGTGGTGCTCGCCTCCTTGCTTAGAACTCTGCAGTCCCAAACAAGCTGGGCTCTGGGGAGATTGGGCACCCACCTGCTTGCTTGGAACTCCACAGTTCTCCAAGCACAGCCGGAATGGGGAAGTGGATGTAGGCACCTCTCACCCACCTAGTTGTTTCACTGCACCCAGAAGGCTCAAGGGCCCCGAACAAGCTTGGCTTTGGGAGAGTGCATGGGGCACTTACCCCAGGATGCAGGGTCTCTGGAACTGGTGATGCTCACCTGCTTGCTTAGAAATCGACAGTCCTCCAGACACATAGGGATGTGGATGCAGGTGCCCCAGACCTGCCCAGCTCTTGCACTGCACCCAGACAGTGCGAGGGTCCCAACAGGCTGGGCTCCAGGGACAGTATGCGGCTCTCTGCTTACTTGGAACTCCAAGTTCTCTGAGTGCAGCTGGAATGGGGAGGTGGGTGTAGGCGCTTCTGGCATGCCAAGTTGTTTCACTGAACCTGGAAGGCTCAAGGGTCCTGAACAAGCTGGGCTGGGGGAGAGTGCACGAGGCACTTACCTCAGCACACAGGGCCTGTGGAACTGGTGATGCTTACCTTCTTGCTTAGAAATCCTCAGTCCTCCAAGCACATGGGGACGTGGATGCAGGTGCCCTAGAGCCGCCCAGCCATTCCACTGCACCCAGACAGTGCGAGGGTCCCAAATCAGGCTGGGCTCCAGGGACAGGGTGCATCTGCCTGTTTGCTTGGAACTCCACCAAGAAATGTATTTAATATATTGTGAGGTTAGGAATAATTAATTTCAATGTCATATAAAAACGTTGTGTACATTTACTTACATTTGACACTCAAAGCAAAATTTAGATTTTTTAACACACATCTCTAGAAATCTAATAAATTTAAGATACAATGTTAATGACCATATATATATATAGTTATTAACCAGTAAAATTGTATCTTATTTATGCAGTAACAAAATGCTTATTTAATAAATTCCAGTAGATGTAGATCAAGCATTAAGTAACATGATCAACTTTAACGAGATGTCGAAATCTTTTACCACTTTGTTTAACCTTTAGATGTTCACTGTGTGACAGAGAGCACCTGTCATTTTCATATGCTCTAAACATATGCAGTCTTAATTCTGTACCTGAGAGTCTCCTGATCTCAATAAAAATTGTCGTGGGGTGGAGACAGAACAACCAAACACCAAACAGTAGGCAGCTGCACCCAGGGCTTTTCTTGAATTAGTTCATTCAGGAAGTTGCCACAGTCTTCTGTGCCACCACTTTGGGCCCTGTTTTGGTTGTCAAGAAGTTTCTCACAAAATGGGGACCATCCTGAGAGAGGCAGGTGCCACTGTGAGGGGTTCAACAGTGGAGGACAGAGAACTCCACATGCAGCTAGGAAAATTAGGGATGCACAGCTGCAGGGCAGGTTCAGGTCAAGGGAGCTGACAACACTAAGAGTGAGCAGCAGATGGAAGGGAGCTGCTTCCTGACCCAGCCTAAGGGGATGCTTGCAGAGGGAAGGCCAGGATGGACAGGTGTGAGCTTTGTGATGTTGGAGGATGAGGAGCCAATAGAATGTTAAGGGTGATCAGACATCAGGGATGGATTCTTGTGGCCAACTGCCTTAGCAAGGCACTTGAGAAAATTGGACAATGCAGATATGAACTCAGAGTGAGGAAGATGAAATAAATATAGGTGAAAAATTAAAACAATACTGAGATTCCACTTCATCCTTAAAAAAATGTCTATGTCAAGAATTCAACCAATGAGAAATGCTAGAGGGGCTGTGGGGGAAAAAGGAAGCTTCTCCACTGCTGGTAGGAGGGTAGACTGGTGCATCCACTATGGAAACCAGTGTGGAGATTCCTCAAAAAACTAGGATTGCTGATCCCATTTGACCCAGAAGTGGATACCAGATTAACTTAAACTAGATTAACTTCTGGTCACCCCAGGGACTTTGTGCTATACTAGGCCATATGAGTGTTTGTTCTGGAGGAAGTCTTACAAATGCATTGTGTTTAAGGTAAGAATGCAGAACCTGGAGTCTCAGAGGAATTCTGCTGGCACAGCACCCCTGCTTTGCTAAGATATTTCCAAAGGACTTGTAAATGTGAAGGCCAGGTAGAGCCAAAAATGGTGCCTGGGAAATCCCAGCTTCAGGATACAAATGTATCCAAATTTACAATGTCTTTTTTCCCTTCCCAGAAACTCACTGAAAAAAAATCCAGTATCTTAATGATAAAATAAGGCCTTAAACTGGGGCTTCTTTTGCCTTTTACCTAGAAAATGGGCCATTGCCTGTCACCTTGAGCCCCTGCTTTCTATAGACTCACAAATTTCACAGATTTCCATCCCCTAGAACACAGAATCCCACAGCCCTGGACCATAATGGGCCTCATTTTCTGAGCACCCACACTGTCTTCTGACTATTTGCCTCTTTGAGTCTGTTTACTAAATTTACCTGAGCCTCTCACAGGGATACATAGCAATTTTCCTCCATGAGAAGACAGGAACCTCTATTCCAGACCGGGGATGAGTGGAGGTCCCCACCTCCTCTTTGTGGAGACACCTGAGTCCCTGTCAGGGGACCAAAGAATCCTGACTAGGGTTTGGGCAAGGAGAGAATAGTTGTCAGACACAAATGCAAATGACACATGTCACTACCCACTAGAAGCCTTAAGAGTCACTGCTGTGAAAGAAAATAAGATGAAATCAGGAAAGCTAAGACTTTCTGAAGTATGTCAGGAAATGGCTGCTGGAGAGTATGCAAACCCACTGAAGGTGAAACTGCAGAATGTTCCCTAGACTTAGAGAACAACTGAAGCTTTCACATCCTCCTCCAACACCTCTCACCCAGGAAGATCCTGGATAACTAACTGTCAGATGCATGTGTGACTCAGGGAACAACAGACTTCACTGCATCTGCCTTATGGGGCTGCCTTGAGAGGGTGCACCTGAATTGCAACACTGTTTCCCATGTACTATTTCTTTTGACTTCTTTTTGTAGTTAGCACTGAATAATTAGTACATTTTTATTTTCTCTGCTGTAATACAGGCAGTGTTCCCCTGAGGGGAAGAAAGTGCAGGCAATGTGAGTCAGACACAACTGTTGGCCCATGAGGGACATATACATGAGGAATGCTTTTTGTTTGTTTGTGTGTGTGATGGTTTGGATTGTAATTGTCCCAAATAGATCCTTGTGGTAGAGGCTTGGTCATCAGCCAGTGGCACCACTGGGAAGCAAGCATGCAATAATGTAAATATAACAACATATACAGTGGCTGGATGATAAAGACACAGTTGTTCTCTCTGCTTGCTGCCTGCTGCTGCTGTACTGATGTCTGCCTCCCTGCTGTCTCTGGGAACCTAACAAGCAATGTACCCCTTAGCCTTCTCCACTCTGATAGATATAAAGACAAGGGAGTAAAGTTCCTACCAGCAAGTAGAGGGTTCTGAGTAGGATGCCCATGAGGGAGTCTCTGTCTAGAAGTTTTAATAGGAATAGAAAAGAGCAGCCCAATGGAAAACCAACTACATTTCAGGGTTCAATCTATGCATGTTGTGGGGAACCACTCCAACTACTTCACATTTCAGGGCCATGTAAAGACAACTGTGGACATGACCATGCTTGTCTGCACAGGTGCAAAGTGGGGGACAGTTATTTAACCATGACTTAGCACAGGTGAACTCCCATGGCCTGCTTACAGCACTACACAAGAATGTAAATATGAGATAACAACCTGTGTAAGAATTCTACAACATAAACAAGGGTTCTCTGCTCTGCTCCATACTGCCTACCACTGTTGCTGATGTCTTGAACATGTACATTCTCTAACCATGGGAACTCACCCAAGAAAATCTTCCTTGAGTCCCCATAACAGGCCAAAACGTACTCACACAGTGCCCATGCAGAGCCCATGTACCCTTCAGCCAATGGCCTGCCTGGTCATATTCTGGAAAGTTCGTGAACAACTGAAGCACAGTCATCAGATGTTTTTGTAAGATCCCTGGAGTGTCACAACTCAGCAGGCTCCATTTTGGATATCCTGACTCCATTTTGGTGCTGTTGTTCTTAATGCCCAGTAGAATCCTGATTCCTATTTCACTGATCCTTGTTAAAATGCTGTAGGCCTAAATTAATCACCCTGGAACCATGTCTACAATAAATAGTTAAGAGGAAAAGGGAGGCTAAAAATGTACCAATGATAGTTACTTCTCTACATATAAAAAGAGCAAATATTTCTAATTTATCCTCCTTGTTTGTTGGACCTTTTGAAATGTGTAAATATTATCATAATTACCAAAACAATGATTGAGAGGCAAACAGAAAAATAAAAATTAGAGGATGGGGAAAGGATTCAATGATTAAATGTTCAAAGCCCCCCTTGCAAGCTGAGCTGTTTTAGGCCTCTGCTGCCTCCCACTGTAGGACAAGCCATTGTTTTCCTGTTATCCTTAGGGAAACACCTTGTTCTTCTTTCTAGGGAAGAGCCTTGTTCTTCTTGGATAGCCAGAGATGCAAGGCTTAACAACAGCTGCACAACAGTTTCCTCTGGCCACTTGCAACTCATGAACACCATGGAAATGCTATTTCTCATCTCCAGTCTCTACACAGCTGCTAAAATTAATGATCACTTTTAAGTGAGAAAACAAAGTATGGAAAAGTGACAGAATCTGTTCAAGATCATTTTTGCAATAGTAGAGTCAGCATGCAGATGTTGTTCCAGGTGTCAGACAGCCACCTCCCTGGCATCTGAAGTCAGGGAATGACTCTGGTCCAATACATTGCTTGGGGGAAAATAAAAAACATTTTGTCAATGATAGCAAGATACTTAGCCTTGGGCCCCTTGATTCATGTTCCACATGCAAGAGTCTGAGCCTTGAATATGGCCAGTGATGTTTTCCCAGCAATCTAGGCTCTCCTATATCATGCAAACCCCCAAAGGGGCAAGGGATTACTAAGCAAAGTCTGCATTAGCATGTAACTGCCCGCATGCTTTAAAATTTGTTCCATCTCCTTTCTATTTAAAAAAAATTAATTATAGACAAATACTAGTTTTACAGGGTAAAGAGATTCACTATGATATTTTCATTTATGCACATACAGTGCATTGATGAAGTCCATCAACCCCTCTCCTACCATCTGCCTGTCTCTTAACTGTTCCCTCAGGCCTGTGTAGCCTCTCTTCTACTTTTTTCTATTTTCCACATATGAGAGAAAACATGCAATAATTGTGTGTGTCTGAATTATTTTGTTTATCATGATATCTTCCACTTCCTTTGGTTGAACAGGATGTGTGTGTGTGTGTGTGTGTGTGTGTGTGTGTGTGTGTGTGGGCACAAGTGCACGCCATGTTTGCTTTGTCCATTCTCCTGCAGACAGATACCTAGACTGATTGCTTGCCTTGGTTATTGTGAATAGTGCCTCTCTTGCTCCTTTCTTGCTCATTAGCCATTGTTGTATAACAAAGCATTCCCAAACTCAGCGCCTTATTGCAAAATTTTATAATTATTAGTCAATTTTTTGGTTTGAGTATGCTCAGTTGGGTAGTTCTTGATTACAGTAGACTGTCATGAAACTTCAGTCAGCTTACGGCTAAAACTGCAGTTGCCTGGTGAGTCATTTGGGCTGGACATCCACCACGGTACATACCCATGGCCTAAACTCCAGGAATAAAAAAGGGAGGGCTGGAATGTATCTTGAGGTAGAGGACTTGCTTAGCATGAAGGAGGTCCTGAGTTACATGCCCAGCATAAGATTGTATAATGGCTTACAATTGATTTCTAAGATCATAGGGTAAATGAAAACTGTATAGATGAGCATCATTTGCTATAATAAAGCAAAAGAAATGACAAGCTTAGTGCCAGCAGAGAGGAAAACTGATGAGACCTCATTTTGATCCGGCCTGCGGATCAATCTATGGGTCTCAACCTGGAGAGGGGATCGGGGATGGGGGCAGGACAAGAGAAAAGAGAGATGGAGACAGGATGAGGTTCCAATCGAGTCTCATTTATTTTCAAAATGGCTACAACTTACATAGGGTGGGGGCGGGCCATAGGCAGGAAGAAGGCTTAATCTGATAGGTCATCATCATATCCGGATATATGATGTAAGCAGGAGAGGATTATGGGTAATGTAGGTGGACATGAGGATCATGGGAAATGTAGGCTGACACACAAAATGCCCTCAGGCAGGAGGGGCAGGGCAGCAGCAGCTATTCAAAGCCACTCCCTACATCTCCTCCCTTATTATTATATATATTTTTTGGAACATGGCAGGCCCTGGGAGGACAGCGCCTGTCTTGGGTCAAGGACTCCTCATATGAACCCAATCGAGCCTTACCCGTCATGGGCCTGCAGGACAGCTGTTGGTCCTGGACCTGTCTTAGGTGGCCAATTGGCATTACATATGTGTCCTAGTTGCCCGTCTCTGACTGCCTGTCCAGTGCCTCAGGGCGTCTGGGCCACAGCATCATGTGGGCCGTCAGTGGGTGAATTTTCCCGATAAGTTTGCTGTTCTGCCATTTCCAACCGATGGTAATATACCTGAATGGGCTTTGCCATAAATGTGTCAACCTTGTTATTAACATTATTAATGAGTGTCATGATCCTCTGAAAAATACAAGGTCCTACAGTAAGCAGCAACAGCAAGGCAGCTAGGGGTCCCAAGAGGGGGGCAATGTAAGGGAAGAGACCCCCCCACATGGAGGAGAAGGTGGTTGCTCCGATGCGCTCCTTTTCTCTCTCTTTGAGGCGCTCTCTCAGTAAACTCATGGACTCTTTGACTACTCCTGAGTGGTCAGCATAAAAACAACACTCTTCCTTGAGGGCTGCACATAAGCCACCCTCCTTCATAAATAGGAGGTCTAGTCCTCTTCTATTTTGCAGGACTACCTCAGATAAAGACGTCAGGGACACCTGTAGAGCTGTCACAGATGCTTCTATTTCTTTTAAATCCTGATCTACTGCTGCCTGTAATTGAGCTAGATGCTTATTTCCCAACACTAGAGCTGTGGTCCCTGTCCCTATTCCCGTTGCTACTCCTAATCCTAGTAACACAGCTAAGGTGAGCGTCGCAGGTTCTCTCTTAGATATATAGCTGATCTGCGATGCCTGGAGGTAGTAGTCTCCTGGGTGGAAGGTTATGCGAGGAAGAACCTGTACAAGAACACAAAAATCTGCAGACTTGTTAAAAACAGCAGTTGCTATACAGGGTGATAGGCCAAAATTGCAGGCCCAAGATGTTCCTGGGGGTGGAATGAGGTAATTATTTGGCTTGAATTTGGAATGAAGCTGGGCACAGAGTTGTGCTGCCAGTGCTGGTGGATGGCTGGAATCCCCAAGACAAGTTCCTCTACCTGAGACATCAGGGAGAGTCAGCTTGTGGTGATTGTCCCAGTCACAGGCAGATGAGCTAGAAGAACCGACAAAGGTTAAATTGAGGGCCTTTCCTTCATAATATGGGGGAGGAGCAGCCAAGCATAACCAACATGATTGGGTGAGATCAGGTTGGATATGATTTAAAGCCATGTATGCTCCTTTAATCAAACTGAATAGGTTAGAATGTGAATATTGAGGGGCAGGTACATGATCTGTCTGATGAGAAACCGTTATGGCTGAGGGACTTACTGTGGTTATTTGAACAGTAGTAACAGGATCTGTAGTGGGCTGATTGTATTTTGGATTTGGATAATATTTTGGCTTTAGAGCAAAGTTTGGGCCTATGGGCACAAATGAAGTCTGTAGGGGAACCTTTTTTATGAGAATAAGACTTCCCCTGTCTTTACCTGACTCATAAACTCGCAGTCCAAAGTTGCATCCTGTCAGCCAACCTGGGTCCTCAGGAGTAGTGACAGTGACATTTAGAACCTGACAGGATCTTTGATTGGCCAGTGGGTAGTCACCTAGGCTGCACCCCGGCGGCCCCCATGTCAGTTTAAGGTGTTTATCGGGGAAGGCAGGTTGCCACCCTGTTGCAGCTGTTTCACAGCCCCAATAAGCACAAAAATATTCTCCTGGGGAATTACAATATGATCTGCCCCCGGTTGCTGCGGGACAAAGGTAAAAATGACTTTGTTTGGGACACTGGAGCCCTGGAAAGAACCAACAGGGTGTGGGCACAAACCATGGACTTCCTGATCCTACCCAAGTCGAAACCTTTTCTTCGTTGTTCCAGCGGCTAAGCTCCCATTTCCAGGGTTGATGGGGGTTGCTGTCCATTAGATGTAGTTGTGTCACAAGTCCAACGATGATCCATAAGGTTTTGACAAGTCGCACCATCTGTAAGAGAACACAGGGAGTTGTGCCTCAGGAGGAGATTTTATTCCTGGGCGTCACGTTGGGTCCTCGATGAGGAACTGTCTATTTGCTTTATAAGCCATTCAGGGATCCATCTAGCTCCTTTTTCCTGTTTGGAATAAATGCATACAGAGCCTCGTCCCCAGATGAGGACTTGGTCTGGACCATTCCATGTGTTGGTCAGGGGATCTCTCCAGAGAACAGATGCATATTGTGTGGCTGTCTGTGTGTGCCAGAAGTGAGATGCTGCAGAGTAGCCTAAGGCATCCAGGGATAAAAAATTCAAAATAAAAAGAGCATGTGAAAGAATATTTTTAGGAGAACCTCGGGTTGGATACCAGGTTCCTCCCTTCACCTTGTCTATGGTAGATTTGAGGGAACGATGTGCACGCTCAACAATGCCTTGTCCTTGAGGATTGTAAGATATACCTGTGGTATGGAGAATATTAAGGCACTTACAAAATTTGGCAAAAGAGGTACTAGTATAGCCTGGTCCATTGTCCGTTTTGAGTTGTTGAGGACATCCCAGAACTGAGAGAGCTGATAGCATATGGGCTATAATATGCTTAGTAGCCTCTCCAGTCTGGAGTGTGGCAAAGATGAAACCACTGTATGTATCAACACTTACATGTATATATTTCAGGTTGCCAAATTCATTAAAGTGAGTGACATCCATCTGCCACAAGGCATTGGGGATCAAACCTCTCGGGTTGACTCCCAGATGCTGAACAGGCAAATGAACAACACAAGAGGGGCAGTTTTTTACAATTTGTCTGGCTTGTTCCCGAGTAATTTTGTGGAGGAGGCGGAGGGTCTGGGCATTGAGATGGTGTAGCTGATGAGCCTGTTGGGCCTCATATATCTTGGAGTCATCTACAGGCCCAGAGTGGGCCATGAATACCTGTGCCCGGGTGGCAATATCAGCCAAGTGATTTCCCTGTGCAAGGGGACCTGGGAGGCTAGAGTGAGCTCGTAAGTGGCCAATGAAAAACTTATGACTGCGAAGCCGAATCATGTCCTGCAATTGTTTGAATAGGTCTGCAGCTGGGGAGGCATGGCTTATGGTTGCAACAGTTTCTCGTAATGGAACAGACTGAGAAAGGTAGGCACTATCGGTGTACAAATTGAAGGGTTGGTTAGGATAAGCAGTGAAAACTGCAAGAATGGCCTGTAATTCAGCTAGCTGTGTGGAAGAGGTGTTTGTCTGAAGGGTAAAAACATTGTCTTGGCCTACATAAGCAGCCTTGCCAGAGGAGGAGCCATCAGTAAAAAACACTAGGGCACCAGAAAGGGGCTCTGAAGCTGTGATTTTGGGGAATACAAATGGATGACGGTTAGCAAAATCAACTAACTTATCTGGAGGGTAATGGTTATCAATGGTTCCTGAGAAGGAGGCTATAGCAATAGGCCATGCCTCAGTGGTCTGAAGTAACCAGTCCACTTGATCTTTGGTGAAGGGTTGAATGTGGTCGCCACTTGATCCGGCCTGCGGATCAATCTATGGGTCTCAACCTGGAGAGGGGATCGGGGATGGGGGCAGGACAAGAGAAAAGAGAGATGGAGACAGGATGAGGTTCCAATCGAGTCTCGTTTATTTTCAAAATGGCTACAACTTACATAGGGTGGGGGCGGGCCATAGGCAGGAAGAAGGCTTAATCTGATAGGTCATCATCATATCCGGATATATGATGTAAGCAGGAGAGGATTATGGGTAATGTAGGTGGACATGAGGATCATGGGAAATGTAGGCTGACACACAAAATGCCCTCAGGCAGGAGGGGCAGGGCAGCAGCAGCTATTCAAAGCCGCTCCCTACATCATTTCACTGCAGAGCCTTGGAAGTCATGAAATTCTGTGTGATACAAATCTATAATTGTGTGCTATTGCTTATTTTCTTTCTGTCAACAAGAGCACACCATTCTTGTGTCAGGCACTGAGTTGGGTACTGAGAAACAGTGATTACCAGTTGTCTTAGTTACTTTTCACTGGTTGTTTGGACAAAATAACTGATACCCAACATGTAAGAAGGAAAGGTTTATTTCTTACAGGTTGGAGGTTTCAGTCCATACTCAGCTGGCTCTAATGCAAAATGACATAGCTAAGGAGCAGCAGTTTTTGCTGGCTGCAAACAACAAGCATGAACAGCAAAAGTGAAAGACATACCTTCTTCCCTCAGGTATACTGTATGCTGGCTCCACCCCTGGGCAGGTATAGCAGACATACCACCAATCTGAGTGCTAGACAATGAAACAATCAGAAATACTGGATTTGGCCACATCTATGATTGCATGAGGCTTGGGAGGAGCACTGAGATAAACCAGGACACCACTAGAGGCAAAGAGCCTGCTCTCATACACTCACCATGAAACTTACAGCCTACTGAGGTAGAGGGGATATTTATCAAATCACTTTCCAAATATAGGCTGAGCATTCCTAATCTGAAATCTAAAGTCTGAAATGCTTCAATGTCCAAGCCTTTTCAGTACTGATGTAGTGCCAAAAGTGGGAAATGCCTCAACAAGAATTTTTTTTCCAAATAAAATTTTTTTTAAATTAAGATTATTGGCACATTTTAGGTGTAAATAATGATATGTTAATCATGGGAAATTTGTACCATATATGATATGAATCTTTTTTTCTCCAATCCCTTAACTTTCCTTCAAGTCCTTTCTTCTCCTTATTTATGAAAGCTTTATTTCCTCCTTTTCTCATTATTTTTTTCTTGTCTCTTTTTTTCTTTCTCCCTCCTCCATCCCTAATTCCCCATCTCATTAGATAATGTTCACAATATCTATTATATTTTGGTCCTTTTCTACATTTTCAGAGTCCCACATCAGAGAAACAACACACTACATGTGTCAAACACAAAATTATTAAAAATATTGTATAAAATTATCCTCATGCTATGAGTATGAAGTATATATGAACTATAAATAAATTTCATGTTTAGACTTGGGTCCCATCCCCAAGACAGCTTATGAAATCTATGCAATTTCTCCAATAAAAAAAATCAGAAACTCCAAACACATCTGGTCCCAATCATTTTGTATAAGGGACAGTGTATATGCAGATGTTTAATTAACAACCTCAAGTAAGAAGCACAAGGACTGATCAAAATATTCAGCTAATATTTAAACTTGTTAAATTTACTAAAATAAAAGGTATGTGCCCATTAATCTTCCTTTAAAACTCCTACTTAACAATAATTTAAATTAAATGCACCTCCTTGCTTCAAACACACTTCTTCATTTGTTCTGGCAATTTTGAAAGCAGTTTTCTAAGTCCTCTTTTGTGAGTGTCTTTACAAATTGAGATGAAATATAGTGAGTGCTGCTGCTGAGTGCCATCCAATGGAAAGGAAGGCTCATAAATACATTATATTGTGTAGTAGTCAGGGGTTGTACACAGAGAACAACTAGGATTAAGACATGAAATTTATAATACTTTCATAATGGTCACCAGAATTTAACACAGGAAAATGCAGGAAATCTATCCACAACACCAAAGACATAGATTTAGTTAAGAGCCTAAACCCCACAGCACTTGTACCACATGAGTCCAGATAAAAACCCAGAGCTCAGGACAATGCATCCCATGAGTCCAACTGGAGTCCCAGAGCCCACAAGAAGGACTCATGCCAGTCTGTTTTATGAATCTATGCCGAAAAGACCCAAGGGTCACCATTGGAAGCCAGAAAGTGTATGCAGCAGGATGAAGGAGCTGTGCTGGTGGGATGAGGGTTCTATGCTGGAGTTGAGAAGTCACACTCACAACAAAGACCATTTCTATCCTGAAAGGCACAACAGCTTTCCTCAGTGACATTGAGGCCCCCAGGTCCTCCAAGGACAAGGAAAGTCGGGTACGTGCCAGGAAGTAGTGTGCGGAGTTCATCCTTGAGACCAAGCAACACATATCTTCCCCTCCAGATCCAGGAAGCAATGCTCAATGTGAGGACGAAAGCTTCTCCAGGAGAATCAACAGCTCAGACAGCAACTCCTAGGAGAACCCACAATGGCTCCTTAATGCCTCAACCCTCAACATCTCCCTTCTTCTCCATCAATTTATCCTGGCAACTTTCCTTAGGTTGAGCATCTTCACTCAATGCCATGCTGATGTAATCCAGCTGGTGTTAAGTTGACCACCAGTTCTTAATCCATAACATGGTGTGTCCTCATCTACCTGTTTCACCAGATCTGGACTCTTGTGATTTCTGATTCTTCCCCAAAATCAAAATGAACATGAAAGGTAAATAGTTTGAACTGATTAAAGACAGTGAGGCAGCCACAACAGCAAACTAAAGAACCTTATAAGAGGATTTGCAGAATTGATTCAGAAGAAAATGGCAAGAATGATTGAATCAGTGTATTCAAAGGAAGAAGGAACTGGGTGTGGTGTGGTATACCTGTAAACTCAGCACTTGAGAGGCTGAAGCAAGAAAATCTGCGTTTGAGACTAGCTTAGGCAACACAGTGAGTTCAAGGCCAGCCTGAACTTCATAGCAAAACCCTGTCTCAAAAAACCAAAACCAACAAACAAAGAACACCTATCTTATTGGTTCAACCCAGTTTTGAATTTGTGTGTAGATTACTGACTCGCTGAAGATGGAAGACCTTCCCTGTGTGTGGTGTGGCCTGCATCCTGGAATCAGTAAAAAGGGAAAGGAGAAAGTCTGGCTTCTGCCTCTTCAGAAGAGTTTGAGTCCTTGCCATCACTTTAGGTGTCATTTCCAGACTCCTAGCACAGATTCTTCTGCTTTCTGCCAGAGATTCTCTCAGGGCTCTGCAGTGAGCTCCAGGCCTCAGACTTGTGAGTGGATCTTTTGCATCTCCAATGAGCACCTGGCCCTTTTTGTTCTCCACCTGATTCTGCAGATGGCCATCTTAAGCCTCCTTTGTAAATCTTTATGTACACAAGTTACACAAGTATCCTTTGTGTACACAAATTATGTACACAACTCCTTATGTACACAAATTACATCTGATTCTCTAGTGCAACCTGACAGAAAATGCCTCTAGCTACCTGTGCGGCCTCCCACAAACAATTTCATGCCTCACTCATGTGAAAAATTCAAAGCAGAACTGCAGTGGTGCTGTACTAAGTATGGGTTAGTTAATGGAGGTGTTGGTGCCAGGTCCACTGGCTTAAAATTCTGTACACTGCTTTGTCGTTGGAAAAGGTATTAAATGTTGGTGTCTAGGCTCACACAGCTATGAAAAGGAAGATAATTCCTAATTCACACTCTTGTAAGAATTAACATATGTGAATCACCTCAGAGAGGCCCTAGCCTGACTGGAGTAAGTGTTACATATGCTTGTTAGTATGTTATATTAACATGTAAACATACTTTTAAGATATAAAGAAGTCAGAGGGCTTTACTGAAAGCACTCATTTCTCTGTAATAACAGAAGGGTAACAAGGCAATTAACAATAGTAAAAGAGCACTTGGTATACTCCAGGGAACATGGGGAGAGTTCTGCAGGTTTTCATTGGATCTTCACAGCATTGACAAGAGAGTATTGCCATTCATCATGGTTTATTTTTTAATGGAAAAAAACCCACAATATTTCAAAGCAAAATAAGAGTAGAATAATAATAGTGGAAATTGAGGATCCCATTAGGGAAGCAGTGTGCTAAGGTGTCAACCCCAGGAAGATTTGAGTCCAGACATCTATAAATTCCAAGCCTCAGACTCAGTCCACTCCTCTGCTTCCTCTCATAGTGGGCCTTGGGCTCAGAGTCTCCCAGAAGCCTCATCAGAGACCTCAACCTGCAGTCACACCCTGCCTCAGGGGTACTTTAAACCCCCACTGCCATGCCCACTGCCTCATTCTTGCCTCACAGGAGGGCTGTGCACCTGCAGGGTCCCAGGTTCTGGCCCCACCCCCTGACCTTAAAGGAAGATTACACTCCACCTGGACCAACCCGCCCCCGCCCACTGGCAGTCCTGAACCACATGCCTCCACATCCCAGCTCAGTCCTGCCCTGCATCTACCTCGCTTCTCAGTGCATGCCAGTCTTGTGCATGGAGTCGCTATTTTAGTGCTAGCCATGCTATCTGGAGACCTGAGCGCTCTTCTTTAGGTTGCCTAGGCTGCAGGGCCAGGGCTGGGGTCTGGGCCAGGTAGGCGGGAGAGAGCCGGTGGCAAGTGGCGGCACGGCCCGGTGGCCCCAATGTTACCGGGGAAATACTCCTTGCAGGGTGTCCAGGCAGGGTGCACGGGGTCGGGGCCCTGGGATGCAGCAGGCATGGCACTGGGGCTACCTGGCCTTGGGTCCTCAGGGCCACTCTCCCTTCCTCCCTTCTCTCTGTCAGGGGTCTGCATGGCAAGACCCGGGTCGTAGCCCTGGATCCCTGGCCCCCACCAGGCGCTGCTAGGAGCCCAGCTCTGTTGTGGGACCTGAGGTGGGGTGGCTCTGGGTCTCACCTGGCCTCTGCTGTCAGTGAGGCTGGCCATGCTGAGCCATGGACATTTACCTCCAAAACGATGATTTCATTCCACTCAGAGCTCCTCCCTGAGAGACTGAGAGAGGACCCAGATGTTACAGTAAGATAGCAGTTATTATTCTACCTGCACATGCTTTGGCTCAAGTCCCTTCCATTGATAAGGGGTTTCTGCTTCTTTTAATATTGGTGCCACTTGGGTGTTTAGGTTTTGGGAGAAGACTGAATGAAGCATGGGACTTTGACAAGGCAAAGTGTGATCATAGTGTTTAAAAAATTTAAATCCAGAAATAAAAATAATTCACCCACATTGTTGAACCCTGCTGCAGAATACCCATCTTGCCCATATTCGGCTGTGTCTAACCATTACTACCCTGTTCTGCTCACATCATTTATATATTTGCATAGTGTTGAACATTTATATTATATGCATAGGTAGACTTATACTTAGTTATCCTGTTACTGATCATATGCACAAATCTAGTTCCTCTTAGAAAAACTGCGTTGTGCATATATCTTTTTTTCTTGGGATAAATTCCAGAAATTGGAAATACTAAATCAAAATTTTGTGTTCTTTCCCTGGTACTTGATATGAATTGGTTCTTAAACAAGTCATGTTTACAGTAGACATCTTTCAAAATATAGGTATTTTCCCAATTATCTGGACAAATTTGGAGTTCAGCAAGGTATTGAGTCATTTTTTGTGCAGACTGAGAGACAGGCCACACATCCTACTGTTAGATTTTGTTTGTAAGTCATGTACCATGTTCATCATTTTGTTTTGATTGACTCTCTTTTGATTATTCCATTTCATTTTATCCTCTTTACAATAAAAATTTTTAATAAAACCACTTTCTTGCAAGGTATGGTAGTGCATGCCTGTAATCTCAGCACTTGGGAGGGTTAGACAGGAAGATAACAGAGAGTTGGAGGCTAGCCTGAAATGCATTTTGAGTTCAAGGTGAGCCTGCATTACATAGCAAGACCTTGTCTCAGAACAAAACAAACAACCCATTTTCCCTCTTTTCTTATTTTAATGTAGCACAAGTAGATATTAATAAAGAAAATATGAAAACTCTTATGAATAGATTAAAGTTTTCATACTATGCAGTTTATATACTATGAAAGTATAGTATACTTTATATACTATAGTATACTTTATAAAACTTTATATAATTTTATATACTATGAAACTGCATCATATATATCTGCATGAGCTATATAGCCATGCACTTTTAAAATTTGTTTTTGTTTTTGTTTTAAATTTGCAAGAATTCCTCTTTAGTTTTTCTAAACTAAAATTAAAGAGGAATTCTAAATTTGTAAGAATTCCTCTTTAATTTTTGGGACATGGTCTAAATAATTTACTCAATTCCCCAGGTTGGGATTAAACTTGTGATCCTCCTTCCTTAGCCTCCCAGAGTGCTGAGAGTACAGGTACAGGCTATCTTTACTTACAAATTCACAATAGTTATGTTTGTTTATGTGATAAAATATACTTTTGATCTATGGCTCCTTTGTAGAAAGACACAATCTAATGTATCTACCACCTTCCTAATCTACAAATTCTATCACAGTGACTGGGAGTACAAATCCCATTGTTTAGCAGTTTTGAAAGCTGTCCTTCTTATTAAAAATAATCATCATGCAGTTTAGTAGAGAATTGAAAATTTCAACTCTTCCATGACTGAGATTTTCTATTCTTGGGTGAACATCCTTCTTTCCCCATCCCTCATGGAACTGATCATTTTTAAAGTCAAAGTGCCCAAGAAAGGTGTGAAGGTTCAAGCTACTTGGGGCTGCTCTTCAGAAAGACCAGGCAATGGTATTCTGCAGCCCCTCACATTGCTCCCAGTTTTTTTGTTTTTTGTTTGTTTGTTTGTTTTTCCTTAACAGAATTCCGGGAATTGAATGCAGGGCTGTCTTAGCTACTTTTTACTGTTTGCTGAGAAAACATACCTGATGCCAAAAGTTGGGAAAGGAACTGTTTATTTCTTATGATTTTTGGAGGTTTCAGTCCATACTTCATTGGCTCCAAGGCAAGTTGTAATGATGGGGCCGCAGTTCATGGTGGCTGCAAACATCAAGGAGGAAACAGACAAATGAGCAAGACAGGCCTTCTTCCTGCCATTACATCATATCCTGGCTCCAACCCTAGACCAGTGTAGCACTTACACCCCTAACTCAAATGCTAAACAATGAACCAATCACAAATGCACAATATAAATGCATGAGGCCTGGGTGCCACAGACATAAACCATGACATTCCACCCCTGGACCCCAGGACTCATGTACATCCTTTATACAAAAAACATTTAGTCCATCTCCAAGACTTGGCAAAGTCCTAATAGTTTCAGCATTGCTGAAAAGTGCAGGTCCCAATTCTCCTCCAAGATCTATGGCAAACACTTAACTGTACCCCTGAGAGAATCGACTCCCCATTTGTGATGTAACCCCCCCCAGAGCTATAGAACAGAGCTGTAAGGAATGTCTCACTCCCTAATTCTTCCTGGAGATATCGGAGCAGGACAGGAAGGAATGCATTTGCTAGTCATTAACCACAAGATGTTCTGTCCTCTGTAAAGGAAAAGATAAGTAAAGGAATGTGCTGTTCAAACGAGACCGAGTTATACCTGGCACTCTGAGATCAGACCAGGACCCTCAGTCTCCATGGTTACTCAGCCCCAGACCCCTCGAATCAGCATCTGCCAAGTCCTGCGCAGTTCAAAATTAACCAATGCGATTTGCTTCTGTAAACCTGCTTGCTTCCCGCTTGTGCCCTTAAAAACCCTGCACAGATTCCCCTCGGGGCCCTCCGCACTCGTTTGCCTGGAGGACCCCATGCGCATGGAAATAAACTTTTTTTTCCCTCACCAAGAGTTGAGTCCTTGGGGTCTCTTTCCCTGCGGCGGCGGCCCTAACATCTTGGAGGCCCTAGCGAGATACCACGTCTCACGGGAGGTGACCTCAACGGCTCTGCGATGGGTGAGTACGACCGGTCGCTTCTTATTTTTACACTGAGGATCAATCTACCGGTATTTTACGCCCCGAGCCAAACGGCTCCGATCTAGGGGCAATTTTTGTTACCTGTTTTTGTTATCTGTTCTCTGTTCTCTGGTGACCGGGGGACGCCCCACATGGTTTTCCGTGACTCACCGTCTGCGATAGGATTTTCCTATCGGTCTGGGGAATTTCATTCCCAATCTGTGGTCCATCTGGGCCAATCTGGGGCCCAATCTGTGGTCAGTCTGGGCCAATCTGGGGAATTTTATTCCCAATCTGTGGTCCATCCGGGCCAATCTGGAGGCACCCCCTAAGGTGACTCATTTGGTGTGAAACTAATGCGTGAGAGTGAGGTGGCCGGCCTGTTTGTCCTGTGTGTTGTGACTGTGGTGATCAGTTATTTGTTGTGTCGCGCGTACGCTAACCACTCTTTGTCTTCAGAACATCATGGGCCAGACGACATCGTCCCCATTGTCCCTCAGCCTCGACCATTGGTCTGAGGTTCGAGAGAGGGCTCACAATCTCTCCTTACAGGTTAAAAAAGTAAATGGCAGACTTTCTGCTCATCTGAGTGGCCCACATTCTCCGTGGGTTGGCCACCGGAGGGGACTTTCCACCTTCCCCTCATCTTAGCAGTTAAGAACATCATCTTCTGCCCTGGACGAGAGGGCCACCCCGACCGGATCGCCTACATCTTGGTATGGCAGGACCTCAGGGAGGAGCCCCCACCGTGGGTAAAACCCTTCCTTCCTCTGCCCTCTCCTTGGTTGCCTGTTTAAACTTGTTACTAACTTAGGGGCTTGTTGCCCATTTTTGTTGCAGGATCCATATGGCTTATTAGATTCAAGGTTCATGATAAGAAAAATTATTTCCTTTAGCTGACCAAACTGTGCAAGAAGCTCCCTTTGTTTGTGTCTTTAATGTTGTGGCGCCCTGTTTAATATGTAAGACTTCAATTGATTGCTTGCAACCTCAGCATGCCTTTTAAAAGGAGTATTTTTTCTCTCTGGTAAACATGTAAACATGTGCACATATATATGTATATCTATGGTTTTTAAGAGTCATATCAACTTTACCAAGTAAAAACCAGGTGGTACTATATTTGAGCCAGTTAAAAGGTTACAGTTTTGTTTTTAAAATAAAGCATTTTTATGTGGTAAAAGGACATAAAATAAGTATGTTTTGGACTACTAGAAGGTGACTTCAAGGGTTTTGTTGAGAGTTTTGATGTTGTCTGGGAAGTGAGAGAAAAGGTAATTGACTGGTAATAGTAAAAAGAGGGACAAAGAGAGTGGTCTTCAAGTAAAGGTGTCTGGCTATGCCAGAATGTGGAAAAAGATTAAAGCTTAGTTTGAGAGGTATTATTGTAAGTTGTAGAAGGCTCAAGAGGATGTGAATTTTATTTGTCTTGGTTTATAGTACTACAAATAACAGGTTTGACAAGAAGTAAATGTGTTCAGAATTTGACAGTATTAGATCAGTTTTGGTAAAAGTATTCATAAGATTGTACTTTGCTGCAAAATGTTTTCATTAAAATGAGATGATAGGTGATACTAGAAATAAGATACAAGTTCTTGCATGTGCTGTAAACATCTGGGAGATTATGCAGCACAATTTTGTTACCTATGAAAAAGCCCTTTTTGTTAAGAATATAATTTTAGTAAAATGATGGCCTGTCACGTGACACCCTTGGACAAAAAGCAGTGTGCCATCCAGATGAAGCCGGCTCTCTGACCCGGAATGCCAAAACCATGTTCTCCTTTTGTGCCACCCTGACTGGACATCCAGAGGTAAGGAGGTTTCCCAATATCGGCAGTTGTTCTCTTTGTAACTCAGTCGGCCCCACATGTTAGACAAAAATTACAAAGGTTTGAGAGGTTTAAGGAAATGCCCCTCAGCCAGTTAATAGAGATAGCACAAAAAGGTCTTTTGAGAACTAAAAAAAATTTACAAAAAGATAGCCAAGATGTTAAAATTGCTCTACGAGAGAAAACTTTTAAAAAACAGACGAGACTTTCCGGAGACAGTTGGATACTGTAGGCTAAATTTTACTGAAAAGCTTGCCTCTATATGACTCCCATAAGGGAGAAACTCAAAATTCGCTGAACTGGACTGATAAATGTAAACAGGCCTTCCAACAGCTCAAGCGGGCCTTGACAGAGGCCCCAGCCCTGGGACTCCCTGAAACACTTTTACTGGCTGGGTAGAGGCTTTCCCTACTAAGTCTGAGTCAGCCTTAGTGGTAGTTAAAAGGCTATCGCATGAGATCATACCTTGATTTGGCCTCCCACTATCAATGGGGTCTGATAATGGCCTGGCTTTCATAGCCCGAGTCACCCAAAAGTTAGCCCAGGCATTAAAGATTTTTTTTTTTGTCTTTTTCCTTTTTATCGGTACCGGGGATCGAACTCACGACTGCCTGCTTTACAAGGCAGGCGCTTATGCCGTTGAGCTAAATCCCCAGCCCCCAGCATTAAAGATTAATTAAAACTCCACTGTGCCTATCAGCCACAAAGCTCAGGGCAAGTAGAACGTATAAACCAAAGTCTCAAGGACATTTTAGCTAAGCTGTTTTCAAAAAATGGCGATAATTGGATGAACCTTCTTCCCTTTGCACTGTTCAGAGCTAGATATACTCCATATGTTTCTAAAATTTCCCCCTTTAAAGCCATGTTTGGGAGGCCCCCGCCATTGGTTCCAAGATTGTCAGAAGACAAATTAGCTAAAATTACTAATCGAGATCTTAAGTCCCTACAGACACTCCAACCTGTGTTGGCCTGGATCCACCAGCTGTTTAGACAAAAACACTTGGACCTGCCTTCAGAGACCAAGGCCTCAAGGACTCCAGTCTTGATTTGATGTCACCACCGTGGCTCCCTTGAACCCCGCTGAAAAGGACCTTTCACCGTGGTGCTCAGTACCCCCACTGCCATCAAGGTAGCAGGAAAAACTGCGCGGATTCACTACACTCATGTAAAGCCACTGGAAACAGCAGACAACGAGGGACATACTCAGTGGACTACACAACAGACTGGTAACCCTTAAAGTTAAAAATTGACTAAAACATAGTTAGATTATGCTGGTTATAAACTGTTTTAGCTTGCTTGTTTTGATTTTAATAACATTGATGCCGATCTTGCACGGCAGCTTTGGTCCCCCTGTAAGCAAAAAAAAAAAAAAAAAAAAAAAAACCAATTGTTAAAGATCTTTTGTTTTTAAAAGAAGGGGGTCTCTGCGCCGCACTTAGAGAAGAATGTTGTTTTTACACTGATCATACTGGGATTGTAAAAGATGCAATGGAAAAGTTGAGAGAGAAAAATCAGATCTCGAGAGCCCCCTTCAAGTGAAGCCAAAATGTTCTCTTTCCGGGAATCAATTCTGCCCTATATCCTCCCTTTATTGGGACCCCTGGCTGGATTCATTATAGTCATGGCTATAGCCCCTTGCCTCATTAACCGAGTAACCCGGTTTGTGAGGGCCCAGATTTCTCAAGTAAATGTTATGGTGCTACGTCAACAATATGATCCCTTACCCATACAGGACCTTTGAGATTAAAAGTCATCCACACGAAAAAAGGGGGGAATGAGAGAATTGACTCCCCGTTTGTGATGTAACCCCCCCCCCCCGAGCTATAGAACAGAGCTGTAAGGAATGTCTCACTCCCTAATTCTTCCTTGAGATATTGGAGCAGGACAGGAAGGAATGCATTTGCTAGTCATTAACCACAAGATGTTCTGTCCTCTGTAAAGGAAAAGATAAGTAAAGGAATGTGCTGTTCAAACGAGACCGAGTTATACCTGGCACTCTGAGATCAGACCAGGACCCTCAGTCTCCATGGTTACTCAGCCCCAGACCCCTCGAATCAGCATCTGCCAAGTCCTGCGCAGTTCAAAATTAACCAATGCGATTTGCTTCTGTAAACCTGCTTGCTTCCCGCTTGTGCCCTTAAAAACCCTGCACAGATTCCCCTCGGGGCCCTCCGCACTCGTTTGCCTGGAGGACCCCATGCGCATGGAAATAAACTTTTTTTTCCCTCACCAAGAGTTGAGTCCTTGGGGTCTCTTTCCCTGCGGCGGCGGTCCTAACACCCCCTGTACAAATGAAACTAGGTTAAACATTTCTGAAATACAAAAGAACAACATAAACATTACCATTCAAAATGTTACAAGCAGGAGAATATAAAGCATTGGAATCAAAGCAAGTCCAACATCCAGTGGTAAACATTAAGCCCTAGAGTGTCATGCTCAACATTTGAAGCAATCTGACTTCAAGCTCCAAAAGATTTGGATGATTTCACCCCCATGGCACTTCCCGGGATATCAGCTCCTGAAGCTTCTCTCTTATACCCTCTCTGCTCAGTTCTTGCAGCTTTCCTCAGATGATACACTTTCCTGGATTTTCCAAACTTTTAGCGTCTCCATTGTACATTTGGCTTCACCATAACATTTTTATGAACTGCCCTCTCAGGGACACATTGCTTGGCCTCCCGGGTCCTTTGCAATGGAGGTGAAAGCCATTTTACCTTCAGAATTTGTACATTTTCCTTGCACATAAAATCATCACCAGGTGGATGCTGCTGCCATGGTTTGCTGCCAGCTGGAGCAGTAGCCAGCCTTTTCTCTCTCTTCGCTGTAGGGGTTGATTGCTTGGATCACTGAGCTCTGTGAATGTGATTTTGAAGAAAAGCTTCTCTATGTTGCCACCATTCTGGAACCTTATATGGCCTCGTTTGCCATTTTGGTGCATGGTGCTCTTCAGCTTTCTCCTCTAAGCAAATTCTGTTTTGCAGTTTTGAAGCTACAAAGGCTGTGGACCTTATGCTTCCCATGGCCATCTTTCTTATCTCTCTGTTTTTTCTCAGCAATCAAAGTCTCAAACCTGTCTTTACAATCCATAGCTTTCCTAGAATTTTCCTTCTGATCAAATTCACAGAATTGTAAATTATCCTGCTCAGCTATTTGCTCTTGATTTGCAGCATAAAGCTGCCTAAAAGCCCCCAACAATAGCCGTGCCACAGCCTCAAAATTCCATTTGACTGCTTTGAATTTCCTTTTCCAGATTAATCAGTTCATTGCCTTTCTCAGGCAAAGTTACTGCGCATGAGCAAAATGCAGACAAACTTTGTGCTAAGCCAGAACATTCACTGTGTGGAGTCCAAGAACCAATGTAGTCTTTCTCAGAGGAAACTTCTCAAGCCTGGTCTTTAGCATCAGGCTTTCTATCAGGCTTCTGGTCTCCTGACCTCTGAGCAGAATCTCATCTACAGAACAGCCTAAGCTGCTCCAGCTTTATGAATCCAGGTGACATGTCCCACCCTTTCCAAACTCTACCCATGAGCCATTTCCAAAGCCTTGCAAAAACATGGTCAGGAATAGTCACAGCAAATGTCCCCACTCCTAGATAGCTATATCTGTGTTAGTTAGGGTTTACTAGAGAAAACCAGTATAACACAAGATATACAGATGTAAAAGAAGTAACAAGATTGGCTTAAGATGGTCAGCCACAGTCAGATGAGGAAGCTTGCATAGGCGTCTACACCCTGGAGGCTGAAGAATTCAATCCAAAGTTTAGAGTTCAACCCAGTGTGTCATGCAAGTCCACACCTGTAGGGTGATGGGTCTTTGACAAGGCCAAAGGCTCTAGGATGAAAGGCTGAAGAGTCTATGCTAGAAAGCTGAAGAGTCTGTACTGGAAGCCAGGAGACAACCTCCAATCCAAAGGTGAAGAATGGAGCTTCTCCCAAGAATGGAATGCATTTGTCTTTCCTCCTTCCTTTTTATGCCTCCAGGTGATGAGCCACCCTAGGGTGGGTCTTCTTCATCCTTGGGTGTAGAGATGTTAAACCCATTTATTTAAGCTTCTAAATGTCTCAGATTGACACAGCCATTCAACCACTATAGTCTTTAAAAGAAATCTTGAAAAGCTATGTAGCTCTTTGTGTGGGACAAACCTCTGGTCTTAGCTCTGCCAGGTCCAGGGACCCCTGTGTAGTGTTCTGATGGGAACTGAGGGACTGCACTCTGTTCTGCCTCTTTGATCTCTGAAGTGCTGTTTAGCACCTGCCTTAAAACCTGTCATGGGATAGGCACACAGAATACCCATGGAATGTATGCTTGCATAAATCAGCATTAGGAGGCTGGGTGTTTTCTGCATTTGTGGATCATGTGTGGTGATTCTCTTTTGAATTACATGAGTTTGTCATATGTCTCACAAAATAGACACATGAGACTTCATACCTGTAATAAAAACCATATATCTGCATACTACTTGTAAAGAAAGTGAAAGGTTTGGCCCAGACAGGACACTGTAGCCAGGAAAGCCACAACTGAAAGCAGGAAGCCCCATCTTGCCCTGCCCCTAGGAAGTTACCTGTGACGCCATCTTCCCGCCCCTGGGAATTTACATGTGGCGCCAAACCTAGGACCAATGGGCTACCTGTGTATCCCTAATGCCCGCCTTAGGTTCCACCCCAAACCGAGGCTATTTACAGGCCCCCACACCGCGTGTCCGCCGGAGAGATCGCCGGACGCCAGCGGTGGGGGTTGCCGGTCATCTCTCTCCGTGTTCTCAGAATAAAGGCCGCTTTTTATTTTATATTTCTCATCTTTTGTTAATATTTTTCATCTTTTGGAAATAACTCTATCATTTGTTGCCGTGACTCTATCGGCAGGCAACTGACTGTTGGGCCACATACCCAAAGTCTTCTAGCCGATAGCCAGATAATATCCTGGATTAATCCCGAGCTTTTTCCTCTCCCGAGACGTTCCTGTCGCCAGCCGCCTGCACTCCGCATCGGCCAGACTGATTTCAGGTGAGCACTCCCCGGGGAACTTTTCGCACTGGGCAGCCCCAGTGGAATGTTCTCCCCGTCTGCGTGGGTCTGTGCATTTTCACGTCCTTAGGACCGCCCAGGGCAGGGTTCTTTCTGGGCAAACCTGCGCCCACAAAATCTCTCACGTTCTTTGGGTTCGGATAGCCCAAAGCAGAGATTTTTGGGACCGCCCACACTGAAAGACCCTCACTTCCCTTAAAGCCTTGCGCTTTCACGGGCAAAACTGTTACTGATCCCACGTAGACTCCATTCGTAAATCTCAGTGACGACTGGAGTTTACGGTTTGGAACCGTTCCGCCGCGTGGTACCACAAATAAGTGACGACTTTTTTCTGGACCTCCGGTTTTTTTCTTGCCTGAATCAGTCATGGGGAACGTATTTTCTAACTCCCAAAAGACGCCTTTAAAATGCCTAATTTCCAATTTACGTACTCTAAAACTTAAAGGTACCATAAAAACTAAACAACTAACTTTTTACTGCCAGGAGGTCTGGCCAACCTACCCGCTTATCGGCAAGCCTTGGCCTCGGCAAGGAACATTTGACCCCTGCATTCTCAGGAACTTGTATGATTTTTGTCAAGCTGGCAACAAGTTATTGGAACTCCCTTATGTCCAAGCCTTTCTTATTCTGAGAACACGCCCATCTCTCATTAAGTCTTGTGCTCCCGCTGAGATACTCTTAGCTAACTCTACCGCGCCGCAAACTTTTCCTACCGCGCCACAAACTTTTCCGTCCTGCCCTCCAGTGTTTTTCCGGCCCCCGCCTGCCTACCACCAAACTCGTTCCCTGCTGTTACCTCCCGCCGGACCACTCTCTCCTCCCCCTGTGCCTGATTCTCTCAGCAGCTGTAATCCCTCTCCATTGCAGATACCTCCCACTGTACGATCGTCTCCCTCTCCGCCTTCCAGGACCCATAATTCTCCCAGCAGCTCTAATCCCTCTGTGTCGCAGTTATCTCCTGATGTTCCATCCTCTCCCCCGCCTTCTCCTGGGACCCATAACTCTCCCAGTGGCTCTGATCCCTCTGTTAGTGCTTCCTCACAGTCTCCGACTTATCCTGAGAATTCTGTATCCCCTACAGCATTCTCACCGCCTGCTCACCATACTAGGTCTCGCTCGCTATGTCCTTCCAGCAGGTCGCGTGATTGTTCCAGCTTGCGCGGGGAACAGTCGCCATGTTGCAACCCTCTGCCACGTGGCATGGCGCCGCCATGTTCCGGAGGGCCACATGGCGACAGGGCGCCGCCATGTTTTGGGTCACGTGACAGGGCGCCGCCATGTTTCCAGGGCCTTCACTGTCAACAGGCATCTCCTTGTGGCTCCTCTTGTGGACTACAACAGCCGCCCTGTTGCAGTGCACATGACGCTTCATTGTGCTGCCGACAGCAGTCCTCTAGCTGCGAGGCACACAGTGAGACGCCATCTGCTCGTGTTTCCCAGGGTGACCGGCAGCAGCTCTGTAGTCACTCTACAGATGATTGCTCACACGCGCCTACTGGAAGGATGGCTGCTCAGTGGCCCTCTGCTCCGGAATCTCCTCAGGCTCTGCTACCGCTTCGGGAGCAAGCTGGCCCCAAGGAGCTTGTTAACATCCATGTGCCTTTTTCCCTTTCTGATCTATCCCAGACTGCCCATAAATTAGGTAGCTTTTCTGTTGACCCACAGAATTATATCAGGCAATTTAAATTCATTACTAATTGTTATGATTTACGTTTTAAGGATGTTTATGTGATTCTAGATACCTCTCTCATCTCACAAGAACGGAATCAGCTGTGGCAAGCAGTTCGAGAAAAAGCTGATCACAGACCTGAGGTAAACACCGCTGGTAATGACTCTAGGCCTATAGCTGTGCCAGAGCAGGACAAGCATACTAACTATAACAAACTTTTAAAACAGGTCCAGGAGGCTAATCAAAACCCAGCTGCGTTCCTAAACTGGCTTTCTAATCCTCGAGCCCTGCAAGCAGTTCCAGCTTCGCGCGCTATGTCGGGCCGCCTCCCAGCCCCTCCCCCATGCGCCGTCCCAGCCCCTCCCTCCCCTGTGCGCCATCGCCGCCGCCGCCGCTGCCATCTTACACGTTTCCGGGGGCAGTCCGAGCCCGCCCCTGCGCGCTACATTCCAGGGCTTGCCCCACCCACTGGGCGTGCTCTGCCGGAGTGCCGCAAAACAGCAGCTCAGCGGCTCTGCTCAGGCATGCTTTTTTTACAATTTGGCTCCACTCAAAAGATGCTTTTTTATTACAATTCTCAAACATTTAATCAAGGTTTTTGGCCACCTGATAATTTTACCAGCCTTGTTTATCAATCAAAGCCTTCACCAATCTCCTGTTTAACAACTAAGGTAATAAATTCCTTTTTGCTGGGAACCACTAGCTCTATTTCAAGACAAGGGTTTTCTTTAAAGTTTTATTTTATTTGTCTTGGTTCATACTACTGCAAATAACAACTTTAAAAGTAAATGTGTTCAGAATTTGACAGTATTAGATCAGTTTTGATTGATTTATTCATAAGATTGCTAAACCTTTACTGCAAAATGTTTCCATTAAAGCCTTGTTTGGTAGACTAAAGCTTTGTTAATTCTACGTGTCACCCTAAAAAAAAAAAAAAGCGATATGCCATCCAGATAAAGCCTGCTTTCTAATCTAAAATGCCAATATTAAATTCCTGCATACTTACTTAATTCTACTGTAGTCCAAATCCCAAACAAAAAGGCAAAACTTGACCTTCAAACCTTAGAGAGATCTTAATATGGTTTTTATATTTTTAACACTTGTGACACTTGGAGTTCTGAGACAGGTAAACCTACACAAGGTGGAGCTGCCTGCCCCCTCCATGGACCACGCTCAAATGCAGCACAAGATACTGGGCAAGAAAATGCCCCATCCTGGCATTCTTTGAGACCTTACTCCAGGGCTACTGGACTGTCCTAGCCACCAGAGAGTGGGTAAGCCATCCTAAGTAATAGCCCTCACAGGAAATGTCGACACTGTGATTCATCACCGACAGAAAATTGCTGCTGAAGACTGAGGAAGTTCAGGGCAACAACAGCCCCCTTTAAGGTGTCCGTCTCAGATTCCAAGTCGCACAAAACTCTCAGGTAAGACATTCTCTATATTTGTGGACATAGAGGCCATATATACAGAGTTCTTCCTGAGTATTCAGGCTGCTATATTAAGTCCTCAATCTCTATGATGGGGTATTGATGGTCAACCTATGCCATTTACAAACAGGGCCTATTTTGTGCAGGTCCCAGTCCTAAATCTTAAAATGCCTTTTATACAGGCTGACTTAGACACACTGAGGCCTCAACAGCTCCTACCTGTTGTTGCTGGTGGACCCTTCCTCAGTGATATAGACCACCCCCTTCCTTTCTTGTTCACCAATTTGTCAGACAACCCTGGTCAAGACTGACAGATACATTTTAGTCTTCTCACTTGGTTTATACTTTTTCAGGATACATAAAAGCCTTTCTCATACTTGCTAAAGTTCTGTTACAGCAAATCATTCCAAGGACTACAACCAGGTTACAGTGACCCATGCCTAAATCAAAGTTGCTAGACTGCCATCCTGGTTTCACATCACTCAGGCTAAGAGGTGCCCTCCCAGCCCTAAATCTGATCATTCTGAGTGATCATCTCATCTTCTGTCGCCTACCCGTCTCCGTCTCACAAAGGCCGCGCAGCCACAGTTAACAGGCTAAGTCATGTTTTGTTATCCATTTTGGTTCTTAATTTCTTACATTCTATTAATGATCATTTTTACAGCAGGACTCTTTAACAGTAGTGCCTACAGACTCCAACATCATGCCTTCCAGAGACAAGCCTCACCAACCTACTGTCTTAACTTTTATGCTTTCAGATGGGGGAGTAATCACCTCTCATAACTCCACTCCTCCTAACCCCACGTTTAATTTTCAGAATTCTGCCTCACCGTGGAAATGTTTCTACCTCAACATGGTCCTGATAGAATGATATGTCTAAATCAAAGGCACCTTTCCTTTTACCTCACCTGGGTCCTTAAATATGACAGTGCCATGTCTCCTCATAACATTTTGTCTCTTTGTTTTTCCAGTCTGACATACGTGCATTCACCAGTGAAGTTGTCCTGGCTAAAACACCTGGCAGCAGCGTCTACCTGGGCATCAACCTTCATCCCGTCGACTCCCCTAGGCTCCAGTACAGCGCCCTTTGCCAGCAGGAAGTAGTTAAAGAGAGAAATCTTCGCCCCTTTTCATAATAATAACCATAAGACGGGATATGAAAGGTTTGGCCCAGACAGGACACTGTAGCCAGGAAAGCCACAACCGAAAG
This sequence comes from Cavia porcellus, assembly GCF_034190915.1. NCBI lineage: Eukaryota > Metazoa > Chordata > Mammalia > Rodentia > Caviidae > Cavia > Cavia porcellus. The sequence goes on along the minus strand of NW_026947518.1, from coordinate 582,189 downwards.
CAGGAAGCCCCATCTTGCCCTGCCCCTAGGAAGTTACCTGTGACGCCATCTTCCCGCCCCTGGGAATTTACATGTGGCGCCAAACCTAGGACCAATGGGCTACCTGTGTATCCCTAATGCCCGCCTTAGGTTCCACCCCAAACCGAGGCTATTTACAGGCCCCCACACCGCGTGTCCGCCGGAGAGATCGCCGGACGCCAGCGGTGGGGTGCCGGTCATCTCTCTCCGTGTTCTCAGAATAAAGGCCGCTTTTTATTTTATATTTCTCATCTTTTGTTAATATTTTTCATCTTTTGGAAATAACTCTATCAGAAAGATTTTCTGTTTTGGTTTCTACATTAATCTTGTTTCAGTTTTTAAAACAGAAGCAGCCCCGCCTATTTCTCTTCTATCACTGAAATTAGGGAAAATCTCTTCCAACATAGAAAGATGAGTAGATCCACAATGCTCTCTACATTTTCCCTGTAGACTTTGTCTATCTGGGGTTTTTTCTTCTAACAAGGGGCAATAGTCGCCAGTCTCCTCCAGTAATATTTGGCCAGACAGAATCTGATGCAGTTACATGAAAGACCCAGAGTAGCATATCACAGTGAGAGAAAGGTCAGAGGTGGGTGGGGACTAGTAGGAGAGTAAAGGAGTATGGATGGGTTCAACACTGAGCAGAAAGCTGGAACTTGACAAATGTGAAGATTCTACAAATTGATGATGTGTTTAGGTGCTACTGAACTGAACATGTTGAAACTAGGGAAATCTTATGTTTTTGTTAGACCGGTGTCGCGAGGAAGACTCCAAGGGCCTCGCTCTCATGTAAAAACAAAAGGGGTTTTTATTATTCCGTGTACACGGGGTCCTCCAAACAGGTGGAAACGGAGAACCCCTTACTCGAGCAGGGCTGTGCCTTTTAAGGCCTAAAACCGCAAAGCAAGCAAGCATTGTTACAGAAGCCAATCATAACAATTAGAGCAGAGCTGATGGTGAGCTCTCCTTAAGGGATTGGGTTTTTTAGTGGGGTAAGGGAGTGTCTCCCTAGAAGGGGTGGCATTTTTTAGGAATGGGCGTTTGTCTCATGACTGAGAGATCTGCCTTAGGTTAAGACTGTTTGTCTTAACTGTTTAAGAACACAGGTTCCTGTGGGGGTGGAGCTGCACATAGTTTCAAAACTCGCACCACAAGGCCTCCTGAATAGAAAAGTCTAACAGCAATTAACAACCTTAATTACCTTACTTTAGCACCACTACCATTCTATTTGTAGAGGGCAACAATGGTTAGCATATCAATTGGGTAAGATTTTACAATTCTTTACAGAGAGCATTGATTAACATATCAATCTTTTACCCAGAGTAAAAGGAAGACACACATTTACAGTTACAGGTATTACTATGATATAAACGAAGCTATTTTTGTGAAGAATGTACAATATAATACAATCTGATGCAATTAACACAATTTGTGATGGGGCTTCTGGATAGGGAAGACCCAGGATGTCAGGAGCTATTACCTCAGGCCTTTGTTTTATGGCCTTTAGGAAGTTAAAACTTAACCTAGTTGGATTTGAAGGGAGAAGGGGAGGGGAAGCAGCAGATGGAACGAGTTTTCTTGGTCTCTTCATTTTGATTAATATTATCTTAGAATTTGGAGTTGGAGCTCAGAATATCTACTGTGAAACCAGCAGCAGCCGCAGCTCTAGAATTCATGATGACAGGGTACCTGGCCATAGTTTTCACATTCATCCTAGAGCATGTGAGGTCACTGGAGGTGGAGCTGGCACAAGACCTGCAAGGAGAACATGAGCTCAGTCAGGTACCAGCTCTGCATCAGCAAAAAGAGAAAAGATCACTAACTATCCTTGTTCCTTGCAGGCCCAAGAAGGTTCCAGGCCCTGTCCTAGACAACTATGTGCAAAAATCCAGCCCAGCAAAGCTTCCCATTCTGCCTCACCCCCACTCACTTCTGCATGCTTCAGAGTTGCCAGAGGCCCTAAGTCTGGGGGTCTTTCTCTGTGTAAAGTGCCCTGTGCCCTCCCCAGAGACCCACAGACTCAGGGCACTGTCATTCTCAGCTTCAGTGAGCTCAGATTGGTCTGACACAGCCAGGATAGTTTGAGCAGGCTGTCCCATGTCTCTCAGCAGCACCTGCTAGGAGACAAAAAGGAAGGGTCTATTCCATGGAGGACAGAAGTAAGCAGCAGTGCAGGTCTGGTCTGCCTCTCAACTGCCCACCCGGAAATCCTGTGGAGCTGGACACCAGACTCCTGTTCCAACTCCAGAGAGCTCAGGCCCAGCATTTTCTTTGTCTTCTTTAAGACTGGTCCAGGCAGCCCTCACCTGCTTACAGAAGTATCTGGATAGTGCTGTGACCTCCTGCCCTCCACTATTCTGGGAAGCCTGAAACACATCTCCCTTTTGAGCCCTCATTGCATGTTGTCTCCGTGAGAAAGAGACTGGAGTCTGCAGTGTTACTCTACTCATGGATACTTTACAGGGTGCTGCTCTATAACTATCTGAGAAGTGAGTGGACAGAGGGAGTGCATCCTGCCTAACTTTCCTCCATCTTCAATTCATATACTGATGCATCACCCCATTCTGTGTACCTTCCAGGGAATCCCTTTCCCCTATTATATGTTCACATGCACAGAGGCCACAAACTTAGGCACATTCACTCTAATGAGGATAGTACATGGTGTGCTCTCCAGGGTGATTGTGTGGCCTGAATAAGATGAAATCACAAGAGAGCAGTGGTTATTTCTGCACTGGTCATTGCATCATGGTCAGTGCCTGCAAAATTGATGATTAAAGGCAACAATCATCTCCCTTTATGATGTCTGTGTGGAGCAGGTCCTCTGATTTCCCCAAGAGATTCCTGCTTGGGGTACCATAGAAGCCCATGGAGTGGGCTTCACAAAAAACAGCCCAGCTTCATCCAAGTGACTGGCCTTTAGGAGGAAGCAAAATTTGCCCATGAGTAAAGAAAACAACAACAGTAGAGCCAGGGTCCCAGCTCTGTGGAGAAAGACCTGGCTTTAGACCTCACTTTACACTCGGATTTACTCTATTAGGTCTAGACAAAATACCATTCTTCTCAGGACCTTCTGAGGGTGTCCCCAGCACTACAGAGGTCACCCTGGCATCTGCTAGCTAAGGACTTCATCAGTGGTGTTAGATGATGTTCGTAAAACCTGTGGGCTGGTGTCATGTGCACCAGAGGTGAAATCCAGAAAGGGCTGGTATGGAGGTGAATACATTGCACGCAGACCTGGCTCCTGCTGCGTGGTGGTGGAAATGACAGTCACCTCCTGGACCTGTTTTCCTGGAGGCATCATGAAGGGGTGGAAGTTCATTAGTTCAGCCATCCTTATGTTCACTAAGTATTGCAAATTCTTTTATGCACTGTTGCTGTGGCCTTGAGTCAGGACCTCACACAGGCTAAGCAAGCACTGTGGATGGAGATGCACCCCCAAATCTACTGGCATTTTTTCTAGATTTACACCTGTGTGGGTCACCACAGCCATGACCTGGGCTCCTGCTCAATAGCTGAGAGCTCGCCTTCTGATGGCCACTTTCTGAGTAAAACTTGCCTTGTTCCTTTAAGTTTGGATCTCAGTTATTATTATTATTATTATTATTATTATTATTATTATTAATTAGCATTAGCAGTGCTGAAAGTGAGCCAAAGGCCCCATGCATGGTAAGCAAGTGCTCTACCTGGAACTTTCTCCCCAACCCCTCAGGCTTCACCAACAGAATATGGCAGATGGCATGTGATGTGACCTCTAAGGTCCACACATAAATAACTGTCACCAACCTCCTGCTGGTTCCCTCTTGTGTTCTTTCCTGCATTCTGAATTTTTGTCTTTTATTTTGTTTGTTTGTTTTTTGTCACTCTCATTCTCTGGCTTTGGGATGTCACTGCTATCTCTGCAGCTTCCCTGATGAGAGTCTGAGGAGCCTTGAGTGACAAAAAGGAAAACAGGCAGAGAAGACACCAGGCATTTGTCCTGAGTCCTGCTTATAAGCAAGGGACAGAGCCCCAGAGCAGATTCTGCTACAGTGATGTCTCCACTGAATCAATTGCTCAGTTCAGTAAGCTGTTATGGTAGCAGCTTCAACAAAGTCTCCTGGATTCCTGATGCACAGCACCTTTGTAGTTTGTTTTTTCTTTCAGCTGATATTTGATATTTACATTTCAGTTCTCAGTTATTGGGAACAAAGTTGATGTGACTATCTTGTAAAATTCTCTGTATTAAGTAGAGAGGATAGGATGCACAGAATAGTAAGCTAGACAAATATGTTACTCATAAATTAACTGATAAAATGATGTCTGAAGTGAATGTACCACTAGCAAGGCAGAAGGAGTCTCCTTCCTGCACTTCTTCACCAACACCAGTGTGTTTTGACCTAAAAGATAAAGTCTGCTATTCAGTGCTCCTCCAAGATAATCACTGGTATCTCCTTGTGGGATGAACATTCACTCACTTGGTAACTGAGAATGATAAGAAACATGTGTGAGTTTATTTTCAGTCTAGTTGTGTTCCTGGGTGAAATATTTTCTCCAATTCTCTTGTCCGTGTTTTCCATATTTTGAAATTGACTACTGTTGTGTTTTCTATTCTTTTATGGCATATAAGGAAGTGTTTTTCAGATACATCATCCAAATATTTTATATCATTCTATCAATTGGCCTTTTATTTTATTTTATTTTATTTTTATATCAGGAATCAATCTCCGGACCTTGCACTTGTCAGGCAGGTGCTTGTGCCACTAAGCTATATCTCAAGCTGTCCTTTTTTAGTCTTGTAACTAGCCTTTTATGGAGCATTTCATAATTTCAGTGAAACCTAATTTATCATGTTTTTGTTCTGTTATGGATCATGTTTACAGTGTTGCTCATTGGAATTTTCTACCTATCCATGGAGTAACCCAATTTTGTCCCATAGTAATGTGTATTTATTATTTACACATTCTTGGGGTATGATACCCAGTTCCACAACTAAAAGTCAGAAGGTTTGTATGGGCTGTCAGTGGTGTTAGTCCAGGTTTGACTCCAGGGCAGGCACTACCTAGTAGAAGTGGTAGAGATGGAAAGCTGGTGACCTAATGGCACAGAAGCAAGGTAGGAAGTGAGGCACCAGGAGGGAGGGTGATACTCATTTTCCCTCCTCAACCCCAACCCACCTCCCAGAAGAGCGACATTAACAACTCCATCCTGGGAACTCTCCATGGGATAAACCCATGGAGAAACATAGAACCCCTATGATAAATTCACCCTCTACATACAAGAGCCTCTGAGTGAAAATTTACATCTAAATCATAAGCATTACCGTAGACTTATGTTTTGGTTCTGTTCCTTGATCCTTTCTCATTTTTCAGTTAATCCTGATATGGTAAGAGATAAGGGTTAAGAACCTCATTTTTATGTGTCTCTTTATGGACCATACACACATCTGACACATGTACAGATACACTTATCATGGAAGTTGCTCTTCTTCCACTGAAATGCTGTGGAATTTTCTGGAAAGTCAATTTCCACATATGTGTAGTAGCATGTTTTGTCCTTTCACCTACCATAACTGTTTCTTTTTAAAAATATTTAGATTTTATTTTGAAGAGAATAAAACCAAGCAAGATAAAGCAGAATAAAGGCAATGAGAACAAACTAGTGTAAGTGACACAAGACTTCAAATCAATAGGAAATCAATAGTTGCCTTAATGCCTCTTATCTTCCAAATAGCTGCAGATACCTTCAGACATGGTAAAAATCAAACAGAGAATAGAACCAATAAAAACAAAACAAAGAGTGCAATAAAGGACTTCAAAACAAGACAAGAGTAAATCCAAAAAGGCTACCATAATGTATCTTATTATATTTGAAATAGCTGCCCATGCCTTTGAATATACAAAATGAAATAAAATAAAACCCAACCCAATAAAATAATGGAAATCATACAGGGCTTCAGTACAAGAGAATATGGAATTTAACTATGGTACCACTTTCACAAGGAGAGGCCCCAATAGATGCCACACTGCATATCCTTATCTTCTGAGTAGATAATCAGACCTCTGGCCCTACACCTGCAAAGTCAGTGAAACACCAAACACCACAGGGATCCAAATGCATTTCACCTCATTAGATCTCATCACAGCCTGTGTTTCCCCAGGTTGGCCAGTCCCTTACTGGTGGTGGTGGTGATGGAGTGGCTGGCTCTTCTTGTTTCTCATCACACATGCCAGAAGGGATGGAAGTCTGGCTGTCTCCTCACTGGTGGCAGATACTTGCACATGGAAAGGTTTGTCCAGAGGACTTGCTTCTTGGTGAATTCTTGTTCTCTTCCCCCACAGTCCATGAGTGGCAGGGGAAAACCATGGGGTCTGAAGGTCTGCTCCTTTATCCCCTAAGGTGGCAGTGCCCTGTGCACAGCACTTGTTTATAGGGAAGGTTGGCTTCCTGGTGATTTTTTGTTTTCTTTCCCCACAGTCTGCAAATGGTGGTGACTCATGGTCTGGCTGTCCCCCTGGTGGTGGTGTCCCAAATATAGTGCTGGTTCCCAAGGAGGGCTAGCTTCTTGGTGAAATCTTTCTTTACTGTTCCTTGAATATAAACGATTTTCACCAAATCTCTTTTCAGTTGCTCTTAGAAACTGGCTACTTGTTTTATGACCTCAGCATTATACCATACATATCTAAGTATGGCTGAAATAGATTTTGTACATCTCTATATGTTGGGTAAAACTGGGATTATTTCCTACAACCACACAGAGAAAAATTAGAAAACCTGCATATATATTATGCAGCCTAATGATCTCAGATTAATGATGCTGTATACCACAAATAGTTTCGCACAGAGGGCCTGGTGAGTGTGGTGTGTATGTGAGGCAAGAAATCCTCAAACATCATTCAGGGAATGTGAGGAAAGAAAACCAAAGAAAAACAAAGGAGCAGGGCCCACATACTTCTGCTCTCCAGAAAGCAATCAAGATGGCAAGCCTAGTTTACCTGCCCTTTGAAGATTGGGTGCCAGAATGCAGTGTTTCACAAATTCAGGTACATTTAATAGCTGATTGATCTAGGGTTTAGGTCAGAATGTGCTGCTGTGTCAGGTGTGATAGCATCATGAGAAGGACCCTGTGTGGCAGACATCTGGGCTGAGTACAAGGAGAACACAGACAGGGCACCCTAGTAGAAATTAGAGTCCTGACCATCTAGACGGCTGTGTGTTTAGCCAAAGCGGGCACCATCTGAGACCTGAGCAGAGGTATTGAGCTCTCAGATGAGCAGAGAAGGCCCTGCACAGGAAAGAATGCCTGGTAATGGCCAGTAATATGGGGCAAACAATAATGATACTTACCTGCTATGTTGCTAATGTGGGCTTTGCATGCTTTGTGATCTCTGGGGACATCACCTGGAAAACCCCTTCAGCCTCACAGCCCAGATGAGTGCCATAGTGGGCAAGATGAAGGGAGTGTCCCCTGGGAGACTCTATAAACAGCACCTCACAAGGGAAAACCCTGTGGGTTGTAGACAGGATTCACCTGGGCTCCTGCTGTCAACTATAGGCATCTTTTTGGTGGTGTTGGAGGCACTTGAGACTGGAAAGTGACCCATCTGACACTCTGGGACATGTTGAAGGTCTTAGAAATGATAGACATGCAAATGCCATGGAGGACTTGGAATCATAGCTGGCTCCTACAGAAGTCACACTGCATGACCCAGGGAGCACCGCCTCCTCCTGAGGTTAAGGCCCTATGACCTGAACAATCCCTATGTGAGTTCCTTGATATTGCATAAGAGGCCCACTACTTGACAGAAGGTGCAAGATGAGGAACCCCCAGCCCAAGGAGGAGCACTCTAAGGACCACCCATCTCTACCTGTAACACATGTATGCAGTCTACATGGCCATGAAACATGGAAACTGGTGAAGCAATTGAAGCAAAAGTTGAGTGAAACTGTCCCAGTATGACTGTTACAGATATGGGACAATGGGCCTAATAACATAAGGTTGAGTTCACAGGAGGAGTCCCAAAGGCTACCAAAGTCAGCAATGCCACTAAGTGACAAGTTCTACAGAATGTGCACAGGACAGTCTTTGAACAGATAAGTAGACTTTGATAAACTGGTTGATGGCAGCAGCCTGTGATCAGAGATACCAGGCCATCAAGATGCTGATTTAGAGGGCATGGTTACACCACAGGGACTGGGACCTCTTATGCACAATGGCTGGGGTTGGGAACCAAGGAGCGTAACTGGATGCATCCCCTCTGTATTCAACAGGTAAATACAGAATTGGGGCATGCCACCGTGGAGTAGGTACCACTTGAGCTGTGCAGCCATATAACATTGATAAATGGGGGCTGGAGGTTTAGCTCAGCAGCATAAGCGCCTGCCTTGGAAGCAGGCAGTCATGAGTTCAATCCCCAGTACTGATAAAAAGGAAAAAGAAAAAAAAAACATTGATAAATGATAGAAACACTTGGGGTGGCAATCACTCACCAGGCTGGTTTCCATTGATTGGCTAACTGAAGAAGCCTAATAGGTCAATGAGCTTCCTATGAATATGGGCCATGAGCTGCCTATAAATATCAGACACTGACCAGGACACTGCACCTGAGGATTTCCACATTACCTAGGACACTATTGGGACACTGTACTATAGGTGCCACCATCCTCAGCAGGTGCCGCAATACTCTACAGGAGGCCTGGTTGTTTTATCTGGTGGCTGTGTTGCTACCAGGATGAAGTGTTATAGACCTAGCCCTCCAGCTTGAAACTCTTGGTAACACAGGACCAAGGCCCTAAACCTCACTTGCCAGGCTTTGATTTTGCTCATAGATAAATTTCTGAAGTGCTAAACCACATGACCTTTGCTTTGCTAACCTTCAGCTTTGCAGCTGAAGGAGGTACTTGGGCTCTCTTGCATGTAGAATGTGAAATAGATATCCCTCATCACCAGGGGCAGGAGCACGAAGCCTTGCAAAAATGCGTGTGGAGTTCTCTGCCCAGGGGAACAGTAGGACCTACTCATCAAGTACTAAGAATCTTTGGGATCCACCTGGCTCTGGATGGCCATAAGCTGCACTGTGGTTGCATTAGTAGTATTAAGCAGTTACCTTTATTGCTACCATGGTCTTTGTGTGCATGAGTCCACCTGATGGGTTGCTTACAATAAGCATAATTTCCCAACCTTTGAGGGTGTGGGATGTAGGAAACCATTTCACACTGCTTCAAACCCAGAGGGTTGGAAGACCTGTAAGGACATGTCCTGAACATTTACCATTAGTGCACCATTGTCACAGTTATATAAGCAGTGGTTAGCATAGACAACCATGCATGCACTCAGGCTTGTGACAGTACACAAGAATGTAATGCCTGACAATGGCTGATATATATGGGTTGGATAATAAAGATGCTTGTTTACTGATGCTGCTAATGATGGTTGCATGTTGTTTCTTCTCCATGGTGATCTCACCTGCCAAAATACCACTTTACCTCCCCAACTCTGAGAAAATGTCACGCCCAGACACAGGGAACTTCAATAACCAACCAACACACAGGCCCTGTTCCCTGTCCCCAGGCACTCATCACATCCTAAAGCCCAAATCCCTGGTAGGTACACTTATAGAGAAGAGACTGAGTTTCATTCTTTTGCCCTGGTGTCATTTCCTAAGCCCTGCAATGTGCATTTGCATCAATTCCATCCCAGCCCTGTGCCCTGCAGGTCACTGAGTGTCTCAGGTGTTCTGACCTGGACTGGAACATGGTTCTCTAAGCAGCAGATGTGTGGTTCCCCAGCTTGCTGCTCTGTTCATAGTCTGAGAGGAGTCATTCCCGGGCTAAAGACCCAGGGCAATAGCATCTCTTGGCCCCACTTTGACACATGGCAGCCAAGTAACTGGGAATGTTGCCTCCCTTACTTCCTGAGCCTTACGAGGATCACTTGAACTGGTACAGTGGCACATGGCAAGCTGAAGCACAGGATCAGTGCTGGGCAACATGGAAAAATTCAAGTCCCCGTGTGTGGTTCCATGTGGGAGCTGAGCACCGTGAGTGGCAATTTGAGACTCTGACTATGGAGCACCCCAGAGATTATGTAAGGTGTGAGTCCCTGTATGATGCATGAGTGACCTGGATACACAGGGAAACAAATGCAGATGCTGCTGTCTAGTTGAATCTAAGCAGACACAGTACCTTTGAAATGACTCAGGGTGTGGGCAGAATGGAATCAGGCCAAGGACAAAGGCTGGGTGAACCAGATCATGAAGCAGGGCCTTCAGATCTGGACCACACATTGAAAAGCAGTTAAGTAAGGGAGCACCAGCCCAACTGTATCAGAGGACAAATTCCTACACACTGGGGCCATGCATCTCTGTCCTGTCCCAAGACCAGCTGACTGTGTTATAAGGCCTGGCAGTATAGTCAGCATGTTAGTGGCGTGTCTCTGGGATGTATAGCACCTGGACAGGAGATGGGCTCAAGGCCCACCTGTGTAAAATGCACACATGGAATTTGCCTCTGTCCCACTGACTCTCCCTCAGGTGTGCTGGTCTAGAACAATGGAATGAGTTCTTTTCATCTGGCCAGCTAGTTGCCAGACTGCCACTGTGTTCTCACCTTCCTGCCCTCTGGCTACACAGTCACAGCACCTAGGACCTGGGCCCAGGTGTTCAGTGAGGCTTTAGATGAATGTGATGGGTAAGGTAAGTATCTGTGCAACCAACAATGGGCTGGCTGAGTTTTGAGTGGCTGCAGAGTGGGGAGAGAACCCCATGTATTTCATTCACCACCACATTGATTCTGAGGTCGTAAAGTAGAGAGCAGGGGTCCTTCCTTTCAACTGTCACTTTTTACCTCTTCTTTCCTTCCATGAGCATTTACTGGGAGGCCGTGTAGATGTGACAGTGCCGGATAATGTATATTAAAGGCTTGTTAAGCATCTCCACCCAGACTGCCTGGCAGTAGCTCAGACATGGAACCTCAATGGGAGAGAACTAGGGAGGGAGGTGGAGAAGGACCAAGGGCTTTCTCCTGGAGACAGCAGTTACAGAGAGGCAGGGGGCTCATTTGACTGTCTCTGTCAGAGCCACATTTGAGGCTGTATCCTGAGGCCAGAGAGGAGACAGCAGTTTTGATCACTTTGCTAGAAATCAGGGGTCTGGCAAAGCTACCAAGGCAGGGATTGGGGGCCAGACTGAGGGCTCCTCCAGAAGATTTGCCTGTGTCTGTTTTTCAGTTTGTGTTCCATGACTTAATCATCAACAGCTATTGGCAGTGTGGGCTCACTTGTCTCCCCAAGAGTGAGCTGCTTCTGGGGATCTTGGGCAGTCAGGACAAAGTGAGATCTCTATGTGTCTCTGTTAGGTTATGGAGAGAGAAAAGTATAAAAGTGCATGTTCCTGTGATAGGAAGATTGGCCCCTCAAATTCTGTTAGTGAGGTCTTAGTTTGAGGACAGCTGGTGCTTTGTTCTGGGGCTTGCTTCTGCCTGAAGGACTCCTTGTCAGTGAGGTAGAGCATCAGTTTCCTGTGAAATTAATTTTTTGTTAGTTGCTATTTTTTCCCATATGTCAGAAATGGGTCTCTTTTCTGTGTATTTTGTATATAATTTATAATATATTCTTATTAGTGCCTATTTACAGTACATACTGGTTACATTGATGATGGACACATGGTCCATTTAATGTGACAAGTGCAACCTAGGCCCTGCCTTGTACATTATGGTGCAATACATCAACCAGTGACTGTTACCATAATTGCTTGCACTGAGCACCCAGTTTCAGCCCCCAGCCATTGCCAGCATAAAGCTCTGCTCAACCTGTATTATCCCTTTTTATAGTGACACAAATATGGGAGCTTGCAGGATTTGGCAAATGGAGGGTGTTTGTGTGCTGTGTGGAGGGAGCCCAGGGCAAGCTGGTTGAGGTCATGAACTCAGGCTGTGTGAGGACATTGATGAGATGGTTCCTACAGTGTTGGTGGGCACAGACTCAGACAGGGAGCAGTCTGAAGCCCCTACCCCTTGTGCATACTATTTGGGAATGGAGGGGGGGCAGGGATCACTGTGAGAGGTTTATTGTATATCACCTTTCCCAACTCACCTTGATGAATGGTGGCAAATCATGTGCGGTGTCTGACTCTAAGAGTCTAGTGTGGTAGGGAGCTCAGTGCAGAGCCTGTGTCATACACGAAGGATGGGTGGCCCTGAAAGAAAAGTCACTCAGTTGACACAAGTACAGAAAGTTATTAACATCTCATAGAATGACCCCTGGGTACAGGTTAGAGAGAGAGAGATGAATCAACCACGTTCTGATGGTGCCAGACCATAGCAGTAGATATAGTGGGTTTTTTTTAAATGCCTAGTGAACCTGGTTGGGGTGTGGAGTCTCTGTAATTCCTATACTCTACCAGACTAGGGCAAGAGGGTCACACACTGGAGCTAGAACTCAGCAATTTAGGTGGACTGTGAGACCAAGTGTCATATTTAAGAATCAAAAAGTAAAAAGGGATGGAATGTAGCTCTGTGAGAAAACCCTCAGTGCATCCTCCTGTAAAAATAGGAAATTTATACACCTGTAAAGAAGCTGATTTAAAACAATGCTACAACTTCCATGAGGGAATATTGAACCAAACTTCCCCCAGTGTTCAGAATGTTCTGAAATTTTGTATTAGTAACAGAAATGCCATCAAAATGTAGAGAATGTTCATCCATGTGTAAGAAGCAGAGACAGAGTGGTGCCATGCTGTTCAGTTGTCTGCTGAGATGTCACGGGGATGCACTGTCTTCATGGAAATACAGGAGCTGGTAGAGCTGCATTTGTCAGAGGTCACCATGGAGTTCTGTGCCCAGACACTGTGTATCTTCAGATCTCATGGACAGGAATAGGTCCTACTCCAGCTCCTATAACTGAGACCTAGAAACATCACTGCTAGGACACCAACTCAAACAGTGACATTTGCAAAGTTGACTGTTTCTTATGGGATAGAAGATGACAGTACTGTGTACCCAGCTCCTACATGTAATCCCTGAGGAGCTGTTCCCTACACACACTCCCTACCTAATGGCTTAAACACCTGGCCTGACCCTAAAATGAGACAAGAGGAAGAGCACCTGGGAGATTGGCCACTGTTCCTGAATGGAACAACAGTCACTATGTTGTTTCTTTTATTATTCACTCACATTTTGTTGTATATTTAACTGTAATTCTGGTTAATTAATTGAATATGTGAAAGACTAATCAAGGACATTTATCTAACATTATGATTTCTAACAAAAAACAATATTAAGCAGTCACATCCAGCATCCTCTGGTTGAAGAGAAACTTGAATGCATTGATGTGAAAAATGTAGCAGAGGTAAATTCTGAGGACATAAGATGAATAGTGGCTGGGATACAGCAGGAGGGGAAAGAAAACAAAACTGCTATGTCTACAATATTGACAAAAATGTGGTAGAAATGGGCAGTGGTGAAATTTGCACAACAGTGAGCATGCACGGAATGAACCAAGGTGATTATTTTAAACAACACTGAAATCTTAAACTTTATTTATATTGGTTGTATCACTGGCATATCTCTGGGAAATAAGGGTAGCAGTGAACACAATAATAGGTAAATCTGGAAGAGAGGGGAATGGCAGGTGTGGGTCAAGACCTGCCTGCAGGTAGAGCTGAAGAGATGACTCCTGCTGGGGAGTCACCAGGAGGTCCAGCTCTGCAGCTGGTAGACAAGGGAATCCTGGCACCTGCTCTTGCTGTGGGGTCAGAGCAGGTGAGGGAGCTGCATGTGGAGCTGGCACGAGCTCTGAAGGTTCATCTTCTGCATGGGCTGAGACTGCCCCTGTTAGTTTCAGGAGGAGAAAAGATCACCAACTGTCCATGAACTTCTCGGGGCAAAACTGCCCCACTGCTTGGCAGAGGCAGCCATGTGCACCAACACAACCCCAGCAAAGCCTCCCAGACTGCATCCCCACACTGACTGCTGAGTGTCTCATGCTCCTGGGTCACCCAGCCTCTGTGTGGTTTGCTGAGTTCCAAGACCCATCTCCTCCCCAGAAGCCCACCGCCACATCACTGGGCTCCTTACCTTTGGACTCAGGCTTGGTGGCCTCAGGAGGCTCCAACTGTTTACAGAGAAGCTCAACCTGGTGATCGCCATGAGTGCAGAGTTGCAGTGCAGAGTCAAGCACAGAAGAGGTGGACCTGGGGCTGAGAGGTAGGGAGCAGAGTGAGAGGCCTGGCCTTTCCTCTCACACTTCACGTGCAGCTCACCCATAGTAAAGGGTGCATGGGCCTTGTGCCCAGTCTATACAGTGTCCAACTACTTCCTTTTCCACCCAAAGTTGGGGCAGTGTTGGCCCAAGGGGCCATCAGAGGCTGAATGAGAAGGAGACATTGGTTAATTGTATCACACGTCTGCCTTCCTCAGGGCAGCCTGACACAGCCTCTCCCTGCACCTCCCCAGTGCAGCTCAGCTTGGTGAAGGCAGAGAGTGATGAGTGATATCTACTGTGTCTTTGCACTCAAGGGCTCAGGAATCCTGTTCCATGAACATCTGAGAACAGAGGGGTCAGTCCATATCTGTCCTTCCACTCTGCAGTCTCTAGCTCAGGTAGCGATGTGTTGCCCAGTTCTCTTTGCCTCTGTAGAACTCCTCATCCATTGTCTGTACCCACATCTAGGGAAGCTGGGACACAAAACAGTTTCCTTGATGTGAGTCATACCTGTTCTGCTGCCAAGGTTGACTTTGTGGCCTCCGAAGAACATTCAAACTCAACAGGGAAGTGGTTGCACCTGCTCTGATTACTGGATCATGATCAATATTCAGAAAAGTATCTGTACACAGTGTGTCTTCATGTACCTTTGTGGGTTGATGACACCTACCTGTTCTTCTATGACATCTGACAGCCATGGATGCTTTGCCATACTCAAGATTTCTTGTTCTGAACACACCCAGAACCCCGTAGAGTGACTCTCCAATCTCTTTTCCAATGAACAGAGCATCTTCCCCCAAGTAGGGGTCAATGAGAGGTTGGAAAGTCATCCTTGGGAATCAGCACTGCCTCTGAAGCAGTCTTCATGGGGCCAAGGACACAGCTAACCACTTGTTGTGCAGCCCCCATTTCACCTTCATTGACCCTGCAGTCTTGATCCACTCATCCCCCCAGAGTTTAGCACTGAAAACTGAAGCTGAGAGAGGCTGTGCACATGGCCAGGACCTGAATCTGCAGGTGACCACGTCCCACAGGATTGCTAAGGTAAGAACTAACCTTCCCAGCATCAGGGCATGTGGGGTGGAGATTTTGGCCCTAGAGGAGTCCAGGGAGGAGAGTCCAGTCCTGGAACAGCTGTTCAGGAAACCTGGCTCCAGAGGCTCCATCAGGCTGTGAGGATCTGTCTTTACTGTGCTTGCTGTACAGACCTCTGCCAGGTTTTCTGCAGGCTGACTTCCAATCTGTGATGAGATATTGGGGAAACATGGAATTGGTGTCCTGCACATGGATTCTCAGCAGGGTTTGGGGTTGAAGCATAACCCACACTCCAAATAGTCCACAGAGGCTTGTGATTCAGGGGTTACAGGGGGCCCAGCAGAAAAGGGATCTCATATTAACAGTTACATTTCACAAGGGACACTAAGGAATTTTGGTATGCTCAAATCATCTTGATAAAAGAGAGGCTAAATAGAACTCTATGCAGGAACAAAACCTATGAGTCCTAAGACAGCCTCCCATTTTATAGGTGAGAAAAGGAGGCTCATTCTGGATATCCATGTCCATTAATGAGGCCCCACAGAATGTTCCCCAGGTTTCTGATGAAAAGTCCCCAGGAAGGAATTAAGTTCCTCTTCCATAGCCATGGAAGGTTAGCAGCTGTGTTCACTGCCCTGTTCTGGAATTCATTTAACCCAGAAGCTCCTGCAATAGGAACTGAGGTGCATGGAAAAATTCTGCGAGACAAGTGCCAGAGAATGAATAGAATAGCATGGACCTGACATTTGAGGTTAGCACATCTCTGGTGAGGTCATGTTGTGTAAGAGTAGAAAGACGCCAGCTAATGGGCCATGAACTGAGCCCCAGAACTGACAATGAAGTGCAGTGGCAGAACTAAATCATGAAAGAAATGAAGTCACTTTGTGCCTATGTCCCCATTCTCCTGCTCCCACCAATTTGTGAACAAGGTAGTTTGCCTGTGATAATGTAGAGGCTGAATAGAGAGGATATGGCAGTTGAGGACCTGCAGTCCAGACTCCTTGGAAGCAGGACCATGGGCCTAGTGTTTGCTGGGCCTTGGAGGACAGTGCTGAAATGGTAATCTGACCCCAAGATCCTCTCTGTCATTTGTGGGTCTCTACAGTTCTTTCTGCCCACACACCTCGCACCTGAGCCAGCACCTGTTGTGCATCCTACAGTCTGGAGCAGGGCCATGGCACCCAGGGCCCAGCAAGCAGCTCCAGATCAATTTTATTTTCCTGTAAGACAGACAGCTGTGTCCCATATTTCTACCCAAGTGGACAGGAGATGAATGGAGACTGTGGATAAATGTGGGCACTGCCCTTTTCCTCCTGCTAATCCTGTCCTGGGTGGGAATGTCACAGTGGCCCTGGCTCACAGCTTCCCAGCCCCTGCTCCTGCCTAGAAGTATCTGCCCTCAGTGCCTGTCCTTAGAACCCTGTACACTGATGCCCTAGGGCAGGTGTTATGCAGGGGGACTCACAGTGGTGGCCAGGCCTGAATGTACTTGTGCTGGTCTCGGTATCTCTGAGTGGCTGGTGACTGAGCCTAGCAATAGCTGTCCTGGACTCCCTCTTGTCTCTGGGAGCCTGAGGGATGGGGACAGTGAGCCATGTCCTTTGCTGCCCTTGTCAGTTGGACATTTCCCAGCAATCATCCTGAAGCCTCTGGGATGAGTGAACCATTTTTTCAGTCTTTCCCACGTGGTCCCTTGATGCAGGGAACCTCCAGTCCTGTGAAAACAATACAGCATGTTCCCTGTTCACTTTCTACAGCCAACTGTCTGTGAAGGTCTGTCTTCGCCAGACCAAGGTGTTTGGTGACCTGAGCCTTCAGCGTTCTGTTTGGGACCTGTCACTAAGGAAGTGAGGTCATGCACTGAGGTCCACAGTTTAGCCTCCCTCTCTGATGTCCCCTTTCTTTTTGTTATGGAACAAATCTGTGTCCTCCTTAGAAACAGCAAGTTAAAGAACTAGAATATTGTGTGTGGTTTTAGGCTTTGCTGTACTTTGAAGATTTTAATGCAACAAACCTGTAGATACTTCAGATGTGGCAGGCTGGGTGCCAAGCACACATTTCCATCCAAAGGATCCATTGTCTCTGAAGATGAGGGACTCAGTGTCTTCACTTACAGATCTTTCACATGGTGACTTTGTTTCCTGGGATTATGTTAGTTTCATTTCAATTCCAAAAGTGAGCATGGAATGTTCCCAGAATATCCATAATAATGTTCCTTGAATGTTTTATGTTGTAGCCCCTGTAGGTCTACAGGAGCAGGATTCATAGCAAGTTTTACTTTCATGTGCCCATGAATGATTTCTTATTATTCCTTAGATGTTTAACTCAGTCACACACTGGAGTGCTCCATAATTGACATTCTGTGAGGGGGAGAGCAGGTGGTGAGTGCAAGGGGAGGCTTTGCAGGGCCGTGGACATCATCACCCCATGCTGATGAAGGACACATGCCCATCACTACTGAGGAACTTGTTTCTTAGCCACTGCTGTCACTTCCTGTCCTCCCATCCCAAACTGACCATGGGCTTTGTGTCCCTGCTGCATATTTTGCCTTTCCTAGAGGTGATGGCGCTGAGCCTGTTCAGTTGCAATGCTATTTGGTTGGTCTCCTTCAAGCAGTGTCTCCTTCTGGGCTCCCCCTTTGCTGCCACCGCATGCTATTACAGGGCTGAACCAACCAAGTGTGAATTGTTCATGCAGCAGTCACTCATCTGCTGATGGCCATTTGTTCTGTTTCCGGGTCAACCCTTGAAAGCAAGCTGCCACAGACATTCTTATACATGAGCTTAAGTGTATACAGACCTTTATTTTAAGGAAAAAGTTCTTAGATGTGAAATTACTGGGTCATATTGCTGGTTTATGGCTAACAGAAATTCTTACAGTATCTTTGGGAGCAGATTTTTTTAGCTGAGTTAAGTGGTTGCTTTTTCTTTTGTTTTGTTTTATTATGCTACACTATGCTATGCTCTGTTATGTTGAATTATGTTATGTGTGAGTGAGGATTTTGAAACTCCTTCAGTTTTTTGATTTGATTTTGTGTAACCAACCTGAGAAAATAAAAGAATATCACATAACTCTTAGTAATTTTGTTCTGAGGAAATTTAAAAATGAAAGCATATTCAGGGATATTGTTGCACACATGTAATGCCAATATTCAGAAGGCTGAGGCAGTAGGATTGTTGTGAGTTTGAGATCATCCTGGGCTACAAGGTAAGATCAAGGCCAGACTGAATTGCATAGCAGCACCCTGTTGAAAAAAAAAATGAAAGGAAGGAAAGAAGAAAGACAGAAAGAGAAAATACATAAGTTAAAAATGAAAAGTCAAAAATCTCCTGTCAATTGAGAAATCAAATCTTTGTGAGGTTTTCTTGCACATGTACTTTAGTCAACAGAACTAGCATAAAGTTTACCATAATGTAGACAGTGATGTGCTTCCAGGTTTGCATTGTTTAAAGTTTTTGAGTGTTTTACTGAGATGACTCCAGATATGCTACTGAATACACCCTCTTAGGATTTGGGTAGCTCATTAGGAAGTGAATTTTACCACTTTTTTATCCTAAATTTTTATTTAGAACAAGAATTTGTTCAAGGGGTTATTAGTTTTTTTGAAATAATAGTAAAGACCATATAAAGATTTTCTGTTTGACTCTATGAAAAGGTAAAAATAATTATAGATTAATAGTAGTTAATGTACCTTCCACCATGATTTCTGAGTGATTGATATTTTCACACATTTATAAAATCGTTTGATTTTTTGCAAATTTAATCAAATGGTCTCACTAATTTTCTAAGTTTCCCAGGCTAAGCTTCAATCTTTCCTCATCCTTTCTCACCCTCTCAGAGTGCCAGGATTACAGGTATACATTATTCTGCGATGGCAATTGTTTGCAGTTTTGTGTGTTCACTGAATAAAATGTTTGGCTTTGGTTCTCGTACACTTTGGAGAATGAGTTGATCTATTTAAGCAATCTACCACCTTCATAGCCTGCAGTTTCTTTCACAATGAGTAGGACTGAAAATCCCATTTACACTGTTAGTAGATTCTCTGCTTTTCTAACTGTGGTCAGCATGTGCTTCAGAAGATCACTCCAAATGCCTTCTGCACTGGGACTGAGGCTTGGTGTCTTTGAAGCACTTTCTCTTTCTCTCTGACACCTCATGGAATTTGATAATTGTTTGAAGTCAAATCCCAAGAAAGGTGTGAAGGTTAAAGCTACTTGGGGCACACAGCCCTCCAGAAGGCCAGGCCAGTGTTAAACATTATATTCTCTCCCATCCTACTTTCCAAGTTTTATTTATTTATTTATTTATTTATTTATTTATTTTTTGCATTCAGTTTCTAGGGATTGAATACAGAGTTTGCACTTAGCTCCATTGCTTTCTAGTTTTAAAACTCTTCTTATTTTGAGACAGATTCTAACAAAGTAATTAAATTACTGAGGGTACCTTTGAAATTGTGATATTCCTGCCTCAGCCTCCCAGACTGCTGGCATTACAAGCCACAGCACCAGACCTGGTCTCATGATACTTTTGTTAAAAATTCATTGGCTGAGCAAGGAATGGTGAAAATGCCTGCAGTACCTGCACTCAAGAGTCTGAGGCAGTAGGATTCCTGGGAGCTCCAGACAAGCCTCCAACACACTCTGAGTTCAGCTCAGGCCAGAGGTACACAGATAGACCCTGACCAGAAAATAAAAAGAGAAAGCAAAAGGAAAAGAAAAATTAAAGGAAGAAAAAAGAAAAGTAAAGGAAAGGAGAAACAAAACAAAATTTCTGATGTTAGTTGGTTGTATCTGAGCTGGCCATCTTAATCTGCAGCCCTGTGCTTAGAGTATAAGACCTTTTTGACTGCCGTCACTTTATAACATACCTCAAAACCAGGTATTTTGATGCCCCTAGCTTTAATATTCTTCCCATGGCTACAGGATGGCTTTTTGTACTTCACTGTGAATTTTCATGTTGTTTATTCCATTTCTAGGAAAATAGCATTTATATTTTGACAGCAATGGCATTGAAACACCTGGTTGCTCTGGGTAGCACGTACATTATAACAACATTAACCCTTCCCACACCTCATCACAGTCTGTCTTTTCTTCTCTTACTGCAGCTTCACTTATTTCATCAATTTCTACAATTTTCAAATAACATGTGAGTGATTTTGAGCTGGGGTTTCTCTTGAATTTTGTGGCCATCAGCACAAGGAAGCAATGTTTTACTGACCACCATCTTTTGGTCTGCTCTGAAAAATGCATCTGAGTGCATTTTCTACCTTGTAGAACTTCTGCTAATATCACATCCAGATCAAACATGTATATATATATATATATATATATATATATATATATATATATTCTTGACTTTCTTTTCCTAAACTCTTCACAAACAACTATATATGATGCTGATTTAAATATGCCATGGGGCCGGCATAACATTAAAGTAGTTTCAGTCTCTTAATTAGAACATCTCTTTGCTAAATCTTAGATTTTAAGTTCCAATTTTTCATAAAAAGACTCAAAGTTAAAACCTTTTATTTGTAAAAACAGTGAGAGTGAGTAAAACTCCTCCTCAGTACGAGCAGAGCCACAGGCCAACAAGGGTAAAGTCTCTGTGACAACAGGCAGAGAAAGAAGTGGAACAGGTACATGTCAAGAGGTACACAGGAGACCAGCAGTCACAGGAAGAGCTGAAGAATGGGTCTCCCTTTGTGAGCTGAAAGGGAGGATGACCATGCTAACACCTTGATTTCTGATTTTGAGTTCCCAGCCCTTTAAACAACACATTTCTGCTGTTTTAAACCATTTGGTTTTGTTACTTTAAGCTATCCCTGGGAAGCTAATATAACAATTCACTGTGTGTTAGGTACTGTACTGAGTACTGCAGGTGATATTAGAAATTAGCAAAGACCCTTCAGTGGTAGAGACAGACCTGTCCCCCTCTGTCCTTCTAACCCTAGAAGGCTCCGTTTCCCAGGCAGTGCATGGTCAGGCATCGTAGTTCAGCCCCCCACTCATCTCCCTGTCGGCTTTTGCACTTTGACTTCCCTCCACCACATTTGCACTTAAAGATCTGGAAAACCTGAAGACTGTGGGGTCACCACAGAGTCCATGGTGCTCAGTGCCTGCGCTGAATCACATTACATTGGTCAGGTACACACATGCACACCTCTCTTCCCTCTAGGTTGTGAGGACCAGATGTCATGGGTTACTAAGCCAAGGGCCCTGCACATGCTATGCAGGAACTCTGTCACTGAGCGATGTGCCCAACACTATCAGCAATTTTTAACATCACTTGTATTACTTAGCAAGGTGCCTGACGCAAGTGCCTAAAGAATACTGAAGAAAGAGGTTAAAGACAAATCTAACATGGCATGCTACTACATGCCTGGTGACCCAGCTGCTCAGAAAGCTGAGGCAGGAATATCGTTCCAGCTTATGAGTTTAAGGCTTGCCTCTCAAAAAACAGCAAATCTCAAATAAGCACAAGAGATGGCTCTGAGATCATGAATATACTCCATGGCATGGGAAACACATCGACAATATCAGGTAATAGGGCAGAAATATGCATAACCTCAATGCAACTCAGGTATACAGCCCCAGCCACAGAACTCATAATTGCTCCAAAAGAGCAATTATCCAAAATCGATCAACCTGTGGGTAGAAAAGACCAGCCAGGAGAAGGGACAAATCAAGGTGAGAACCACAGAGCCCTGAGAACAAATCCATCTACAACTACATGAAACAGGTCATAGATGTAATGGCTTGTGGATGCATCAGTGTGTAAAACTCACAAACATAAAGATAAGTGAAAAAGTCAGAGCCTCAAAAAGCACACATTGTAAGAGCACACATGTGGATTTAAAGGCATATACATATGTATAACTAATAAAAACAGGGCAAATTAATCTCTGGATAGGATTTATCTTGGGGGAGGAGGGGAGAAGCAGCATAAAAAGTACAAGAGGTAGATGTTCATTTCATTCATGAAAATTCATTGAATTCAACATTTTTCTTTATTATTCCTTGTTACCAAAGCTTCATTTTCCTTGTTGCCCTTTCTACAAAACTTCTCAATATTGACTCCCTTAACCCTCTCCACCTCCTGGCCATTCTGTGAACCACAATGCTCTGCTAGAGATAGCTTCTGATGCAGCTGGGCTGAGTAAGAGGGATGCTGGTTAATACTTCGTGCAGAAGACAAAGCCAGCCAACCAGCCAAGCCCTTTCAGTGTGCAAACATCACTGTAAGGTCCTTCTGCACACAGCATCTCTCAGACTCCAAACCCACATGTGCACTCAAATGGAGTGGGATAAAGTCATCAATCTAGTCACCTCCCTATGGTCGCCATCTCTCCTAGGCACCCAAAATCTCACCTATAAGTGTTGTTCAAAGTCATTAAATGATAAAATCTCTTTCTCAAATCCTACATCTTAAAAAAAACTATATTTTTGGGAAAACAAATGTATTTAATATACCATGAGGTTAGCAATCTCTAATTTCAATGATGTATACAAACCTTTGCCTGTATTTACTTATTCTATTTTTAAGGCAAAATTTAAATTTTTAAACAGATGTATACAGAATTCTTGTCAATTCTGTATTGACAAGAATTAAAGAACATCTCTAGAAATTTAATAAATTCAGGAGTGTTAATGACTATATAAAAAGACTTATTACCCAATATAATTATATCTCATTTATGTAGTAACAAAACACCTATTTAATGAACTCCAGTTAATGTAGATCAAGTTTTAATTTCAGGGCCAACTTTAAGAGATGTTGAAATATTTATCACTTTGTTTAACCTTTAGAACTACATTGTGTGGCAAAGAGTACCTGTTATTTTGTATGCACTAAATGTATGCAGCCTTAATTCTGTATCTGAGATTCTCCTGATCTCAACAAAAATTGTCCTGGGGTGGGGACAGAACAACCAACCACCAAAGCAGTAGGCAGCTGCTCCCATGATGTTTTTGCCTTGGTTC
The DNA here is from genome assembly GCF_034190915.1 of Cavia porcellus. Taxonomy (NCBI): domain Eukaryota; kingdom Metazoa; phylum Chordata; class Mammalia; order Rodentia; family Caviidae; genus Cavia; species Cavia porcellus. The sequence goes on along the minus strand of NW_026947518.1, from coordinate 558,981 downwards.
ATTCATTAAGTTGCCACAGTCCTCTGTGCGCCCCCTTTGGGCCCTGTTTGTGTTGTCTTGAATTTCTCACAATATGGGGACTATCCTGAGAGAGGCAGGTGCCACTGTGAGGGGTTTAACTGTGGAGGAAAGAGAATTCCCACCCACCTAGGAAAATTAGCAATGCAGAGCTGCAGAGCAGGGTCAGGTCAGGGAGCTGACAACAGTAAGAGTAAGCAGCAGATGGACGGCAGCTGCTTCCTTACCCAGCGTAATGGGATGCTTGCAGAGGACAGGCCAGGCTGGACAGGCATGAGCTGAGGGATGGTGGAGGATGAGGAGCCAATCAGATGCGAAGGGTGAGCAGATATCAGGAATGGAGTCTTCAGCCAACTGACTTAGCAGGACACTTGCTATATTTGGCCAATGCAGATATGAACACAGAAGCCAAAAATGAACTCAGAGTGAGGAAGATGAAATAAATATAGGTGAAAAATTAAAACAACACTGAGATTCCACCTTACCTGAAAAGAATGTCTATGTCAAGAAATCAACAAATAAGAAATGCTAGAGGGGTTCTGGGGAAAAAGCAACCTTCTCCACTGATGGTGGGAGCGTAGACTGGTGCATCCACTGTGGAAATCAGTGTGGAGATTCCTCAAAAAACTAAGATTGCTGGTACCATTTGAACCAGATGTGGGTAATAGATTAACTTAAACTAGATGAACTTCTGGTCACCCCGGGGACTTTGTCTATACTAGGCCATATGACTGTTTGTTCTGGAGGAAGTCTTACAGGTGCATTGTGTTTAAGGTAATGAATGCAGAACCTGGAGTCTCAGTGGAATGCTGCTGAGACAGCATGACCTGCTTTGATAAGATGTGTGCCAAGACCATGTAGAGCCAGAGATCATCTCTGGGAAAGTTAAATGATTAGTTACCACTTATCTAACCTTAGTTACCATTCTGACATCCACTTCTGTTCTTCTTAAAGAAAAGACTTTAATAAAAAGCCAGAGAGAACTGTACTTGGGGCTCAGTCCTAGAGGCTGCTGCCCCTCCCTCACATCATAACTTGGTCTCTTGTTTTCTTTTCATTGCCACACCTTGTTTTTGGGAACTGTCTCCTCATAGAAACCAACAATAGCTATTCCTCTTCTGTATTCCCAGAAGAATTAAAAACATCACACCATAGCACTATACGTGAGCCCATGTTCATAGTACACCATTTATGATAGCCAGACCTTGGAAACAACATGAATGCCCATCGACTGAAGAATAAACAAAATCATGTGGTATTTTTATATAATAGAGTAGTACTCAGCCATAAAAAGGATTAACTTGAGAATTGTATAAGTAAATGGACACAACTAGAGACCATACTAATAAAGGAAATAAATCAGACTTACATATATATGTAGACAATAGCTAATAAACATACTACTGATATTTTTGAGTTCTCTGAAGAGAAAGGTTTGTGCTAATATTGTTCAGACAACTAAATGCAGACATCTTGAACTCTAAGTCACTAATTTAAAGATGACAATATGTAATGTATTAACCATTGTTACATCTATCATGATAACATCTATCATGTTTTGAAATTTTGTTTAATTTTTTCTTCTTTAAAATTAAAAAAGAAAAGTATAGGTTGAAAGGAGACCCCTCAAAAAAAAAAAAAAAGAAAAGAAAAGAAAAGAAAAGAAAAGAAAAAGAAACCAACTACAGCTTCAGGATACAAATGTACCCAAAGTTACAGTGTCTTTTTTCCCTTCCAAGAAACTTACTCAAAAAAATAAAATAAAATCCAGTCTCTTAAAGATAAAATAAGGCCTAAAACTGGGCCTTCTCTTGCCTTTTACCTAGAAAATGGGCCATCAGCTGTCACCTGTAAGTTGAGCCCCTGCTTTCTATAGATTCACAAATCCACAGATTTCCATCATAATGGAAGCCCCCAGCCCTAGACCAAAATGTGCCTCATTCTCTAAGCACCTGCACTCTGTTCTGACTGCTCATATCTTTGATTCTGCCTACTAAATTTACCTGTGCCTTTCACAGGCATACACAGCAATTCTCCATAACAAGACAAGGAAACTGTGCACCAGGCCCAGGATGACTGGAGGTCCTCATCTCCTCTTTGTGAAGACTCCTCAGACCCTCCTCAGGATCCTGACTAGGGTTTGGACAAGGAGGGAATAGTTGCCAGACACTATTGCAAATGACACATGTCACTACCCACTAAAAGCCTTAAGAGTCAGGGGTGTGAAAGAAAATAAAACGAAATCAGGAAAGCTAAGATTTTCTGAGGTAAGTCAGGAAATGGCTGCAGGAGAGTACCCAAACCCGCTGCAGGTTAAACTGCAGAATGTTCCCCAGACTTAGAGGACAACTGAAGCTTTTCACCTCCTCCTCCAACACCTCTCAGCCAGGAAGATCCTTGTTAACTAACAGTCAGATGCATGTGTGACTCAGGTGTCTGCCTGTCAGGGAGCTGTCTCTGAAAATAACTCTGTGGGAATCCTCTATAACGAACCTCACAGCATCTGCTTTATGGGGCTGCTTTGAGGGGTGCACCTGAATTGCAACAGGGTTTCCCATGTACTATTTATTTTGACTTCTGTTTTTTGTAGTTACCACTGACTAATTAGTAAAAATTATTTTTCCTCTGCAGTAAGAAAGGCAGTATCCCACTGAGGGGAAGGAAGGGCAGGCAATATGAGTTAGACATCACTGTTGGCCCATGAGGGGCACACACATGAGAAATGCTTTTTGTTTGTATGTGTGATGGTTTGGATTGTAATTGTTCCTCAGAGTTCCTTGTGTTAAAGCCTTGGTCATCAGCCTGTGGCACCACAGTGAGGAGTGGACCTTTAGGAAATGGAGCTTAGTGAGAGGAAGTTAGGCCATTAGGGGTGTTCTCTGGAAGGCAATGAGGGACTATCAGGACCCCAAACATCTTCCCCCTGTTTCTCTAATTCCTAGCCACTAAACCTTGAGCAGTTTTGCTCTGCCATGATAGTCAGCCTTGCCTCAGGTCCAAAGCAAAAAGGCCAAGTGACCATGAGCTGAAACCCTGACACAACAGGCCACAATAAGCCTGCATTCTTTAAGTTGCTTATCTCAGGTATCTCACCATAGGAGTGGAGAGCTAAGACAGTGAGTGCTAAGATTTGGCCAACATAGAAAACTTGATTGCTCTTCACAGTACTGGCTCCTTAAATGAGTCAGCCCTTGTGCATCAGCTCTGCCAGGTTCCTGAGATCAAGAAAAGGCCTGTTTCTCTCTACCTTTGTTTTGCCTGGCTGCCTGCTGGTATTGAATAGGATGCAGCTGTTCCTTCAATGAAGTGACCTTACTAGGGTTTGTGGGCAGAGGGACTCCTTGAGGGCTGTCACCCCTGGCCTCCAGGGAGGGTCCACTTCATCTGGTGAAATCTTTTTACAGAAGATCCTGGCTTATGATTGTTTCAAAGGACTTAATTCATTTTTTATATTTTTGCAGTGCTGAAGCTGAAACTCGGGGTCTTGCCCATGCTAGTCCAATGTTCCTAAACCCTGAGCTACAGCCCCAGACCCTAAAGATCTTAGTTTTTATTTCAGACTAAAAATTTTTATTACACCCAAAACTTTTGAAAGCTCTGAGAAATCAAAAATCATATGTATTTATTTAAATGCCCACAAAATATAACCCTTTACTCAATGTCTTTATGATTAGACTTAATGTTCATAAAATTTTCAAGACAACATAAAACATGTAGCTTAGATTTTTTTTTCATTTTGCAAGAAGTCTCCATAAAAGCAACATACAAGATAATTGCTTAGAAACCACAGTGGCTCTTAAATTGAATGAATCACTTGTAACCAAGTGATTTAGGAATTGATATGATAAATGCAGCAAAAAGTTATATTTTCTGCACTGGGGTGTATGTTTAATACATTTAATAAAGGATGTGAAGTACAGTGTCTAAAGGCTATGTGTGAAGCAAGGTCTTCAAACTGTTTGTGGGCCTTTGTGAGACATGGGTTGGTGACTTTCCTGTCTCTAATGGAGTTGCCAAGTAGGCCCCAGTGTCAGTGTCCTCTTTCTCTTTAGAAACAGGGCTCTGAGATGATGACTCTTGAAGTGCGGTACCCAGACTATAGCATAGCATCAACTTGGGTCTTGTTTTAGAAACATCAGTGCTCATGTTTCACTCCAACCCTATTGAAACAGGAATCTGACAATGGGCCCAGCACTGCATTTTAACAATTTTTAAAAACATAAACACAGTGCTTTTATTTTATACAACCCTTCCTCCAGTTGTTCCCCCACTGCTGATCATCTCATAGCTCAACAATGAGCACAGGAAAAGACTTCATTTCCCAGCATCCTTTGCTGCAAAGTGTGGTCATGGAAGTGAATTTTGACAAAGAAGAGGGAAGCGAAAGTTCCAGGAAACCCCCTGGAAAGGAAGAGATGCCTCTTTGGACTTCTTCTCAGGATGCTGGGCTGGCATGGTCACTCACCATGATGTCCTCATGAGAGCTGAACAGATGCCAACCCTATGCACTGAACCTTTAGCAATAAACTCTGTTTCCTCTGAAGTATCCAGATCCAGATATTTCATTATGGTAATGCAACATAGACTAATACAGAGGGAGTGAAGGCAGGACAGGTGAGGTGACCACTGACAGGTCCACAGGGTCCAGTATGCAGGGCACGTGGTGTGTTTTTCAGACAAGGCAGGTTTTTAAAATAAGCTTTATACAGTGATGATTTATATGTCATAAATTGTGATCCTTCCACATGGACTATCCTGCTATTTGAGACTAACGAACTTTAAATCACTGTGAAAATTTTCCCTGATTGTTTGCAGGTCTAGGCAACTGTACTTCTGCCTGCATAGATTAAATTTACCTTTTCTATAATCTCATACAAAGGGGTTGCAGAATGTTTATAGAGTGATTTCTGTCATTCACACAATGGTTTTTAGAAGAGTCCATGAGTCAAATTTTATTTTATTAATATATTACACTTTGTTCATCTATTTCCTAGGACATAGTGCAAGGACATTTGGACTGTGTCTGATTTGTGGAGACAAAATTTTAAAAAATGACAAAAAACTGCTATGAATATTGACATACAAAGTTTTTTGATAGTGAATGTTTTCATTTCTTTATGGTAAGTGTCTAGGAGAGGTTTGCTGAATTGTACTGTAAGTGTAGGTTTGATTTGATATGAAATCACAAAATTGCTTTCCAAAGTTTACTGTTTCAAATTCCCAGTGACCATCTATGTGAATTCTCATCCCTTCACTTCTTTATCAACAGTATTGTTGCTTGTTTGATGTCTATTACTGTAACAAAATACCTGGGGCATTCAATTTAAAAAGCAGGTGATTTGGGCTCATGGTTTTACTCTATGGTCACTTGACTCTTGCTTTGGGCCTGTGGTAGCACAGCACATCATGGTAGGAATACAGTGGAAAAAACCTGTTCATGTCGTGGCCACTGGAATGCAAAGGGAGAAAGAATAAAGAGAAAATGACAGGGTCCTATTTTCCTTCAAGGGCACATCTCAGTGATCTAACTTGATCCTATTGGGCTTGAACTCCTAAAGGTTCCACCACCTTCTAGTAGTAGCATGGGCTGCAGACCACAGTTCTAACACAGAGGGAATACAGTTCATGAACCATAGTACCACTGTACATTCTCAGTAGTAAATCACTGAGCTTTAATTTACATTTTGCTGAAGACTAGTAATAGTAAGCAGCTTTCACTGGCTGGGAATTGTTGGTTCTTCACATGCATAATTGGAAAGTGAAGTCAACAGGAAGCAGGGCCCAGGGCCCCTGTCTTCAGTCTTCACTAGCAGAGGTTTTCAATGCATGAAGAAGAAATACTCTGTAAGTTTATAGCCAGGAACTCTGCTTCTCAGATGGTTGTAGGGCAGGTAGAGGAGGAGATCAGTGGGCTCCACAGACTCCAGCTCAAGATGAGGTATTTAGAGGATCAAGCAAGAGGACCATGATTTGGGGTTGTTGGTGATGATTCCAGCTTAGGGTCTGGGAGATGATGGTCTCTGGCAGGGAAGGAGACCCAGCAGCCTTGTGCTGGGGGCAGTGCTGCCTTGATTGCACTTTCCAATTATGGATATGAAGAACCAACAATTCCTGGAAGCTGGGCTGCTGCTGTGACTCAACAGTACCCAGAATAGCTGCAAGGACGAGCAATCATTGTGTGTGGCTTATCTCAACCTCACTGTGGCTTTGGTTCATTGCCAGGTGCCATAAATTCATGGTTCAAGGCTGGTTCCCAACATTCTTCCACTAGGTGCGTGGCACTAACTTACTCATAGTAAGGAAACTGATGGTCTGGGAAGATTAGCAACTTCTGAAGTAGTATAGCCAAAGATGCTGACACTATTATCATCATTATAATGAATGTCATATGGTAGAAACTACTTTAAAGCAGATAAAATTTTAAAAATTATATTTCTAATATTAAGCATATTTCTAACACTGTTCAAGGGATGAGACCAGGAGACCCAGCCCATTCAAATGGTTAGAAAGCTACAGACTTAACAAGCCTTGATACTCTGGGTGCCAATTACAAGATAGGAGTAACTCAGCCAGGAAGAAATGTTTCTCTTAGTTCCAAGCCCCCGAGAGTAATCACTTCAAGGACACCTCTGCCCGGTCTCAACCAATGATGGATTTTTCCTCTGTGTTGCACAATAGTAACCTCATTTAGTTGCTGTTTCTGAAAGAATAAATTCTGCCTACAACTTAGTAACAAAGAAATATGTAACCAATATAGGTATTATGTCATCTCCCTTTTGTTCTTCCTTTTGGAAACACAGATAAGTGATTGGAAAATTCCAGTCAGTGCTGATGATTTGGAACTGAGATTCCTGTCAGTCCACTAGTGTAATAAAGCTGTCTTCTAAAGTCCCTGTGGTACTGTGTCTCCGTTTGGTCTGGTGCTGAATTCCACATCAATATAAAATAATCATATTATTGATAAACTTAAAAAGTAAATGTTATACAACTGCTTGTAAGTACTGGTCATGTGTAGTACAGTTTACAAGGTAATAAATCAGCATTTTGTTAACTGTTTGATTTGCAGTGGCTGGCCCACTGCGTTGTCTTAGGAAGTGAGAGCTTTCTGGTTCCTGCTGCAAACCCAGCTCTAAGCCTTGGCATATATGAAGTACTCAATGTCTGATGGGTGGGGGAGAACAGATGATATTCATCTGGCAGTTTGGCCAGCATAAGAAGGGACAGCTTGATTTGGACATTAATTTTAAAAAACTGAGAAACATTGACCATCAACTCAGGTAACATAAAAACTTAGTGGTGCCAAGGTTGATGAGAAAATAGGGATATTCTGGTGAGCATATAAATTAATTCAAAATGCCTAGGTAACCAGATTGGAAAAGGTCACACCCTGTTGGCCCAACAAACTTACTTCTAGAACTTTATGATGAGGAAATAATTGGTTAATTATACCAAACAGGTTGTACAAAGTACCCAGAATTAGGGTGAAGAAGCACTTGCAAAAGACTTTTCTCTGGCCACCTCTGACTCATGAATTCCATCAAAATGCTATTTCTCACCTCCAGTCTCTACAGCTGCTAACTTAAGTCATCATTTTTCAGGGAGAAAACTAACTGTGGAAAAACAACAGGATCTGTTCAAGGTCATTTCTGCAGTAAGAGAGTCAGCATGCCGTCCCTGTTCCTGGTGTCTGACAGCCACCTCCTTGCCATCTGAAGGCAGGGAATAATTCTGCTATAGTACATTGCTTGGAAAAAAATTCTATCAAATGATAGCAAGATTCTTAGCCTTAGGCCTCTTGATTCATGTTCCACATGCAAAAGTGTGAGCCTTGAATATGGCCAGTGATGTTTTCCCAGCAATCTAGGCACTCCTATCACATGAAAACTACCAAAGACACAAAGGATTAGCAAGTGATTCAGCAGTGTCTGCATTAGCATGTAACTGCCCACATGCTTTAAATTTTATTTCATCTCCTTTCTGTTTTAAAAACTAAAATTATTGACACATACTAGTTGTAAAGAGTAAGGATATTCATTATATTTTCATATTTGCATATATTGTGCTTCAATCAAGTTCATGCACCCCTGTCCTACCTTCTCCCTCTCCCCTAACACTCCTTCCAGGTCGTGTAGTCCCTCTTCTACTTTTTTTAAGGTTCCACATATGAGAGAAAACATGCAATTTCTTTTGTATCTGAATTATTTTGTTTAACATATATCTTCCATTTCCATGCACTTTTCTGCATATAACCAGATTTTATTCTTCTTTATGGTTCAGTAGGATGTGTGTGTGCATGTGTGCACATGTGCATGCCATGTTTGCTTTTCCCGTTGACCAGCTGACAGATATGTAGACTGATTGCTTGCCTTGGTTATTGTGAATAGTGCCTCTCTTGCTCCTTTCTTGCTCATTAGCCATTGTTGTATAACAAAGCATTCCCGAACTCAGTGCCTTATTGCAAACTTTTATAATTATTACTCAATTTTTTTGTTTGACTATGCTCAGTTGGGTAGTTCTTGATTACAGTAAACTGTCATGGAACTTCAGTCAGCTTGCAGCTAAAACTGCAGTTCCCTGGTGAGTCATTTGGGCTGGACATCCACCACAGTACATTCCCATGGCCTAAACTCCAGGAATAAAAAAGGGAGGACTCGAATGTATCATGAGGTAGAGGACTCACCTAGCATGAAGGAGATCCTGAGTTACATGCCCAGCATAAGATTGTATAACAGCTTACAATTGATTTCTAAGATTGAAGGGTAAATGAAAACTGGATAGAGGAACATTATTTGCTATTATAAAGCAAAAGAAGTGACAAGCTTAGTGCCTATAGAGAGGAAAACTGATGAGACCTTATTTCACAGCACAGCCTTGGAAGTAGTGAAATTCTGTGTGATACAAATCTAAAAATGTTAGCTGTTGCTTACTTTCTTTCTGTCAACAAAACCATACTTACTATTCTTGTGTCAGGCATTGTGTTGGGTACTGAGAAACAGTAATTACACGTTGTCTTAGTTACTTTTCACTGGTTGTTGAGACAAAATATCTGATGTTTAACATGAAAGAAGGAGAGGTTTATTTCTTACAGGTTGGAGGCTTCAGTCCATACTCAGTTGGCTCCAAGGTTAAATGACATGGCTGAGGGGCAGTAGTTTGTGGTGGCTACAAACATCAGGCATGAACAGCAAAAGAGAAACACAAGTCTTCTTTCCTCAGGTACACTGTATGCTGGCTCCACCCTTGGCAGGTGTAGTACTCATACCATCAATCTGAGTGCTAAAAAACAACCAATCAGAAAACATAGATATGGTCGCATCCATGATGGCGTGAGGCTTGAGGGGTACTAAGGTTAACCATGACAAAGAGCCTGCTGTCATACTCTTACCATGAAGCCTACAGTCTATTGAGGTGGAGGGATATTTATCCAATAACTACCCAAATGTCAGCTGAGCCTTCCTAATCTGAATTCTGAAGTCTGAAATGCTTCAAGGTCTAGAATTTTTGAGTAATGATACAGTGCCAAAAATGAAAAATTTCACAACAAGAAATTTTATTTCAAACACAAAATATTTTTTCATTAAGATTATTGGTATAGTTTAGGTGTAAATAATGATCATGGAAACCGTGGGAAATTTGTACCGTACAATAAAACCTTGAATGTGTTATTCTCCATTCCGCTAACTTTGCTTTAACTCCCTTCCCTTCCTTGTTTATGAAAGCTTTGTTTTCTTCTTTTCTCATCATTTGTTTCTTTTTTCTTCCTTCTTTTCTTCCTCCTACATGCATAATTCCTCATTTCATTAGAAAATTTTCAAAATATCTATATTATTTTAATGCTTATCTACAGTTTCAGCTTCCCACACCAGAGAAACAACACAATACACATGTCAAACACAAACTCCTTAAAAGTATTGTATAAAATTATCTTCAGGTTATGAGTATGAAGTATATGTGAACCATAAATAAATTTCATATGTAAACTTGTGTCCCATCCTCAAGATAACTTCTTATGTATATGCAAATATTCCAATAAAAATTATAGAAATTCCAAATACTTCTGGTCACAATCACTTTGTATAGAGGACACTGAATTTGTAGATGTTTAATTAAAAACCTGAAGGAAGATGTACAATGGGTGATCAAAATATACCGCTAATACTTAAATTTTTTAGATGTACTACAATAGTGATATGTGGCAATTAATCCTTCTCAAAAAGCACCTATTTAGACAAATAAATTAAATAAAATACACATCCTCACTTCAAGAACACTTCTCCATTTGTTTTTGCAATTTCTGAAGGAGTTTGGAAGTCCTCTTTAGTGAGTGTCTTTATATATTGGAATAAAATTATAGTTAATTCTGCTACTTAGTGCCATCCAATGGAAAGGAAGGCTCATAAATACATTACGGTGTGTCCTCATCAATGTGATTCACCAGATCTGAACCCCTGCGACTCTTCTGAAATTCAAAATGATCATGAAAGATGAATATTTTGAATTGATTCAATACATTGAGGCAGCCACAACAGCACAACTAAAGATACTCACAAGAGGACTTCCAGAACTGTTTCAAAGAAAATAGCAAAATGATGGAATAAGTGCATTCAAATGAAGGAGGAACTTGGTGTAGGGGTGCATACCTGTAAACTTAGCACTTGGGAGGCTGAGGCAAAAAAATCTTTGAGTTTGAGACTAGCTTGGGCAACACAGTGAGTTGAAGGCCAGCATGAATTCCATAGCAAAACCCTGTCTCACAAAACCAAAAACCAACAAACAAAGAACACCTAGCTGATCGTTTCAGCACAATTTTGTGTTTGTGTGTAGATTACTGACTCACTGAAGATGGAAGACCTTCCCTGTGTGTGGTGGGCAACCAACAGGCCTGCATCCTGGAGGCTGTAAAATGGGAAAGGTCAAAGCATGTCTTCTGCCTCTTCAGAAGAGTTCGAATCCTTGCCATCACCTTAGGTGTCATTTCCAGGCACCTAGCACAGATTCTTCTGCTCCCTGAAGACTCTCCAGGGACTCTGCAGTGAGCTCCAGGCCTCAGACTTGTGATTGGAGGTTTTGCATGTCCAAGGAGCACCTGACTCTTTTGCGCTGTTCTCCACCTGACTCTGCAGATGGCCATCCTAAATCTAATTTGCAAATCCTTTATATCACACACACACACACACACACACACACACACACACAAAGAGAGAGAAATTGAATCTGATCCTATAGTGAACCCTGACAAAAACTGCCTCTACCTAGCTGTGCAACCTCTCATGAACAGTTTTATGCCTCACTCCTGTGAAAAATCCAAAGCGGAACTGCAGTGGTGCTGTGCTAAGTATGGGTTAGTTAACAGAGGTGTTGGTATAAGGCTGGGTTAAAATTCTGTCCACTGCTTTGTCATTGGAAAAGGTATTTATTTTTGGTGTCTAGGCTCACACAGCAATGAAAATGAAGATAATTCCTAACACACACTCTTGTAAGAATTAACATATGTAAAGCGCCTCAAAGAGGCCCTGGCCTGACACTGATAAGTGTGAAAGAAGCTTGTTAGTACATTATATTAACATACTTTTAAGATATGAAAACATCAGTCAATGAATTCCGGAAGCACTCATTTCTCTGTAATAAAAGAAGAGCAACAACGCAAATAACAATGGCATCTGAGCTCTTGCTATATGCTAGGCGCCATGGGAAGAGCTCTGCAAGGTTTTCATTGGATCTTCACAGCGGTGCCAAGAGAGGAGTATTGCCAGTCATCATGGTTTGTTTTTTGAATGGAAAAAAATCCACAATATTTCAAAACAAAGTAATAGGAGAATGACAGTATTGGCAAGTGAGGCTCCAAGAAGAGAAGCAGTGGGCCCAAGGATTCAGAGCTACAAGATTTGAGTCCAGACACCAATAAATTCCATGTCTGGGACACAGTCCACTCCTCTGCTTCCTGTCATAGTGGGCCTGGGGCTCAGAGTCTCCCAGAGGCCTCATCAGAGACCTCCGGCAGCCACACCCTGCTTCAGCGGGACCCTAACCCCAATTGCCATGCCCACTGCCTCATTCTTGCCCCACTGACAGGCTTGGCGCCTGCTTTGTCCCAACTTCTAGCCCTGCCCCTTGCCCTTCCCTCACACCCTTCGCCCCGCCCCCTTCCAGGACCAAAGGTTCTGCTGCCCCGCCCCACACCCGGCGGGCCACGCCCACGGACAGCCTGAGCCATGAGGCTCCACATCGCAGCTCAGACCTGCCCGCGCCCCGCCTCGCCCTCGCAGTGCATGCGGGTCTTGTGCTTGGAGTAGCCATTTTGCCGCTAGAGATGCCGTCTGAAGACCAGTGCTCTCTTCCTTCAGCGGCCTAGGCTGCGTTGGGGCCTGAGCTGGGGTCTGGGCCAGGTAAGGCTGGCGGGAGCCGGCAGCGAGCGGCGGCGCGGCCCGGTGGCCCCCACGTTAGTGGGCACAGGTGCCCGGGCAGGGAGTCCTTATAGCGGGGTCACGGGCCTGGGCGGTGGCGGGCACGGCGCTGGGGGCGACCCGGCCCCCGCCCGCAGGGCACCTCTCTCCCTTCCTTCCCCCTCTCTGTCGGGGGTCGGCACAGCCAGGCTACTGGAAGCCCATCCCTGGTGCGGGACCTGCAGGAGGAGGCTTGGGGTCTCACATGGCCTCTGCTGTCAGTGAGCCTGGCCATGCTGAGCCGCGGATATTTACCCCCCAAAACCACGATTTCATTCCACTAGGAGCTCCTCCCTGCAGAAACTGAGAGAGGACTGAGATGTTACAGAAAGATAGCAGTTATTATTCTACCTGCACATGCTGTGGCTCCAGTCCATTTCACTGATAAGGGGCTTTCTGCTTCTTTTAATATTGGCGCTACTTGGGTGTTTAGGTTTTGTGAGGGGTGTTTAGGTTTTGTGAGGAGTGTGAATGCGGCATGGGGCTTTGAGGCATGAGGAAGTGTGATTCCACAATTTAAGTCCACAAAAATACCGCACACACATTGTTGAACCCTGCTGCAGAATACCCTTCTTGTCCCTATTCTGCTGTCTCTGACCATTACTCCCCAGTTCTGCTCACATCATTTATATATTTGCATAGTGTTGAATATTTATATTATACACATAGGTACAGTTGTACTTAGTTATCCTGTTACTGACCATGTATACAAGTCTAGTTCCTCTTAGAAAACGTTCATTGAACATATATCGTTTTTTCTTGGGATAAATTCCAGAATTTGGAAATACTAAGTCAAAGTTCTCTGCTCTTTCCCTGCCACTTGATATGAATTGGTGCCTAAACAAGACACGTTTACATATTTCAAAATCTAGGTATCTGCCCAAATTTCTTGGCAAATTTGCAGTTCAGCAAGAAGTTGAGTCATTTTCTGGGCAGGCTGAGAGACAGGCCACACAACCTACTGTTGGAGTTTGTTTTTAAGTCATGTACCATGTTCATCTTTTTGTTTTGATTCACTCCATTATGTTTTGTTTCATTTCATTTTATTCTCTTAAAAATAAAAATGAAATAAAAAATACTTTCTTGCTGGGCATGGTGGTGCATGCCTGTAATCCCAGCACTCTGGAGGGTTAGACAGGAGGATCACAGTGAATGCCAGGCTAGCCTGAAATACTTTCTGAGTTCAAGATCAGGCTGCAGTACATAGCAGGACCTTGTCTCAGAACGAAGTAAAGAACCCCTTTTTCCTCTTATTTTAATGTACCATAAGTAGATACTAATAAAGAAAATATGAAAATACTTTTATAAAGAAAGTTTTCATACTATGCAGTTTGTATACTATGAAACTATATAGTATGCTTTATACACTATAGCATAATTTATATAAATTTATATACTGAAAAACTGCGTAGTATGAAACTATGAAATTTTTCAGCCAGGTGTGGTGGCTCACACATGTAATCCCAGCACTCAGGAGGCTGAGGTGGGAGAATCCTTGCAAGTTTGAAACCAGCCTGGGCTAAAAAGTGAGCTCAAGGGCAGCCTAAAGTGCATAGCAATACCATGTCTCAAAAAGACAAAAAAAAAAAAAAAAAAAAAAAAAAGAAAGACTATGCAGTTTCGTGCTAAGCAGTTTATGTACTATGTTCAGTGATGCCAGGGATTTCTGCATGAGGTATATGTCCCTGCACTTTTAAAATTTGTTCTTATTTGTTTGTTTTTTGAGACAGTATCTAAATAATTTACTCAATTCCCCAGGTTTGGTTTAACCTGGTGGTCCTTCTTCCTTACCTCCCAGAGTTCTGGGAGTACAGGTACAGGCTGTCTTTACTTACAAATTCACAATAATTATGTATGTTTATGGGACAAAATGTGCTTTTGATCTATGGCTGCTTTGTGGAAAGAATCAATCTAGTTAATGTACCTACCATTTTAGAAACCTACAAATTCTTTCACAGTGACTGGGACTGCAAATCCCATTGTTCAGGAGTTTTGAAATCAATCCTTCTTAGTTAACTGTAGTCACCATACAGTTTAGTAGAGAACTGAAAATTTCTTGTCCACCATGATTGAGATGTTGTATTTTTGGGTGATCATCCTCCTTTCCCCATCCTTCATGGAAATGATCATTTTTTAAAATCAGAGTGCTCAAGAATTGTATGGAGGCTAAAGGTACTTGGGGCACACTGCTCTTCAGAAAGACCAGGCAGCAATACTCTGTAGCCCTTCACCTTGCTCCCAATTTTTGTTTCTTTGTTTGTTTTTCCTTAACTGAATTCTAGGAATTGGATGCAGGGCTGTCTTAGTTACTTTTTACTGGTTGCTGAGACAAAAATCCTGATGCAAAAATTTGGGAAAGGAAAGGTTTATTTCTTATAGTTTGTGGAGGTTTTAGTCCATACTCAGTTGGCTCCAAGGCAGGGTGGCATGGCAGGGCCGCAGTTCATGGTGGCTGCAAACAGCAAGGAGGAAACAGGCAAAACCATCAGTCACAACTTCTTCCTGCCATTACATCACATCCTGGCTCTACCCCTAGACCAGTGTAGCACTCACACCCCCAATGCAAGCCCTAAACAATGAACCAATCACAAATGCATAATGTAAAGGCATGAGGCCTAGGGGTCACAGACATAAACTATGACAAGGGACTTGCACTTAACTACACTAACTTCTGTTGTTAAAATTCTTTTTTATTTTTAGCCAAGGTCACCATTAGTAACTACACTGCCGAGACACCATTCTTACACACAGATTCTTACAGGTCTATGTGTGGATGCACCTTGATGTCAGAGACATTTCCCTTTCATAACTGAGATACTTGTTCTCACATCCATGTATTATTTCATGATCAGATTCCTTGGCTTCTTTTCCTGTAGACCCAGGGAGACCAATCTCAGCATCCCTGCAGCTTTCCCTGCTTCCTATGACCCACACTGGTACCACACACCCTTTATGTGGAAGAGAGGGATGGTCCCAGTTCCTTCCTGCTTAAAATAGCTGTGAATCAAACTCTTTTAAGGAAATCTTGCAAAGTTGTGCAGCTCTCTGTAAGCGATAAACATCTGTTGTTAACCCTGCCAGGTCCAGGGACAAATGTGTGTAGCACTCTGATATGAGCTGCCAGACAGGTCTCTGCTCTGGCCCCATATTCTCCCCAGTGCTTTTCAGCACCTGCCTTAAAACCTGCCATCAGGTGGAGGAGACTCAGCACATCTCAGGGGTGTGTGCCTGCATGAATCAGCTTTGAAGGCTCAGCATTTTCTGCATTTGTTGCCCAAATGTGGTGATTCTGTTTTTTTTTTTTTTTTTATTTAAAGAGAAAAACAAAACAGTAAGAGAGTACAAGGAATACAGAATTTCAAGAAAAAATACAGTAAGAAATCACTAGTTAATAGATTACATATTGTAATCTCATTAATAGTTGTCCAGATTACAAAATTAAAGCATACAAAGTGGACATTAATACAGTGAAGTTGTAGACAGTTCTGTTCAATGGTCCAACAAAAACTCAGTAATATGGTTTTCTATTCTATACACTTAAATATACATACTGTTATATCCTTTAGATCACTTTGTTTTCCTCTCTTTTTTATGATAACAATTACACATTTGGGGTTTTATTATTCCCAAAGTTCTTATAACTTTTTCTTTGAAGAGGAAAAAAATAAAAATAAAAACATAACAAGTGAAACAAAACAAAACAAAAAATCCCAACATGACAAAGCAAATCAGAGTCAGTTAGAACAGGAGGACGGACATAGTATATAATGCAAAAAAGAGAATACCAGGTGATCAACAATGGTTACCATTATGCCTCTTGCTATGTTAAAAAGAGTTGTCTGTATCATCTATTATAATAGATTTGAACAAAACTGTACATAACAAGGCCAATAAGACCCACATTGGAGGACTTCCAAAGAATATAATAGTCAAACCATAATGAGCATCATAGAATATCTTGTTGCTTCAAAGTGGTTGCCCACCCTCAAACTTGATGCTATTAAGCAAAACAGAATGTAGTAAAATCAGTGAGGACAAGATGTGGAGAACAATACAGGGGTTCAAATCAGTTAATAAGAAAATAAGAGTTACTATAATATATTCCGCTATTTTTAGTTTAGTTTTCCCTTAAAAATAATAAGAAATTATTTTTTTAAAAAAGGGAGATTGAGATAAAAGAGGACATATCAATAGAACAACACAGGTCAGAACTGAACAATTTAAGCATCATTGTGTTTCACCACCATATAGCCTGACATAATAGTTGTTACCATAGTGTCTCTTTCCTTGAAATATTTGAGCATAACTTTGTTTACTATAGCATCAAACTTATCAAGACAGTGTGAAATCATTCAAGAGAATGAAAGTATTGCAGGGTATTTAGAACCAGCTAACAGAAATCGAACAATGTTTTCTATACTATCTCTTTGCCTATAAAAATTTTTCTTTATACTATTGCACATATTAAAATATAATATGATACTACACGTTAAAACCAATGGAAACAGATGAACAACAACTTGATATGACTTCAAAACAGGATGATATTAAATCAGCACTAGCTATTACGCTGCCTAATTTTCTTCAAAATAACTATTCATACTATCACAGACAATAAAATCGAACAACCTAGATTAAAACCATTCCAATTAATGAATGAAAACATTATATGGCTTCAAACCAATATGATGGAAATCATGATTACCATGCACTTTTAGGTATTCTTATCATTTCTTACACTAGGGAAACTATTCGATATTTATACATGTGAGTTTGATTTATTTCACTTATGAGTATGTTCTCAAGCTGCATCCATTTATTTATATCTCAATGTGATCATCCTTTATAGCTGAGTAGTACTCCATTGTATAGAAATACCACAACATTTTTATCCATTCCTCAGTTGATGGAAACTTAGGTAGTTTCCCAGATCTGGCTATTACAAATTGTGCTGCTAATAAACATGGGTGCAAATATGTCACTGTGGTATCATGCTTTCAGTTCTTCTGGGAATATGCCCAGAAGTGGTATAGCTGGGTCAAATGGGGCTTTCAATCCCAACCTTCTGAGAAACATTCCCACTGACCTCCACAATGTTTGCATAAGTCTACACTCCTACCAACAGTACAGGAGAGTTTGTTTTTCCCCACAGCCTCTCCAACATTTGTTGTTGGTGGTTTTCTTGATCTTGGTGATTCTTTCAGGAGTGAGATGAAATCTCAGTGTGGTTTTAATTTGCATTTCTCTAATGACCAATGATGATGAAGATTTTTTAATATATTTATTTTTTGTTTGTATTTCTTCATCTGAGAATTGTATATTCATTTCAGATGCCTATTTTTGGTTTGGGTCTTTGAATATTGGGTGTCTGATTTTTTTAATTCATTATATGCTTTATAAAGAAGTCCTTTGTCTGAGGGAGAGTTAACTAAGATTTTTTCCCAGTTCATAGGTTTTCTTTTCACTATGTTAGAGATCTCTTTGTACATGCAGAAACTTTTTAATAAGAGGTGATCCCACTTACTGACTCTGGGAAGTATTTCCCATGTGGTTTGAATCTTGTTTATGAATTCTCTACCTACCCCAATGTCTTCAAAGTTTTTACCCAATTTGTCTTCCAATAGATTTAGTGTTTCTGTTTTAATATTTAGATCTTTCATCCTTTCAGATTTTATTTTAGTATATGGTGATAGGCATGGGTCTAGTTTTAGTTTTCGGCATATGGAGAGCCAGTTTTTCACCACCATTTATTAAAGAGACTGCTGTACTTCCAGTGAACATGTTTGGGCCCTTTGTCAAAGATAAGTGGTTGAGAGTGTTTGTAGTTGTGGTTGTATCTTCTAATCTGTCTTCAGCTCTGTTTTGATTCCAGTAGCATGTCGATTTTATTACAGTTGCTTTATAGTATAACTTCAAGTCAGGGATTGTGATGCCTCCTGCCTTGCCTTTGCTGCTTAGAACTGTCCTTGCTATTCTAGGTCTCTTCTGGTTCCAGATGAATTTTAGGAGTGATTTCTTGAGATCTATGAGGTATGTTGATGGTATATTTATCGGGTTTGCATTGAATCTGTGTAACAGTTTTGGGAGAATGGCCATTTTCACAATATTTATTTTTCCTATCCATGAGCAAGGGATGTCTTTCCATTTTCTGAAATCATCTTCAAATTCATTTTTCAGTGTATAATTTTCCCTGTATAAGTCTTTCAATTCTTTTGTGAGAGTAATTTCTAAATATTTCATTTTTTGATTGCTAGTGTGAAGGGTGTGGCTTCTCTTATTTTTTTTTCTGTGACTTTGTTGTTAGTATATAGGAATGGTATTGGTTTTTGAATATTGATTTTATCTCCAGCTACATTGCTGAATTTATTTATTATATCTAGGATTCTTTCAATGGAGTTTTGGGGGTCTTCTATGTAGAGTATCATGTCATCTGCAAATAATGATAAATTAACTTCTTCTTTTCCAATCTTTACACCTTTTATTTGTCTCTCTTGTCTAATTGCTCTGGCTAGTATTTCCAGTACTATATTAAATAGGAGTGGTGAAAACAGACATCCTTGTCTTGTGCCTGATTTTAAAGTAAAGGCTTTCAAAGGCTTTTTAGCCATTTTGTATGACACTGGCTGTTGGTTTGTCATAAATGGCCTTTATTATGTTGCGGTAAAGACTGTCTATTCCAATTTTCTGCAAGGTTCTTATCATAAATGAATGGTGGACTTTATCAAAAGTTTTTCTGCATATATAGAAATGATCATGTGATTCTTACTTTTGACTCTATTGATATGGTGGATTACATTTATTGATTTATGTATATTGAACAATTCCTGCATGCCTGGGATGAATCCCACTTGGTCATGGTGTGTGATCTTCTTTATGATTTGCTGCATCCTCTTTCCCAATATTTTATTGAAGATTTTTGCATCTGTGTTCATTAGGGAGATTGGCCTGTAGTTCTCTTTTTCAGTTGGGTTTTTCTAAGGTTTTGGTACTAGAGTAATATTTGATTCCAGTAATGACTTAGGAAGGATTGCTTCCCTTTCAATTTCATTGAATAGTTTGAGGAGTGTCAGCATTAGGTCTTCTTTGTATTTCTTGTAGAATTCTGCAGTGAATGCGTCTGGGCCTGGGCTCTTCTTTGTGGGTAAGGATTAATTACATTTTCAATTTCATTAATAGAATTTGGGTTATTCAGCAGTTTTACTTCTTCTTGACATAGCTTTGGTACTTCATATGCTTCTATGAATCTGTCTATTTTTTCTGTTTTATTAAATCTTTGAGAGTAGAGGTTTTTGGGCTAGAGATTTAGCTTGGCAGCATAAGCACCTGGCTTGCAAGCAGGCAGTTGTGAGTTTGATCCCTGGTACCGAAAAAAAAAAAAAAGACACAAAAAAATGAGAGTAGAGGTTTTCGAAACAGGTGTTGATGATCTTCTGTATTTTTATTGGGTCTCTAGTGATTTTGCCTTTTTCATTCCTTATTGCATGAATTTGAGCTTTTTCTTCCTTTTTTAAAATAAGGTGTCTGGTGGTTATCGATTCTATTTATTCTTTCAAAGAACCAACTCTCTGATTCATTGATTTTTTGGATTGTTTTCTTAGTCTCTATTGCATTGATTTCTGTTCTAACTTACAAGAATTTTTCATCTCTCACAGAATGAACTCATTCTCTATCTGGGGTTTTCTCTTCTATCAAAGAGCAATAGCAGCCACTGTTGTCCAGTAAAATTTGAACAGAATCTGATAAAAGGTTACTAAAGACCCAGAGTATTAAATCACAGTGAGAAAAAGGTCAGAGTTGGGTGAGTTGTAGCAGGAGAGGATAGGGGTTTGGGTGGCTCCAAAACTTAGCAAAAAGCTGGAACTCAACAAATGTGGAAATTGTACAACTTGATGATGTGCTTATATGTTACTGAATTTAACATGATAAAACTAATGGTATCCTAATTTTTAATTTAAATTGTACTAGAATTTAATATTTGGAATTACAGACTTAGGAGTAGAAATATAAACTGAAAATAATACAAGGGGTACAAGGGGAGGGGAAGGGAAAGGCAGGTGCTTTGCAGGATTGGCCCTGAGTGGAGCTCAGGATGCTTGCTGTGGAGCAGTAAAAGCCTCAGCTCTAGAATTCCTCAAGACAGGGTTCATAGCCTTAGTTTTCACTTTGCTACCAAAGCTGGAGAGGTCACTGGAGATGGATTTAGCATAAATTCTGCATGTGGGACTTGAGATCAGTTAGGTATTACCCAGTGTTAGCAGGAGAAAAATCACCAACTCTCCTTGTTCCTTGCAGGCTCTAGAACTTGCCAGTGTCTGTCACAGACAGTTCTGTGCACAAATCCACTCCAGGAAAGCTTCCCATTCTTTGACCCACTCAATTCTGCTTGCCTCAGTGTTGCTGGAGGTCACAAGTCTTGGAGTTTTTGTCTGTGTAAAATGTCCCATGGACTTCCCTGAGGCACACAGACCCAGGCCAAACCCACCTGACTGCACTTCTCATTTTCAGTGAGCTTAGGTTGGTTGAACTCAACTGGACATCTTGTAGAGTGGGACATCAAACTCCTGTGCCTGTTGCAGAGATCCTAGCCCCAGGCTTTTCATTGCCTGGAATGCGACAGTGCTGGGCCAGGTTGTCCTCATATGCTGACAGAAGTCCCTAATACTGCTATGACCACCTTTCCTCCATTCTTCAGTGAAGCCTGACATACACCTAACTTTACCACCCTTGTGGCCTGATGTTTCTGTGAGGAGGAGTGGTATCTGCAATGTTACTCTACTCACAGTCACTCTACAGGGGTGCTGTACTATAAATATCTTCAAAGTGTTTGGACAGAGAGTAGGGGTCCTGCCTGCCTTTCCTCAATCTTTAGTGGATATAATGATGCATCACCCCATTCTTTGTGCCTTATGGGACTCTCCTTACCCTATTATGTGTTCACATGTACAGAGGACAGGAAGTTAGGTGCATTCACAGTAATGTGGGTAGTACCTTGTCTGCTCTGCAGGGTGACTGCGTGGCCTGCACAACATTGAAGCACAAGACAACAGTGTTTATGTTGAATCTGTTCATTACATCTATCAGAGCCTAGTAAATTGATGATTAAAGGTACCAACCCACTCCCTCCATGATTTCTGTGTGGACCTGGTTCCATAATATCTCACAGAGATTCCTGGTCAGGATAACATGGAAGCCCACAGAATGAATCTCTATTGTCCTTCACAATAAACAACTTCTTCACCCAAGTGATGGATCCTTGGCAGGATGCTACACTTTTCCAAGGCTAAGGAAATAAAGCAGTGCTGGCAGGTTCTCACCTCTGAGGCAAAAGTCAAGGGTTTGGATTGAACTTGTCCTCTTGAATTTCTATGTAAACCTAGACATGACACCATGCCTCTCAGGACCTTCCTAATGTGTTCCTATGCTCTGTGGAGGTCATGCTGGCATCTACTACCTGGGAACATCATCAATGGTGGGAAATAACATTTGTAAAATCTGTGGGCTGGTATCAAATTTACATAGAGCAGCGAACTAGAAGTGAATTCCAGGGAGGGTTAAGATGGAGGTGGAATACAGTGCACACAATGCTGGATCCTGCTGTATGGCAGTAGAAATGAGACTCAGATCCTGGACATGTTTCCCTGGTGGCTTCATGAGAGGGTGGAAGGGTGTTGATTCAGCCATCCTTATTTTCCCTAAGCCTCTCAATTTCTTCTATGTATTGGTGCTGTAGCCTCAAATCATGACCTCACACAGACTAAGCAAGCATTATGGATGGAGCTACATCCCCATATTTATGTCCATAGCTCCTCTATTCACACCTGTGTGAGCCACCAGGCCTATTGCCTGTGCTCCTGCTCACTGAAACCTCCTCTTGTGATGGCCGTATCCTGAGTAGCCTGTTCCCTATATTATGGGACTAGCTTTGTGGCTTATTATTATTATTATTATTATTATTATTATTAGTGTTATTATATTTCATTAGCAGTGCTGAAATTGAGCCCAGTGTCTCATGCATGGTAAGCACATGTTGTATCCTGAGCTCTCTCCCCAGTTCCTGACTCAGTCTTAAATAACTGGATATGGCAGAGGTTGTGTGTTGGTACTACTAAGTTTCACACAAAATAACTGTGACCAACCTCCTCATTTTTTCATTTGTTCTCCCCAGTATTGTGGGGGTTTTCTGGGGGGGATCTCTGGCTCTGAATAAGTCACTCCTGTCTCTGCAGCTTCTTTGAGGACAGGCTGATGAACCTTGAATGACAAAAGAGAAAACAGAGAGAGGAGACATCAGGCTTTTGAGTCCTGCCTGTATGCAAGGGACAGAGCCCGAGAGCAAATTCTGCCCTACTGGCAAGTTCACTGAGTATGTAGCTCTGTGCACCGAGCTACTATGGTAGCAGCCCCCACTAAGTCTCCTGGATCCATACACAGCAACTCTTGATACAACAGCATATTATCTCTTGTATCAGATAGGTACAGACTGATCTGCCTTCTATCACACATGTGTCTTGTCATATTTTGCAAATGTGTGTAATGACTGGACAAAATTTGACCTCTCTACATTTTTTCACCAAAATTAGTCATTCTGAGGTTATTGCTATGTTTTTAGCAGACTTTCAGTGCATGGCTTGCTGTGGTTTGTTTATTCATTCAGGTTTTACTGGATATTCACATTGTAGTTTTCAGTTTAAGGAAAACAATGTTGATGTGAATATCTTGTAAAATTCTCTTCATGACATAAAGAGGATTGGAGGCACAGAATGTTAAAATAGTCATATATGTTACTCTTAAATTAACTACCAAAATGATTTCTGAAGTGAATGTACCACTAGCGAGGCAGAAGGAGGCTCCTTCCTAAACTTCCCCACCAATATCAGTGTACTTTGATGTAAAAGACAAAGTCTGCTCTTCAAAACATGAGCAGAGTTTCTCCTTCTGTGATGAATATTCACTTACCTGATTACTGATAATAATAAGAGACATGTACATACTGGGAATGGTCCATCTGACTCCCAAGGGAACATTGAAGGCCTTCAGAAGTAATAGACACTTACTTGGACGCAACAGAGGCCTTGGAATCACTGCTGGCTAGTGCATAAGTCACTCTGCATGACCTAGGGAACACTGCCTCCTTCTGAGGTTAATGCCTAATGACAAGGATAGTCCCTGTGAGAGTTCTCTAGTATTTCATGATAGGCCTGCTCCTTGACAGAAGGTGGAGGTGGAAGAGTGTTTAGCCTAAGAAGGGGAAACATTGTAAGAGTAACCAGTATCAGTGAAGACACAGGAGTTGATACTAATGACGTAACTAAATTATTCACAGAAAGTAATAGCAGAAAATTTCCCAAATGTAAGAAAAGATATACAAATAAGTGAGGCATGGAGAATGTCAAACAGTCACAACCAACATAAATCTACACCCAGATACATAATAATTAAGATCCAAGACATACAGCATAAAAACAGAATACTGAAAACTGTTAGAGAAAAGATACAACTCACCTATTAAGGAAAGCCTATTAGAATCACAGCAGAATTTTCAGCACATACCTTCACGTTAAGAAGAGCTTGGACTGAAGCATTTTAAGCCCTTTAAGAAAATAACTTTCAGCACAGACTAATGTATCCAGCAAAAATTTCATTCAGATTTAATGGAGAAACAAGATACTTCCAAGACAAAGTACAACTGAATCAATTCATGTCCATCAAACCAACCCTAGAAAGAATACTGAAAGACATGCAAGATGCAGGTAAAAATGACCACAATCTCCAGAACAACAGAAAAAAAACCCACCAGGCTGGACAAGAAACTAAATAATGGAGAAAAAGCAGGACAACAAGAACACAATATAGCAAAGTCAAAGCAGTATATACTAGTGATATCCATAAAAGTAAATGGGCTCAATTCACCTATCAAAAGAAACAGGTTGACAGAATACATCAAAAAATAGGATCCCAGAGTATATTGTATACAAGAAACACATCTGACTCAAAAAGAAACTCAGATTAAAAGTTAACAAAAAAAAAAAAATAAAAAAAAAAGTTAAAGCATGGAATAGAGTTTCCATGCACCAGGAACCCTGGAAAGAGCAGGGGTAGCTATTCTGTTTGCAGACAAAGTGAAGTTCAAACATATAATGATTAAAAGAGATAATGAAGGCCACTACAAACTTTTACATGGATAACTACAAGAGGAAGAACTAACAATTATAAATATATATGCACCAAATACAGGAGGACCCAAGTATGTTAGACAAATACTAATGGACATGAAAAGCTAACACACAAGAACGCAATTGTAACAGGAGAATTTAACACCCCACTGTCACAAAGAGATAGATCAACTTAGACAAAAAGTCAGCAAAGAAATAACATAACTGAATCATACATGTGCACGAATAGACTTAGTGCATGTTTACATAGTCTTCCACCCAACCATATGAAAACATATATTCTTCTCAGCTGCACATGGGACATTCTACAAAATAGACCATATATTATCCCATAAAATATCTTTAAGTAAATGCAAATGGAGCGAAATTATCTCATGCATATTATGGGACCATACTGCACTAAAATTGCAAATCAATACAAAAATCCCTGAAAAACCTGCAAAAATACATGGAAATTAAATAACAATCCTGAACAACCAGTGGGTTACAGATGAAAGTAAACAAGAAATAAAACAATGTCTATAATACAATGAAAATGCAGAAACAACATACCACAACCTATGGGACACAATGAAAGCACTCCTAAGTGTGAAATATATAGTAATAAGTAGTCACATCAAGAAAATGGAATGAACACAAATAAATAACCTTATGCTATATCTCAAGCTTCTAGAAAAGGAAGAGCAAGTCAAACCCAAAGTTCATAGAATAGTGGAAATTATAAAGATTAGAGCAGAAATTAATGAAATTGAAACCAAAAAAATACAAAGAATGAATCAAAAAGCTGTTTTTTTTGAGAAAATAAAATTGATAAACCTCTAGCCAAGCTTATCAAGAAAAAAAAATCCACACAACGTGGACTGAAAAGAGAGAAAGTACTGTAGATCCCATGGAAATTCAAAACATCATGAACACCTACCTTGAAAATCTCTACTCACATAGGGTGCAAAATAGAGGAAATAGATTTGTAGAAATATGAACTATCAATGCTCAATCAAAAAGGTATAACAATTTTGACTAACCAAATATCGGCTACATTAATCAAAAATGTGATTGAAAACTTACCAACAATAAAAGCCCATATCCTGCTGGATTCAGGGCTGAATTCCATAAGAAATTCAGAGATCTGACTGTAACACTCCTTAAACTCTCCAATGAAATTGAAAGAGAATTAGTCCTCCCTAACTCATTCTTAGAAGCAAGTGTCATTCTCATTCCAAAGCCAGAGAGAGATCAAACCAAATAGCAGAACTATAGACTAATTTTACTAATGAACAATGATGCAAAGATTCTTGATACAATATAGGCAAATAGAATGCAACAAATCATCAAGAAGGTTATACAACATAATCAAGTAGGATTTATTCCAGGAATGCAGGGATGGTTCAACATGCACAAATCAATGAATGTGATACACCACATCAACAGAGCCAAAAATAAAAATCGCCTAATCATTGCAATGCATGCATAAAAAGCTTTTGATAACATACAACACCTGTTCACGATAAAAACCCTACAGTAACTCAGAATAGACACTATGTACCTCAAAGTCTAAAGACCATTTATTGAAAACCTACAGCCAATGTTATACTATATAGACAAAAACTGAAAGCCTTCACACTAAAATCAGGAACAAGACACTGATGTCCACTATCATCTCTCGTAGTCAATAGAGTTCTGGAAATATTAACCAGAGTAATCAGACAAGAGGGAGAAATAAAAGGAATAAAAATAGGGAAAGAAGTTAAATGATCATTATTTGCCGACAACATGATACGCTACATAGAAGACCCCAAAATCTCAATTGAAACACTACTAGAGGCAACAAAAAAATTCAGCAGCATAGCTGGATAGAAAGTCAACACTCACAAATCAATAACATCCCTGTACACACACACACACACACACACACACATACACACACACACACAAACTCCATGAGAGAAAAGTTATGAAAATATCAGCTTTCACAATAGCATCTAAAAAATCAAATACTTAGGAATCAACCTAACTAAAAATGTAAAACACCTGTATGCTGAAAATTATACTACTCTGAAAATGGAGATTCAAGAGGATATTGGAAAATGGAAGGATATTTCTTGCTCTTGGTTAGAAAGAGCCAATATTGTGAAAATGGCCATACTTCCAAAACTGTTATACAGATTCAATGCAATCCCAATCAAAATATCATTAACATACCTTCATATCTAGAGAAAGTAATTCTGAAATTCATCTAGTAACCAAAGAAATCTAGAATAACAAAAGCATTTCTGGGAAACAACAGAGAGACAAGACTCATCTCAATTCCTGACTTGAAACTATACTACAAAGCCACAATAATAAAATCAGCCTGGTACTGGCAAAGAAATAGGATCAATGGAACAGATTAGAAGATGCAAACACTACTACAGAGACACAGAGCCAACTTAAGTTTGTCAAAGGGGCTAAATATGTTCACTAGAAAAAGATAGCCTCTTTAATAAATGGTGTTAGAAAAATTGACATTACATGCTAAAGTCTGAAAGTAGACCCATACCTACTAAACTAGACCTATCACCATACACTAAACTGAAGTCAAAGTGTTTCAAGGATCTTAATATTAAAAAAGAAACAAAAATCTACTGGAGGACATGGTAGATAGAAATCTTGGAGACATAGGAGTAGGCAGAGAATTCATTAATAAAACAATCACATAGAAAATACTTCAAAGAATCAACAACTAGGATCTCATATTACTAAAAAGTTTTTGGACTTAAACAGAAATCAAATAAAGTGAAAAAAACCCCACAGAGTCAGAAAGAATCTGGATAGACGACAAAGGACTTGTATGCAGAACATATAAAAAATTGAAAAATGTCAAGCTCACAAATTCAAAGACCCTTTCCAAAAATGGGCATCAGAGGTAAGTACACAGTTCTCAGATGAAGATATACAAATGGCAAATAAATGCATAAAAAAATGTTCACCACCATTGGTCATCTGATAAATGCAAATTAAGACAGCACTGAGATTTCAGCTTACTCTGGAAAGAATGACTGACATCAAGAAATCAACTGAAACAAATTTTGGCAGCATGAAGGGAAAAAGGAACACTTGTCCACTGTTGGTGGGAATGCAGACTGATAAAAGCACTGTGCAAATTAGTGTGGAAATTCCTCAAAAAACTAAGATTGGATGTTCCATTTAATCCAGCTATTGTCCTTCTGGGTATTTTCCCCGAAAATGTGAAAAAAATTATTTCACAGTGACATATGTGCAACACAATTGTGATAGCTAAATCTTGGAAACAACCAAAATGCCATAAACCACAAGTGGATGAAAAAATTGTACTTTTTTCACAATGGAATACCACTCAGCTATAGAAAAGATTGAGGCCTTTATAAGTAAATGAAAGTAACTTGAGAATATCCTCTCTCATTGTCTCTCTAGTGTAAAAAAACAATAAAAACTGACAAAGAATTGGGATCAAAAATATAGTATATATTGTAAAAGTGAAAGCAAAGAAACGGGCTCTACATGATATAATGATACATATAGTGTGTAAGATAGATGACCATATTACTAAATTTCTGTTAGATCACTGAGCAGAAGGGTTTGCACGTCAATGATTCAGTATTTAGCTACTTTTTATGCTTTGTTTTTGTAACTTTAACAACTGATTTTAAGATGACAATATGTAATGTATCAACTAGTAATTTTAGGAGTTAATTTTTTTGAATTCTGTATTCTACACTTTTTTGCTTTTTTGTATTTTGTTTCTTTTAATTTTATTTTCTTTCTTTAAATTTAAAAAATTTAAAAAAAAAAATAAAAAGAAATGGATGTGGAGTTTTGTGTCCTTGATGCCTTGCAGCAGGACCTGCTCATGCAGTGGTGGGAATCCTTGGGATCCACCTGGCTCTGGGTGGCCATAAGCTGCACTGTGGCATGACTTGTGGTATTATTTTTTACATTTATTGTTGTCATGGTCTTTGTGGGCATGAGTCGACCCTATAGGTCATTACAATAAGCACATTTTCCCTGATCTTTGAGGTGGTGGAATGTGAGAAACCACTGCACACTGCTTCAACACCAAAAGGTATGACCCAACCGATTAGCATGTGCACACCATGGACATAGTTATATAACCCTGAGTTAACATCGACAGTCATGGATGTGCTCAAGCTGGTGACACTATGCAAGAATGTAATGCTTGATGACGGCTGATATATACAGGCTGGATAAAAAAGATGCTTGCTTACTGCTGTTGCTAATGTTGACTCAATGTGGTTTCTTCTCTCTGGGGATCTTACCCACTAAAATACCAATTCACCTCCCTAACTCTGAGAAAATTTCATGCCGCAGGCAAAGGGCACTTAATGCCCCACAAAACTAAAATTTCTGAGCCTTGTTCCAAGCCATGCATCGTATCCTAAAGCCAAAATCTCTGTTGGGGTACAGCTTTAGAAAGGACAACAAGTTATATACCTGTGCCATGGTGATCACTTCCTAAGCCCTGTGATGGACATTTTCCCCAATTCCATTCCTCTTCTGTACCCCACAGGGCATGAAAGGTCTCAAATGTACTGACCTGGACCTGGAACTCAGCTCCCCAAGCAGCAGACATGTAGTTCTTGAACAGACTGCCTGGACCATGGTCTGAGGTGAGTCAGTCCCAGGCTGGAGGCTGAGGACAATAGTGTCTGTTGGCCTCACTCTCACACAGTGTAGCTACTTACCAGCATATCATAGCCTCCCTTGATCCCTGAACACATGGGGACTCACTTTTCCTATATGTCATGATGTGTTAACAACAGGCACAGCACTAATGCGTGACAGGGAGATCCCTTCCCCAGCACAAATCCTGCTGAAGGTGACTCCCCCCAAATACTCTTCAAGCCATCTGTTCTTAACATGTGGCATCATGTTGTAGTTGAGTGCCATGAGGGAGAGCACAAAACAAGGGCAGGAGCAGGTGCTATGGTGCCCATAGATTTGGGCAGCCCTTCTCTGATGTGTGTGGACCCCAGTGTCTTTCAAGATATTGGGATGGCACTCTTGAATGAGCTATGGAGATCCATACCTGGGGGTGTTGGGTCAGGGTGGCATTTGGACACGGGCAGTGTCAGGTAGCCACGTTGAGCATCATAGTGTGTGTACCACTACCACATTCCCAGGACATCCTCTCACACTGTCTTTGTCATTCCCCTACAAACCTTTGTCTACACAGGGCCCCCATTGTCCACTTCAATCTTCCCTGGACCTTTGAATGGAATCACAGGAGGAGGCAGTGTATGTGTAGCTACCCAAAGTCAAGTGTCACTGTTGTCTGCTGTCACCCAAAATGTATGGTGGCTGGAGGCTGGGGATTTAGCTCAGTGGCATAAGCACCTGCCTTGCAAGTGTGCAGTCATAAGTTCGATACCTGGTACCAATAAACAAATGAAAAAGAAAAGACAAAAAAAAGATATGGTAGGTAACAAAATCAGGTGTCCCTCAATGAGTAACTCAGGGCCTTTTTCTACTGTTATTCCATCTTTCATTCCCTCATTCCTCAGGCACCCCTACCTCCTCCTGCTATATTCCATTCTCCTTGCAAGAGTACAATGCTGGGCTTGTGCTATCCCTGGCTGGCCTAGGGGCTGCTTTGTGCCATCCCATTCTGTCTGAGAATCCTGTTCCCACGAGTATGGCTGATTGGTTATCACCTAGGACAAGCTGGGTCCAGCCTGTGTTGCATTTGGTCCAGGGCTTAGGACTGAAGAGGCCCTAATTTTAGCTCCCAGCTCTAGAAGTTCTCCTCAGAACATGGTGCTCAGAATTGAGGTCTCAAGGTCAGTCTGGAAATCCCTATCTGTAGATCATCTAAGGAGCTGGCTTAATCTGTGGGTTACCATGTGATTCATGAATATCTGCATATGTGGGGAGACAAATGCAGATGCTTCTGTCTGGCACAATCCAAGCAGAAACAGTAACTTTGAAATGGCTCCTGTAGATTGGGCAGAATTGGATCTGGCTAGGGAACAAAGGCTATGTGCACCACACATTGAAGCAGGACCCTGAGATCTGGACCACACATTGGAAGGAAGAGATATAAGGATGCCCCAGCCCAACTGTGTCTGGGGATAAATTCTTCCCAACTCATCCATCTCTGTTATCATCCATCTATGTTCTGTCCCAAACCAAATGACTGTGTTTTAAGTCCTGACAGCGTCATCACCTGCTATTTGTATGTCTCTGGGTCATTCAAGAGTGGAGAGTACCTGGAAAGGAGATGGCCCAAGGCTCACCTGTGCATAATATGCCTCTGTACCAGTGACTGACCCTCAGGTAAGATGGTCATGGCCACTGTCATCTCTTTTTTGTCTGGTCAGCTAGTTGCCAGGCACCACTGTGTCCTCACTTTCCTGCCTATTGGCTCCAGAAGCAAACACCTAGTTTTCCGGTCCTTGTGTTCGTGAGGCTTTAGTCTAGGGTGGTGGGGTGGGGCAGGAATCTGTGTGATCAGCAATGGGGCAGCTGAGTTTTGAGTGGCCACAGAGTGGGGCAAGAACCTAATATATTTCCTCCCCCACCACATTGATGTGGGGCCTTTGTGTATAAAGCAGGGTTCATTCCAGTTAGCTGTCACTTTTTACTACATCTTTCTATCTCAAGACCATTTACTGGAAAGCTGT
Source organism: Cavia porcellus (assembly GCF_034190915.1). Classification (NCBI taxonomy): domain Eukaryota; kingdom Metazoa; phylum Chordata; class Mammalia; order Rodentia; family Caviidae; genus Cavia; species Cavia porcellus. The sequence goes on along the minus strand of NW_026947518.1, from coordinate 527,691 downwards.
GTGTATGTGACACAGTATGTCACATATAAAACTATGTTGATAAAACTATGTTGAAGGCCCTGCTGAGCATCTCCACCCAGACTGCCGGGCAGCAGCTCAGCCTTTGAAATGTAGTGAGAGAGGCAAGGGAGGAAGGTGGAGGAAGACAAGAGTCTTTCTCCAAGACAGCAGTACAAAGGGGCCAGGGCACCTCCAGCTGTCACTGTTACACCCACTTCTGAGCCTGTATCCTGAGGCCAGAGAGGAGAGAGCAGTTTTGATCACTTTGATAGAAATCAGGGGCTAAGCAGAGTTTCAAATACAGGACTTGGGAGCCAGACTGAGGGTTCCTGCAGAATATTTGCCTGTGTTTGGTTTTCACCTTCTGTCCATGACTCAGTCATCACCAGCTATTGGCAGTGTAAGTTTCATTGTCTCCCCAAGTGTGATCTGCATCTGAGGAGCTCTGGTACCCAGCACACAGTGAGTCCTTTATGTGTCTCTTTTAGGTTGTGCATAGAGTAAAATATAAAAGTGCATGTTCCTATGATAGGAAGATGAGCCATAGAAATTCCATTATCAAGGACATAGATTGAGGACAACTGATGCTTTGCTTTACAGATTTGCATTTGCACAAAGGAAACATTGCTGGCCAAGGAGAGCATGTCTTTCCTGTGTGAGATTTTTCATCAATAGCTCCTTTTTTTCCCCACATGTCAGAAGTGGATTTTCTTGCTTTGTGTTTTGTTTACAGATTACTGTACATTTTTTCTTACTACCTATTTACAGTGTATACTGATTATGTTGGTGTTAGGACCAGGGCACATGTGATGCATAGAATGCATATTAGGCCCTATCTTTTGCACAGTGGTACAATCCAACCACCAGTGATTGCTTTCAAAGTTTTGTGCATTGAGCATACAGCTCAGGGCCAAGACATTGCCAGCATAAGGATCTGCTTTGTTTTGATTGTCCTTTCTTTATGACAAATAAAGTGGGTAATGATGCAATAATTGGGAGCTTAGTCCAACCCTAACCCTTAGTTTAACCTACCCCTAAACATAACTCTAACCAAAGATAGTCACTACCAATATCCCTGGTCAAAGAAAACTTTATGGCTTTGATGTGGGAAATGTAATATAGGTTAAGTATGAGGACATAAAATCAGTAGTGGCTGGGATGGGGCAAGAGGAGAAAGAAAAGAAAACACCATTGTGTAAAAATTAGAAGAACATATTCTGGAAGTGGACTTGGGGAAATTTGCTCAACATTGAGAATGCATTGAATGTCAGCAAGCTGATTATTTTAAACAACACTAAGATCTTAAATTTTATCTATATTTGTTCTATCATTAATGTATCTCTGGTAAATAAGTGTAGCTGTGAAAACAATAGTAAGTAAATCTGGAAGAGAGGGGAATGGCAGGTGTGGGTCAAGAGCTACCCGCAGTTAGAGCTCTAGATATGACTCCTGAGTAGAGCCACCAGGAGGCTCAGAACTTCAGCTGCTGGACAAAGGAATCCAGGTACTGGCTCTTGCTCTGGGATCACAGCTGGTTAGGGAGCTGCAGGTAGAGCTGGCACAAGGTCTGCAGGTGCAACTTCTGCATGGGCTGAGCCTGGCCCTTTAGTTGCAGGAAATGAAAAAATTGCCAACTTTCCATGGACTTCCTGGGCAAAACCCTCCCACTGCCTGTCAGAGGCAGCCATGTGCACCAACACAGCCCCAGGAAAGCCTCCTGACTGCATCCCCACACCAACTGCTGAGTGTGTCATACTCCTGAGTCACCCAGCATCTGGGCACTTTGCTGAGTTCCAAGGCCATCACCTCCCCACAACCCTACATCCTACACTCCAGAGATAGTTATCCTGTGCTTCAGTCTCTGTGGCTCCAGCTGGTCCAGGAGAAGCTCAGCCTGGGGATCCACATGGGCATATACTTCCAATGTGGCCTCCAGCACAGAAGAACTGGGGCAGATAGGGAGCCAGCAGAGTGAGAGACCTGGGCTTTCCTCCCACAATGCCTGCACATCTCACTTGTAGAGAGGGGTTCATGGACCTCCTGCCCAGTTGATACAATGTCCAGCCCCATCCTCACCCACCCACAATTGGGCAGTGAGGGCCCAAGGAGCCCTTAGTGGCTGAAAGAAGTCTCAGTGGGAGGGAGACCTTGCTTAGTTTTATCATGCATCTACATTCTGCAGGGAATCCGGACACAGTATCTCCTTGACCCTCCCCAGTGAAAGTCAGCTTGGAGAAGGTAGAGACTGTAATCTTCCCTGTCTTTGCACTCAAAGGCTCAGGGCTGCCACTCCATGAATATCTGTGAAGTGAGGGATCAATCAGTGTCTGTCCTGTGTCTCTGCAGTCTCTAGCTCAGGCAGTGATGCATTGCCCAGTTCTCTTTGCCTCTGTATAACTCCTTGTGCATGGTTTGTACCCACAACTAGGGAGGCCTGGAGACTGGAACAGTGGCTTTGAGGTGAGCAATATCTGTTCTGCTGCCAAGGGTTACTCTGTGGCCTCCCACAAACATTGAAACTCAAAAGGGCAGTGGTTCCACTGGCTCTGCTTACAGAATCTTGGTTAATACCCAGAAATGTGCTTCCACGCAGTGTGTCTTCATATATGATTGTGGGTTGTTAACATCTATCTGCTCTTCTTATCTGTCTGACAGCCATGGACAATTTGCCACTCTCAGGATTTCCTGTCATGGAGTGACTTTCCGATCTCCTTTCTGATGAACAGAACTGCATCCACCAAGGGTTGGTCACTGGGTGGGATGGAAGATCATCCATCAGAATTATCACAGCCTCTACAGCAGATCTTCATGGGGCCAAGGCCACAGCTAACTGCTTGGCATGGAGCCCCCATTTCATCCTCAGTAACCCTAAGCTCTCAATCCACTCATTCCTGACCTGTTTGGCACTGTAAACTAGGGTTGAGTGAGGCCCTTGCATAGGGCCAGGACCTGAATCCACAGGTGACCAATTCCCACTGGGCTGCTAAGGTAAGAACTCCCCTTCTCAGCTTTGGTGCCTATAGGTAGAGAGTTTAGCCCTGGAGAAGTCCAAGGAGGAGAGGCTGTGCCTGGGGTATCTATCCAGAAGGCCAGCTCTTTAGGCTCCTTCAAGCTATGAGGCCCATGCTTCCTGTACAGACCTCTACCAGGCTCTCTGCTGCCTGACTTCTGAGACTGTGAGTAGACATGGAATTGGTCTCCTGCACATGGCTTCTCAGGAGGTTTTGGGGCTGAAGCAAAGCCCACACTCAAATTAGTCCGCAGAGGGTAGTGGTAATGGGCTCACAGGAGGGCCCCTGCAGAAAAGGGATTCTCTTATTAAAACTTACATTTCACAAGGGAAACTTAGAAATACTAGCCTTCTCAGATCCCCTCAATAGAGAGGTTGAATAGAAGTCTATGTATGAACAAAACCTATGAGTCCTAAGACAGCCCACCCATTTTAGGGATGAGAGAAGGAGGCTCAGTCTGGATGTCCAGGTGCAGTAATGAGGCACTGCAGAATGTTCCCAAGATTCTGATGAAAAGTCCCCAGGAAGGAATTAAGTTCCTCTTCTATAGCCATGGAAGGCTGAGCCACTGTGCCCACTGCTCTCTTCTTGTGCTCATTTAGCCCAGAGGCTCCTGCAAAAGGCCCTGCAGTGAATGGAAAAATCCCATGAGACAAGTGCCAGAGAAGTGGACAGAGCCGACTGACATTTGAGGTGAGCACACATCTGGTGAGGTGATGCTGTATAAGAGCTGGGGACAGTGGAGGAAGACATCTTGCTAATGGTCCTTGGACACCAGGTCCAGTACATAAAATGAGGTACAATGGTAGAATTCATTCATGATAAGAAATGAAATGATTTTGTGTCTGTTCCCTTTCTCCTCTTCCATCAATATGTGTGCAGTGACCTTGCCTGTGACAAGGTAGAGGCTTAGTAGAGAGGATATGGTAGTTGAGCAATTGCAGTCCAGATTCCTTTGGAGCAAGACATTGGGCCCAGTGTTTGACAAGCCCTGGATAGAGGCGTTGGAAGGGTTAATCAGATGCAAAGTTCCTCTTAGTCATGTGTGGGCCTCCATACATTCCCTTCTGCTCATATTCTCTGCACTGGAGCCAATACCTCCTGTTATTGTGGTCCCCATTTCTGGAGCAGGGATGTGGCACACAGGGCCCAGGGTCCACCTCCATGCCAAGGTCCTGCATGCAGCATGGTTGGGGCAGTGCCCAGCAGCCAACAGGAAGCCTGAGACTCTGAGACACCACAGGTTTCACTTTGTGAACCCAGATAACCTTATGTTCTGCAAAGACTAACAGCTCTTTCCCAGACTTCTACCCAGGAGGACAAGAGATGACTCTGGAGGCTCTGGATAAGCATGATGCTGCCCTTCTCCTCCTGCCAGCCCTGTCTTGGGTAGGAACATGACAGGAGCACAGTCTCACACTTTCCAACACCTGCCCCTGCCCCAGAGCAGCTGCCCTCACTGCCTGTCCTCAGAGCCCTTACACTGATGATTTAGGATGGGAATTGTTTAGAAGAATTCACAGAGGTGGCCATGCCTTAATGTGCTGTCCTCTAGTTGGTGTCTCTGAGTGGCTGGTGGCTGAGCCTAGGGACTCCTATCCTGGGCTCCCACTTGTTTCCAGTGTCTTGGGTGTTGGGGCTCTTGGGCCCTGCCCTGTGCTGCCCTTGATTTTAGGCAGTTCCCTGTGAGCTTCCTGAAACATCTTGGCCCAGTGAACCATCCTTTCACTCATTCGTATGTGGTTTTCCCATGCAGGGTCAAGAGGCTGGGGCTTCAAAGCCTCAGAAAGCAGCACAGCATATTCACTGGTTACTCTCATGAGCCAAGTGCTGGTGAAGGTCAGCTGCCACCAGACAAAGTTGCCTGGTGACCAGAAGCTTCAAAGTTCTGTTTAGACCTGTTGCCAAGGAAGTTGTGTCATGTGCTGGGGTCCATAGCTGGGCTGCCCCCTCTGATGCCTCCTTTTTTTTTATTGTGGAACAAATTTATGTTCCTTAGAAATCGAAAGTGAAAAACTAGAAAGCAGAATGTGGCTTTATACTTTTCTTCACTTTGAAATATTTCATACAACAAACATCTAGATGCTTCAGAAGTGGCAGGCTGGGAACCAAGTGCACATTTCCATCCAAAAAGTTTTTTCATTGAGAATTAGGCTTCACTTAGAGATCTGTCAAATTTTAGGATGAGTTTCTTTCCTTGGCTTTTGTTAGTTTCATTTGAAATCCATTAGGGAGTATGGAAATGTTCCCAGAACAACCATAATAATTTTCTTTGAAGTATGTAAATGTTTCATGTTATAACCTCCTCCTGTCCAGGGGATGAGGATTCCTAAGAAGTTTTACTCTCATGGGCCTATGAGTGATTACTTATTCATCCTTAGATATTTAACTCAGCCACACACTGTAGCTCCATACTCTGACATCCAGTGGAGGGGAGAGCAGGTGGTGATTGCAAGGGGAGGCTTTCCAAGGCCATGGACATCATCACCCCATGCTGAGGAAGGACACATGCACATCACTCCTGGGGAACTTGTCTCATAGCCACTGATATCACTTCCAGTCCTCCATTCCCAAACAGACCATGGGCTTTGTGTCCCTCCTGGGTAGTTTGCCTTTCCTAGAGGTGATGGCCCTGAGGCTGATCAGGCAAAATGCTCTCTGTTTGGTCTCCTTCAAGCAGTGTCTCCATCCTGGGCTCCCAGTGTGCTGCCACCACATGCCATTGCAGGGCTGAACAAAACCAGCTGTCACTTGTTCATGCATCCCTCACCCATCTGCCGATGTCCATTTCTTCTGTTTCTGGCTCAACCCTTGAAAGCAAGCTGCCACAGCCAATCTTATACATGAGCTTGAGTGGATGCAGTCTTTCATTTTAAAGAAAAACAACTTAAATGTGAAATTAATGGATTATATTACTAGTTTATGGCTAACTAGAAATTAAAGGATTATATTACTAGTTTATGGCTGACTAGAAATTCTTAAAGTATCTTTGGAAGCAGTTGTTTAAAGCAGAGTTAGGTGGTTCCTTTTCATTTTGTTTTATTATGGTATACTGCACTATGCTTTATTATGTTACATTATGTTATATGTTGCCGAGGATTTTGAAACTGTATTTTCTGTGGTTTCTGATTTGATTTTGTATATTCAATCTGAGAAAATATAAGAATATCACATAACTCTGAGTAAGTTTGTTTGGAGAAAATTTTAAAAGGAAAACACAGTCTGTGATGTTGGTACCCACCTGTCATTTCAGTTCTCAGAGGTTGAGGCAGGGGGATTGTTGTAATTTTGAGGTCATCTGGGGTTAAAAGGGAAGATCAAGGCCAGCTTCAACTGTTTAGCAAAACCCAATCTAAAAAAAAGAATGAAAGAGTAAAAGAAAGAAAGAAAGAAAAGAAGAAAAAAATAAAAAGTTTAAAAATACAAAGTCAAATATCACCTGTGAATTCAGAATAAAAACTTATGTGAGTTTTTCTTGCAAATGTACTTTAGTCAGCACACCTAGCATAAGGTTTACCATCATGTAGACATTGATGTGCTGCCAGGTTTGCATTGTTTCAGTTCTTTGAATATTTTACAGAGATGACTGCAGATATGCTACTAAATATACTTTCTTAGGATTTGTGTAGCTCAGTGTGAAGACAATGTGATCATTACTTTTTTTCCTCTCCTAAATTTATATTTAGAATCAGAAGTTGATCAAGGGATTAGTATTTTTTGAAATAATAATAAGGACCATATAAAAGATACTCTTTTAAGTCTATGGAAAATAAAAATAATTGTAGAATAAGAGTGGTTAATGTACCTTGCACAGTGATTTCTAGGATTACTTAATGATCAATGATTTCATACATATGTGAAATTTTGTTTTTAAACATTTTAAGACATAGTCTTAGCAGTTTTCTGAGTTTCCCATGCTAGGGTTAAACCCTTCAGCATCCTTCTTCATGCTGTCAGAGGGCTGGGATTACAGGTGTACATTATTCTGAGTCGGCAATTGGCAAACAATTTTGCATACTCATGGAATAAAATATTTGACTTTGATCTTTAGACTTTGTAGAAAGAATCCATCTAGTTAAGCTATCTACCACATTCCTAATCTGCAGTTTCTTTTACAATGAGTAGGACTGAAAATCCTATTAACAATATTGGTAGGGTCACTGCTTTTTAACTGTAACTGTGGTCACCATGCGCTTCAGAAGATCACTCCAAATGCCTTCTTCTGGGGGACTGAGGCTTGGTATCCCCGAAGCACTTTCTCTTTTTCTCTGATCACTCATGGAAATTGATGATTGGGGTCAAATCCCAAGAAAGATGTGAAGGTTAAAGCTACTTGGGGCGCACTGCCCTCCAGAATGCCAGGCCAGGATAAAATATTGTTGCCTTCCCTTCTACTTTCCAAGGTTTTGTTTTGGTTATGGTTTAGGTTTTCCATTCAGTTTCTAGAGATTGAATACAGAGCTTTTGCATTTAGCTCCATTACATTCCACTTTTTAAAGTCTTCCTTTTGGTCTTTTTTGTTTTTATCCGTACCAGTGATTGAACTCATGATCACCTGCTTGCAAGGCAAGCGCGTATGCCACTGAGCTAATTCCCTAGCCCCAAAAGTCTTCCTTTTTTGAGGAGTTTCTCAATAAGTTGCTAAGTTGGTGAGTCTATCCTTGAATTTATGATGTTTCTGCCTCAGACTTCCAGATTGATAGCATTACAAGACACACCACCAGACATATTTTCATCCTGGTGTTATTAAAAACTCACTGGCTGATCAAGAAATGGGTGAAAATACCTGCAATGTCAGCATTCAGGATGCTGAAGCAGCAGGATTACTGGGAGTTCCAGACAAGACTGCAACACACTCTGATTTCAGCTCAGGGTAGATTGACAGATCGAGAACCTGAAAAGAAAAAGAAAAGGAAAATATAGGAAAGGACAGGAATGCATTGAAGAAACAAATTCAAATTCCTGCTGACTCTATGAGTTGGTTTGTCTCTGGGCTAGTCATTTTCATCTGTGACCCTATTCTTTCAGTATAAGACCCTTTTGACTGCTGTCACTTTATAATATATTTGGAAACCAGGTATTTTGTGCTTCTACATTTAATGTTCTTTAAATGGCTAGAGGATGCCACTTTGTACTTCCTTGTGAATTTTCATTTTTTTGTTTTGATTTCTAGGAAAATATCAGTGGTATTTTGACAGGAATGCTTTGAAAGGGCTGGTTGATCTGGGTAGCATGTACATTATCACAACAAGAATTCTTCCCATCCACCATCATGATATGTGTTTTCTTCTGTTATTGCTATTGTACTGCTTGCATCTATTTATACAAATTTTAAAGAACATGTGAGTATGATTAAATTTTTCCTGAGCATTCTTTTTGATGAATTATGAAATGAATTGTATTCTTTGTATTTGAGGTTGCAGTTTGTTTGAAGCACAGAGATATGAATTGTTTAGGACATGTGGATCTTGTACCCTGCACCTTATGTGATTTTTGAATTTGTTCTAAAAGGTTTTCAGTGGAGATATAAAATGAAAGGATAATATGAAAGGTTGTGTCCTCAGGAAACAGAAACAGTGCTTAATTCTTCCTTTCTGGTTTGGAAGACTTCATTTCTTATTATTGAGTAAATTCTAGGGCTAGAACTTGGAGTACTGTGTTGAAAGTTGCTGCAAGCCTTGTCTGGTTCCTGATCTGAGAAGAAAATCTTGCATCTTGTCAGCCTCTGAGCACGATGTCAGGGATGGGCATCTCATGTATCATCTTTGCTGTGCTGATTTCCATTCTTCCTATACATGGTGTGTGAGTAGTTCTTACCATGACAAAATGTTGAACTTCAGAATTTCTCAAAGCTATTTTTCCCAATCTATTGAAAGGTTAGCTCTGTCTCATTCTGTGAAAGTGGCAAGTGATGCTCAATGGTTTTTATAGTGGGATGGTAGTTGCATCACTGAGATTGAGCCGATTGTTGATCATGGTGCTTAAATTTTGCATGTGCTTGAAAATTTAGTTGACAAGCATTTAGCTGAATAATCTTGCTTATGTTCATTAGGAATATTGATCAGTAGGGTGTTTTCAATTGTTTTTATTTTATTTTTCAATACATTATTGTCTGGCTTCATTCTCAGGGTGACTGTCATCTAAAAGAAGTTGGTGTTGGTTCTTTCCCTTCAATTTCTAGGAAGAATCCAAAAGTGATTGCTATTTATTCTTTATTATACACTTGAAAAAATTCACTGAGTCATTTATCTTATCATGGGTTTTTTGTTGTTATTAATGAGTTTTGATTGTTGACACATTGCCTATATTCATTTGTGCTCTATTCATCAGTGTGTTTGTTCCTGATGGATGTGGGTCAGTGACACCAAAGGAAACCACATTCCCATTAAGGGTCACATCTCATTTTAACTTAGGGATGCAGCCATTTACTTTTGTATCTTCCAACTAATCCTAAAGTATATATTTTTGGCAGTAACTCCTTTCAGTTACTTAGACTTTTAATGCACAATGTTCTTGTTGGGTGGTTACTGCTGAAGGAAACTGGAGCTGATCAGGTGCCTGTCTATTATTTTAGGCTTCACAAAATGACCTGCCTGCAGTGTCCCCACCCCCTAACCTGCTCCGTGTAAACACCTGTCCTGCTCCACAGCTGTGGTGCATCCACATGTGTAAATTGAGATCTGCACCTGGATGGAAGACATTCCATCAGTATTGGCTGTGTAACACACTGACCTTTTCATATTGTGCTTCCCTGAGTGAGTCAGGGGGCCTCAGGCCTACAGGGAGGAGTTCTGGAAGCAGGGTCATTCCAGCCCTCTTCTGTCCAGTGTGCAGTGTATGCGGCTTTGCTGGGAAGCTGCCTTGTGGATCAGGAGGCCTGGACTTCACGATTTCTTGCCTCTGGTGCCAAGGTGTCCTCTACCACTGCCTGGTCCATTTTTCCCTGACATAAGATCTCCACAGAGATCTGAGCACCCCTGGACTTCCTCTTCAAGGCTCCAACTCAATGCATAGACTTCAGGTTTGAAATCTGTGACTATGACAGTCAACATGTATACATTTAACCTGGAAAATGTACTGCTAAGTCTTCATTATAAAAAGTGCGATTGAAAGACACCCGTATTGTTTTTTACTCAGTTAAGGTGTGAAAAATTAGAAACCATGACCGTAGCACACAGCAAAACTACTAAGTAAATTATAAACTTACAGGCACAGAAAATGCTGAGAGAAGGCCATGTTCTAGGCCATGTCCCCAGTCTTACTTGAGATGACAGAAAGCTTATGGCTTGGCCCTCTCTCCACCCAGCATTGAAGAGACACAGGTCCTCACAGCAGGCAAGGACAGGAGAGAGGAACTGGTGGATGGCAGACCACTCATCCTAATGGCCCTGATAGGTACATTGTGATCCCCTCTCACACAGCTGAGCCCTGGCTCTCTTCCTACCCAGACTTGTACTCTGTGCTGCCCCCCACACACACACACCTTGGGAAGAGGTGGCATCTCTCTTTGGTTTAAGTAAGCTGTCTCAGGTGACATTTTTTTCAAGTAAGGAAAATGCCATTTCCACCTTTATATGGACCTTGCTCTGCTTCTCCCACCCTTCTTCTGTCTTCCAAGCCTGCTAATGACAAGCCCATGGAGGACTCTGCCACTGGAGAACTATTTGTATGCCATTAATATATGCTCTATTATTACCAATGACAGATTTAGAAAAAGAAAAAAAGAAAATCTTGGTATATTTATCTACGTCACCAGGATTGTGTTAGTTCCCTGTGCCACTTCCCCACCCAAAGATGACATTGTATGATAAAGGAATTTGAGAGTAAAACCAAGAAGAGCATTCACATTTCCAGTCCTTTGCAGCTCCATTCATTAAGTGATGGGCAAGTCCCCCAGGCTCTGCCTCACTCTGCCTCTGTCCCTCTGGTTGTCTCATGCACATCTCTGTGTGTATGCACATTGATGGCAGAGATATTTCATTGTAAAAACTGAGATCTTCCACACACAAATCCATCTTGCATCAATGGTAATTTCATGATCAGATTCCTTGGCCTCTTCCTCTGTGGGCCCAGAGATACTGAGCTCAGCTTCCCTGAAGCTTTCCCTGCTTTCTGTGGCCTGCACTCGTGCCCTGCACTCTCTACCTGCAAGGTAGGGAGGGTCCTCGTTCCTTCATGTTCTAAAAGTGCTGTAAACAACAGTCTTGAAAAGAAAGTTAAAATGTAATGCAGATTTTATTTTTTTGTGTGTGTTGTTTTTTTTGCAGCTCTCTGTGTGGGAGAAACCTCTATTCTTAGCTCAGAGAGGTCCAGGGACCCTGTGTAGAGCTCTGATAGGAGCTGAGGGAAACGGTTCTGCTTAGCCCACTCCATTTTCTCCCCACTGCTGTTCCCCACTTACCTTAAAACCTGAAGTCAAATGGGGACACAGCACAACTCAGTGACGTAGCCCTGAATGTATCTTCAGTGGGATACTGCACATTTTGTACACTTTTTGGCCATATGAGCAGATTTCCTTTTGCATTGCAAGTGTTTGTCTCTTTCCTCACAAAACAAATGGAGAAGCAATTCCAACCTCAAAGATGAATGTATTTAAGTTTTATTTATAAACTAGGATCTATCTGGGACTGTCCCCTTTATCAAAGAAAAATATCAGTTAGTCTCTTCCATTAATGCTTGGACAAACAGAGCTGTGATGCACTGATGTGAAAACCTAGAGTACTAAATCACAGAGGCAGAAAGATCAGTGGTGGCTGGGGCTGGCAGGGAAGAGAGGGAATTGTGTCCAAATGGGAATGAGGTTGTGGGAAATGTTCTGGAACTGGGCAAAAATAAAGAATGTTCATATTGAGAATGTGTGCATGCCCCTGCCCTGTGTATGCTAATGAAAGTGAATGACATCCTATCATTTGTTTAAAATCAATTTATGCCATAATATTTAAAAGTAGTATAGAGGTAAGGGCAAGAAAATGAAAAAAAATAGTGGAGGAGATGGGAAACTCAAGTTTTCAGCAGGAGCTGGCCTCAGGGGAGTTGAGGAGCTGCCCCCTGCTGTGGAGCCCCTGTTAGTCATACCTCTGAGCTGACAGATGGGCTTCCTGGTGCTGGCTCTTCCTGTGGTCCCAGAGCTGGTGAAGGCACTGGAGATGGATCAGGTGCAGACTCTGCAGCTGGTCCTTGATCTTGGTTTGCAGCTGACCCTTCAACAGCAAAAGGGGAAAAGATCATCAATTTACTATGTCCCTTGCAGTGCAAACAAATTTCCCAGTGCCTGTCAGAGACAGCTCTGTGCACAAATGCACTATCAGGAAGTTTCCCACACTGCATCCATGCACTGATTCCTGTGTGTCTCAGAGCTGCAGGGTGGTCCCTTAGCCTTGTCCTCCTCACATACCCACAGACCTTACCACTCCTCCTCACCCTTGTTTCTGCCTCAGTGTGTTCACAATGCTCAAGCTCAGCAAGGTGAAGTTGCATTGGAGGGTTCATATGGGTTTGCAGCTGCTGCTTAGAGCTAAGAAGCAGGGCTCTGGTTCTGGAGGAGACAGATGTGGGGAGCTGAGTGTGAGGTCTGGTCCTAAATCCCAAACTTCTTGCCCAAGGCAACCTGCTGAGTTAGACACCTGCCTGCTGCTCTAGCTGAGGAGAGCCCAGTTCCACTCTATCTCCACCACCAGTGAATCAGTCTTGGTCCAGACAGCCCTGAGAGACTGACAGATGACTCCATAGGAGAGTCTGTGTACACTCGTGTGACCATCTCTCCCTTCTTCAGGGAAGCTGTACACACATCTGTGTAGTGCTCTCCAGTGGCATGTTGCCTTCATGGGGGATGGAAAACTGTCTGCTGTGGTACAGGGGTTGTCTTCCATAAGTATGTTAGAAGTGAGAGGACAGAGAAATGTGTCCTGTTTCACCTCTCCTCAGTCCTTAGATTGCTCAGTGACTTGCCACCCAGTACTCTGTGCTTCCTCTGGACTCCTCTTTCACTGTTGTGCATCCATGTCTAGGGAAACCAAGAGGGGGTCTCATGTACTATAATGTCAGTGATACCTTATCTGACCCCTAGGGTAGTCCCCACTAATGTGGAAGGTCAAGAGGGGAATAGATACATCTTTCCTAGCCATTGGACCGTGGTCAGTGCCTGGAAAAGTGTCTGTGCATGGTGTAGCTCTATTGTATATTCATGTACACATGGTACCAACTGGCTCCTTCCCTGATGTCTGAATGGCCCTGATGCCTCTGCCATCCCTCAGAGAATCTGGCTCTGAATAATACATCCCAAAGCCCATAGAGCAACTATCCAATCTCCTCTACAATGAAGACAGAATGTTTACTCAGTGTAAGGATCACTGAGGGAGAAACAACCTTTCCCATGGAGAGGGCATCTCAATGGAAAATAAATACAGCTACTCCAGCAGGCCTTCCATAGAGCCTTGGTTGTTGTCAGCAATTGCCTGGAAACACCATTTTGTACCATAGGGACCTATAAGCTTGCCCATAGGTACAGTTTACTGTTCTGAGAATTGCACTATTACTGGGTATAATTCTCAGTTCTCAGTGAAGTGAGGCTGAGAGATGTAAGCACATTTCAAAGACTCAGCTTTAGGTGGCCGAGTCACACTGTGCAGCTGAGAGCAAACTCACTATCGCACCATTGCGCTTGTGGGGTGGAAATGTTGGCCCTTGAGGGACCTGGGAAGGAAGAGCTGTGGATAGGGCAGCTGTGCAGAAAGTCCTGCTCCAGGGGCTCCATCAGGCTGTGCAGCCCTTCTGCCTGTGCCACCCTCACTGTGCAGACCACTGCCAGGTTCTACACTGAGTGATTTGCTGTCTATGATGAGACAGTAGGGAGCCTAGAGTTAGTGGCCCAGCCATGCCTTACTGTGAGTGCTGGAAGCTGTAGTAATACTCAAAGGTTAAATTTCATAAGGAGCAGTTACAAATAATAGCATTTTCAGATCAGTTGTGAACAAATAAGTCATAAAGTCCCTACGTGAAGAGTATCATCCCATGTGTCATGTGACAACAACACATTCTACAGATGAGAAAACAGGCTTGTCCTGGGTGTGGGAATGGGTACCTATATGTAATGACTCACAGGGTACTTCCGTGTGGTGCCGCTGAAAAAATTTGGTCCAGTTTTCTTAGCCATGAAAGGCTGAGTGGCTGTATTCACTGTCTGCTGGTACAATGTCATTTAGCCTAGTGTACCCCTAACCTCTGACCTGAGGGGCTGGATATTTACCCTGAGACATGGGCAAAGTAGCAAGGGCCTATATTTTGGATGAGTGCACCTCTTCTGATGTGATGATGTGTCAGAGCTGGGGATCTGATAGAAGCACAGCCATGCCAGTGCCAAAGGGATAGCTGGGCTCAGGAGTTACAGTGAACTAAAACAGCAGAAGTAAATCATGACAGGAAGTGAAGTGACTCAGTTTCCATGTCTCTATTTTGATGCTCCCATTAATATGTGGACAGTGACTTGGCACTTGGCCGAATTAGTGGCTGAGCAGAGAGGATGTGATAATTGAAGACATAGACACCAGTTTCCTTTGGATTACCACAAGCCTGCTGTTTACTATACACTGGAAGGAGGTTCTGAAGGTGTAATCTGACCCTGAAGATCCCCTGTCCTACTGTGGCTTCATTACAGAGTCCCCTCAGCTCACACTCTCCCGCTGCTGGCATCTGTTGTTATTGGGAGGCCCCACTGTGATAGACATATGTATATTGCAGCCCTGCAGGGACCTGATCCAGGCTGATGTTTGGGGCAGCACAGTTGGTGCAGTGCCTAGTAGTGTGTGAGAAGCTTCTGAGATCTCAGACAAGCAGAGAAGGGGGCCATCAGATCTCCCACAAAGCCTCCTAGAGATGTGAATACAGCACAGAGACCTGGCAGCTTCTGGAAGCACAGGCTGCACATAGAGCTGCAGGGTCTGCCCTGCACAGTGAACTTGGAGGAGTCACAACCTGTCTCATAACCCTGCCCCACCATGATATGGATGGTAGGGACACCCAGGCCCACTGAGCAGGTAGTCACTAAGAATTCTTCACTAGCATTTATGATCCAGGAAGACCTCAAAGCCACCAGCCAGCCAGGCAGCAGACTAGGAGGTCTCACGTTGTCTCCTTTGGGATTCCCTAAGTGGGAAAGGATTCACTTTTCTAGTGACAGCACAGAAGCCACCAGCCATATGATGAATCAGGTCCTTTATTGCAGTTCCCCATGACAGCCTTTCAGATAGCCCCTGGGGCTAGCTGGCCTGGGGGAAAGCCAGGCTGGATCCTTCTGGAAGTGGATCTCATCCACCTTCCCCTCCCCATCTAGAATTTATTCTTACATTGTGGTTCCCAAAACTCTGGACCAGCTCAGGCTCACTTATCAGCCCCCATGTGGCCTTCCTCAGAGTCCTAGTGAGATTCCCTCTACCTGGGATGCCTGGCCATCTAAATCCTAAAACACTACCATCTCTATTCCTGTTTCCTACTAGTGACTCATGGCCACCTGAGTGGGCTCTTGGGCAGCAGAGCTTTGTATGTACACAGGACAGTTCTTGAGAAATTAAGCAGTGAGTACCTAGATTCTGGATCGAAGTCCCTGCTTTAGAGCCAGATCAGAAGGATGTACCATCTCTCACTGGCAGTATATATATTGCACATGTTACATTTTGTGTCTGGATGTACCTCCAAAGCCTCATGTAGTCACAGGAGCACGGTTTTTCCAGAAGTCGCTGAAACTAAGTTTGTGATGGATTCATGGTCTAATGCTGAGATTAAGGGTGTTTGTGGCACACCTGCCCTAGGGTTGGTACCTGCTTACATTGCAAGGGATGAAAGGAGACTTCCTCTCCCCTCCTCACCTGTTGTTTTTACCATTTTCCACTGCCATTGTCTGTTGCCCTTGGCCATGTCCCACCCTGCCTTGAAGCCAGCAGGTAATGGACTGAAACCTCTCCAAACTGTGAACTAAATAAAACCCTCCCCTTTTAAAATCTGGGTGTCTGTTATTTTGTCTCACCAGCAAGAGAAAAGTAACTAAGACAGCACACAAGAGACCCAGCCTGCTATATGGTCCCATGCTCTCAGCCTCAGGAATTCTTGCTCACATTGCTGAATTCAGCTGAGTGTAACCCATTTCCCATATAGACCATGCATCTGATACCCAAAGGAGCAGTGCTGGCCCTGTGTAAATAGAGACCTGCAATTGACCTTATGTCTCACAGGCCACCTTTTAAGACTTGTACTGTCTGAGACCAGGCCTTTGACCTGTGAGATCATGGGGAACCTGGACTGACCAAACCCCATGCCGAAAAGATCCAGGCTCAGGGCTGCTCAGCTCCAAAGAGTAAGCTTCTGTCAAAGTCAGACTCCTGATGTGCTTGGAGTTGATTATTACTAGGAAAATTCCATTCAGAGAGTGGGCTTCATGCTCCATGGAAGCTATGCAGAGTAAAAGAGAACACCATGATGGCGGTCTGCAGCCAGGAGCTGGTCAGTGGTTTCTTCCCCACCACAAGACTCTGTCTACACAGGAAGGAAGCCCCCCTCCTCCTGGGTGCACAGAATAGAGTGTTGGGGTCAGTGACCCAGACACTGTGTGTGGTCCTCTCAACCCATGCTCTCTATGGCTGCTCAAACATGTGACCTAGCACTTGGTCATGGCCAAGGCCATGACTGTCTGTGTTGAAGCTGCCTCACAGTCTCAGAATAGCAGAGCAGCAGGTAATAAACATTCCAACAGGTGAGGAGTGGACCTGGCCCCCAAAAGGCAGAGGCATCTATGGAAGCTGGGCTCATTGGGAACCATACCCTAGGGGACCATATTCTGTCACCTGGAGTATGAACCCCATGTCAGGCAGGGTATGGTGGGTCCCAGGCACAAGATACTGTGAATTTCAGTATGTGGTCAAGGTTTGGGAGGGAGGTAGAGTGTGTGTCCAGGGAGGTTACTCTGCACCCTTTCACTTCATGCCAGGCTCCCATGGACAGGCAGAGAGACCTGGCAGATGTCGGGGGACCTCCCTTTCTGTTCTGTGAGCCTCAGGCTACAGACAAGAGAGGTAGCTGCATCCCATCCCCTGCTCTTCCAGAGGGCACTAATTTCATGGACAAGTGGCTAAATGACCTCATGACTGGTAAGTATTTGACTGAGAGCAGAATCATCATTGGTTGGCATCTGCCTGCATCTTCAGAAATTCAGGCTGCCAGTTGCCTTCCTTGCACCTGGCCATCAACCTGGTTGGTTCATTGCCCCCAGCCCAAGAGGCATGATTATGGAGGGCTCATGTCTCAAAGGAGTCTTGACAATTGTGATAAATGTTCAGTAATCCATTTCTCTGGCCCCTTTGTTTTGCTGACACTGTTTCATAACTACTAAAAGAACAGCATTGGGGGTGCAGCCTACAGAGTTCAATACCAAAAGTATACACTGCCAGAGAATAGCAGAGTGAAGACAGATTCGTGACTATTGGCAATTGAAGAGAGCTGCTGGGGTAACTGTCAAAACTGCCTCCCCAACACAAGGGCAGCTGGATTGTAACTGGAGAGACCTATTCCACCCATGTGGGGAAGACTGGTCCTCACCTCTAGAGGGAGACACTTTCCTGCTCTCCTGGAATCACATTATAGATCATGCTGCATTGTGCACTGTGCATCAAAACTGGTGGATTAGGTGGCTCATCTCTTTGAGTACCCACAATCCATGCTTGAGTGCATTTTGTGTCTTCCTCTAGCAAACCTTTCTGAAGCCTGTGTTTTAAAAATATAGTGGAAGCTGGACATGGTGGTGCACACGTGTAATCCCAGAACTCAAGAGGCTGAGTCAGGATTCTTGAAAGTTTGAGACCAACCTAGGCTGCACAGTGAGCTCAAGTCTAGCCTGAACTGCAAAGTGAAACCTTCTTTCAAAAAGACAAACCCAAACTAAACAAATGGTGGATTAGAACCCTTCTGAGTAGAGAACTTGATATTATAATGTGTGCATAGCTTTTTTCAGTTTAACTTCTCTCTCTCTCTCTCTCTCTCTCTCTCTCTCTCTCTCTCGCTCTCTCTCTCTCTCTCTCACTGGGGACTGAATTCATGGCCTTACGAGTCTTGCTTCCTTCCTTGCTCTTTCTATCTGTCTCTTGTCTGTTTCTCTGTCTCTCTGTCTCTCTGTCTCTCTCTCTGTCTCTCTGTCTCTCTCTCTCTCTCTCTCTCTCTCTCTCTCTCTCTCTCTCTCTATCTGTCTGTCTGTCTCTCTCTCTCTTTTTTTGAGTCTCCATATTCTTCAGCCTAGGCTTGAACTTCTGATGTTCCATTCTCAGATTCCTACAGTATGGGAATTGCAGTGTGCATAACTATGCGAGTTTCAAAGGGTGATTGTAACAAGCACTGTTTACACTAGATGACTCACAAGGGTGTGTGTGTGTGCTGTTTTGTTTGGTTTAATGTAATTTCTCATTTTTTGTTTTTGTTTTTTTGGTAGCATGGATCAAACTAGCAACCTTGCATTTTCTAGGCAGGTGCTGAACCTGCTGAGTGAAGTCCTCAGCCTAAAGCAGTGACTTCTATGGTTCTCATTACCTTGAGGATGTCGTCTGAAATAAGTAAACAATTTCAAGACGTGTTTGCAATTACTAGTAGTATTTTCCTTAACCCTCACCTTCCCAAAGAATGAATGCTTTACCCTATCCCCTCCTGCATAGCAGCTAACTGATTTGGGAATGTCCCCTCCTGGGCCACCAGTAAACTGGGAGGGTTGGAGGTTGTTCTTGACTGAATTGTCCATTGAAGCAACTTCATCCTGTTTGGTCATTGTTACCAAGTGCCTGCAAGAACTGTCATACCTCAGACACAGTGAACAAACCCAACTGCCCTTTGACCTGATTCATGTCACTGATGACTAACAAAATCCAAAACCCTGGTGAGTACACCTTTTGAGAGGTGACTAAGTTTCATTCATTCTTCCCTGGCATCGTTTCCTAAGCCCTGGGGTGAAATTTGCCTCATTTCCATACTGCCCCTGTGCCACACAGGTCACTGAATGTCTCAGCTGTCCTGACCTGGACTGGTACATGGTTCTCCAAGCAGCAGATGTGCAGTTCCCCTGCTTGCTGCTCTGACCACCGTCTGATGGGCATCATTCCTGGGCTCAAATTCCAGGGCAATAGCATATCTTGGCTTCACTTTCACACATGGCAGCCATGTAACTGGGAATGTGGCCTCCCTTACTCCCTGAGCCTGAGGGTAGTTACTTGAAATGGTACTATGGCACAGTAAGCTGAAGCACAGGATCAGTGCCAGGTAGCATGGAAAAATCCAGGCCCCTCTGTGTGGCACCATGTGGGAGCTGAGCACCATGAGGGAGGGCACAAAACAAGGGCAGGAGCAGGTGCTGTAGAAACCGCAGTGGTGGGCAGCCCTTCTCTGATGTAATACATGAAAGAGATCCAAACAAGAGCTCAACAAGTTCAATGCTATATAAGAGATATATAAAACCTCTAAGATATTAAAATTATATGCACAGACTGAACAAAAGAGAGGTTTGGAATTTCAGATCTTGAAGACAAAATTGTAGCTAGTTGTCATGAAAACAGTGCTATCTTAAAAATTAGCAAGAGACTATGAGAAATCAATCCAACAGGTACAAAATGCATCAAAGAAGAATTGCATGACATTGATTGAGGTCAATGAGAAATCTGGAGACAACACAAATACCATAAAAAGCTTCAAAAATAATGGAAGAAAACTTCCCAAGCATGAATAAAGAATTTTCCATACAAATAAGTGAAGTATAGAACTCCAAACTGACATAACCAAAATAAAACTACGCCTAGATATATGATATTCAAGATTCCAGAAATACAGCACAAGGACACATTATAAAATGCGGTTAGGGAGAAGTCACAGATCACTTATAATTGAAAGCACATCAAATTCTTAGCACTCTTTGTTGTAGCTTGGCATAACTGACGTCGTCTAGACCCTGCTTTTACCTAGAGCCCTATATTTAAACCAAGAGAATAGAAAATTACTCAGAGTACAATTCCTGTCAGAAAAGCAGAATGAGCTTCACCACCTGGAGAAAAATTACCCTGCTCAATGAAAGAAACACGATACAGGTGTCAACTAAAAATTAATGTAAGATTCTTAGCTTGATGGTTTCCAATAGGATGTCACTTTGTGGTTCTCTGTTTAAAAGATTTGTAAGTTCAGCCACTCATTTGGACTCAGAAATTGGCAGATAATTTATATGAGTGGTCATGAGTTCTATTAATCAAATTCCAAATTTATCAATTTGTATGCTTTGATTCCTTTATTTTTGTTCATGAACCTACCCCAGTCTTCTCACCACAAATACCCAAGTAAAGAAAAAAGGTGTAGCTGAAACAGAAGAAGTCCTGAAAGTTGGACAGAAGTACAAGTCCTGAAAGGAAAGAACATCCAATCTAGATTGATGTATCCTACAAAACTTTCAAAATTAATGGAAACATAAGATACTCCCATGACAAAGAACAACTGTACAAATATATGACTGAAAAACTGACCCTAGCAAAAGTAATGAATGTTATACTAGAGAGAGGTAAAAATGGCCACAATTCCAAGAAAAACACAGAAACAACCAGGCAGGACAAGTAATTAAACAGAGGAGAAAAGCAGAGGATCAACAGCAGAACAATATTACAATAAAGACAAATCAATACGTTAATGGTCGCATCAACCAAAAGAAATAGATGGGTGAAATGGATCAAGAAACAATATACAAAAATAAGCTGTATACAGAAAACATGTTTAATTCAAAGAAATTCAGAGATTGAAAGACAAAGGACAGAAAACAATCTTCCATGAAACAGAGGCCCAGAAAATAGCAGGACTAGCTATGCTCTTTGTAGACAATATGAACTTCAAACCAAAAAGGACCAAAAAGATAAAGAGCCTCACTACATACATGTTAATTGAAAGTTTGTAAAAGGATAAGATAACAATCATAAATATGTGTGCATCTAATACAAGAGCACCCAATATTATAAGGCAGTTTTTAAAAGACATGAAAATAATGCAACAAAGAAAAACACAATTGACCCAAGAGACTTCAATATCCCACTATCACAAATAGATGAACTAGACTAATAATCAGCAAAGAAATATGAAAGTCGAACTAAAACTATGAACAAATGAACTGAATTGATGTTTACCAACTATATGACCCAACATATTCAGAATAAACATTCTTCTCCGCTCTGCAGGGGAGGTTCTCTAAAACAGGCCACATAAACTAGTCCACAGAACATGCTGAAGTAAATGCAAAGAAACTGAAGTTACCCCATATATTTTACCTGACCATAGTGCAATACGATTGGGAAATAATTGTAAAAGAAGTTGCCAAAACTTCATAAATATATGGAAATTAAAAAACACTCTGCCAAATAATCAATGGGTCACAGATGAAATAAAGGAAGAAACTGGAAAATACCTATAACACAACAAGAATTCAGATGCAAACCTTGGTTCTCATGGTATTCTAACGTAAACAGTTCAAAGAGGGAATTTATAGTACTCAAATCTCACATCAAGAAATAGAAAGAGCATACATAAAGATCTACTGTTTTACCTCACACTTCCAGAAAAAAATGGCATGAGAAACCCAAAGTCAATAAAAGGGAGGAAACTATAATGATCAGAGAAGAAAGTAATGTAGTGCAGAACATAAAACAATAAAAGATTTAATGAATCAAAGAATTGGTTCATTGTAAGAATAAACAAAATGGATAAGTCCTTAGCCAACCATATCAAAAGAAGAAAAGAACCACTCAAAACCATTCATTGAGGAATGAAAACAGTAAGATACCTACAGGTCGTGTGAAAATTAAGAAGATCATCAGTATCTATTTCAAAAACTTATACTTCCCTAGGTTGGATAATATAGCAATGAATCAATTCCTAGATACATATGAATAGCCAAAGCTGACTCAAGAAGATATAAAAATTCTACATTATGGAGTATCTGTTAATGAGACTGAAGATCTAATTAAATTTTATCAGGCACTGCCTGGGTGGTGCATGCCTTTAACCCCAGAACTTGGGAGGCTGAGGTAGAAGCATTGTTGTGAGTTAGAAACTAAAGAGGGCTACAATGTGAGCTCAAGGCCACTCCAGTGCATAATAAGACCCTCTGCAAAACACATTAAAATGAAGCAAAACAATGACAGCAAAAAGGCAATTGACCAACATATAGAAGTCTAGGTCTTCATGGATTTACTGCTGAATTTTACAAGAAATGTATAGAAAACTGAAAGACTCTTTAATGAAATTGAAAGAGAAGCAGTTCTCCCTATCTCTTTCCTGGAGGCCAGCATTACACTGATACTAATACCTGAGAAAGACACAACCACAAAAAGAAAACTATAAACAAGTTTCCCTACTGAACATAGATACAAAAATCCTTAATAAGATACTAGCAAAGTGAATGTAGCAAATCATCAAGAAGATTCTAAAATCTGATCAACTTGGATTCATCCCAGGAAGGCAGGGATGTTTCAGTACATGCAAATCAATAAATTTAAATGTCCTATCAGCACAGGCAAAAGCAAAGGTCACATGGTGATCATCTCAATAAATGCAGAATAAGCTTTTGATAAAATCAAGCACTGATTTGTAATAAAATCCTGCAGTATGTAACAGTAGAGAGCCCTTATCTCAATCTGATAAAGTAGGAAAGACAAAAACATACCCAGCATCATACAAAATGGTGAAAAACTAAAAACTTTCACACTACAATTAAGAACAATAAAAGCATGATTCCTATCACCACTCCTATTCAATAAAGATCTGGAAACATTAGGCAGATCAATTAGACATAAGAGACAGATAAGAATAATCACATACCAGAAAGTAGGTAAACTGTCATTATTCCCAGATGACATGATATTCTATGTAGATGTCAATTACTCCACCAAAAGAATTCTAGACTTAACCAAATTCAATAATGTAACTGAACACAAAGTTGACAATCGAAAATCAAGAGCATTCCTGTACACAATCAACTCACTAAGAGAGAAGTTACAAAACCACACCCTTTACAATAGCCTCCAAGAAAATGAAATAGTTGTAATGAACCTAACAAAGAATGTCAAGGGCTTACATATTGAAAATACAGTACTTAGTAAAAGGATACTGAAGAGATTATCAGAAAATGGAAAGATATCCCTTGCCCAAACTGTGCATTGTTTTTTACTGTTTATGATTTCTTTTGATGTACAAATATTATTTAGTAAGATGGGGTCCCAGTGGTTGATTCTTTGAAGTTGATTCTTCAAAATTTGTGTTTTGTTCATGAAGCCTCATTAGTGTTTCTGTTGTAATATTTATATCTCCAAGCTAGTTTGACTTTTGTCTATTTCATAGGGATAGGCATGGACCCAGTTTAAGTCTTCAGTATGGGGAAAGTCATTTTCTTCAGCATTATTGAAGAGGCTATCTCTCTTGCAGTGAACATATTTGGCTCCTTTATCAAAGACAAGGTAGCAGACTGTGTTTGTAGTTGTGTCTCCATCTTCTAGTCTCTTTGATAGATTATCAGGTCTGTTTTTCTGCCAGTACTCTAGTGATTTTGTGACAGTAGCTTTCTAGTATTATAGCAAGTGAAGAACTGTAATGCTTCCTGACTTACCTTTGTTGGCCAGGAATGTCTTTAGTATTCTAGATCTTATCTATTTCCAAATGAATTTTAGAAAATTTTTCTCTATATTTGTGAGCTAAACTAATAGTATTTGGATGGGCATTGCATTAAATCTGTATAAGAGTTTGAAATATGATTTTTTTGAGTTTTCGATATCCTTAAAGTTAGTCCTACTTGCTTTTATGTTCACCTGATGTATCCTAAAATGTATGATCCTAAGAGTTTCAAACTATGGAGTTCTTCTTCTCAAGGATATCAACAATAATAGATATTTTCCCTATTTGTTTCAGACAGAGTTTCCCTATGCAGTTCAGGCTGACTGTGGACTGACACCTTAGTCCAGTAAATTCACAGTGATTATCTTACCTCAGCATTCCAAGTCCTGGGATTACAGGTGTGCGCCTAACACCTGAAAGAATTCCTGGTGTTATTTGAAAGATGAGGAAATAGTCATGAGATACACATGTACTCATTAACTGTCATTTCCCTAAAGGAAAAGTCTCCAAATTAACTCATAATACCACTGGAGTGTAGGGAATTAGAAGATGTGTTTCTATATTTTATGGGCTGGGGATAACAGACTACACTACTGAAAAAAGAAGAGATATCACAGCTAGGAATATGTGTCAAATATGAGTACCAATATTATGAACTCAGAGAGTATTCATGGAAGATGAAGAAAAAGACCAGTGAAAAATATTGAGAGACCTGGTGATGTTAGCCTTTTATGACTCTAGATCAGGCTTTATTATAATGCTGAGCATAACAAATATTGGAATAGTCAAATATTATGTGCGTTTTTACCTAGAAAATATTAAGGCTTGGCACTGTATCCTAGCTATGTTGTAGCTTGGCATAAATCATGCCATCTTGAGCCCTACATTTAACTAGTGCCTTGTATTTGACCCAGGAAAATTGAAAATCACTCAGTGTATAAGTCCAATAAGAAAAGCAAAATGAGCTGTAGCCAAAGAAAAAAATTTAACCTGCTCAAAAAAAAAAAAAAAAAAAAAAAAAACAACAAAAAAAAAACAGGATACAGGTGTCAGACAAAAATTAACATGAGATTCTAGCTACATTGTTTCCAATCGAATGTTCTTTGTGATTCAACTCTTTTAAAAACTCTTAACTTCCATTCCAGGACCACTTGTTTAGATTTTGAAATGGGGGAGGTGAGTCTGTATAGAAGTGGTTCTGAGCACAGCTATTTATATTCCAAATTTACTCTTTGGCTTCTTGGATTCCTATATTGTTGTTCGCAAATGGGATCTCAAGCTCCAGAAAGGTTTATTGACCCAAACAAGTACCTGGATTAACTACAGTGTCACCTTAAGGAAAGAGTAATAGTGAAAAGGAGAGAATAAAAAAGACAAACACCATGTGTTATGATACCCACCTCTTTACCCAGCATTTAAGAGGCTGAAACAGGAGAAAGGCCATGTATTCAAGGACAGACTACCTTACATAGTGAGTGCAAAGTCAGCCAGAACTAAAAGTGGGACTATGTGTTTAAAAACAAAAAAGAAAAATGAAAAATATAAAAAACTGAGGAACAGAGAAAGATGATTAAAAGAAAACAAAAATAGTGGAGCTGAATGAAAGTTGACTTAACTAAAATGGGAATTATGGAATGATGTGGCAGAGGAAAGCTGGTCATGAAGTGGCACCCAGGAGGCAGTGAAAAATACAGTTATAAATGGGAACTTTTGTGCTATATCACAATAGTGGCCTCCTTCCTCCAATACATCTGCACTTTACTAGACAGGAGGTCCAAAAGCTCATGGGAATGTCAAACTCAGAGCAAACAAACAGGTTGAAATCAAGGCTTTGAATCATGGCCTTTAGCACATGTTTCATATTCAAATTAAAATAGGAGAAATATAATCCTACCCTATTTGATGGCAAATGCAGCAAGTTGGTTGGCTCACAACATTGAAGAATGAAGTCACAAATCAAAAGAAGTTCAAAAAGTTTTCTTAGAAAAAAAGACAGAATAGCCCTGCCTTTGCATGAGTGGTCTTCAATGTTTAGGCCACAGATCTATTGTCAGGGGTCATTTATACAGCAAAGTCAGAATATGAGTACAGTGTGGGTCTCAAACTACAATCAACCTATAAGCTTATAGGTGCTTAACTAATATTATTCAGAAGGGTAACAAGGCACTGAAAAGATATGCAGAAAGAGCCAAGGCATTTTGTGGGAATGAAAGTCCAGTTGTTCTGATCATTGAGTATGGTAATAGATGGACTTCCTGGGGAAGGTGGTGGTAACTGTAGTACATTTCAAGCTATTGTTTGTTATAGCAGAGCTCTAACCATTGCGCCTTATTTCTGTTCTTTTTGTGCTGCACTGCCTCCTCTTTCCTCTTTCCCCCTTCCCCTTCCTATCCATCTAGGTTAAGATTCAATTTCCTGAAAGTCCATAAAAGCTTTAGGTTTCAGTTTCTTGTAACCCCCTTCCCTACCTGGTGGTCTATAACAAAATGTGTTTTTCTTTAGAAAATGCTTAACTTCAAGGAAAGTTCAGGAAGTTCTGTAAAGCCCAGATGCTATTGCTGTCAGTGATTACAACATTCCTGTGGTTTTCAGCTTTAAAAGCCTCTTCCCACAACTGTGAGGAGCACAGTCTTTGGGTAGATCCTAAGGAGACTGTGCCCCCAAGCCTGGAAATAAAGCCTTTGCTCCCCAAATTTTAATTTCTTGCTTCTTTGGATTTTATTCTGGGGTCTGAGCTATCACATTTGGGGGCTTTTCTGGGATGGGAACAAGACCCCAAACTCAATTCTGAACATTTGAAAGTAAGTACTCTGGAGGGTTTGTTTGGGCCATGGTCACTTTGTATTTTTGTACTTTTAGAGGGGATGCCCTCAATTTGGGGTGCAGGGAGCTCCTGAGTCCGGAGTCAGTTGGCTTTGGGGAGTACTCCGTCCGTTTGTGACTCTGCCTCAGGTAGCGAACTGCACCATTGACTAGTTCAGTAAATCCCTCCAGAAATACAGAATTGATTGACTTTTTGAGCAAAGGCCATTTTATTTGCTGCAGTGTGTCATGTCTTTTATGTTTGGCTTTGTGTCTATGTGGTCTAATTGTCCTTTTAGTCACCTGACTCTGACAGAACATTTTCTCCTAGGAACCACTTCTGCAAGCCCAAAGCCAACCAGAGCAATTTTAACCATTCTCTTGGTTTCATTAATAATTGTTCTTTTCCTTCTGACCCTGTCTTTGTCTCTTAAATTTCCTGACAGGAAAAGTAAACCAGCGGCATTGCCAGCCATGGGTCATCGGTCATCGGTGTTTTTCCAGTGCTCCCCTCAGCCTTGTGCTTGATCACTTCAAATAATTTAAGTGATGAGCTGAGAGATATGGGGAAAAGGTTCATTAGGGCAGATTAACAACTTTTGTCACACAGGAGTGGCCACTGGGGAGCCAAGGGATCTGGCCCCCTTCTGGATCTTTTGACCTGGGAACTGCACAGATTGTTCACCAGTATGTGTTTGGGCCCCCTTCTCATCCTGATCAAATTGTCTATATTCAGATTTGGATAGATATAATCTATGATGCCCCCTCATGGATTAAGCCCTCTCAGGATGGAGTTCTAGCAGGCCTCAAACTGAAGACAAAGGCAGAAGAGGCGGCACCTGGACCCAATGCACCTCCAGTATGGCCTCCAAGTGAGGACCCTTCTGACACACTAGACATTCTTCCCTTGCCCCCTCCCCTGTACCCTGCCCCTGGACCCCACCCTGACTGCACCACAGCATCTTATCCAAACCCGCTGCCACTCATGGCAGGAAGGACCTCCAGAAATATCCCGAAGCAGCACCACTGTACTCTTTGCAGGAAGTCCCCACCCCCAAGAGGGGGCTCCATGTTTGTGTACACCTCCTTGTCTTTCTCTGACCTCTAACTGGAAAGCTCAAAACCCCCCTTTCTCAAAGGACCCAGAACTCTGATTAACCTTATAGAATCTGTTTTCTCTACCCATCGCCCCACTTGGGACGACAGTTAGCAGATCCTGCACATTCTTTTTATGACCGAGGAAAGAATGTGTATCTACATTGTAGGACAAAAGGGAGTTTGGGATCTGGGTGGATCTCCACCTGCTGATCAGCAGAGACTTGAACACCTATTCCCTTCCTCTCGACATGAATGAGACCCCAACACGGATGGAGGTAAGAAGGCTCTTGATGATTATCACCTGAGGCCCCGAGACACACTTTGTGCCACTGTTAACAAGTGTACCAATCTGTCTCCAGTGAGTGAGGTAAGACAGTTATCCAATGAGTCTCCTGTTATGTTCTTGGAGCGCCTCCTAGATGCCTATAGATTACGTACTCCAATTTATCCAATGGCATCTGAAAACACTCAAGTGATTAACATTGCTTTTGTGTCTCAGTCGGACCCCCATGTTAGGAAAAAGTTACAGAAACTTGAGGGATTTGAAGGGATGCCCTTCATCCAGCTAATAGAGATAGCACAGAAGGTTTTCAACAACAGGGAGACCCTACAAGAAGCCACAAATAAAAAGATGACTAAAGGTTTGGAATTGCTTGGTGAGAAAGAAGCTAAAAGATTGACTAGCATTGGGAAAAAGGAGGTTAAAGGCCAGCGGCCTCCTTTAGATAAAGAACAATGTGCATATTGCAAAGAGATGGGACATTGGCATGAAGATGGCCCAAAGTTAAAGGCAAGCTAGAAAAAGAGGCAAAGGCCCTGTTGTCTCAACAATGAGGAGGTCAGGATCGACACCACCCCCCAAGCCCTGGATAACTCTTCAAGTGGGAGGGCAACTGGTGGACTTCCTGGTCAATACAGGAGCCACCTATTCTGTGCTGACCCGACCTTTAGGAAAGCTAACCAAGAGTTCAGTCAATGTAATCAGAGCTGCAGGGAGATGAATATCGTACCCAAAAGTGACAGCTAGTATGGCTTGACCTGGACATAAACTGGTCCCAACATGATTTTCTATGGGTTCCTGACTGTCCAGACCCTCTCTTGGGATGAAACCTCCTCCATAAATTGCAAGTGCATATTGACTTCATTACACATGAGCCAAGACTAAAACTGGGGGTGGATACAACTCTGGACTCAGAAGGCATCAGAGGGCTAGCTCTTGTCCCAGAAGAAGAAAATTACCGCCTACTGGGAAATTTGTCAGGTGTACCTGTGCCATTAAAAACTGACTTAGAATTAAAATTATTAAGCAAATGGAAGCAGGAAATCCCAGAAGTTTGGGCTGAAACCAATCCCTAAGGGCTAGCAATTAACCAGCTGCCCCTTGTGGTGGAGCGCCTACCCTAGGGACGCCCCATTTACAATACCCATTAAGCCTACAAAGGGATCAAAGCTTGAAAAGGGATCAAAGTCCACATTCAGAGATTAAGAGAAAATGGTATCTTGATTCCTTGTGTCTCTCCATGGAATACACCTCTACTTCCAGTCCAGAAGCCAGGGACAAATGACTATGGTCCTGTACAGGATCTCCAAGAGGTCAATAGATGAGTATTGACTCTACACCCAATGGTGCCTAACCCTTATACTCTTCTTAGCCTCCTCAATCCAGAGAATACCTGGTACTCTGTTTTGGACCTCAAGGGTGTGTTCTTCACTCTGCCCCTCGCACCAGTGAGACAACTCCCATTTGCCTTTGAGTGGACTGACCCAGATTCAGAGTGAAGGAACAGCTGACCTGGACTCGCTTACCTCAGGGCTTTAATAACTCGCCCACCTGATAAAAATGAAAAAGACAAAAAAAAAAAAAACACCAAAAAGCAAAACCAACAAACAAAGGGGCTGGGGATTTAGCTCAGCGGCATAAGCACCTGCCTTGCAAGCAGGCGGTTGTGAGTTTGATCCTTGGTACCGATAAAAATTAAAAAGACAACAAAACAAAACAAAAACAAAAAAGAACTCGCCAACCCTTTTTGATGAGGCACTAGCCAGAGATCTTTTGAGATTTAGGGAAGAACATCCCGAGATGGTGCTCTTCTAGTATGTGGATGACTTGTTGGTAGCCTCCTCTTCATTAGAGACATGTCGAGAGGCAACCGAGGAACTGTTAAAGACTTTGGGGTGATTAGGCTATAACATCTCAGCTAAGAAGGCCCAGTTGTGGCACCAGACTGTGATTCACCTGGGCCACAAGTTACAAGAAGGAAAAAGAACTTTGTCTAGAGAAAGAGTCCAAGCCATATTACAGATACCAACTCTAGAAACTAAGAAACAAGTACGCAAGTTTCTGGGAGCTATCAGGTACTGTAGGCTGTAGATTCTAAATTTCATTGAAATGGCTCACCCACTGTATGACTCTCTTAAGGGAGAGACCCAAAAGCCATTAGACTGGACCAAAGAATGTAAGCAGGCCTTCTAATAGCTCAAACAGGCCCTGACCGAGGCTCCAGCCCTGGGACTCCCTAATGTTACCAAGCCATTTACCTTGTTCATAGATGAGATCATAGACATTGTAAAAAGAGTCTTGACTCAAGACATTGGCCCTTGGAAAAGGCCTATAGCCTACCTCTCTAAGAGACTCGATCAGCAGCAGGAGGGTGGCCCCCATGCCTAAGAATCCTAGCCACTGTGGTGATGTTACTCAAGGAGGCTAAAAAACTCACTTTTATACAAAAGATTTCTGTGGTGACCTCCCACAGTTTAGAGACTCTTATCAAAACCCCTCCTAAAAAATGGCTCTCAAACGCTAGAATTTTACACTATCAGGCTCTGCTGCTAGACCCAGAGTCAGTAGATTTCAAAACTTCTGGAGCTTTAAACCCAGCCACCCTTATGCCCGATGATGACCCAGAGAGTCAAAATACACTTCTCCATGAGTGTGCTGACATCCTCGATCTACAACAGAACCTACGGGTTGATCTCACCAATCAGTGTTTGGGAGATGCCAACAACTATTTCATCAATGGAAGTAGCTTCATCCAGAATAGCAAATGAGCGGCTGGGGCAAGAGTGAACACCGAAAAGGAGGTACTCTGGGTTAAGATCTATTGTACTGGGTATGATCCTGGAGTTAATATTAACATTCTATATAAACCACCAAGAAAAGATCTTGTATTTCAATACAAAAGGGAACGCCGCCCAGTGGTGGTCCCTACTCCAATAAAGGTGCCAAAGTCCGTTCCAAGCCGATTCTGGAGGCACACTTCAATGGCCCCAGTGGCTGAAGCTCTTTGTAATGGAATTCTATATGATGCAAACCAACCCCAAGTAAAAATGTGCATGTGGAAAAAGAAAGGGGACCTCAAATATTGGATCAAAGTTGAGGTGCCTGGTCCAGATCAAACACCATTCCAACCTGCAACCACTAAGAGGCCACAAGAAACTGGCCCAGTGAAGTCTAGGCAGGAACTTACACCTTTGTTAATAACTGGTGCTGAGCCTGAAATCCCCATGCCACCCTCAATGATGGAGATATTCCAGCCCTTAGAAATAGTAGCTGAGCTAATTAATGGCTCCATTGACAGCGGTCTGACAATCCCATGTTGTCTATGTCTGTCCCCTGAGCCTCCCTTCTATAAGGGTTACATCACAGTCACCAGTAAACTAGCCTCCAGTGCCACCAGGTGTTATATATTTCTCCCTTAATCTCTGTGGAAAAGTACCAGTCTAGAGGGTTTAAATGGGACCTATATATATCACTGTAGCCACACGGCTCCTGAATATTTTGATCTCTCCCATTCCTATCACATTACAGGGTCTGGTAATAATACTCCCATAGTGGCCCCAGCCAGCAATTGGTGGGCTTGTACTTTGGGATGGTGCCCCTGTATTGCTTCAAGAAAGTTTGCTATTGGCCAGAATGAAGTTTGTGTGCTGACCCAGATCCTGCCTAGAATTTACTGGCATTCTGAAGAAGAAGAAAATAGGTTCCTCATCTCTACCTACCACCAAAGAGAAAAGAGAAGTCCAGTTCTTCCTATTATGGCTGGAATCAGTATATTCTCAGTCCTCGGGCTGGGAGCTGCCTCCCTGGGAGTTAGTATGCACCATTACAACATGTTATCGAAACGAGTAGATGAAGGAATGAAAGAAAATCACAATGACATTGAGGCCTTAGAAAGCTCAGTCGGCATATTAGCTGAAGTAGCTCTCCAAAATCATAGAAGGCTAGACCTCCTACTAGCCGAAAAAGGAGAATTGCATTTGGCATTAGTGGAACAATGCTGCCTGTGTGCTAATAAGTCTGGGATAGTAAAACAAAATTTGGTCAAACTCCAGAAATGTCTACAGGGAAGAGAAAAACTAAGACAAGGAACTCCAAAGTGGATGGAACAAATCTTCTCCCTCCCACCCTGGATGACTAGTATAATAGCGACGTTACCTGTGTTATAACTTGGGCCCCAGTATAAAATCCAAGGAGGCAAGAGACTGAAAATTTAGGTGGCAAAGGCTTTATTTCCAGGCCTGGCAACCAGTCTCCAGGAGCCAATTTGGAGACTGTCCCCCAGAGACTGAAGGGAGGACTTTAAAAACAGGCTGGAGGAAAAGGGGGGGGGGCAAAGAAACCTGCAGAGCCATCAAACTTGTTCACCCGAGTCTGGAAACTATATTGCTGTCCACTTAGCTCTGACAATCTCTGGAGTTCCTGGTGTTTCTCAAATTACTCCCATCCTACAGACTGACATTATCTCGGAGGGGCACATCTGCAGCAATATTTGGGGAAGAAAGTGGACAGTTAATTATCCCAGGACAGCTCGTTTTCACTAGTGGGTGTGAAGAGGTCAAGAGTTACAAGAAGCTGAAACTTAAGTTTTACAAAGATCTGATATGCAACTCATTTGATGCATACAGAGCAAAAGGAAAGCACCGATTGGGGTTTGGGCCATAGTATTTCCCGGTAATTTCTTTGAAGCTAAACAGTTCTTAAACTTTGGGGCAGGCTCATTTTATGACAGATCATCACCGGGTCAGGAGGAGGTCACTAGAAACCCAAATTCTTTATGGCCTAGATAGATAGGTGAGGGGAGAGGGAGGCAATAAGGCACCATACAGAACAGAAAATGGCGGTAATGTGTCAAGGTCAGGGTAAAGGGTTAAACTCATACACAAATCTCTCTGCACACAACAAGGTTACTTTAAACAAATGTAAATTAATGGGCCATTCTAGTTTTCTTTAGCTCTTTAGCAGAGAATAGAGGCACCTAACAGTGATTAACAACCCTTGTTAGCTTGTTTTAGCACAACTTCTGTAGTTTGTAGAGGGCAACAATGGTTAACATATCAATTAGGGGAGATTCTTGCAATTCTTTACAGAGGAGAGTGTTGCTCAACATATCAATTAGGTCACTTAACATATCAGTTAGGGAAAAAGGATAAAAAAACATTTAGTAAGCCACTTTACAGGTTTGCTATAATACACATATAACGAAGCTATTTTCTTAGAGTACAACACCTTGTCCTCTTGTTATGATTCTAGTATTAGTTACTCTTGGCCCCTGCATAATCAATAAGCTGACTATCTATATCAGATATCAGATGCAAAACATAAAATTAATGATGGTTAGACAGCAAACATACGAACATGTTCCCAGAGGCCCTTAAGTAATAATAAAATAATAAGGCCAAGGATATGGCCTATGTTACAACATCAGAGGGGAATTTTATAGCCTAGCTCTAGCCATTGTGCATTATTTGTGTTCTGTATGTGCTGCACTGCCTTCCCCTTCACTTCCTTCCCCCTTCCTATCTATCTAGGTTAAGTTTCACTTTCCTGAAAGGCCATAAAAGCCTTAGGTTTCAGTTTCTTGTAACCCCCTCCCCTACCTGGTGGTCTATAATAAAATGTGTTGTTCTTTGGAAAAATGCTTAACTTCAAGGAAATTTCAGGAAGTTCTGTAAAGTGCAGATGCTATCTAACTGTCAGAAATTACAACACTTCTGCAATTTTCAGCCTTAAAAGCCTCTTCCCCCAGCTGTGAGGCACGTGGTCTTTGGGCTGATCCTAAGGAGACTGTGCCCCCAGGCCTGGAAATAAAGCTTTTGCTCCCCAAATTTTAATTTCTTGCTTTGTTGGATTTTATTCTGCAGTCTGAGCTATCATATTGTTTTTCTCTTTAAGAGGCATGTAGACATGGTTACTGCATCTTCACCTTCAGGTCTGGCTTTCTTCAGCTGTGCCTCTAGCAGTGATTGTTGTATTTAGTTTTTTACATTGATTCCTTTGAGGATCCCTTTCCTCTCTGACTGTATATCAATTTCTGTGTACCTTGGCCTCCAGTAGTAAAATCACAATACTATATGAATGAATAAAGTGATACTTACATATTTAATAAAATATTATTTAATAGGGGCCTGGGTTTTAGCTCAGCAGGCAGAAGTACCTGCCTGGCCAGTACCAGCTTGTTAGTTTGATCCCCAGTACCTAAAAACAGTGATTTATACTGCAATGAAAGAAAATAATTTCATTTGTGAGGATGTAGATGAACAAAATTTTCAATTAAATCTGTCAATGACAAATTAAACAGTAATAATAGTCGTATTTAGAATCTAAGGCTGTTCAGGCTGGGTATTGAACTCAGTGGTACAAGCACCAGCCAGGCAAGCACAAGGTCATTGTGATAACTCGGACCCCACAATAATATTTAAGGAAGCAAGAAATTAAAATTTAGGGAATAAAGGCTTTATTTTAGGCCAGGCCTGGTGACACAGTCTCCAGGCAAATTTGCAGTCTGCGCACCTCCCAGCTAAAAGGCAGGGCTTTTATCTTGTAAAACCACAAACAGCTGCTGGTCTCACAATGTAAGGATGGGGGCTGGGGTGCACTACAGAACAAGATCATGGCGATTACATTGGGAAGAACAAAGTTCAGGTAACAAGCAGATTTTCCTGCAAACAAGCAAGATTTCCTGTAAACAGGAATCAATTTTGTTTCCTTCAGCAGAGAATAGAAAAGTCTAGTAGCAGTTACCAACCTTTGTTAGCTTATTTTAGCACCACATCTGTTATTTGTAGAGGGCAGCAATGGTTAACATATCAATTAGGTAAGATTTTATAATTCTTTACAGAGGAGAGCATTGATTAACATATCAGTTTGGTCACCCAGATGGAGAAGGAATACATATATATGGTATGGCCATGTTACAGGTAATTTGCTATAACACAAATATAATGAAGCTATTTTTTCTAGAGTATAACAGTCATGAGTTCAATCCCTGGTACCGAAAAATTTTTCTACAATTCTAAACCATGTAGTTATATGAGCATAATTATTGAAATTGATAGTTGTTCATTCAACAGCTCAATTTTTCTTTTGCGATCTACAAAATATCCACAGATAACATGGTAAGTATAGTGAAGATATACTGTTCTTTATACTATGGGTATTTGCTGAGAGTGGCTTTTAGTTTTTATTTTTCCACATACTTGAAAGCTGAAAATGTTTGGTGATGCTAGGTAGAGAAACTGTGATAATTATTTTTTCATTTTAATCATATATTTCACTATATCCATTAAGTACATTTTATTTGCTACAATTACGATAAGTGAAGTTGACAAATGATTCTTAATTTTATGGGCAGCTGAGTTAGTTAGAAATATAAGCAATCAGACAGTGATATAGGGGAATGAAACTCCTGAACTACTATGTTGGGTATGAGTTTAGGTTCTCTAAAATTGAAGAATGAATAATTAAGAACAATGGAAGTAAGAGCAGAATATATTTTTTGTGAGAAAGAAATTGAGAGGATTTTGCTCTAGATGGGATATTTCAGCACTGGGAGGTGGGACCACGGGTCTCTTTCCCCTCTGCTATGCAACTTACCTCTGGCATGAAAAGAGTCCTAATCAGCTATGTGCACAAAAGCAATGCCACCTTTAAGCACCACCCCAATGGAAAACTATATGTATGCCCCCACATGACATTTTTACTTTGTATTCTCTCTTTTACCACACCAAAAATCCTATCATTTGGTTCCCTGACGACTAAGGCACATTGAGTGACTCCTGGGAATCCCTCCCATTTTGAGTCCCTCTTCCTTAAAACCACCTCTTTCTTCCTCCAGGACAATTTACTTGCCACTGCTAATCTGCATACAACAGCAGCCTTACTCACTGAACATGGGTGAGACACCATCTGGGTTTTTTGTTGTTGTTGTTGTTGTTGTTGTTGTTTCTGTTCCTTAGCAAGCTTGTGACAGAAAATCCATCCTGCCATCCCCAAACAAGGTTACTAGTTTCCACACCCCTTAGGCCACATGGCTGGAGGTAACACTGAGATTTTTATGTGCTGAGATCCTGCCCTGCTCTCATGGTTACCTGCCAAGAAGAATGAGTGTTGGGATTTTGCCTGTCACACTTTCAAAATAGATTATGATCTCTTATGTTGTGTGTGACTGAGCACAGCTTCCACATTCCTTGGGGGAGCTACAGCTCTTAGTTCCTGAGGTGAAATTTTTCTCTCAGCTCCCTTATAATTCAGTCATGGGGACCACTTCCTGTCCTCCAGAAAACACACCTCTGTGGTGCCTGGTTCGTAACCTTGGTGCTTTTGGCCTCTAAAAGGCTACAACAACCAAAAAGCTAGTCTTTTATTTAGGCTTTTGTCAAAATGATCAAAAGTTGGCAAGAACCCTTCATCTTTAGGCCTTCTTCACTGTAAGGACGTGGTTTTCTCTCACTTTGTCTTCTGTGATGGCCCAAGTACTCCTGGCTCACTCTGCTCCACCAGGATTTCTCCCTTCCCCTCACTTATGATGTGGCTTCTGTCTTTACAGCTTCTCCCCATATCTCTCATACCAAATCCCCCTGCTTTCTCAGCCAAAGGTTTCTATGCCCCCTGCATTATCCTCTCCTCCTCCTTCACTCCCCAGGGTCTCCAATCCTCCCTCTAGGGTCTCCAATCCTCCCCCTAGGGTCTCCAATCTTTCCCCTATGGTCTCTAATCCTTCCCCTCGCATTTCTCACAAGGCTCTGACTTCTCAATCCCCCTGCCTTAGCCATCTGTCCCATCTGAGGTTTCATTTTCTCCTTCCCCTGCATCGCCATTTTCTCTGCCTGCCCACCATACTCAGTCTCTGGTATTGCAGACTTCTGGTAGGCCAAATGCTTGCCAGCACCCAAGTTGATTACATACATGCACCTGCTGGGCTCATCTCTACTGCTGTTTTGGGAACAGGGTGGACCTAAAGGGTTAAGTAATATTTGTGTTCCTTCTTTTTAACTTTCTGAGCTACCTCAGTTTAAACATCAATTAGGTTCCTTTTCTGGTATTCTTATTTCAAGACATATCTATTAATTGATCTATAAGAAGGTTCACTCTACTCTATTTATGATAGTTCAATTTGGCCAAATATATTTGAGTGCATTCTAAATTTATAAGATGATTGTCAGTTTATATATCTGTTGTCGATTTGTCCAATTGTCTGCTCTGTTAGCAGCCTTTTCTTTTTATTTGAGCTCAACAACTTTTTCCTCAACATTTATATTTTCAGATCATGTAATAAAGGTTTATTTGGGTAACAGATTTAAAAGACATGCTTTCACCTAGGTTGCCAGCAGGTCAAAATGATGCTAAAATTGGTTAAACAAAATCCCTTGAGGTGAGGCAACATTAAACAGCACTCCAATTGATAAACAAGAAAGTGACCACCTGGGAACTTTTTTTAAAATTTGTTTTAATTTCAAAGAGATTAAAACAAAAGAGCAATTAACAAATGAGATTCGAGCACAACAGTTTAAGCAGCACAGTATTTCAACACAAGACAACCTGACATATCAGTAACTACCATAATGTCTCTTTCATTGAAGGAATTGAGTATATTTTCATACACAATTATATCAAACATAAAAAAATATTATAAAACTATCAAAGAGCATGAAAGTATTACAGATTATTCAGAACCAAATAACACAAAATGAACAATGGTTACTGTATTATCTCATTGTCCATAAATTTTTTGTTTATACTATCACAAATAATACAATCAATAAGATACAACAAGATAGAACCAATGGGAACAGAAGACTAAAACCATGTTAGCACTTCAAAACAAGATGATATTAAATCAGCACTAGCTATTATAATGTCTTGTTTTCTTCAAAATAGCTGTTCAAATAATCATAGATAATACAGTAACCATTGTTCATTTTGTGTTATTTGGTTCTGAATAAAATCAAACAACCCAGGATGAAACCATTCTGAGTAATGAATGGGAATATTATAAGGCTCCAAAGCAATGCAATGGGGAAGCATGATTACTACAAACTCTTTTGTACTCTTACCATTTCTCAAACTAGGGATACTATATGGTATTTACACATGGACAATCAGGTAACTTTAACCAGGTCAGGTTCACTGATTGTAGGTTCAAATAAACTCTATAGCCTCATGGGAGAAAGCTCAAGTAAAATTCACATTACAAAGACAATTCATTGTTGCTGATATGATGGTATATTCATACCTTCAAATATGTTTTGTCTCATATCTAGATGTCTTATGACTTTTTCTTTTGTTCCAGCCTGGTGATTTAGATCAGGCAAATACAAGATCACCAGTCAAATAAAAATTTTTAACAGAAATTTATGTAATGTAATAGTGAGCAGTCTAAAATATGTCACAGATTTCTGCAGTGCTCAAATGTTAAACACCCATGGTTAATAGAAAATAACACTTCCATTTAATGTTCTATTTTAAGTTTACTGCTTGTCCTGCACTGTATAGTGTTAATCTTCTGGATGTTAAACGGCTATAGTTAAGAGATAATTATAAATTCCCTTTGGATTCCTTGTGCTAGGATACACCAGATATTTTCTAGAGAAAATAACGTTACATCATGCAGGGGGCAACAGAACAATGAGACCAGGAGTGTGGCTGAGACTGGGGCAGCAGCCAGGTCAGAGTCAGTCCAAGCCCGTCTGTCAGCACTGGCTCAGCCCTTAGGATAGGGATGCATTTGCTTAGTGTTTTGTCTAGAGGCCTGACCCACAACAGGAGGTATCTGTCTCCCCCATGGTTGCAAAGTATCTGGGCTTTTGCATTGGCCATTTCTAGGACTTAGTCCTATCTCACTGCCTATATATTTCTAACTAACACAGCTGCCTATAACAACAGGGATGGGACTCAAAGGAGCAAGGGATAAATGCAGATTGCTTATAGGCTTGGAAGAGACAATCACCTCCTGCTCTGACAAAATCTCAAGACAAAAGCCAACAGAAATACAACCAAGTGCTAAGGACCAATAGTCCAAATAGTTCTCTATCACAGTGAAGAAGTCAAGACTCACCATCCCAACCCCCCTACAGGAAGAGTCCCTGCTGTTAAGCAAGCCCACTTATTATGGGACTTGCTTCCCCATTTGTTCCTAATTGAATCAATTTTACCTGAGCAACTGACCCTATTCGTTGAACACAGCTCTATCCCGCCTTATGCTCACCTTGCAAATTCCCATTCTTCCTCTCTTTTGACCCATCTAACCTCCTGTTATAACTCTAAATAAAGAGTCTTTGGCAACACACTCAGGACCCCTTCTGTCTCCTGGACAGAAGCTCCTTTTCTCTCAATAAATATATTCCATTCTTAAACTCCATCATTCTAAACATTATTCTTCTATTTTAGAAAACACAAACTCATACCAGACATATAGTAGGTCAGGAGTTTCACTCCCCTGTATCATTAATATGAGCCAAATTAACATTAAGTATCTTT
Organism: Cavia porcellus; assembly: GCF_034190915.1. Taxonomy (NCBI): domain Eukaryota; kingdom Metazoa; phylum Chordata; class Mammalia; order Rodentia; family Caviidae; genus Cavia; species Cavia porcellus. The sequence goes on along the minus strand of NW_026947518.1, from coordinate 488,370 downwards.
ACGATTTGTCTGAATGCTTTTCCCTTTTTCTGCAGTTTTAAGTCATCAATACAACTCACAGTAGTTGTATTCCTGGTAATGTATAAAGTTGTATACATTAGTCATTATAAATGTAAAATAATTGGTTTGAGTGTATAACTTAGCAAGAACTAGATATTGCCATGGCAGTAGGTTATCTCTTATAAAAGTGAAGGTTCACCTAAAATTGTTCAGAACAATTTCTACATTACTGGCTGCTTCAACAATTTTAAGATACATAAACTGTATTTTTGCCTTTTTCTAGAAAGTTTCTATTATGTTATTGAAAGAAGTCTGTACACCTGTAGGACCCTGTTTATATTTTGATGCTTTTCTGCATTGAAGTTTGTATGAAGATTTATTTTTATCTTAGGATGAATGTCACTGCATTGACACTGATGGAGTTAAGCCACAGTTTATTACATTAATTTCAATTAGATATTCATAGTATTGGTCATATGAATTACTGAGGAGGTACATAGATAAGAATCAGTACTGCTAGAATTTTCTTGTGCAATAGAGAAGCAGAATATAAGAAAAAGTAAAAGTGGTCTTTCTACTTAAGGAGTGTGAAGAGCCAAAAAAAAAAAAAAACCCAAGGTTTTATTTATTTATTTTTTTGACTGACTATGGGGTTAGGGGTATGTGTGACTTTGCCTGGATGTGGAGATTGAAGCAGACATTTCTGTCAAGCAAGGAGCTGATTGGAATTTTCCTCAGGGGCCTGGGAAAGGAATGAGGAAGTTTTAATCAGGGAAAAAGTGGAATTGGCCATATGGTTAGCATCCCTGTTTGGGACTTCCACCATGCTGAACTACAACCAGGATGTCCTGTACTCATTCTAGGGCAAAACTGTTTCAAGTACATCCCTCAGTTTGAATGATGAGATAAAAATGAAGAATTTTTGTTATGTGTCTTACTCCAAGGCTGGAGGTAAACCATTCACAAGAAATATTTTGAGTCATAACCTTAATAAATTGTAGATACCATAACAAAAATTACAGATCAGTTCACTTTCAGAAAACAGAAGCAGCACTTAAATGCAGGCATCAAGGCCTTCAATGCAAGAATCCCTGAAGAGGTGAGATCAACATTAAGAAACACAAACTACTATTCATTTATCTGAGTTCAGTAAAGAGAAAAATTTATAATGGTGTTGCTACAGGGAAAAGAAACTCCTGATCTACTGTGTCCAGTATGAGTTTGTTTTCTTTAAAATTAAAAAATAAATTTTAGGAACAACAGAATTTAAGAGTAGAATTCATTTATTGGGAGAAAGAAAGCTGTCTGAGAGAGAGAAGGGGTCCTGAGTGGGTTGCCAAAGACTCTTTTCTAGGGACTTTTATAGAGTAAAATAATTTGGTGAGATGAGTTTAAGGTGGGAATACTTGGAACTCATAAGGCAGATGGGCATAAGATGGGACAGAAATATGGAAGCCAATAAAATTAATAGTTCAGGTGAAGTTGATTAAATTGGGAACAAATGGGGAATCCTGTCACACAGAAAGCAGGCATTCTTATGTAGTAGTGACTCTTTAATTAGGGGGTTCACAGGTGACTCAGGACTTCACCGGGATAATAGGAATTATTTAAAGTATCAGGCTTTAAGATAGGGATACATTTATTTGAATAGTGACTGATGATTTCCTCAGAGTGCTAGGGAAGTATTCTGAATGAATCCTTACAATATCAATGCATTTGCTTAATATTTTGTCCTGAAGTTTGACTCTTACCAGGAAGTATCTGGCTTCACCAGAGTTGCAAGGTATCTGGGCTTCTGCATGGGCTCCTTGGAGGACCTAGCCCTGTCTCAATGCCAACATTATTTGACTAACTCAGCTCAGTATTGTTTGGGAAACTGAATACAAACATCTTGTGCTCTGGGTGAATGTACTGGGGATGACAGTGTGCAATGTATTTGCCAGTGTTGTCCCTGATTGACATCTTTTGAAATTCAGTTTTACTTTTTCTTTTTATCCTTGAAATAAAATGGATCTGGAAATAAAAAGCCTGAGGTAAATCTCTTTGGTACAAGCACTCCTCTGTGGATATCAGCACTGAAGGAGACAGCCAGCTCCAGTCTATCATTTGGGATCCTCTCTTGCAGGGAGGGGTTCCTTTCCCTGTTTATTCTTGACTCAGAAGGAGGGCAGTAGAGAAAGACTCAATCAGTCATGAAGATGTGGGCTATGTGAACTGTCCAACCAGGTGGGCCATGACAGGTGGTCTCTTAGGTCTTTCTTGTATCAGGGCATTATTGACCCATTGTGAGCACAATACTGGAGCAGAATGTTTGCTGGATCTCATTTAGTCGTTTCAATGTCATGTGGCCTGACTAGAAAGGAACCTGGGAGATCTTCGAGCCACAGAATGGTGAGGTTGTGGATGGGAGCCAACAAATAGGGTGCAAAAGGCCTAAACCAGTTACAAGTGATTACAAGCAGTTTCAGTGTCTCAATCCTCAGGTATTTAGTTAACTTCAGCTCCTGAAGTCCTGCAGCATTGGCTGTGAGTCATCCATTGTGCATTTTGCCTCTTTCTGGTGGCAAGAGTGACACTAATCTTCTCTTTGACAGCAGCAGATTTCAGTATCAACTTTGAAATTCTCTGCTGCCTTGGCACCTCCACAAGCTCAGTGAGGGAAGGAGCTCAGGGACACCCTGACTCTGATGCATTTTGTAGGTGCTTCAAAAAGTAGTAAGGAAGGTCTCTGCTCTCATCGCTGTGAGAAGCAGGCCTGGAGGGTCTGATGTTTATAAATGTCTGTGATATAGGGCCTTATAGCCACAACTGCTCTCCTTAAACTTGTGCTTTGTTGTATTTAGAGTGATCTCCTAAATTTATATTATATTCTTGTGTTTCCATCCTCATCACAGGTGTTGGCAAAGGTATTGAGTACTCAAAGATGTGTAGTGATGTGCCTTGGTGGAGGAAGGCTTCCCAAACACCTGGTGAACTGCTGTGTATCATACAGAATAATGCAAAGAATTTTGAACATAATTATTTTAGGTGACACCTCTGCTCATGGACTGTTTGTGAGAACAGCCATGGATTTTTGAATTCTGAGAAAAATAAAGCAGATATGAAAGTGTTATGAAGGGGAGGGTAAAGTGTGCTTGCTAAGGACAAATTCCAGCATCACCTGCCTATTAAACTCTCATTGAAAATGCCAAAATTTATGCATTTGCATGGATACATGCATATGATATTCTTCTGAATGGAAAGGAATAGGGGTGTCATCTCTGAATTAACAGCTGACTTAACAGCTTGGCTGATAATACACATTGTTTACATATAGAAATGCTCTGCAATGGACTTTATTAAGTGGTGTAAAATAGAAGCCCTAAATAGAAGTTGTGCTGCAGGCATATCCATTGTTAGGCATGAAGGTTTTTCTGTGTAGTGTAGATCAGAGCAGCATGGAAAGGATGTGCAAGTGATTGGCATGATACAGGGTGTCAATAGCAGGATTTACAACTGAGAAGATCTTTACCGAAAGTCAAGTAGTTCTTAGGGTAAGCATGAAGTTAAAGTTGGCTTCTGATTTCTTACTTGAGATGAATAACACTAGCTCTGTCAATAATCAGTATTCCACATACATGTTAAAGCATGAATTCTCTGTTCCATAATTCAGATCCAAATTTGATTTTCTCTAATTGTGTGCCAGTGTCATGAAGTAGGAATTTGAATCCTTTTTTTTTTTTTTTTTGTATCAGGGATTGAACTCATTAGCTCATGCTTGCCAGGCGGGTGTTTATGCCACTGAGATAAATACCCAAACATGAATGTGTTTTCTGTATATTAAGGGAAGTATCAACGTTCTACATCAGAACATGTTGAAAGTTCTTGGAGTGTTACTATATTGTATGAATATAATTTTTAAAACAAACCAATGATGTTTTATGCAGTCAATTTTCAAGTTTCATTTTTTTGTGAGGTTTTGCAGTCAGGATCTTTCTCTCTATTTCAGACAGCTCTGTAACTGAGGCTGGCCTCAAACTGAAGGCAGTTCTCTTGCATTAACCTCACAAGATATATTTGTTATTTTTGAGTGAAAGTTGATCACTTGGTGGCATTGAGCTATAATTTGCAATGTGTGCCTTGTTTGAATGTTTATACATTATTTACATACACGGTTTTCCATTATCATTTGAGTTATTATTTATGTACCATATTTGATGTTACTTATGTTTTCTTGTATGAAACTAAATTCAAATTTCAAAATGCTGGTTAAGTAAATTAAGAACAAAGGGCTCAGTGACCTAAATGAGATTTGAAGAGATATCACCTGTAGTCTATTAAAGTGATTCATGAGACATTTGTCTACCCCTTTGCTTTGTGGATGCTGGTTCTGCAGGCTCCCACTGTGAGCTCTGCTTTATGGACAGTGCACAGGGACCCTTGAAGTGACTCAGCACAAAAACCAGTGCTCCTATTTGGCTGTGAGTTGCAATCTAGAATCCAAATTGCTTTTTCAAAAAATGTGTCTATACATAAATTTAATCACCAAGACATGGAATTAAGCTTTGAAGAATTTGGTCTCCATTCAGCTGTGATGTTTGGTTTTACTTTGTTTAGTTTAGTTTTGTTTTATTGAGACAGGCTTTCACTATGTGCATCAGCTGGATTTGAAACCCATATTGTGCCTACAATTTCTTTGACTTCACAACAACCCTTCTCTCTCAGCTTCTTGAGTGCTGGGATAATAGATATGCACCAACTCTGCTTTTGATTCAGATTTTTGTGAGCAAATTTAAGATATCCCAGGCCTTGAGTCTCAACCTTCCTTTGAGAAATATATGCATGAATCTTTAGTATCATACTGTTATCACTTGGCCACTCAGCAGTTATCCTCTAACATCCCTTGGAAAGCACATTTGTTTATGCACTGACTATGCTGAGCGTCATTGGGGCAGTTGTCATTTTAACCAATCAATTCTTGTTTTGAATACATTACAATAGTCACTTTTATATTTCTTGCTATTTGATAAAAACTAACAAAAATATGCAATTTTTGATTATCTTTTATTTAAACAATTTCACTGGTAAGGACTTATGTATAAAGCCCTAGGCTAAGTGTGATTCCTTTAGTCCCAGCATCAGTAGAGGATGAGATTAGATGATCACGGTGTTGAAGCTGACTTTGGGAGGCAATTTTGCTATATGATCTAGCAGAATGTGTGGCAGTTGCTTTTATACCTGCATTTGAAGTTTAAGGAAACAGGTAAGTTTAGGTCAAGAATATAAATGTAGGATGGGATAACTGAAGCAAACTGCAAATCATGATTTTTTGGCTCAGGAAATGTGCTTTTCATGGTAATTTGTGCAGAAGTTTTAAAAATGCCTGTATTAGAGTAAAACATGAATGAAGAGTGAAACATGAATGAGCCAAGCATTCTATGTTCTGAATGCAGAGGCATTAACAAAACTTTTTTACTCAATGCTATTGTTGGTGCTTTTTATAGAAAATAAGATAGGGTAACAAAGCAAGCAAAAAGGATTATATAAGATTTTCATACTCATGCACAAATGAAGAAGCCAAAAAACAAAACAAAACAAAATTAAAGGAAAAAGAATGAAGAAATGATCTACAGGATAGGAGATTGCATGTTACTCCCTGACAGCTAACTTGTAAATCCAATAGAAATATGAAATGAATACACACTTTTCAGAACAGGTACAAATTGTCAAGAAATACCTGATGAACTATTGATCATTTATGCACAATAGAAAAATGTGTATCAGTACACCATCTCATTGCAGAGACAAATCACCACTAGATCAAAAGAACACTCATGAGACAGCAGGAGAAAAGAAACTATTTAACTTTGTTGGTGGAAATGTAAGCAAGTATTTCAGCCACTACTGAAGTCAGTGTTCAAAGTATCCAAATGATTAAACATAGTAAGTCCACTAAGTGCAGTCCTTGCATTAGTGGGTCTCATACTCAAAGATCTAAGGACCCACTGCAGTGATTCATGCATATTCCTGTTTACTGCAGCAATAGTCACTTTTCTGTGGAGAGCAGCAAGCAAGCAATGCTCCATCACCACCAATTGCCAATGATGAACAACAAATACTCATCAGTGTACTCTGTTTAGTAAATGATATGATATTTTACTATGAAATGGGCTCTAAGTTAGGTTTTCATAGTGTGATAAGCATGATAATCATACTAATGTAACAAGGCTATCACTATTACAATATGCTTATTGGATTTGAACTGTTTTTCTTTTGGAGTAAACATTTGCTATGAAGTTCAGGTTGGCTTGAGATCTCTTTATAACCCAGAATGGTCTCAAACAATTCTCCTGCCTCAGCCTCTCAAGTAATTGGCTTACACACATGCCATCAGGCCCAGTTTAGATTTGGTATGTTAAATGCATATTCAGTATTTGTTTTTATTTCAACTGTTTTGGTTGTTAAAGTATTTGCATTTATTAACTCGAGCATCTATAACCACTGCGACATTATTTAAGTGGTAATGTGCATACCACCAGCCTCATGACATTCTCTCCTGGGTTCAGTGCTGTCAGTGTACTGCAGTGAGACTTATGTGTACAAATGTACATAACAATTTGTTTTTCTACTTTCCTTCAAAAGATTTTAAAATTCCCTGATATAATCAATAACCTTGTCTACAGTTTGATGCATATGCCCACAGTTAAGTACAGTGTAGCACACACACAGGAAAGAGACCACATAGTTCCCATGAGAGTTATGTCAAGGCCCATGAGATGACAACTCTGTGGAGATATGTGTTCCTGATTATTACATTTGAATGAGCCTCAGGTTTTCTCACTGTTGTTTATGTGAGGTAGACCAGATGACTACTTTAAGTTGTGGAGTAATATAACGTACTTTTTTGTTTTTAGAGGATCAAACTCATGACCTTGAGTTTGCTAAGCAGATGCTTATGCCATTGAGATCAATCCTCAGCACCCATAAAGTCTATTTTGGAAATTAAGTATCTAAAGAACTACTTTGGTGGTGTGGCCCACTTAGTAATGTCAACTTGGATCACCCAGTAAACTGAGGCACCGTGGTTTTGGGCATAGAGCATCCATTGAAGGATTGTTGCAAACACCATCAAAGGAGAAATGGAGGGGAAGAGGCTGGGATGTTGATTCTCATGGAGAAGTTGGTATCACAGTTTTCCAGATATGAACACAGACGTCATCATCATCATCAGAGGAGGAACCCAGGACCTCATTTGTACTGTGCACGGCTACTGTTTTCTTTTGCAGATATTGGCCCTCATCCTGAGCTTTTTGTCTTGGTTCCAGGACTGATTACTCAGCCTGGCACACATGCTGTGCCCAAGTGCACAGACTTTGTAGCTTCCAACACTGAACTTTGACTATTCCTAGTACACAGCCTTGATAGAGACTTGCATGAGACATTGACACTGCCTCTATCTCCAGGTAAACTTGTGGTGGCCCTTGTCATGGGCTCTAGGTGTTCAGTAGGACTTAAGAAGTATGTTGTCATAGGATTCAAATTGTCAGCTGGATTCTTTAGGTATCTAGTAAGTGGACAGATCTATACCTCTCTAAATCTGACTTTTTGGGAGTGAATATTTTAATATATTTTTTCAATTATAAGTTCCATATTAAATCTCTTTCCTTGCAAAACCTTACTACAAGAGATGGGAAAGGGGAAGAGGTGACATTTTTCAGACATGACAAAGTTTTTTAGTTAGCTAATGTTCCATGCCACTTGTCTCATGTGGAGAAGCCCAGCTATATCAATAGCTTGGTTTTGAAGACTGTTGATAGATTCTCTATGGATATTAAGCCATTGCATTCTGTGTTGCATGCTCAAGAAGCACATGGGTTAGCTACCTGCATGGTGCTTCCTGTCAGCTGAACCTAGCCTTGTAGCCTATGCTGTCTGGCCTCTGTGTACTTGAATTGCCAATAAAGGATGCAGACACAGATGAAGTCATTTTATATTGACAAATAATTTGCAAGTCTATGGGCATATTATTTCCTGCTGTTGCATCTTTAACTTTCATGACAAAGAACATCAAAAGAAATTTATGACCATCAAGCCAACCCTGCAAAGAAAACTGAAAGACAGTTTAGGTACTCATAGAATAAAACTACAAAGCAAGGCAGACATTTAACGAGTATGGAAAGATAACATGTCAACAGTAAACTAATATATAACAGTTATAAACATTAATGTGAATGAGCTCAATTCACCAATTAAAAGAAACAGACTGGTAGAATGGATCAAGAAACAATGGCCAATCGCATGCTGTCTACAAGAAACCCATCTTACCCAAAATGAAACTCACAGACTGAAAGTTGAATGATGGAAGTAAAAAAAATAAAATAAAATAAAACAAGGGTGGCTATTTTGTTTGCAGACAATGTGAATTTCAAACCAGGAATGATTCTAAGACATAATGAAGGTCACTACATACTGGTTAGAAGAAAACTTCAAGAGGAAGACATAACTATCTTAAATATATATGCACCAAATTCCAGAACACAAAGTTATCCAAAGAAAGTATATATAGAAAAGAAAAATCAAATAAGCAACAACACAATTCTAACAGGAGAACTTAACACACCATGAACACCAAGAGATAGATCAACCAGACATAAATCAGCAAAGAAATAACAGAACTAAATCACACATTTAAACTAATGGACCTGATGGATATATACAGAGTGTTCCTCAGAACAACATCAGAATATATATTTTTCTCAGCATTACATGGGATATTCTCTAAAATAGACCATATACTAGCCAACAAAATATTTTTAAATAAATGCAAAAGAGTTGAAATTATCTCATGCATGTTATAATATCATAGTTCCATAAATCTAGTAACTAATGATAAAAGAAACTGCAAAAATCACACAAACACGGGGAAATTGAATAACACACTCTTGAGCAATCCGTGGGTCACAGGGGAAATTAAAGAACAAATTAAACAATACCTAAAAGCAAACAAAAATACAGATACAACTTACTGGTATGTGTGGGATGCAATAAAGCAGTCCTCAGAGGAAAATTTATTGCACTGACTTCCCACATCAGGAAAACAGAAAGAATACAAATAAACAACCTGATGGTACACCTCAAATATCTAGAAAGACAAGAGCAAGTGAAGCCAAAATCAAAAGAAGGCAGGAAATATAAAAATCAGAGCAGAAATTAATGCAATAGAGACTAAGAACACAATCCAAAGAATCAATAAATGAAACAGTTGGTTCTGTGAAAGAATAAATAAAATTGATAAGCACTTTAACTCTCCTGTTTAAAAAAGGGAAGAAAAGGCTCAAATTCATGAAATAAGGAATGCAAATGACAAAATCACAACAGACTCTGGGAAATACAGAAGATCATCAACACCTATTTTAAAATTGTCTATTTTCATTGGTTTAATAACACAGAGGAAATGGACAGATTCCTAGAAACATATGAAGTACCAAAGCTCGATCAAGAAGATGTAAAAATACTGAATAATTCAATCTCTATTAATGAAATTGAAAATATAATAATTCTCCTTACATACAAAGAAGAGCCCAGGCCCAGATGGATTCACTGTGGAATTCTACAAGACATAATAAGGAATTTAATAGCAGTACTCCTCAAACACTTCAATGAAATCAAAAGAAAGCAATCCTTCCTTAATCATTCCTGGAAGCAAATATTATTCTAGTTTCAAAATCTGAGGAAGACCCCACTAAAAAGAGAACTATATGCCAGTCTCCCTAATGAACACAGATGCAAAACTCCTCAATAAAATATTGGCAAACAGGATGCAGCAAATCATCAAGATGATACACCACAACCAAGTGTGATTTATCCCAGGCATGCAGGGATGTTTCACCATATGTACATCAATCAATGAAATCCACCATATCAGTAAAAACAAAGGTAAGAATCACATGAGCATTTCTATAGATGCAGAAAAAGCTTTTCATAAGGCGCAACTTCCATTCATGAAAGAACCTTAAAGAAAATTGGAATAGATAATCTTTACCTCAACATGATAAAGGTCATCTGTGACAAACCAACAGCCAGCATCATATTAAGTGGCCAAAAGCTGAAGGCCTCTATGTTAAAATAAGGCACAAGACAAGGATGCCCCTCATTACTGATCCTATTGAAAATACTACTGGAAATACTAGCCAGAACAATGTGATAATTGACCAAAATTAAAGGGGTAAAGATAAGAAAAGAGGAAGTTAAATTATTATTATTTGCAGATGACATGATACTCTACATAGAAGACCTTCAAAATTTCATTGGAAGTATCTAGGAGACTAGATACAAGAAATTCAGGGAAGTAGCTGGATACAAAGTCAATACTCAAAAATAAATACCATTCCTATATACTAACAACAAAATCATTGAGAGGGAAGTAGGAGAAGCCACACCCTTCACACTACCACCCCAAAAAATGAAATACTTTGGAATTAACCTCACAAAAGAAGTAAAAAAAATCTATATAAGGAAAATTATAATATACTGAAAAAGAAATCAAAGAGAATGTCAGAAAATGGAAAGATATCATTTGTTCATGCATAGGAAGACTAAATATTGTGAAAATAGCCTTTCTATCAAAACTGTTATACAGATTCACTGTGATCCCAATGAACATAGTATCAACATACCTCATATATCTAGAGAAATCACTCCTAAAAATCTGGAAGCAGAAGAGAACTAGAATAGCAATGACAATTCTAAGCAGTAAAGGAAAGGCAGGAGGCATTACAATCCCTGAGGTGAACTTATACTACTAAGCAATCATGGTAAAACCAACATGTTATTGGAATAAAAACAGATCTGAAGATCAATGGAATAAATTAGAAGATATGACCACAACTACAAACAAACTCAACCATCTTATCTTTGATAAAGGGGCCAAACATGTTCACTGGAAGAACCACAGACTCTTTAATGAATGGTGCTTGAAAAACTGGCTCACTATAGGCCAAAAACTAAATCTAGACCGATTTCTATCAAAACGTACTAAACTAAAATGTAACTGGATTAAAGATATGAATATTATAACAGAAACACTAAATCTGTTGGAAGATAAATAGGGTACAATTCTTGAAGACATAGGAGTAGGTAGAGAATTCATGAAAAAGAATCAAACCACATGGTAAATACTTTCCAGAATCAATAACTGGGATCACATCTTATTAAAAAAGTGTGTGCATGTCAAAAGAAATATCCAGCATAATGGAAAAAAAACACAAACTGGGAAAAAATCTTAGAGAACCATTCCTCAGACAAAGGATTTCTTTCTAAAACATATAAAGAATTTTAAAAAAATCAGACTCCCAATAATTCAAAATAGCATTTGAGATGGATACACAATTCTCAGATGAACAAATACAAATGGCAAATAAATATATGAAAAAATATTCATCATCATTATTCATTAGAGAAATGCAATTAAAACCACACTGAGATTCCATCTCACTCCAGAAAGAATGGCCAGGATCAAGAAAACTACCAACAACAAATGTTGGAGAGGCTGAGGGGAAAATGGAACTCTCCTGTACTGTTCATAGGAATTTAGACTTATGAAACCATTATGGAGGTCTGTATGGAGATTTCTCTAAAAGCTGGAATAGGAAGTCCCACTTGACCCAGCTATTTCACTTCGAGGCATATTCCCAGAAAAACAGAAAGAATCATACTTCAGTGATATATGTACACCCATTTTTATAGCAGCACAATTTGTAATAGCCGGATTTTGGAAACAGCCTAAGTTCTGCAAACTAAGGAATGGATAAAAATCTGTGGTATTTTTATTCAATGGAGTACTACTCAGCTATAAAGAATGATCACATTGAGATATTTATAAATAAATGGTTGCAACTTGAGACCTTACTCATACATGAAATCAATCAAACTCACATGTATAAATACTGTATACTCTCCCTAGTGTAAGAACCGGTAAGAGTAAATTAGAGTTTATGGTAATCATGATTCCCCATTAAATTGCTTTGGAGACTTATAATGTTCCCATTCATTAGTTGGAATGGTTTTATCCTTGGTTGTTTGATTTTATTATCTGTGAAGGTATGAACAGCTACTTTTAAGAAAACAAGACATTATAATAGCCACTGCTAATTTAATATCATCTTTCTTTGAAGTGCTACCATGCTTTTGTTCTTCTGTTTTCATTGGTTATATCATGTTTTATCTTATTGGATTTTATTATGTGTGATAGCATAAGCAAATCCTTTATGAATAATGAGATATAATGATAACAATTTTCCATTTTCTGTTATTTGGTTTTGAATGCCCTGTAATAATTTTATTCTCTTTAATGGTTTTATTCTATTTTGTTATGTTTGATACTATTATATATGAAAGTATACTCAACTATTTCAAGGAAAGAAATTATGGTAGCTACTGATATATGGGGTTGTCTTGTGGTGAAATACTGTGTTGCTCAAATTGTTCTGTTCTGAAAAAATATAATTTGCAAGTCTCCCAAATCTTTTACTGATTTTGCTGATGTGAAAAAAATGTAGGATGCACAATCTGAGTTCCCAATAATCAGTTATTACAAATCTATGGACTATCTGAACTCATGGAAATTCAACTATAGGCTCTCCCTATTCCATCTAGAATTGACCCTGAACCTAAGTGGTTCTGCAACATGTTACTAGACTTCTACAAGCACAAGAGGGATAAGCTTCTCAGAGCCTCCCTTCTCATTTTTGGTTTACATTTACACAATGTGTAACAATGACATGTCTCTATGGTAAGGAGACACTCATGTCTTTGCTTCAAACTACTGTTTCTACCATCAATACTATATTAACATTGTCTCATTAACCTATTTGTGTTATTCAAACAACTCTAGGTAAAATGCAATTTTACTCTTCAATTGAGATAATGAGTTTCACACTGCCTTTTCTGATTTTCTTACAGCATCTTGCACTTTAACTTTTCCTTATTATCACCTCTATGAGTTTCATACTCACTTGGTCTGAAAATATTATGCATGCTGAGAAACAGTATTGATGAAAAAATAGTGTTACTCTGTCCTCAGCATCTCATGGCTCAGACTGACAAATTCTCTTCTGTTGAGCACGGTGACTAGGCATAAATGTGATGAGATAGGGCAAATGTCTATCAGTATTCAGTAAAATTGAAAGGCCATGTCTGGGAGTGAGAGATAGTGGCAGAGTTGGAATGAGACCACAGTGATGTGCACTTGTGACTGATGTAATTATGTGGAAAAATGTTGGTACCATTGAAGCTGAATACACATGCAATCCTGTGGCATGGCCTGGGCATGATTGAACTGAGAATGAGGAGACATCACAGGGGGAAAGTTAGGACAAAATAGTTTTCCTAAATTAGCATCATTTGTTGTTCTGAGGGATCCTTGAACCCCTCCCAAGATACTGCTCAGATTTCCTCCATTGTCCACTAAACTCCTTTCTGGTTCTGATTAAATACTTGCTACAGAGCACCATTCAGCCAGGTGGCTAGCAGACTTATGAGCTCTGCCAAGAATTTTAATTCTCCTGCAGCCCTACAGATTGTGTCACTTGTTTCACTGTTTGGGCCTTTGCCATGAACCTGTTTCAGGGGCTGGGGATCCAGTAATGGAACCCAAAATCTTGGTGCCTGAAAAGGGACTCTAGATTGGAGATGTCTGATGTAGAGTGTAACATACTTTTGCTGAGTTCCTGGGGTGGAATACAGCCCCCAGAGCACATCTATTTCACTTTCTTTGGAAAATCCTTTCATTTTCTTTGAAAAAAGTCCCTACACCAATTAAATCAAGGAGAATTTTGTGTCTGAAGCGCAACAGAAACATAATGCAGGACTGCATTTCCTTAGGAAGGTGGGCCATGTTACTTCTGAGGATACTTTGGTGCACCTCTTGTGGGAAATTCATGATCATTCTCCTTGTTATTCTGAGGTCGGTGTGGTCATTATGTCAGATTGAGAAAAACATACATAAACTGCTACATTGAGGAGCTTTGAGCTCTGATCTCTGTCTTGTACACTTGGTATCTTTGTTGGGATGCTGTGACTTTCGGCCAGCAGGCACATGGAACAACACACGGTTGGCTTCCCAGTTTTCCTGGATGCCTCACTTGTGCTGCTTCCTCACCTCCTCTTGCTGCTACCTCCAAAATATGCAAACCCTGTAAAACCTCTGGGCAACTCTTCACCTGTTCAACCTCCCATGTAAAAGATGGCCCAAGAAGGTAAACAACATGATGAATTAATTGCTTGACCTGTTTTGTATCAACAGGAAAATAGTCCCACTTTGAAAGTTTGCAGTGCTCTACTTAAAGAGTTAAAAGGGGCAGGGGATAATCTCGGTGGCCTAAGTGGCTGCCTGACACCCACAAAGTTGTGAGTTCAGTCCCATGTTCCAAACAACAAAAACAAGAAAGATAAAGAGTTTAAAATGGCTGTCAAGGAATATGGATTTAAAAGTACTTTTGTAATTGGCATTATTGAGGGTATTGTTCATGGTTGTGAAATGACACCTTTGGACTGGAAACTCTCAGTGCATACTATTATCACTCCAGCCCAACATCAGGTTTGGCTTACTGGTGCTGAGGACATGCAAGCTACAAATAATTTTGATTGCTATATTACTATAGGAGCTGCTGAATCATGAGGGGAGAGAGATTTTTCAGATATTTGCCAACAAGTTAATTGCCACCCTCAGGCTATTATCCTCAAATTGCTTTTAAAGCTTGAAAATGAATCCCTGAAGCAGTGGACACACAAGGATTTTTAGTACTATTAAACAGGAGGAGACTGAACATTGCCTTGCCTTTATAGAAGATAAAATAAATCTATTGAATGCCAGGTGGATAACAAGACAGTAGCCTCTGTCTTGTTAAAGCAGTTAACATACAAAAATGCAAACCAAGGCTACAAAAATGCTTTAAAAGATGTTTCTATGATAACCTGACACTAGCTTGGAATTCTCTGGTATGTTTTAGAAGGTTCTTACTACTTTTCATGATCCTTTACCTCCTAGGACAGCTCTCCAGTTCTTTCCTGTTCACCTGCATCATAAAAGAGGCACTTGTGTTATCCTTGGCCTCATTGATGCTGGCTATGCAGGCATATTGTTGCTTCAACTGTGATCTCTCTTACCCATCAACTAATATTTTTGAATGTGTAACCCAGCTAATTGTCTTGCCTTGTCTCCTCTAAAACTTGTGATGTTACTCATGGAAATCAAGCATTTGGCTCTACTGTGGTGGCTACTGCTATTCCCCTGGGAGATGAATGCTGAAGCCTCTGTTTAACTATTGACAATCTTTTCTTTTCAGGTTTGCTACACACTGGATCTGATGGTTTTGTTTTACTCCACTCACCTGGCAATACTTTATTTCCCATTGTCAGTGCTATTCCCTCTCATCTCTTGAGGATGTACTGGAATACCTATAGGCCTTGGAATTGATTTAATCAATACCGTCTTACCACTTACCATGGCTTACTTTTCCTTTTTGCTGTCCTCTGCTGTTCCCTCTGCAAGACTCAGGTCTGGGAATTTAGCTCAGTGGCATGAACGCCTGCCTTACAAGTGCACAGTTATGAGTTTGATCCCTGGGACCAAAAAAAAAATCTGCAAGTGGCTTTGGCTGTCCATGTTGGTTCCATCTCTTTTGATATGTCCCCTGATCATTGTTTGTCTCTATTTACCCTACTTCCCTTTTCTTTTCAAGCTTATTTCATTAGCACCCCTTTAAATAGTGCCCTCACTGTCTTCACTGATGGAACACCCCATCATAAATCTTTAACATGTTTTTTATAATAATTGGAAACACCTATATTTACTACCACAAACCTCTTGTCAATGCAGTGAGCTCTCTGTGTTATCCTTGCTTTGTAAATTTTTTCAACCCATGTCCTTAACTTAGTTACTGCCTGCTTATATGTACATAATACTATCTCAGACTTATCTTCTCTTATTGTCTCTCCTGTAGCAGTAGACTCACACTTATTATCTCTTTTTTACATCTCACAGGCTCTTCTTTGCCTTCACCATGCAACTCTATTTTTTTTACATATATGTAGTCATTAAGCCCTACCTGTTGTTTGATATGATAAGTCTATTACTGATCAAGCACTGAATATTCTGTTCTCTCTTTTTTAGGGCAAGGTCTTTTCGACACAGTGTCTCTATAAGCATTTCGGCCTGATCTTGAGATAAATTTGTAGTCTATCCTCATTTGATAACGCTAAAGAAAGCCCCACCTTTTTCACCAAACAGCTTGTTCTTTGAACAAATTGGTTCACAATCCTGCAGCTAGAGCCTTAATTTCCAGTGCTTTCCATTGTGCTGCCATGGCTCCCCCTTTTCCCGGTGATGCTGTCAACTCTCATGGCCTCTGCTCCAATGACTCATGGTAACATGCTACACAGTGCTCCTCCTTAAAACTTTTTCATTTCTTCAAGTTTTTGTTGATACATTTTCTATTTTTATTTGTGCTTCAGCACTGCTTGGTGAATCTGCCTGGCATGTAATTCAACATCTCCTGGCTGCATTAGCAGTCAAGGGTGTATCTTCCTTTTTAAAACTGACAATGGTCCAGCCTATACCTCACAGGCTTTTGCTTCCTTTTGTTCCATATGGCAAATTGGTTATGTAACTTGTATCCCCTATAATCCCAGTGGCCATACTATCATTGAACAAGCTCCTTGTTCACTGAAATCTCTTCTCTTAAAACAATTAAAGGAGAAAAATGCTCTTTCTGCACAAATTTTTATTATTCTGTCCATCGTGCTATTTACTGTAAGTGACTTCTCTTTCCTAACAAGGCTTTCTTTTTCCCTAATTCAAATATGTTTTTACCAGACTATATCTCTGACAAAGCCTTTTGTATCATACAAAACACTTCCAGACTCAAGTGGGCTGGGTCTGGTGCCCTCATTTAACTGGGTAAAATGGGATACTTCTATGTTATTGCCAAGGCCTTGTGTGGATTTTTGCTTATTGTGTTTGCCCTACATGGAATGAGTTGGCACAACAAGCTACACAACATAATTCCACCATTTCACCTCTCCCTGAATCAAGCCTTGGATCCTTTTATGCCAGATCTCTGCTAGTTGGTGTATAACAAATCCAAATGTTTGGTTTGTAGCTGTAAAATCTAAATTTGTAAGAAGGTATTATAATTTGGCTTGATTAAAGATATACTCAAGTGTGCTGTGATTTTATAAGATGTTTTATAAGATTTTATAAGATGTTTGTCAGTCTGTCCACATGTCAGTTGCCTGTTTTTCCAGTTGACTTGTAAGCAGGTGCTGAAAGTTGCTAAGCATCTGATTGCTCATACCAGTAGAGTAGAAAGCAAAAGTGCCCATACAGGAGTGCTCAAGGTGCCCAGAACATCTTGGAAATGTCCTGAGGGCATGGAGTGCTGGAGGTGAACAGGTGTTCCAGCGCTGGGAGCACGGAGTGTAAGAAGTGAGCTCGTTTTCTTCTGTTTTATTTCTTTTGTTTTTATCTAAGTTATCTTCTGTTTTTATCTCTCCTGTGGCAATGGACTCACACTTAGTATCTTTTTTTTTACATGTACAAATTCTTTGCCCTCACAATGCTGTGCTTTTTCCTTTACATAAATGTGGTCATTAAGCCCTACCTGGCTTTTTACAAGATAATGCGATTTCTGATCAAGGATTGCATATACTCTACAGACCCCCCCCACTCCTTTGGCCTTTTTGAGGCAGGTTCTCTCTATGCAGTTCAGTCTGGCCTTGGGTTTACTCTGTAGTCTACACTCCTTTTGATAACACTAAGCAAAGCCATGTCTTTTTTCACCAATGCACTTGTTCCTTGCATAAATGGTTTGACATTCCATCTTCTGAAGCTAAAGCTTTTATTTCCACTGGTTTCCATTGTGCTGCCATACCTCACTCTTTTCCCTGTGATGCTGTCAACTCTCATTGCCTCTGCTGCAATGAACCTTGGTAAACATGCCACACACTGTTTCTTGATTTCCTTTTCATTTTTTCACGTTTCTGTTGACACATTTTCTGCTTTTTTTTGTGCTTCACCACTGCATGGTGAATCTGCCCGACATGTAATTCAATATCTCCTTGCTACATTTGCAGTCATGGGTGTATCTTCCTTCCTTAAACCTGAAAATGGTCCAGCCTGTACCTCATCGGCTTTTGCTTCCTTTTGTTCCACATGGAACATTTTTCATGTAATTTTATCACCTATAATGCCACCGGCCAAGCAATCATTGAACAAGCTCATTATACCCTCAAATCTCTTCACTTGAAACAATTAAAGGAGAATAGTACACTTCCTGTGCAGGTTCTTACTATTCTGTCCATGGTACTATTTACTGTAAGTCACTTACCTTTCCCAACAAGGCTGTCTTATTACCTAATTCAAATATGTTTTTACCAGGCTATATCTCTGACAAAGCCTTTTGTATTATACAAAACATCTCCAGACTCAAGTGGGCAGGGTCTGGTGCCCCTGCTGATCTGGGGAAGAGGGGACATTTCCATGTTATTGCCAAGGCCTTGTATGGATTCCTGCTCATTGTGTTGGCCCTGAATGGAATGAGTTGTCACCACAGGCTACACAGCCTAGTTCCACCATTTCACCTCTCCCTGAATCAAGCCTTGGATCCTTTTATACAGGATCTCAGATAGTTGGTCTATAAAAAATAGAACTAGTTGATTTATAGTTGTAGACTCTAACTTCTTATTGGGCTTAAGGATATGCTCAAGTGCACTCTGATTTTATAAGATGTTTGTCTTTCTGTCCATGTATCTGTTGTGTATTTGTTTAGTCTGTTTGTAAGGAGTTGTTGGAAGTTCCTGAGCTAGTGATTGTTCAAACTTGTAAAGCAGAAAGCAAAAATGCCCATACAGGAGTGATCAAGTGGCCCAGAACATCTGGGAAAGACCCCGAGTGCTTGAGGTGTACAGGTGTTCCAGCACTGGGAGCACAGGGCATAAGAGATGAGCTAGTTTAACAAAGGAGTATTGAACAAGTAAACAAATGACCTCTGAGGAGCTTAAATTGTTCTCAAAAACCTCCACAAGCTCTGTGCTTATTTCTGTGTTTGAATCAGCACAGGTTGTCTGTGTACATTTATCCACCTGTCCACTCTGTGAACAACTGTTCCTTTCATTTGGAGCTCAGTAATCTTTCTCTTTTTCCATATCTGGATCACATAATCAAAGATTTGTTTCTTTACTGATTTATAAAGTATGCTTGTACCTTCTGGCCAGCTGTTCCAAATGTCACAAAGACTGGGTATATGAATGGAATATGTTGTTATTTATCATTGACTTGATAGTCTCATTATTTAGAAATGATATTATTAAGATGAATAAACAAAGTCCCTTTTGACTGAGATTTCTGAACAGGGTTCTAATTGATAAATCAGAAAGTGGCTGCCTGGTAATGTTTTTAAGCAGTTCTTGTTTATTAATCAGAGACCTCAATGATCTCCATAGCCTTATAGGAGACACTTTAACTAAAGTCATGAAATGTACTCCTCAGTGTTCACATTGGTCAATATCAAAAGAATTAATGCATTTTTTTCATTGAAGATGCCTGTGAAAAGGTTTCACATAGTTGTGACAGTTGATTGTCATCAAATTCATAATATACTAGATATATCCATATTTCTGGAGGCATAGACCTCTAAGGTTTTTAAATGGGGATTACTTATGGTAGCAGACTTTTGATTCATGTTAATACTTCTGCTAATAACAAAGACTTGTGATATTCATATTCCACTAAAGTTCAATAAATTGGTCAATAATACATAAGAAATTTCTTGAGTATTAGATGAGGGTGATTGACTAAAATGGATATTTTATATCAAAAGAGAAATTCAGATTATTGCAAGGAGGTCATAATACAATTATATGTATGGTTCTGATTTCTGATTTCCTATGTAAAATATGTCACTATTAACACTGTAGGTATCGAAATGTTAAAATATCCATGGATAGTAGAAAATACATTTCATTTAAAGTTCTAAGGTGTTTCATGTTTAGATAAAACAGTAATGTTAACCTTACTTCCTCTACTATACTGTATTGTTATCAATCTTTTCTTCTGGATGTCCAACAGCTAAGGTATAGATACCAAAATGACAGACACAGATGGAATAATGGATATACAATATTTTGGCCCCAGCACTTCAAGCTTGGAGGAGGTCCAGGATGTAAAAGAAATTCTGCTTGCATCATCAAAAGATATTCAGTGTGTACCTGGTATTCTGATCAGGAAGATGATGAGACCAAAGAAGAAAGTGAACTTTGATGCAAGGTGTGCCTAAGGAGAATCAAGATTCACCAGAGAAATCTCCGAAGCTTTCACAGAAATCAACGTGGTCAAGCAACGGCCATGACTCTTCCAGGTGGCTGACACTGACAGAAGAGATATGAGGAGCTATGCATGGTTATAAGATTGTTCTTGAGCAGACCTAACTGGCCTTAATAGGAATTACCGAATCAATTGTCCTTAGTGCAGTCCTTATGTTAGCTTGGTCTTGAACATTCTGCAGAAAAGTCTGGCCTCTGTAGGTACAGTGCAATGTAAAATATTGTCTGTGGATGAATCTTGGATCACTAACATCCTCTGAAAATTGCTATCTATGCTGGCAACTGACTATCATTATGAATGGATGGACTGTGCAGTGGTGGGAACTCTAACACAGCTTCTCCATCTTCAGATGGTCACCCATCTGTGTATCAACCCAACAAAAAGGAAGCATATGTTGGAGCCATTGGAGCTGAATACTCATGCAGGGCTGTGATGTGGCCCAGGCATGACTGAAGTGAGAATGAAGAGATGCCTCAAGGGGCAAGATAGGCCACAGCTGAAGCCACCTAAACACTTTCTGTGGGATAGTTCTCTTCAGTTGGCATCATCTGTTGCTCTGAGGGGGTCTTGAACCTCTCCCAAGATCCTTATCAGTTTTCCTCCATTGTCCACTAAACTCCTGCCAGCATGAGTTGGCCAGCTGGCTAGCAGAGTGATGAGCTCTGCCAAGGATCTCTCTCCTCATGCAGCCCTGAAGACCATGCTGTGTTTCTCATTTCCTAGAGCATTTTTGCTACCCCTTTTTGGTGTCTTGGTGTCTAAGAAAACACCCCAACATGAAACATAAATTATATCTATTTTAAAGACTCAGCATTGAAATCTGGTATTGTTGGATGAAGACAGGACCAAGTATCAAACCTGTTAAAGACAATTCAAGTATACAGAAGCTGTTCTTTTCCACTGTATTTTTTTTGGTTCCCCAATGCCAAATCCTCTTTAATGACACAATTTTCCTCAAGACATTTCCACTCCAATCAATGACCTACATATGAGTTATTTTCTGTAGGACACACACATAGATAAGCAGGTTTTATGACATGTCTCCACCCAGTCTTTCTGATGAGAAAGTTAACAATCCAGAGCCATCCTAGGCCTGAGAGGAGGAATAGAAAGCTAATTTGCCCTTCCTATGAGCTGATGTAAGTCATAAGGGGAGTGGTAGGGAAAATTAGCCAATATGCTCATGTTGTGGTTCTGTTGAAGCTATTCCATTTCTCAGAAGAAAAGCAAGAATGTAACTTACACTTCCTGTGAGCTCACCACTGTACTGGTTGGGAGAGGAGCACCACAATCACCTTCTCCCACCACCAACCATCTGACTGGTTTAGAGGACATGCTGAGTTGATAGCAATGGAGGTATAAAAACAACTTAATCCTTGTATTACTTGAATGACTTTGCAGCCTAAGGCTAGTATTCTTAAGCATGTATTCAGATTGTGAAATAATGGTAAAAGAAGTTGCAATAACTTCATAAGTATATGGAACTTAATACTCTCCTAAACAACCAATGGGTAACAGATGAAATAAAGGAAGAAACTTTAAAATACCTACAACCTAACAAGAATATAAATGCAAAATCTTGTACCTTATGGGATTCAATGAAAGCAGTCCAAATAGGGAAATTTATAGTAGTCAAATCTCATATCAGGAAATAGAAAGAACCCAAACAAATAATGAAATGTTGCATCTCAATCTTCCAGAAGAAGAATGGCAAGGGAAACATAAATCCCATACAAGGGAGGAAATTATAAGACCTGAAAAGAAATTCATGCAATGGAGAACAAGAAAAAATTCAAAGAATTAATGAATCAAAAAGTTGGTTCACTGGAAGAATAAACAAAATTGCTAAACCCTTTGACAACCATATCAAAAAAGAAAAAAAAATAAATACTGAAAACCATGCATTGAGGAATCAGAAGAATAAAATAACTACAGATCCTGTAAAATTCAGAATACCATCAATATCTACTTGAATAGCTTATACTTTCATAGGTTAGAAAATATAGAAATGCACCGATTCCTAGATACATATGAAATGCCAAATCTGATCCAAGAAGATATAAAAATTCTGGAAAATACAGTATCAGTTAATGAGAATAAAGATCTAATAAAAATTTATCAGCTGCTGGTCATGATGGTGCATTCCTGTAATCCCAGAACTTGGGAGGCTGAGGTACAAGGATTGTTTTGAGTTCGAGACTAAACAAGGCTACAAAGTGAGCTCAAGGTCAACTTGAACTGAATAATGAGAGCCTGTGTCATGAGCACATTAAAAAAATAAGAAAAAAAAAGAAAGACAACAGAAAATCAAATGACCAACATACAAAAGTCTAGGTCGAGGTGGATTTACTGCTGGATTCTACAATAAATGTAGAAAAAAATTTAAGGACACTGCTGTTTAATGATATTGAAAGAGAAGCTCTTCTCACTAAATCATTCCATGAGGCAAGTATTACCCTGATACTAACACCAGAGGATGACCCAACCAAAAGAAGAAAACTATAGGACAGTTTTCCTAATGAACATAGATGCAAAAATCCTTATCAAGATACTAGCAAAGTGAATGTAGCAAATCATCGAGAAGACTTTAAAACATGACCAAATTGGATTCAGCCCAGGAAGGCAGGGATGTTTCAGTACATGAAATCAACTAATTTAAATGTCATATCAACACAGACAAAAACAAAAATCACATGGTGATCATCTCAATAAAAGCACAATAAGCTTTTGATAAAGTCAAGCACTGATTTGTGATAAAAACCCTAGAGTAAATAAAAACATATGACCTTTACTTGAAGCTGATAAAATAAAATAATGACGGGGCTGGAGATTTAGCTCAATGGCATAAGCACCTGCCTTGCAATTGTGTGGTGGTGAGTAGGATTACCAGTACCGATAAAAAAGAAAAAGACAAAAAAAATCAGACAATGACAAAGAAAAACCAGCATCATACTAAATGGAGAATAACTAAAAACTTTCATTCTACAGTTATTAAAAGGACACGAATGATTACTATGACCACTCTTCTTCAATATAGCTCTGGAAACACTAGACAGAATAATTAGACAAAAGAGAGAAATAAGAATAAGTATATAATAGAAAATAGTTAAACTATCATTATTCACAAATGATATGATATTCTAAATAGAAGATGCTGAAAACTCCACCAAAACAGTCCTAGAATTAATAACCAAATTCAATAATGTAGCTGGAGCCAAAGTTGACAATCAAAAATCAATAGCATTCCTGTACACAATCAACAAACTCACCAAGAGAGAAGTTACAGAAACCACACCATTTTAAATAGCCTCCAAGTAAATGAAATACTTGGAAAGATCCTAACAAAGAAAGTCCAGGCTTTACATATTGAAAATTATAGTACTTTGGAAATGATATTGAAGAGATTATCAGAAAATAAAAAATATCCCCTGCCCATTCTGAGTATTGTCTTTTCACTCTTTCAGTGATTTCTTTTGATGTACAAATATTTTTTTAATAAAATGGGGTCCCAATGGTTTATTCTTTAAAATGTGTATTTTGTTCACAAAGCCTCATTAGTGTGTCCGTGTTAATATTTAGATCTTTGTTCTAGTTTGACATACTTATTTCATAGTGATAGACATTTCTCCTGTTTAAGTCTTCAGTATGAGGAAAGTCATTTTCTTCAGCACCATTTATTGAAGAGGCTGTCTCTCTTCCACTGAACATATTTGGTTCCTTTGTCAAAGACAAGGTAGCATATTCTCTTTGTGGTTCTATTTGAATTTTCTAGACTTTTTGGATGATTCTCAGGTCTGTTTTACTGCCAGAACAATGCTGATTTTCTGATAGTAGCTTTCTAGTATTATAGCAAGTCAGGAATTGTGATGCTTCTTGAATTACCTTTGTTGCCCAGCAATGTCTTTGGTGATCTAGAGCATTTCTGTTTCCAAATGAATTTTAGAAATGTTTTCTCTACATTTGTGAGCTATCCTAATGGTATTTTGTTGGGCAATGCATTACATCTATATGACAGTTTGCAATAAGATTTTTTGAGTTTTCTCCATATCCTTGAAGGTAGTTTTACTGGTATCTTATACTCACCAGATGAAATCTAAAGTGTATGTTCCTCAGAGTTTCAAACTGTTAAGTTCTTCTTCCCAAGGATATCCACAATAACATGATATTTTTTTCTGTTTGTTTGAGACAGGATTTCCCTATGCAGTTCAGGCTGACTGTGGACTAACTTCTTAGTCCTGTAAATTCAAACTGATTGTCCTATTTCAGCCTCTTAAGTCCTGGGATTACAGGTGTGCACCTAACGCTTGAAAGAATTAATGCTGTTATTTGAAACATGAAGAAACAGTCATGAGATACACATGTATTCATTAACTGCCATTCTCTTAAAGGAAAAATGTCTAATTTAACACATAACCTCATTGGAGTGTAGGGAATCACAAGATGAGTTTCTATCTCTTATGGGCTGGTGATGCCAGTCTAGACTAATGCAGAAACAGGAGATGTCACAGGTAGGAATATGAATCAAATGTGAGCATTAGTATTAAGAACTGAGAGAGTCTTGTATTTAAGTATGATGAGGAAAAGACCAGTGGAAAGCAATGAGAGACCTGGTGAGCTTAGCTTGTCCTGACTATAGATAACATTTTATTATAAGGATGAACATCACAAATTATGAAATATTCAAACATCATGTGCTTTTTACTCTAGAAAATATTAAGTGTTGGCACTGTAGCTAAGCTGTGTTGTAGCTTGGCATAACAGATGCCATCTTGCACCCTGCATTTATCTAGTGCCCTGTATTTGACCCAGGAAAATTAAAAAGCACTCAGGGTATAAGTTCCATGAGAAAAGCAAAAATGCAAAAGGAGCTGTACCCAAAGAAAAAAAGTAACCTGCTAAATAAAGAAGCAGGATACAGGTGTCAAATAAAAATTCACTTAAGATTCTAGCTAAATTGTTTCCAAAGAGGATGTCTTTTGTTATTCTGTCTTTTAAAAATGCTTAACATTCCAGTTCAGGGCCACTTGTTTTGATTCTGAAATAGGAAAGGGGTCTTTATACAAGTGGTTCTGATCTCAGCTATTTAAATTCCAAATTTATTCTTTGGATGCTTGAATTCCTATACTGTTGTTCACAAACTCACCTCAAGTTGTGGAAAGGTTTACTGACACAAGCAAACATCTGGATTAAATGTCAGTGCCCCTGAAATGAAAGAATAATAGTGAAAAGGAGGGAAGAAAATGACCAACACCATGTGTTATGATGCCCACCTCTTTTCCACAGCGTTAAAGAGGCTGAAGCAGGCAAATGGCCATGTATTCAAGGACAATCTAATCTACACAGTGAGAGTGAAAGGCCAGCCAGAACCACAAAGTAGGAGTACATCTTTAAAAACAAAAAATAATGAAAAATGTAGAAAACCAAGGGAGAGAGAGACTATTACAGGAAAACAAAAACAATAAAGTTGAATGAAAGCTGACCTAAATTGGCAATTATGGAATGATGTTGCAAAGGAAAGCTGGCCATGTAGTGGCATCTGGGCAGCAGTGACAAATACAGAGATAGAAATGGTGCCTATAGTGCTACAGCACAACAGTGACATCCTTCCACCAATAAATCTGCAATTTGCTAGAATGAAGAGGTCCAAAAGCTCATGGAAATCTTAAACTCAGAGGGAAGAAGTAGGTTCACATAAAGGCTTTGGAACATGGCCTTTAGCAGATATTTCATATTCAAATTGAAATAGGACAAATATAGTCCTGCCCTGTTTGGGGTGAAATGCATCAAGTTGGTTGCCTCATAACATTGAGGAATGAAGGCACAAAACAAAAGATGTTCAAATTTTTTTCTGGGAAAAAAGAGAGAAATGTAATGACAATGTTGTGTTTTGTTCCAATGCCACTGCCTCAGTCTCAAAGATAGGAGCAAAATTTCCAGAGTAGAACGGTCACCGAAGACAGTGGTCTTAGTGGTCTTCATCCCCAGAGTTGCAGTTGCCCTGCCCACTAAGCCAGAGGAATTCAGGATAGCACTTGAATCCTGGTGGAGGCTGAGATCAGGATAATATTGGTGCTCAAATTTGATACATATTCCTAGCTGTGATGTCTCCCCTTTTTGCAGTAGTGCAGTCTGTTATCCCAAACCCATAAAAGATAGAAACACATCTTTTGATTCCCTACACTTCAGTGGAATTATGTGTAAATTTGGACACTTTTCTTTTAAGGAAATGACAGTTAATGAGTACATGTGTATCTCATGACTGTTTCCTCATCTTTCAAATAACACCAGGAATTCTTTCAGGTGTTAGGTGCACACCTGTAATCCCAGGACTTGGAACGCTGAGGTAAGATAATCACTGTGAATTTACTGGACTAAGGTGTGAGTCCACAGTCAGCCTGAACTGCATAGGGAAACCCTGTCTCAAACAAATAGAAAAAACGTCTATTATTGTTGATATCCTTGAGAAGAAGAACTCCATAGTTTGAAAATCTTAGGATCATACTTTTTAGGATACATCAGGTGAGTAAAATAACAAATAAGACTACCTTTAAGGATATAGAAAACTAAAAAAAAAAATCATATTGCAAACTCTTATACAGATTTAATGCGATGCCCATCCAAATACTATTAGTTTAGCTCACAAATATAGAGAAAAATTTTCTAAAATTCATTTGGAAATAGATAAGATCTAGAATACTAAAGACATTCCTGGCCAACAAAGGTAAGTCAGGAAGCATTACAGTTCTTCACTTGCTATAATACTAGAAAGCTACTGTCACAAAATCACTAGAGTACTGGCAGAAAAACAGACCTGATAATCTATCAAAGAGACTAGAAGATGGAGACACAACTACAAACACAGTCTGCTACCTTGTCTTTGATAAAGGAGCCAAATATGTTCACTGGAAGAGAGATAGCCTCTTTGTTGCCTGTCGGACCCTGTTTATATTTTGATGAAGGTATCTGTCTCCCCATAGCTGCAAGTTATGTGGGCTTCTGAGCTGGCCACATCTAGGACCTGATCCTGTCTCCCTGGCTCTATATTTCTAACTAACTCAGCTGCCTATAACATCAGGGCTTGTCCCTCAAAGAAGCCAGAAAATAAGTTCAGATTGCTTGCAGGATTGGAAGAGACAATCACCTCCTGCTGTGGGCCAAATCTCAAAACAAAAGGTAAATTAAATACAACCAAGTGCTAAGGATCAACAGTCCAAATAGTTCTCTGATCACCCTGAGGAACACAAGAGTCACCATCCCAACCTTCTTCAAGAAGATTCTCTGCTCTTAAATCTGCCCACTTACTATGACTTGCTCTCCCATTTGCTCCCAAGTTAATCAATTTTACCAGAGCAATTAACCTTATTGGTTGACCACATTTCTACTCTGCCTTATGCTTAACTTTCAGATTCCCATTTTTCCCCTCCTCTGGACCCATCTAACCTCATGATTTCACTCTATACAAGTTCCTCAAAAAGACAAAGTCTTTTGCAACACACTGAGACCCTTTCTGTCTCTCAGACAGAAGCTTTCCTTCTCCCAATAAATATATTCCACTCTTAAACTCCATCATTCCTAAAATTCATTCTTCAATTTTAGAGAACACAAACTCATACCGGATATATAGTAGGTAAGGAGTTTCATTGCCCTATACCATTAACATGAGCCAAATTAACATGACTATACTTTTATAATGTCTGAAATTTGTTCCTTTTCCTGCAGTTTCAAGTGATTAATATAACTCACAATGATTATAATCCTGGCAATATCTTAAATTATATACAACAATCATTATAAATGTAAAATAATTGCTTTGATTGTATTTGATAGAGTTATTTCCAAAAGATGAAAAATATTAACAAAAGATGAGAAATATAAAATAAAAAGCGGCCTTTATTCTGATAACACAGAGAGAGATGACCGGCACCCCCACCGCTGGCGTCCGGCCATCTCTCCAGTGGACACGTGGCGTGGGGGCCTGTAAATAGCCTCGGTTTGGGGTGCAACCTAAGGCGGGCATTAGGGATACACAGGTAGCCCATTGGTCCTAGGTTTGGAGCCATATGTATATTTCTAGGGGTGGGAAGATGGCGTCACAGGTAACTTCCTAGGGGCAGGGGAGATGGGGC
Organism: Cavia porcellus; assembly: GCF_034190915.1. Classification (NCBI taxonomy): domain Eukaryota; kingdom Metazoa; phylum Chordata; class Mammalia; order Rodentia; family Caviidae; genus Cavia; species Cavia porcellus. The sequence continues at coordinate 459,885 of NW_026947518.1, read as the reverse complement.
TTCCTGCTTCTGGTTGTGGCTTTCCTGGCTACAGTGTCCTATCTGGGCCAAAACCCTTTCAGTATTATGTAGCAAGACCTAGACTTTGCCATGGTACTAGGTTATATCTTATAAAAGAGAAGGTTCATCTATAATTGTTCAGAAATATTTCTACATTATGGCTGATTGAACAATTTTTAATTAGATAAACTGTATTTTCAGTTTCTAGAAGGCTTCTATTATATTATTGAAAGCTGTCTGTAGGCCTCTAGAACCTTGGCTATAATTTGATGCATAATTCTGTTTTGAAACGTGTATCAAGATTTATTTTTATCTTAGGAGTAAACTCACTGCATTGACACTGATAGAGTGAAGCAAAAGCCCACTGCATTAATTTCCATTGGATACTCGTGGCATAGAGCATGTGAATTACTGAGCAGGTAAATTAGCTTCATATATAGACAAAAATCAGTACTGTTAGGATTTCATGGCCCAATAGAGAAGCAGAATGATAGGATTATTTCCAAAAGATGAAAAACATTTCCAAAAGATGAGAAGTATAAAACAAAAAGAGGCCTTTATTCTGAGAACCTGGATAGAGATGACTGGCACCCCCCTCCACTGCTGGACTCCAGTCATCTCTTTGTCAGACACGTGGGGTGGGGGTATGTAAGTAGCCTCGGTTTGGGATGGAATCTAAGGAGGATTTTAGGGATGGAAAGGTAGCCCATTGGTCCTAGGTTTGGTGCCATAGGTAAATTTCCAGGGGCTGAAAGATAACATCACAGGTAAATTCCTAGGGGCGGGGGAGATAGGGGCTTCTTGCTTTCCCTTGAGGCTTTCCTGGCTACAGAGACCTGACTGGGCCAAAACCCTTTCACAGAATATAAGAAAAAGTAGCAGTGTCCTTTCTATTTAAAGAATGTGGAGAGGAGCCTACAGCCACCAAGGGTTTGACTTTTTTTTTTCTGAAGGATTATGGGATTATAGGGTATATATGAAATTTGGTGGTGCTGGCACTGACATTGACAACATGTAAGGAGCTGATTGGAATTTTCTTTTGGCCCCTGGGAAAGGAATGATGAAGTTGTATTCAAGGAAAAAAGAGTAAGTAGCCATATGGGTAAGCATCCCTGATTTGACCTTTCACCCTGATGAACTACCACCATGATGCCCTGTAATTTATTCTAGGGCAAAACTCTTTAAAGTACATCTTTCAGGTTAAATTAAGAAATGAAAATAAAGAATTTTTGCTATGTGCCTTCTTCCATGGTTAGTGGTAAACAATTCACAAGGAAAGTTTCTAAACATTTCCTTAATGCATTGTAGATAGCATAAAAAAAACTACAGATCAGTTCACTTTCAGGAAACAGAAGCAGCACTAAAAGGCAGGGATAAAGCCCTTCAATGCAAATGTCCCTTAAGAGGTGAGATCAACATTTAAGAATACAATCATCTACTGATTTCTCTGACTTAAAGAAAGAAAAATTTACATTGTTATTGCTATAAGGTAGTAAACTCCAGGTCTACTATGTCTGGTATGAGTTTGAGTTCTCTGAAGTCAAACAAATGAATTTTAGAAAAAACAGAAGTCAAGATAATATAATTATTGAGAGAAAGAAAGCTGTGTGAGAGAAAGCAAATGCGTCCTAACTGGGTTGGCAGAGACTGTCTTTTCCAAGGACTTTTAGAGTAAAATCATGTGTGAGATTGGTTGAAGGTGGGGAAAATGGGGAACTCACAATGCAGATGGGCATAAGATGGGACAGAGCTATGGTAGCCAATAAGATAAATAGTTCAGGTAAAGTTGATTAAATTGGGAACAAAGGGGGAAGGGAGTCACATAGAATGCAGGCATTGTTAGGCAGCAGTGAATCTTCCCTTAGGGGTTTGGGAGGGTAACTCCTTAGTTCATCAGGATGATAGGAACTATTTAGAATGTCAGTCTTTAGGATAAGGATACATCTCTTTGAATGGTGACTCCTGACTTGCTCAGAGGGCTAGGGAACTATTTAGAATATCAGTCCTTAGGATATGGATGAATTTGTTGATCTTCTGTCTTGAGGCTTAGCCCATAGCAGGATTTGTCCATCTTCTCCATAGTTGCAAGGTATCTGAGTTTCTGGATGGGCTCCTCGGAGGACCTAGCCCTGTCTCTTTGCTAATTATAATTAACTAACTCAGCTCCACATAACAGTATTTTTAGGAAAATTGAATACAGATGTCTTGTGCTCCGGGTGAGTGATCTGGGGAAGACAGTGTGCAATGTATATACCAGTGATGCCCCCTGATTCACATGTCTTGAAATTTAGTTTTAGTTTATTTTTTCTTTTTATCCTTGAAATGAAATGGATTTGGAAATGAAAAGCCTGAGGTAAGGCACTTTGGTACACATATTCCTCTGTGTAGCTGAGATCAACACTGTTGAAGACAACCAGCTTCAGAAGTCTCTGACTACTGTCTATAATTTGGGATCCTCTCTTGCAGGAAGGAGTTCCTTTCCCTGTTTATTTTTGACTTAGAAGGAGGACAGTAGAGCAGCAGTCAATCAGTGATGAAGAGGCGGGCTATATGAAATGTCCAATCAGGCGAGCCGTGGCAGGAGGTCTCTTGGGTCTCTTCCAGTGTGTAGAAATTGTGTACCTGTTTGGAACACAAAACTGGGAGCAGAATGCTTGCTGGATCTCATTTACTGGTTTCGATGTCCTGTGGCCTGATTAGCAAAGAACCTGGGAGACCCTGTAAGCCACGGAATGGTGAGGCTTTGGATGGGAGCCCAAACATAGGGTGGATTTGGGAGAAGCCAGTTACAAATGGTGAGAAGCGGTTCTGGTGTGTGTAGACTCAGGTATTTAGTTAACTTCAGCTCCTGAGGTCTTCTAGCATTGGCCGTGGGTCGTCCACTTTTACCCTTTTTTCTTCTGCTGGGAGCAAGGATGATTCAGTGTCCCCAGAACCCTGAATTAACTATGATAGCAACAGACTGGAGTATCATCTTTGAAATTTTCTACTGCCCTGGCACCTCCACCATAGGGAGCAGAGGAAGGAGCTTGGGAAGCCCCTGACTCTGATGCATTTTGTAGCTGGACCAGCAGTACTGAGCTTGGTCTTTGTTCTCATTCCAGGGATGAGCAATCTTGATGTTCTAAAGTTTATAAATGTACGTAATGCAGGGCCTCATATCCACAATGGCACTCCTTAAACTTGTACTTTCTGTATTTATAGGGATTGTCTAAATTTATGGTATGTTCGCATTTCCAACCCCATGACAGGTGGTGCCAAAGATTATGAAAATTCAGAGATGTGTAGTGATGTACTTCAGTGGAGGATGGCTTTCCAAACACCTGGTGAACTCCTGTGTATTATAAATAACAGTGCAAAGTATTTCTGAACATACTTTTGTTGTACCCTAAGAAAATAGCTTTGTTATATGTGTATTATAGAAAACCTGTATAGGGGCTTACTAAATGTGTTTGTTTTATCCTTTTTCCCTAACTGATATGTTAAGGGACCTAATTGATCTGTTGAGCAACACTCTCCTCTGTAAAGAATTACAAGAATCTCACCTAATTGATATGTTAACCATTGTTGCTCTCTACAAACTACAGAAGCTGTGCTAAAACAAGCTAACAAGGGTTGTTAATCACTGCTAGGAGCCTCTATTCTCCACTAAAGAGCTAAGGAAAACTAAAATGGCAATTAATTTACATTTGTTTAAAGTAACCTGCTTGTGTGCAGAGAGATTTGCGTGTGAGTTTAACCCTTTACCCTGACCTTGACACATTACCGCCGTTTTCTGTTCTGTATGGCGCCTTATTGCCTCCCTCTCCCCTCACCTATCTATCTAGGCCATAAAAAATTTGGGTTTCTGGTGACCTCCCCCCGACCCGGTGATGATCTGTTATAAAATGAGCCTGCCCCAATTTTAAGAACTGCTTAGCTTAAACAAATTACCGGGTAATACTATGGCCCAAACCCCAATCGGTGCTTTCCTTTTGTTCTGTATGTATCAAATGAGTTAGATATCAGGTCTTTATAAAACTTAAGTTCCAGCGTCTCATAACTTATGACCCCTTCGCACTCACTAGTGAAGACAAGCTGTCCTGAGATAATTAACTCTCCACTTTCTTCTCCAAATATTGCTGCAGACGTGCCACTCTGAGATAATGTCAGTCTGCAGGATGAGAATAATTTAAAAAACACCAAAAACTCCCTAGACTGTCAGAGCTATATAGACAACAATACAGTTTCCAGACTCGGGTCAACAAGTTTGATGGCTCTACAGGTTTCTTTGTTTCTCTCCCCCCACCCTTTCCTCCAGCCCCTTTTTAAAGTCCTCTCTTCAGCTTCTAGGACACAGTCTCCAAATTGGCTCCCGGAGACTGGTCGCCAGGCCTGAAAATAAAGCCTTTGCCACTAAATTTTCAGTCTCTTGCCTCCTTAGATTTTATACCGGGGCTCAAGTTATAACATTTGGGGGCTCGTCCGGGATGGAAGCAAGACCTCAGACTCATTTCTGAACATTTGAAAGTAAGTGCTCTGGAGGATTTGTTTGGGCCATGGTCAATTTGTAATTTTGAGGGGACGCCCTCAATTTGGGAGCGGGAACCACCCGAGGACAAAGTCAGTTGGTTTGTAGGACAAATTCTGTCCATTTGTGACTCTGCCCCGGGTGGGGAACAGCTCCGTTTGGAAGGGGACGCCCTTAATTTGGGAAGTGAAACCTCCTGAGGACAGAGTCAATTGGTTTTTGCCATTTGTGACTCTGCACCGGGTGAGGAACCACTCTGTTGGTTAATTTGTTAATTCCTCCAGATCCCAAAATTTGACTAATTTTTGGGCAAAGGCCATTTTTGCTGCAGCTTGTCTCGTCTTGTATGTCTGTTTGTTTGTCCATTTGTTCTAATTGTTCTCCTTTTGGTTACCCTAAATCTAACAGAACATTCTCTCCTAGGAACCCCTTCTATGAGCCCAAAATGGACAAAGGGATTTAGATATTGATGTGCAGTGTTTTTGTTCTTTAAAATTGTTTGCTTGTTTGGATTTGTTACTAACTTAGGGGCTTGTTGCCCATTTCTGTTACAAGATCCATATGGCTTATTAGATTCAAGCTTCATAATAAGAAAAATTATTTCCTTTAGCTCACCAAACTGTGCAAAAAGCACCCTTTGTTTGTGTCTTTAATGTTGTGGCGCCTTGTTTAATATGTAAGTCTTCAACTGATTGCTTGCAACCTTGGCATGCCTTTTAAAAGGAGTATTTTTCTTTCTGGTTAAAAAGTAAATATATGTGCACATATATGTATATATTTATGGTTTTTAAGAATCATATCAACTTTACCAAGTAAAAACCAGGTCATACTGTAATTGAGCCAGTTAAAAGGTTATAGCTTTAAAAAAACCCAGCATTTTAATGTGATAAAAAGACATAAAATTAATTAAATATGTTTTAGACTACTAGAAGGTAACTTCAAGGGTTTTGTTGAGAGTTTTAATGTTGTCTGAGAAGCAAAAAAAAAAAAAGATAATTGACTGGTGATAGTAAAAAGGAGGGACAAAAAAAGTGGTTTGTCTTCAAGTAAAATGTCTGCTGTGCCAAAATGTAAAAAAAAAAGATAAAACTTAGAGGTATATTATAAGTTATAAAAAGCTCGAGATGATATAAATTTTGTCTTGGTTTATAGTACTAAAGACAACAGGTTTGACAAAAAGTAAATGTGTTCAAAGTTTGACAGTATTGGATCAGTTTTGATAGATTTATTTATAAGATTCTAAACCTTTGCTGCAAAGTGTTTCCATTAATATGAGATTATAGATGATAATAGATATAAGATATAAGTTTTCACATGTGCTGTGGACCTCTGGGAGATTATATGGCACAATTTTGTTACCTATGAAAAAGCTTCTTTTTGTTAAGTATGTAATTTCAATAAAATGATGGCCTGCCAGGTGGCACCCCGGGACAAAAGGTGGTGTGCCATCCAGATAAAGCCTGCTCTCTGATATGGAATGCCAAAACCATGTTGTCCTTTTGTCCCAAGCCGATTGGACATCCAGAGGTAAGGAGGTTTCCCTAGTATCGCCAGTTGGTCTCTTTACAACTCAGTCGGCCCCACATGTTAAAAAAAAGATTACAAAGGTTTGAGAATTTAAAAAAAAAAAAAACACCCTGAGATAGTGCTCCTCCAGCACATAGATGACTTGTTAATAGCCTCGACCCCCACAAAAGCTTGTAAGCTTGTCAAGAGACAACTAAAAAACTGTTAAGGACTTTAGACAATTAGGCTATAAAGTCTCGACTAAAAGGGCACAATTGTGCTGTCAGGCTGTGACTCATCTGGACTACAAATTGCAAAAAAAAAAAAAAAAAGGAGGATTTTGTCTAAAAAAAGTGTCCAGGCTATATTGCAGATCCCATTCCCAGAAACTAAGAAACAGGTGCGCAAATTTCTGGGAACTGTCGGATACTCCAGGCTGTAGATTCTAAATTTTACTAAAACAGCTCACCCCCTGTAGGGCTCCCTTAAGGAAAAAACTCACTAAACTGGACTGATAAATGTAAACTGGACCTTGCGGCAGCTCAAGTGGGCCTTGACAGAGGCCCCAGCCCTGGGACTCCCTGATGTTACCAAGCCATTCACCTTGTTCGTAGATAAACTCAGGGGCATTGCCAAAGGAGTCCTAACCCAGGACATTGGCTCTTGAAAGAGGCCTATAGCCTATCTTTCCAAAAGGCTCAATCCAGTAACAAGAGGGTGGCCTCCATGCCTAAAATTCTGGCCGCTGTGGCAATGCTACTTAAAAGAGGCCAAAAAAAAAAAAAAAAAAAAAAAAACCTCACTTTTAGACAGAAAATTTCTATAGTGACCTCCCACAGTTTAGAGACTCTTATCAAAACCCCTCCTAAAAATGTGAGTGCTAAAATCTCACACTATTAGGCCCTGCTCCTAGACCCAGAATTGATAGTTTTCAAGACTTCTTCAGTTTTAAACCCAGCCACCCTTATGCCTGACAACGACCTGAGAAATTTCACAGATGGAAACAGCTTCATCCAGAATGGCAGAGGCAGATGAGAGGCCGGGGCAGCAGTGACCACCAAAAGGAGGTACTCTGGGTTAAGCGGTTAGAGCCTGGCATCTCTGTCCAAAAGGTGGAGCTCATTGCTTTAACTGAGGTACTAAAACTAGCCACAAAAAGAGGGTAAACATCTATACAGATAGTAGATATGCTTTTGCTACTATACATGTACATGGAGCCATCTATTAAGAGCGAGGTCTCTTAACCTCGGCCAGGGCAAAGATTTAAAAAAAGGGGGGGTGGCTCCACAGATCCTAGATTTGCTGGCAACAGTCTGGCTGTCGGCAGATTGCTGCTATTCACCTGAGGAAACAATTTGGCAGATCAGGCCTCTCAAAGAGTAGCAATCACATCAAAGGGGCCAGCCGAGAAAGTAACTGCTCTGATACAAGTCCCCCCGACCTTGTCAAAACCAGTCTACACAAAGAAAGACTGCACTGGTTGTTGTGAGCCATCTAACAGATTCCAGTCCCTGTGACTAAAAGACAAGTACAAAATTTCTAGGAGCCACAGGACTGATCCAGAGTTTGGGACCCTGGCAGAGGTCTGTTGTCTACCTTTCCAAGACACTTGATTCTGTAACAACCAGATGACCACCCTGTCTGTGGTGATTTCCTCAGTGGCCCCCTCATAAAGGAAGCTTAAAAATTGACTTTTGGACACAAACTCTCGTTTCTTCCTGTTCCCTGGAGACTCTCATCAAGGCCCCATCAGACTGCGGATGTCTAATTCCTGAGCCATACATTATCAGGCACTATTTCTGGAAACAGCAGCTTCAAACTCTGGCTACTTTGCTGCCTGAGGACGACCCCTCGTTGCCTCACTACAATTGTACTGAGGTCATTGATCACCTCACGGGACTTCGACCTTATCTAGTGGATAAGCCATTATCTAGAGTTCCATCCTACTTCTCTGATGGAAGCAGCTACGTCTATCAAGGTAAGCGGGTCTTGGGAGCTGCCGTTACACAAAATCTCAGGTTCTATGGAAACAAATCTTAGAGCCAGAGACATCAGCATAGTGGGCTAAACCCATTGCCCACACTGAGGCCTCAAATTGTCTTTATCAAAAATGGGGTTTATTGTCTTCTAGAGTCAAAAGACTAAATTGCTCCCCAAATTTGGACTTGTTGGCTGCCATCTAGATGCCAAAGAGAATGGCTACTATCTACTGTATAAGCCATTGGGCAAAAGATGATCTTGTTATAAAAAAAAATAATTTGACAAATGCCACCTTCCAAAAGATAGCCAGAAAGCCCCAAAATCAGTGGGGATTGAGATAAGCTTGACATTACTGCTGATCCCACCTATTTTCTTTGTCAGAGCCCATTTACACTTAAAAAGACCAACATCTGGCAGCTCAACTTCCGAGAGATTCCCGGGGGCTAATATCAAGCTAGCCCAGTCTGTGAGCTTCAGATGCCCTCAGTGCCAATTGGTAAATCTAAAAGTACTACAACAAATAGAAACCACTAGTTATCGTGAGACTATGCCTAAAAACACTAAAAATAGATTTTACAAAAATAAAAAGGCTAAAACTTCAAGGATATAAATGTTATAATGGTTGATACTTTCATTAGATGAGTAAAAGCGTTTTCTACTTAGTCTGAGTCCGCTCTGATAGCAGTTTCCCTGATTTGGTCTCCCTTTTTATCCATGTGGTCCGACAATGGCCTGGCTTTTATAGCCTAATAACTCAAATTAACCTAAGCTTTACAGATCAATTAAAAACTCGATTGGGCTTACCAGCCTCAGAGTTCAGGAGAGATAAAAAGATAAGTTAGATTTTAAAGACTATAATTACTAATGGCCTTAAAAACTGGCGAAAACTGGGTGAGTCTCTTTTCCTTCTACCCCTTTGTGTGTGTGATACATCCCCTATGTTGCAGATATTTCCTCTTTTGAGGTTTTATGTAAGAGATCTTCCTCTTATCATTAAAGGTTTCTAAAAATTAGCTGATTTAACTAATCAAGATCTTATTAAGTCTCCCCCAGACTTTTCAGCCAGCTCTGACTTCCATCCACTGGTTATTTCGCTGCTGCCCACTGCGAGCTAAAGAGCCTAGACACCTAGACAAGCGACCTCACCATAAATCACTTGAGCTACAATAGACTGTCAAAGTAGCTGAAAGCCTGCTTGGATTCAACGTTCCCACTGCAGACAGGTCCCAGCTTCAAAAGACCATTAGCCTGCGGATAAATAAACTGTCATTTCTTCCAAGGACACTTTAAAGCTTAAGATTGTCTAATATAACTGATAATTTTGTGTTCTCCTCCTTTTAGAGACCCCAAAGAGGCCTCTGTCTAACTTAAAAATTGTTACTTGTATGATAAAACAGAGTAAATTTAAATGTTGGTTTTCTTTCTCCTTTTGGTTAACAGCTTTAATGACAGCTGCAAGACCTTTGTTAATCCTCCTACTGGGCCTTGTGTTGTAAACAAGTTGATAAACTATGTCAAAGTTCTTAAAAGCTTATAATTTTAAAGACACATACAAGGTTATAAACAGATGCTAAAGAGTCAATGATTTGACACACTGACTAAAATCAGTGGGGAATGTTGTACCCTAAGAAAATAGCTTTGTTATATGTGTATTATAGAAAACCTGTATAGGGGCTTACTAAATGTGTTTGTTTTATCCTTTTTCCCTAACTGATATGTTAAGGGACCTAATTGATCTGTTGAGCAACACTCTCCTCTGTAAAGAATTACAAGAATCTCACCTAATTGATATGTTAACCATTGTTGCTCTCTACAAACTACAGAAGCTGTGCTAAAACAAGCTAACAAGGGTTGTTAATCACTGCTAGGAGCCTCTATTCTCCACTAAAGAGCTAAGGAAAACTAAAATGGCAATTAATTTACATTTGTTTAAAGTAACCTGCTTGTGTGCAGAGAGATTTGCGTGTGAGTTTAACCCTTTACCCTGACCTTGACACATTACCGCCGTTTTCTGTTCTGTATGGCGCCTTATTGCCTCCCTCTCCCCTCACCTATCTATCTAGGCCATAAAAAATTTGGGTTTCTGGTGACCTCCCCCCGACCCGGTGATGATCTGTTATAAAATGAGCCTGCCCCAATTTTAAGAACTGCTTAGCTTAAACAAATTACCGGGTAATACTATGGCCCAAACCCCAATCGGTGCTTTCCTTTTGTTCTGTATGTATCAAATGAGTTAGATATCAGGTCTTTATAAAACTTAAGTTCCAGCGTCTCATAACTTATGACCCCTTCGCACTCACTAGCGAAGACAAGCTGTCCTGAGATAATTAACTCTCCACTTTCTTCTCCAAATATTGCTGCAGACGTGCCACTCTGAGATAATGTCAGTCTGCAGGATGAGAATAATTTAAAAAACACCAAAAACTCCCTAGACTGTCAGAGCTATATAGACAACAATACAGTTTCCAGACTCGGGTCAACAAGTTTGATGGCTCTACAGGTTTCTTTGTTTCTCTCCCCCCACCCTTTCCTCCAGCCCCTTTTTAAAGTCCTCTCTTCAGCTTCTAAAACACAGTCTCCAAATTGGCTCCCGGAGACTGGTCGCCAGGCCTAAAAATAAAGCCTTTGCCACTAAATTTTCAGTCTCTTGCCTCCTTAGATTTTATACCGGGGCTCAAGTTATAACAACTTTATGTGACACATGTGCTGATAGACTACATTTGTGAGAACAGCCATAGAAGTTTCAATTTTGAGAAAAATGAAGCAGATATAAAAGTGTCCTCAAGGGCTTGGTAAAGGGTGCTTGATAAGGACAAATTACAGAAAGGGCTGCCTGTTAAATTCTCACTGAAAAATGCCTAAATGTAGGAACATGCCTAAATTGCATGAACATAGACATGTGATATCCTTCTGAATGGAAAGAAATATGGGTGTCATCTCTGAATTAAGAGCTGCTTTAAGAGCGTGGTTGATCATATACATTGTTTAAATATTGAAATGCTCTGTAATGGACTTTACTAATTCATGTAAAGCGATGCCCTGAATTGAAATTGTGCAGGGATATCAATAGTTAAGGCATGAAGGGTTTTCTGCTTAGGGTGGACCAGAGGAGAATGGAAAGGATGTGAAAGTGACCAGCAGGACACAGTGTGCAAATAGCAGGACATAAAACAGAGAGGGTCTTCACTGAAAGTCAGGTAGTTCTTAGGGTAAGCATGAAGTTAAAGTTGAATTATGATATCTACCTTGAGGTGAACAACACCAGCTCTGGTAACTATCAGTATTCCACATCCCTGTCAACCCATGAATTCTGTGTTATTCACTTGAAATCTAGTTTTGATTATCTCAAATTATGACTCAGTATCATGAAGGTGAAATTTGAATTGCTTTTGTACCAAGTATTGAACTCATATTCTCAAGCTTGCAAGTTAGGTTTTCAAGCTGCTAGCTAAATAACCAGCTCTCAAAGTGTTTTCTGTATATTATGGAAAACATCAACCTTGTTGCTCAGAAAATGTTGAATATTGTGGAATTTTTCTATATTGTATGGCTATAACTTTTTAAAGCAAACCAAAGGTGTCTTATGCAGTCACTTTTCAAGTTTCACATTGTCTGTGGGGTGTCTCCATCAGGCTTTCTCTATTTCAGGCAGCTCTGTATCTTAGGCTAGCCCCAAACTCAAGGCAGTTCTCCTGCATCAGCCTCCCAAGATATATTTCTTATATCTGAATGGAAAGTGATCACTTGTTGACATTGAGGTATAATTTGAAGCTTGCACCTGGTTTCATTGTTTATACGTTTTTACATACAGCAATTTTCCATGAACAATTGAGTTATTTATGTACCATATTTGATGTTATTTATGTTTTGTTCTATGAAACCAAATTCAAATATCAAAATGCTGCTTAAGTATATCAAGAACAAAGGACTCAGTGGCCTAATTGAGATTTGAAGAGATATCATTGGTAGTACATCAAAGTGATTGATGAGATATTTGTCTGGCTCTGTGCTTTATGGATGCTGGTCCTGCAGGCTCTCACTATGAGCTCTGCTTTAGAGACAATGCACAGCGACTCTTGCAGTGACTCAGCATAAGAATCAGTGCTCATATTTGGCTGTTACATTAGTGGTGAGTTGCAATATAGCATGAAATCGCTGTCTCAAAAAATGTATATACAAAAATTAATCCCCAAGATATAGAATTAAGATTTGAAGAAACCAGTCTCCATTCAGCTGTTTTGTTTGGTTTTATTTGTTTAGTTTAGATTTGTTTTATTGAGGCAGGTTTTCTCTATGTATATCAGCTAGATTTGAACCCCTCATGGAGTGCAGAATTGCCCTAACCTCAAAGCAGCACTCCTGCCTCAGTGTCTTGAGTGCAGGGATTATAGATATGTGAGTTTTTACCCTAGAAAATATTGAGGCCTGTAACTTACCTGTGTGGTAGCTTGGCATAGTCGATGGCATCTTGAACTTTGCATTTAATTAGTGCCCTGTATTTCACCCAGAAAAATGGAAAATCACTCAGGGTAGAAGTCCCAGGAGAAAAGCAAAACGAGCTGAATCCAAAGAAAAATATTGACCTGCTCAACAGAAGAAGCAGAATACAGTTGTCATCCAAAAATAATTATAAGATTCTATCTAAATGATTTCCAACAGGATCTTTTTGTGATTCTATCTTTTAAAATATCTGTAAATTTCCAGTTCAAAGCCCCTTGTTTAGATCTTGAAATGGTGGTGGGGTTTTTTTATACAAGTGGTCCTGAGACCAGCTAATGAAATTCCACATTTCTCAATTGTTTTGCTTGTCTTCCTATATTATTGTTCACAAACTCAACTCAAGCTGCAGAAACCTTGACTGACACAAGCAAACAACAGGATTAAATGACACTGCCACTGAAATGAAAGAATAATAGTGTAAAGGAGAGGAGAAAAAAGACAACTGCCATGTGTTATAATGCCCACTTCTTTTCCCTAGTGATGAAGAGACTGAAACAGGAGAATGGCCCTGTATTCAAAGACAGGCTAACCTACATAGTCAGTGCAAGGCTTGCCAGAACTTCAAAGTGAGACTATGTCTTTAAATCAAAAAAACTAAAATGAAAAACATAAACAACCAAGTTGACAGAAAGACTATTAAAAAAAAAACAAAGCACTGAGTGAAAGTTGACTTATGCAAAATGGGATTTATTGAATGATGCTGCAGAAGAAGGAAGGCCATGTAGTGGCATCCAGAAGGCAGTGACAAAAACAGATTTAGGAATGGCACCTATTGTGCTACAGCACACCAATGACCTCCTTCCTCCAATACATTTGTAGTTCACTAGACTGAGGACTTTTAAAAGCTCATGGAAATGTTAAACTCATGGCAAACAAGCAGCTTGAAATCCAGGTTTTGGAACATGGTCTTTAGCAGAATTTCATGTTTAAATTGAAATAAGAAAAATATAATCCTGCCCTGTTTGATGTCAAATGCACCAAGTTTAATGGCTCACAACATTGAGAAAGGAAGTCACAAGCCAAAAGAAGTTCAAAAATTTTTTTAGACAAAAAGAGAGAAGAATAGCCTTGAATTTTCAGGAGTGGTCTTCAGTGTTTTGGCCACAGACCTATTGTCAGGGGTCATTTGTACAGGAAAGCCACAATGTGGGTACAGTGTGGGTCTCAGACTACATTCAACCTATAAACTTATAGCTGCTTAACTAATATTATTCATCAGGAGAACAAGTCAGCCAGAAAAGGTATGTGGGAAGAGCCAAGGCATTTTGTGGGAACAATAGTCCAGTTGTTCTGGTCATTGATTATGGTAATTGATGCCAATCAAGACTTCCTGGAGGAGGTGGTGGTAACTGTAGTACATTTCAAGCTGTTGTTTTTCTCTTCAGGAGCATGTAGACCTGGTCACTGCATCTTCATCTTCAGGTCTGGCTTTCTTCAGCTGTGCCTGTAGCAGTGATTGTTGTATTTAGTTTTTTGCATTGACTCTTGAAGGTTCCAGTTCCTCTATGATTGTATATCAATTTCGGTCTACATTGACATCCTTTGCTAAAATCACAATAGTATTTGAATGGATAAAGTGATGTTTATACATTTAAAATATTCATTAATACAGGCCAGGGATTTAAGCTCAGCAGGCAGAAACATCTGCCTGGAAAGTGCTAGGTTGTAACTTTGATCCCTGGTACCTATAAACAAAAGTAATTTAAACTGCAAGGAAAGAAAATCATTTCATTTGTGAAAATGTAGGTTTACAAAATTTATAACTAAATATGTCAATGGCAAATTAAACATTGTTAATGGTCATATTTAGTATCTAAAGTTGTTGGTTCTTGGGATTGAGGTCAGTGATAGAAGAAGCTGCCTGGAGAGCACAAGGTCATGAGTTCAATCCCTCATACAAAAAAAAAAATACTCGCAGTTGTCAGTGATGCAGTGCTATGAGCACTTTTATTGAAACTGATACTTGTTAATTAATAAACTTAATGTTTCCTTTGTGGTCTATGAAATACCTGCAGATAACATGGCAATTACAGTAAATGATGTACTATCCCCTACAGGATTGCTATTTTCTGAGTTGTTTTTATTTTTTGTTTTCCCACATACTTGAAAGTTGAAAATGTTGGCTGATGCTAGCTAGAAAAACTGTGATAATCATTTTATTCAATTTAGTGATATATTTCCCTATATCCCTATATAAGAACATTTTATTTGCTACAATTACTCCAAGTCAAATTGATAAACAATTTTTAAAGTTACAGGCAGCTGAGTTAGTTAGAAATACAGGCAACCATACCATGATATAGTGGAATGAAATTCCTGAACTTCTATGTCTGATATGAGTTTGTGTTCTCTAAAGTGCAAGAATGAATTTTAGGAACAACAGAGTTGAAAGGCGGAATATATCTATTGAGAGAAAGAAAGTGAAAGTATTTTGCTCTAAATAGCATATATTGGAAGTGGGAGGTGGAACCAGGGAACTTTTAACTTAAAGTCACTTTCCTCTCCCCTATTGAACCTACCTGTGGCCAGAAAAGAATCTCAATCAGCTACTTGCATATCAGCAATGCCAACTTTAACCACCAACCAAGTAAAAAACTATATGTATGCCACCCACACATTTCCAGAAAAAAAAAAAAAAAGCCAAACCCCCAGTCGACATGGGGTTCTCTCATGGTCTTAGAATAAAGGCCTTTTTGACTTTATATTCTCTTCTTTAATACACCAAAAATCCTATCAGAAAGCTTCTGTCTGAGAGAAACAGGAGGGATTCTGAGCCACTAGCAAAGGACTCTGATTTTATAGAATAAAATCATGTGGTGAGTGTGATAGCTCGGACCTGAGCATAAAACTCAAGGAAGCAAGAAATTAAAATTTGGGGAGCAAAGATGTTATTTTAGGCTAGGCCAGGTGATGTAATCTCAGGGAGCCAATTTGGAGACTCTGTGCCTTACAGCTAAAAAGGTTGGGTTTTAAAGCTGAAAACCACAGGAATGTTGCAAACTTTGACCCAGTTTGATAACTTTCTAGTAGTTAAACATTTCTTAGGGACAGTACATTGTATTGCAAACAGGCTGAAGGGGGGGGGGGATTACAAGAACCTGAAACTTAAAGCTTTTATGGGAAATGGAGACTTAACCTAAGAATAGGGAGCGGAATTTACAAGGAGCTGAAACTTAAGTCTTTACAGGAGATGGAATTTTAATCTCTATTGAAATGGCACATATGGAACAGGAAGGGGGCACATGGGTTAGAACTCAGTTACACCAGTGAGATAGGTTTAAAGTGGGTTAGATTACTGTGGTTACTGAGGAGGTAAATTAGCACAATAGAGAAGCAGAATATAAGTAATGTAAAAGTGGCCTTTTATTTAAAGAATGTGGAGAGGAGCCCACAGCCACCAAGGGTTTGGCTCCCCTCCCCCTGGACTAACTATGGGGTTTTGTGGTAG
Source organism: Cavia porcellus (assembly GCF_034190915.1). NCBI lineage: Eukaryota > Metazoa > Chordata > Mammalia > Rodentia > Caviidae > Cavia > Cavia porcellus. The sequence goes on along the minus strand of NW_026947518.1, from coordinate 443,941 downwards.
TGATAACTCAGACACCGGAATAAAATCCAAGGAAGCAAGAAATTAAAATTTAGGGAGCAAAGGTTTTTTTTTTTTAGGCCAGACCAGGTAAGGAGTCTCCAGGGGACACTGGGCACCTGACAGAAAAAATCAGGGCTTTTATCTTGTACATCCACAAAAAGCTGCTGGTCACACAATGCAAGGAGGGGATTGGGGTGTGGCACACTACAAAACAGAAACATGGTGCATTCTATTTCATGGGAAGAGCAAGATTCAGGTAACAAGCAAGTTTTCCTGTAAACAAGCAAGTTTAGATAAGAAGAAATCCTGTTTTCCTCTGCAGAGACTAAAAGTCTAGCAGTGATTAACAGCTTCTGTTAACTTATCTTAGCATTACATGTGTTATTTGTAGAGGGCAACAATGGTTAACATATCAATTTGGTAAGATTTTACAATTCTTACAGAGGAGAGCATTGATTAACATATTAATTAGGTCATCCAGACGGGGAAGGGAAAAACACATATACAGTAAGGCTAAGTTACAGGTATTGCTATGATACAAAAATAACGAAGCTATTTTTCTAGACTACAACAGAGGTATATGTGACTTTTGAGTGGATGTGGTGCTTGGAGGGGACATTGATGTCATGCAAGGAGCTGATAGGAATTTTCTTTGAGGCCCTGGGAAAGAAAGAGGAAGTTGTAATCAAGGAAAAAAGAGGAAGTGGCCATATGAGTAAGCATCCCTGATCTTGCCTTCTTCCACCCTGAACTACCACCATGAGGTTCTGTAATTGTTTCTAGGGCAAAACTCTTTCAAGTACATCCTTCAGTTTCCAGGAAGAAATCAAAACAACAAATTTTTGCCACCTGTCTTCCTCTATGGCTGGTAGTAAACCATTCATAAGAAATACTGTTAGTCATTTCCTTAATGCATTGTAGATACCATCACCAAAATTACAGATCATTTCACTTTCAGAAAACAAAAGTAGCACTTAAAGTCAGGGATAAAGCCCTTCAGTGCAAGCATCCCTGGAAAGGTGAGATCAACATTGTAGAATAGAAACTACTACTGATTTATCTGACTTCAGGAAAGAGAAAACTCCATGATGATATTGCTATAGAGTAATGAATCTCCTGGTCTAATATGTCTGGTATGAGTTTGTGTTCTCTAAAGTCAAAGAATGAATTTTAGGAACAACAGAAATTAAGAGCACAATATATTTATTGAGAGAAAGAAAGCTACCTGAGAGAGAGAAGGGGTCCTGAGCAGGATGTGAAACACTGTCCTTCTAGGGACCTTTATAGACTAAAATCTTGTGGTGAGATGAGTTTAAGGTGGGGAAAAATCAGAACTCACAATGCAGATGGGCATAAGACAGGACGGAGCTATGGTAGCCAATAAGATTATAAGTTCATGTAAAGTTGATTAAATTGGGAACAAAGGGGGAAGAGAGTCACATAGAAAGCAGGCATTCTTCGGCAGCAGTGAGTTTCCCTTAGGATTTTGGGAGGCTGACTCCTGAGTTCATCAGGATGATAGGAAATATTTAAAATGTCAGTCCTTAGGATAAGCATACTTTTCTTTGAATGGTGACTCCTGACCTCCTCAGAGGGCTATGGGACTATTTAGAATATCAGTCTTTAGGATATGGATGAATTTGCTTATCATTTGTCTTGAGACTTGGCCCATAGCATGAGGTGTCAGTCTTCCCCATAGTTGCACGGTGTCTGGTCTCCTGCATGGACTCCTTGGAGGACCTAGCCCTGCCTTATGCCAATACTATTTAAATAACTCAGGTGCCTATAACAGTACTGTTTGGATAACTGATTACACATGTCTTGTGCTCTGGGTGAATGATCTGGGGATTACAGTGTGCAATGTGTATACCAGTGTTGCCCCCTGATTGACATGTTTTGAAATTTAATTTTAGTTGATGTGTTCTTTTTTCAGTGAAATAAAATGGATTTTAAAATTAAAAGCCTGAGGTAAAGCTCTTCAGTACAAACACTCCCCTGGTCATCCACTGAGGTCACCACTGTAGAAGAACGGCAGCTCTAGAAGTCTCTGCACTACAGTCTATCATTTGAGATCCTCTCTTGCAGGGAGGGGTTTCTTTCCCTGTTGATTCTTTACTGAGAAGGAGAGCAGTAGAGCAGGAGTCAATCAGTGATGAAGGGGCAGGCTATATGAACTGTCCAATTTCAGGCCATCGCCGGCTGTGACTTTTGTCTCTTCTGGTGTCTCAGCATGATTTACCTTTTCTGAGTAGGATACTGGTAGTAAAATGCTTGCTGCATCTCATTTAGTACTTTTGATGTCTTGTGGCCTGATTAGCAAAGAACCTGAGAGATCCTGGAGCCATGGAATGGTGAGGTTGTGGATGGAAGCCCAGAGATAAGGTGGATTCAGTGAAACCAGTTACAAGTACTTAGGAGTAGTTGTGGTGTCTGGAGCCTCAGGGGTTTAGTTAGCTTCAGCTCCTGAAGTCCTGCAGCATTGGCCATGGGTCATTCACTGTCCCTTTTGCCTCTTGCTGTTGGTAAGGGTGATTTGGGGTCCCCAGAACCCTGGCTTCACTATGACAGCAGCAGACTCAAGTATCATCTTTGAAATTCACTGCTGGCCTGGTAACTCTACCATCTTAGGCATTGGAAGGAGCTTGGGAAGACGCTGACTATGATGCTTTTTGTAGCTTGTAGAGCAGTAATGAGCTAGGCCTCTGCTCTCTTTCCTCAGAGTAGCCGATCTGGAATGTCCAAAGTTTATTAATGTCTGTAATGAAGGGCCTCATAGCCACAATGGCTCAACTTAAACTTGAGCTGTTTTTTTTTTATTTATAGTGATCTCCTCCATTTATAGTATGTTCTCATATTTCCATCTTCATGACAGGTAGTGGCAAAGGTCCTGAGAATTCAGAGATGCATGGTAGTGTGCCTCAGTGGAAAAAGGCTTCCCAAACAACTCATAAGCTCCTGTGTATTATACAGATCAGTGCAAAATAATTTCTGAACATACTTAATTATTTAGGTGGCACCCTTGGTCACAGACTATGTTTGTGAGCACAGCCATAGAGTCTTGAAGTCTGAGAAAAATAAAGCAAATATGAAAGTGTTATCAAGGACAGGGTAAAAATTTGTGAAGGACAAATTCCAGAAAGGGCTACCTGTTAAATTCTCATTGAAAAATGCTGAAATTCAGTCATTTGCATGTACATATACACGTGATATCCTTCTGAATGGAAAGGAATAGGTGTGTCATCTCTGAATTATGAGCTGATTTAGTGGCTTGGTTGTTCATAGACAGTTTAAATATGGAAATGCTCTGCAATGGAATTTACTAAGTGGTGTAAAGGAGAAGTTCTAAACAGAAATTTTGCAGTGATATCAATAGTTAGGCATGAAGGGTTTCCTGCTGAGGATGGGACCGAGGAGTGTGGAAAGGATGTGCAAGTGACTGACAGGATTCAGGAAGCCTATAGCAGGACATACAACAGAGAGTGTCTTCACTGAAATTCAGGTAGTTCTTAGATTAAGTGTGAAGTTAAGGTTGGGTTCCGATTGCTTCACTGAGGTGATCAACACCAGCTCTGGCAACAATCAGCATTTCACATCCCTATCAACCCATGAAGTTTGTGTCCCATTCTTAAGATCTAATTTGGATTATCTCTAATTATGCCCCAGTGTCATGCTTGTAAAATTTGGATTCTTTTTGTACCAAGGACCAAACACATGACCTATGCTTTCCAGGCAGGCATTCATGCCACTGAGCTAAATACCCAATTATGAAAGTGTTTTCTTTGTTGTATGGAAGAGATCCACATTGTATCTCAGAAAGTGTTGAATATTGTTGGAATTTTTCCATATTGTATGGCTATAATTTTTAAAAACAAACCAAAGTTGTCTTATGCATTCTCTCTTCAAGTTTCACTTTGTCTGTGTCAGGGTTTCTCTATTTTAGACAGCTCTGTAACTTAGGATAGCCCCAAATTCAAGGAAGAACTCCTTCACCAGCCTCCGAAGATATATTCCTTATATCTGAATTGAAAGTGATCACTTGGGAACAGTGAGGTATAAATTACAGTTGGGCCTGGTTCCATTTTATATACTTATTTCTTAAAAACAGCATTTTCCACTAACATTTGAGGTATTATTTTTGTACCATATTGAATGTTATTTACGTTTTGTTCTATGAAACAAAATTCATGTTTCAAAATGCTGCTGAAGTATATTAAGAACAAAGTACTTACTGGCCTAAATGAGATTTGAAGAGACATTATCTGTAGCCCATCAAAGTGATTGATGAGATTTTTTTTCTTTTTTTAAATTTTGAAAGTGATAAACTACAACAGAACAAGGCAGAATAAGGCCAACTAAGATCATATAGTGAAATTGCTACACAATTTCACAACAGGTTACTGGGATAACAGTAATAGGTATGACAGTATATTTTATTATCTTTATAATAGTTTTTCTTTCAAACACATATATCAAAATGAGATGAAATAAAAAACATTATAGTACTTATCAAAACACAATATTGAATAGAGCAATACAATTAATCAGAATAGAACAAAACATTAATAAAAATATTTGCCTTCAAAGGGATAGGAAAAGGAAGTCCCCCTTATTTGTTATGGTCTGCTTCCCAGGAGACACTCAGATATCTGGTTCCCATTTGCTAACGGGGGGCGACAGGAGAAGAGAGGTAGGGAAGTGGGATGTTTGACTCTAGGCCATGCATCAGTAGGTTCACTATTGCTTAGTAGAGAGACAGGCTGCTTGTTTGGTTTCACAGCGTCCTAAGTTCCCACATGGTGCGGATCTCAGGAGCTGCTGCTAGTCCTCCACCTGGAAGGACCGCATTCTTCCAGACTGCCACTGCTTACCATGGAGAAATGGTGCTTGCTTTCCTTCCAAGTGTCCTAAATTCCAGCATGGCATGGATCTCAGGAGCTGCTGCTGGTTTGACCCCTGGATGGGGCACAGTCTGCCACACCGCCACCACTTACCAGGGAAGGGAGGTGCTTGCTTGGCTTCACAGTTGATTGATGGGATATTTATCTGCCTCTGTGCTTTGTGGATACTGGTCCTGCAGGCTTCTCACTGTGAGCTCTGCTTTAGAGACAGTACACAGGGAATATTGCAGTGACTCAGCACAAGAATCAGTGCTCCTATTTCACTGTTACATTAGCAGTGAGTTGCAATCTAGCATCAGATTTGCTGTCTTCAAAAATGTGTATATACACAAAATTAAGGACCAAAACATGGATTTAAATTTGACAAAATCAGTCTTCATTCAGCTGTTTTGTTTGGTTTTATTAGTTTAGTTTTGTTTCGTTTTATTGAGACAAGCTTTCTGTACCTATATCAGCTGGATTTGAACCCCCCAATGGAGCCTAGAATTGCCCGAACTCACCGAAGCCATCCTGTCTCAGCCTTTTGAGTGCTGGGATTATAGATATGCACCACCGCACTTTGCTTTTGATTCAGATTTGTAGGAGAGAATTTAAGATATCACAAACCTGGTGTCTCACCCTTCATGTGAGAAATATATGTATGATCCTTTAGGAGGTGATGACCTTTGAGGATGTGGTTGTGAAGTTCAGCAATGAGGAATGGAGTTTGCTGAGTCCATCCCAAAAGAACCTCTACAGAGATGTGATGGGCAAAACCTTTAGGAACATGACTGCAATAGGTAAGGACAAAATACTTTTGTCACTCATGCTATCAGAATGTTGTATGTCACTCATGAGTGCTGTTTCATTAAAAACAATGTGAAAATATTTTTAAAAATAGCTCACACCTGGACACATTATATCATAACTCTAAACAAAATCTATTAATTTGTATTATTCTAATGAGCGCTGGTATTTCTATGTCTACAATTCAGGAGGACTTGGGGATATCCAGGAAGCTGAAAAAGAATGCAAAATTTACTGGAGATACTTAAGGTGATTCGCACTCACAAAGAGAAGGAATGTTCCTGAGTAATTAGTGAGCCAGCAGAAAAATGACTTCCAAAGAAATGAGGCACCATTCAGTTTATTGTCAGTAATATTCTACGAAGACATATAAGCTAGGGTATGTATAATGAGTGAATTAAATCATGAAAATATATGACATTGCATATAGATATGTATGAAAGGCATACACTTTGAGTTATGACATTCTCCCTTCAGTTTTTCTACCCATATATACATGTGAATACAACACATTCATTATCTAAAAATTGCTAAGTTTGCAGTAGAATTTGAAATAAAATGGAGTGCTTGTGTTTCCAAGCCATGCTCTAAAGAATCAGCCATTCTGACTAAAATTCTTAGAAGGCTGGTGGAATGTTAAGTGCACTCATTCTGAATATCAGTGTGCAGTTGTCTCTAGAAATTGGTCCCCTCATACTTGTCCTGAATATATTTATAAAAATTCAAAATGCACATAAAATACAGATACATGCTTACTCATATACAAAGCAGATCAAGTTATAATAGATCAGGCCTTAAAGAAGCTTAGCTATCTATCACTGGATTTGTGGAGAAGGAAAATGTTAATAGACTCTCTGTGATAGTGCATTCTTGTAAATCCAGCACACTAGGAATCAGATTTTGCAGAATGGCAAATTCAAATTCAAACTTCACAGCTTAATGATCAGCAAAAATCTCTTAAAACAGATTTAAAAAGCTATAGATTTTATGCTAATAGCTGTTGTTCATTCCTAGCATGGAAAAGAAAAAAAATGTGTTATATAATGTCAAAAAATAAAGACTATAACGTCATTTGCTGTAAGAAATAGGTGGTGCTTTCTCCCATCAATTCAGTGAAATAGCTCAGCTATAAAACCTAAAATGTCACAGGGTTTCTTTTAGATGAGAAACCAAAATATAAATTGTGGAATGAAATGAAAGAGAGTTAATGGAGAAAAGCAAGGCTGACCATATGGAAAAGGGAACTACAGGCTAAGGACAGAAGGGAGATTGTGATGGGGAAACATATCAGAATGATCTGTATGTGATACACATATGTACCCATGCCCAAAGTGAAGCTAAAGATTCTGCATTTCAAAAGGTACCAAATTTTAAGATTTCCAAATGTGTACCAGTCTTTTGGGAATGGTTGTTTTCAACATGTCTTACAAGGCCATTCTGTTACTTCATGGTCAGAATTTCTTAGCAGGCATTAAAAACAGAACTTGACATTAATGCAGTCATTAAACCCATTTCCCTGTGAATTTTTCTTTTTTTATTTAATGTAAGGAAAGACTAAAAAAAAGTAGAAATAATACCACTTTCAAAGTGAAAATAAACAGTAAGAAATCTAAAGACAATGATTACACATGTTGCTCATAGAAATAGTTAATGAAACACAAATGTGAAACATATGAAGTGGGGATCCAAACAGCAAGACTGCAAACAGTTTGTTCAACTCTTCAATAAAAACTTTGTAATATGGTTATAATCCTATATGTGATTTTTTTTTTACAGAAATGACAAGCTAGGGAAGTCCTATGGACATACATCTTGGAATCAGTGTAAAGAAGTATTCCCTTGTACTGCAGAAGGTAATGTGAATGTGAAAGAAGCAGAAACACACCACAATGTTCAGATCCATAAAAAATATTGCAGTGGAGAGAAATCCTATGTATGCCAGCAATGTGGAAAAGGTTTCACCAAATCTGGACACTGTAAGCAACATGAAAGATTTCACACTGGAGAGAAACCATATGTATGTGAGCAATGTGGGAAAGCTTTTAGCACACGTACATATTGTAAGGCTCATGTAAGAATTCACACTGGAGAGAAACTTTATGTATGTAAGCAATGTAGGAAAGCTTTTAGCACACGTACATATTGTAAGGCACATGAAATAATTCACACTGGAGAGAAACCATATGTATGTAAGCAATGTGGGAAAGCTTTTAACAAATGGGCAGGTTGTAAAAATCATGAAAGGTTTCACACTGGAGAGAAACCCTATGTATGTAAGCAATGTGCGAAAGGTTTTACCCGACATGAACATTGTAAGCAACATGAAAGAATTCACTCTGGTGAGAAACCATATGTATGTAAGCAATGTGGGAAAGATTTTATCCGACATGGACATCGTAAGCAACATGAAAGTTCACACTCCAGATAATACCAGTGTATATAAGTATCATGAAAATTTTTTGAGCACAAGTACATATTGCATAATGCATGAAAAACTTCACACGGTGCAGAAAACTTATATATGTAAGGAATGTGGAAAAGGTTTCAGCAGAAATGCTCATTGTCCAATACATGAAAACATCTACACTGTTGAGAAACCCTGTTTATGTGAAGAATGTGGGAAAGCTTTCACCACACACATAGAAAAAGCAGCACTCTTCAGACAGTTTAGATCTAAGTTTACTTTAAAAATTCCAAGTAGACCTGAAGAAATAATCAGTACAGAAGTTTGATGTCAATATTTCTTCACAAATCTTCCAGAAACGACAAATCTGAAGTGAAGCTGTACTCAACTACGGATTTTGTATGGTTTTCAGTTAATCAGTTCTACCTCTTTAGATTTTTTAAAGTGTCCTTGTGCTTCAACATGGCATCTTGTAATTAAACATGGTAAACTGAAATGGGCTTTTCACTTTCAAGTATGGATAGTGTCTATGTACTTAATAGTTTGTCTTTCAAACTTAATTTTTATATTTTTGTTGAATTATTTTTATTTAAGGAAAAAAACCAAAAATATAGAAATAATACAGAAGTTCTGAAAAATAAACAATAAGAAATCACTAGTTGAATAGTTACATATTGTCATCTTAGAAGTAATTGTTCAAGTTACAAAATTAAAGCATACAAAGTGATATTCAAATACTGACACTGCGAACAGTTCACCTCAGTGATCCAACAAAAACTTATTAATATGCTTATCTGTTCTAAAAACTTGTTTTTTATCTTAAAGACGGTAAGATTAAACATGACAAAACAGAACAGTTCATAATGAAACAAGTTAAAGAAACACAGGTTTCAATCATGTCCACTGAGATGTTCTAGTTTTCTTCAGAATAGTTGTTCCCATCTTCACATTCATTGAATCTATACTGAACATTATAGAACTAATCAAATAATTACAGGATGATGCAGGCTTTTTTGATCTTTAAGACTGATTTTGGGGAAGTTGATAATGATTACCATAATGTGTCTCATTCTCTTCATAGTAGATGTCTTTATCTTTATGTATTCTGAAGTTGAACATAAGAAACTAGACTAATATTACTCTGAACAGTGAATAATAGTATCCTGAGAAGGATAAAGGTGAGGAATTGCCTAAATAAAGAAGGCAGAAGACATTGTTAAAAGTGTATCAGGATGTAAAAGCTACAGTAGTTCTGTTGCTCTGTTTAGTTTGATTAGATTTTGTCCTGTTCTGTCTACTCATATTAGATTTGAGGGCACAGAGAGGTAACCCAAAAATAGCAGGTTATACCATGATGGTAACTGTCCTTAATTTCCTATTAACTAAAACTGAAACCCTGTATTACTTACATTGTCTTATTATGACTGATCTTATTTGAAGCTAGTTTGTTTGAATGTTATTTGGCCTTGACTGATTTTATTCACATTTGGTATGCTTGCTGGTATCAAGTCCAAGAGCAGAGGCAACTACTCTGAAGATGATAAGATGTGAAAGATATATATTGGGGGACTGGGGATTTAGCTCAGTGGCTTAAGCCCCTGCCAGGCAAGTGTGAGGTTGTCAGTTTGATCCGCAGTACCAAAAAAATAAATAAATAAAAGATATAAATTCCAGGTTTAATTTTTTATTTAAAGAGAATTAAACAATACATAAAAAACAGAGCAGTAAAAGGGTATAAATAATACAGAATTTCAAGAAAAAATACAGTAAGAAATCACTAGTTAATAGGTTACATATTGTCTTCTTAGAAACAGTTGTCCAAATTATAAAATTAAAGCATATAAAGTGAATATTCCTACAGCAAGATTGCAGACAGTTCTGTTCTATGATCCAACAAAAGCTTAGTAATATGGTTTTCCTTCCTACACACTCAAACAGGCACTTATATCACTTAGACCACCTTTGTTTCCTCTCTTCTTCATAATAACAATTAAACTTTTGGGTTTTTTTTACTCCCATAGTTCTTATTACTTTTTTTGAAGAGAATAAAACCTCAAGTAAGTTAACAAAACAGAGTTGGTTGGGACCTAAGGATGGGCATATTACTTGATGCAAAAATAGAATACCAGGTGATCAAAAATGGTTACCTTTGTGCCTCTTGCTATTTTTTAAAAGAGTTTCTATATCATCAGGTATAATAGAATTGATCAAAACAGTACAGAACAAGGCCAATAAAATCTACACTGGAGACCTTATAGGATTTCAAAAGAAGACAATAGTCAAACCATAATGGCATCATAGTAAATCTTATTGCCTACAAAGTGGTTGCCTATACCCTCAAACTTAATACTATCAAACAAAATAGAATATAGTAAAATCAGGCAGAACAAGATGGGGAGAGCAATACTGGGGTTAAAATCAGGTTAATAGAAAAACAAAAATGTTACTATAATATATCCTGCTATTTTTAAATTTAGTTTTCCTTTAATTGAAAAAAAATAAGAAAAAATAGAGTAATTTTTTTAAAAGGGTGGAGATCAAGAAAAAGAGACATTGTAATAGAACAACACAGGTCAGAACTGAAAAATTAAAGCATCATTTTGTTTCACCACCAGATAATCTAACATAATAGTAGTCACCATAGTGCCTCTTTCCTTGACTTATTTGAGTATAACTTCATATACTCTAGAATCAATCATATCAAAACAGTGTTAAGCCATTCAAAAGAATGAAAGAGTTAAAGGGTATTTAGAGCCTGTTAACAGAAAATGAACAATGATTTCTATATTATCCCTTTACGTGTAAAAAAATTTATTTATACTATCACATACAGTAAAATATATTAAGATACAACATGTTAAAACCAGTGGAAACATGTACAACAGCTTGATGGGAGTTCCAAAGAAGATGACATTAAATCAGCACTAGCTTTTATGATGTGTTATTTTCTTCAGAATAGCTATTGATACTATCACTGATACTAAAATCGAAAACCCCAGGGTAAAACCATTGCACTTAATGAGTGAAAGCATTATATGGATTCAAACCAATATGATTGGGTATCATGATTACCACATTCTTCTATGTATTATCATTTCTTATACTAGGGAATATATTTGGTATTTATATATGTGAGTTTGATTTATTTCATTTATGAGTATGGTCTCAATCTGCATCTATTTATTTATATGTCAATGTGATCATTCTTTATAGCTGAGTAGTACTCCGTTGTATAAAAACACAATAACTTTTTTATCCATTCCTCAGGTGATGGACACTTAGGTTGTTTCCAAGATCTGGCTGTTACAAACTGTGCTGCTATAAAAATGGGTGCACATATATCACTGTGGAATGATGCTTTCAGGTCTTCTGTGAATATGCCTAGAAGTAGAATAGCTATGTCAAAAGGTGCTTCCAGTCCCAGCTTTCTGAGGAATCTCCAGACTGACCTCCACAATGGTTGCACCAGTGTACACTCCCATGAACAGTGCAGGGGAGTTCCTTTTTCCCAACAGCATCTCCAACATTTGTTGTTCGTGGTTTTCATGATCTTGGCCATTCTTTCCGGAGTGAGATGAAATCTCAGTGTGGTTTTAATTTGCATTTCTCTAATGACCATTGATGGTGAACATTTTTTCATGTATTTATTTGTCATTTGTATTTGTTCATCTCAAAATTGTTTATTCATCTCAGATGCTTATATTTTGATTGGGTCTTTGAATGTTGGTGGTCTCATTTTTTAAAATGCTTTATGTTTTATACAGAAGTCCTCTTCTGAGGGGCAGTTCATTAAGATTTTGTCCCATTTTGTGGGTTTTCTTTTCACTATACTGGAGATTTCTTTTGATGTGCAGAAACTTTTTACTAAGAGGTGATCCCACTTATTGATTCTGGGAAGCACTTCCCATGCGGTTTGAGTCCTGTTCATGAATTCTCTACCTACTCCTATGTCTTCAAGGTTTTTACCAAATTTGTCTTCCAATAGATTTAGTGTTTCTGTTTTAATATCTAGATCTTTGATCCATTTAGATTTTATTTTAGTACATGGTGATAGGCATGGGTCTAGTTTTAGTTTTATGCATATGGAGAGCCAGTTTTTAACCACCATTTATTAAAGAGAATGTCATTCTTCCAGTGAACATGTTTGGCCCCTTTTTCAAAGATAAGGTAGTTGATTGTGTTTTTAGTAGTGGTTGTATCTTCTCATCTATTCCACTGATCTTCGGCTGTGTTTTGGTTCCAGTACCATGTTGATTGTACGACAGTTACTTTGTAGTATAAATTCAAGTCAGGGATTGTGGTACCTCCTGCCTTGCTTTTGCTGCTTCTAACTGTCCTTGCCATTCTACCCTCTTCTCTTGAAACAATTAAAGAAGAATCGCGCAATTCCTACACAGGTTCTTACTATTCTTTCGATGGTGCTATTTACTTTAAGTCACTTCTCTTTCCCAACAAAGTGTTCATCTTCCCTAGTAGTTCAAATATGTTTTTACCAGAATGTATCTCTGACAAAGCCTTTTGTATTATAGAAAACACCCCCAGACCCTTGTGGGCAGAGGCTCTTGCCCCTGCTGATCTGGGGAAGAGGGGATGTTTATGTGTTATTGCCAAGGTGTTGTGTGCATTTCTGCTTATTGTGTTTGCCCTGCATGAATGCATTGGCACCACAGGCTTCACGTCATAATTCCACCATTTCAGCTCTCCCTGATTCAAGCCTCAATTCCTTTTATATAGGATCTCAACTAGTTGGATTATAAAAAATTCAACTCACTGGTCAAGAAATTGGTCATTAATACATCAGTCAGTTGAATTCAAGTTGTAGACTCTAACTTTTAAGAAGGTATTGTAATTTGGCTTCAGGATACGCTCAAGTTCACTCTGATATTATAAGATGTTTGGCAGTCTGTTCATATATCAGTTGTCTGTTTGTTCATTCAGTTTGTAAGCAGTTTCTGGGAGTTGCTGAGCTAGTGATTGTTCAAACCTGTAAAGCAGAAATCAATTATGCCCATACAGGAGCGCTCAAGTTTCCAGAACATCTGGGAACACCCTGAGTGCTGGAGGTGTACAGGTTCTCCAGCACTGGGAGCATGGGGTGTAAGAGATGAGCTAGTTTAACAAAGGGGTATGGTACAAGTACACAAATACCCTCTGAGTAACTTAAAGTGTTCTCACGGACCCCCACAAGCTCTGTGCTTATTTCTGTGTTTATTTGAATCCACACAGATTGTCTGTCTATGTTTATCCACTTGTCCACTGTGTGAACAGCTGTTCCTTTCATTTTGAGCTCAGTAATCTTTCTCTTTTTCCATATCTGGATCACATAATCAAAGATTTCTTTTGGCAGTGAATTTATAAAGTATGCTTTTATCTTGGTTGCCAGCTGTTCTGAATGTCACAAAGACTGGGTATATGAATGAAATGTGTTGTTATTTATCATTGGCTTGATAGTCTCATTATTTAGAAATGATATTATTAGGATTAATAAACAAAGTCCCTTAGGATTGAGATTACTGGACAAGGCTCTGATTGACAAATCATAAACTAGATGCTGGGTAACATTTTTAACCAGTGCTTGTTTATTGATCAAAGACCTCAATGATCTCCATAGTCTTATAGGAGACACCTTAACTAAAGTTATGAAATGTACTCCAAAATGTTCACATTGGTCACTATCAAAATAATTAATACATTTTTTGCATTAAAGATGCCTGCGTAAAGGTTTCACATGGTTATGACAGTTTATTATTGTCAAATTGATGATGTATTTGATATATTCATATTTCTGGAGGCATAGGCCTCCAAGAATGTAAAATGGGGATTGCTTATGGTAGCAGACTTTTTTCCATGTTCATACCTCTCCTAATAAAAAAGACTTGTGAGATTCACATTCCACTAAAGGTCAATAAATTGGTCAATGATACATAAGAGACTTCTTGGGTATTTGATAAGGGTGCTTGACTAAAATGGATATTTTATGTCAAAAGAGAAACTCAGATTATTGCAAGGATGTCATAATACAATAATATGTACGATTCTGATTTCTGATTTACTATGTAAAATATGCCGCTGTTAACACTGTAGGTATTCAAATGTTAAAATATCCATGATTAGTAGAAAATACATTTCACTTAATGTTCTAAGATGTTTCATGTTTAGATAAAATAGTAATGTTAACCTTACTGCCTCTAATGTATTGTATTGTGATCACTCTTTTCTTCTAGATGTCCAACAGCTAAGGTTTAGGACCAAAAATGAGAGCCACAGATGGGCTAAATGGATAGCCAATATTTTGTCCACAGCACTTCAAGCTTGGAGGAGACTCAGGATGTAAAAGAAATCCTGCTTTCATCATCAGTAGATAACCAGTGAGTACCTAGTATTCTGATCAAGAAGATGATGAGACCACAGAGGAAAGTGACCTCTGATGCAAGGTATGCCTAAGGAGAGTCACAAGTCACCAGAAAAATCTCCTAAGCTTTCACAACAATCAACATGGTCAAGCAATGGCCATGACTCTTCCAGGTGGCAGACACTGACAGAAGAGATATGAGGAGCTATGCATGGTTATAAGAACTGGCCTCGATAGGAAGTAATGAACCAATTGTCCTTACTGTATTCCTTATGTTAGCTTGATTTTGAACCTTCTGCAGAAAAGTCTGGACTCAGGAGGTACTGTGCAATTCTAAAATATTGTCTGTGGGTGAATCTCCTATCACCAACATCATCTGACAATTGCTATCTATGCTGGTAGCTGACTACCATTATGGATGGATGGGCTGTGAGTGGTGGGAGCTCTAACATACCTTCTACATCTTCAGCTGGTCATCCATCTGTGTATCAACCAAATGAAAAGGAGGAATATCTTGAAGTCATTGAAGCTGAATACTCATGCAGGGCTGTGATGTGGCACAGGCATGATTGAACTGAGAATCAAGAGATGCCTCAAGTGGCAAGATAGGCCACAGCTGAGGCCACCTAGACACTTTCTGTGGGATAGTTCTCTGCAGTTACCATCGTCTGTTGCTTGCAGTGGGTCTTTAACCTCTCCCAAGATCCTTTTCAGGTTTCCTCCATTGCTCACTCAACTCCTGCCTGCATGAGGTTGGCCAGCTGGCTAACAGAGTGATGAGCTCTGCCAAGGATCTCTCTCCTCCTGCAGCCCTGAAGACCATGCTGTGTTTCTCATTTCTTAGAGCCTTTTTGGTACACCTATTTGGCATCTTGGTTTCTAGGAAAAGACCCCAACATGAAACATAAAATGTATCTGTTTTAAAGACTCAGCACTGAAATCTGGTATTGTTGGATTATGACAGGAACAAGTATCAAACCTGTTTAAGACAATTCACATATACAAAAGCTGTTATATTCCACTGTATTTTTTGGTTCACCAATGCCAAATCCTCTAACATGACACAACTTTCCTCAAGACAATTATTTCCACTCCAATCAATGACCTACATATGAATTATTTTCTGTAGGACACACACACAGATATGCAGGTTTTATGATATGTCTCCACTAAGTCATCCTGAAGAAAAAAATTAACAATCCGGAGCCATCCCAAGCCTGAGAGGAGAAATAGAAAGCCAATATGCCCTTGCTGTGAGCTGGTGGATGTCATATGGGGAATGGTAGGGGAAACTAGCCAATGTGCCCATGTTGTGATTCTGTGGAAGCTATTCTGGTTTCTGAAGAAAAACAAGAAAGTAACTTACACTTCCTGTGAGCTAGCCATTGCATTGGCTGGAAGATGAGCACCACAGTCACCTCCTCCCACCACCAACAGTCTGACTGGTTTAGAGCACATGCTGAGTTGATAGCAATGGAGTTATAAAAAAAACTTAATCCTTGTGTTACTTGATTGGCTTTGCAGCCTAAGGCTAGTATTCTTAAGCATGTATTTAAATTGGGAAATAATGGTAAAAGAAGTTGCAAAAACTGTGTAACTATATGGAAATTAAATAACATTCTTCTAGACAACTAATGGGTGAGAGATTAAATAAAGGAAAGAAACTTAAAAATGCCTAATATGTAAAACCAATAGGAATGTGAAAGGAACACACATTTTTCAGAATATGTACAACTTGCCAAGAAATACCTGAAGAACTATTGAGCATTTTTGCACAATAGAGAAATTCAAATACGGACATTATCCCATTGCAGAGAAAACAAATCACCACAAGATCTAAGGAACGTACATGGGACTGCAAAAGTAAAGAATCTATTTAAAATTGTTGGTGGAAATGTAAGTAAGCAGTTCAACTACTACTGAAGTAATTTTTAAAGTATTCAAAAGACTAAAATTAGTAATGCTCGTTAGTGCATTGCTTCCTTTAGTGGGTCTCTTCCTCAAAGAGTTAAGGACATATTGCAGTGATGCATGCAGATTCCTATTACTGCAGCAATAGTCATTTTTCTGTGGAGAGCAGCAGCACGCACTGCTCCATCACCACCAAATATCAGTGAAGAACAATAAATACTCACCAGTGTACTCCATTTGGTAAATTGTGTGATATTTTATTGTGAAATGGGCTGTATCTTAGGTTTTCCTAGCAAACTATGTCAGTATAAACATGATAGTCATGCTAATGTCACAAGGCAGTCACTAGTACACTATTATGTTCATTAGATTTGATATATTTATCTTTTAGAGTAAGCATGTTGCTATGAAGTCCAGGCTGGCTTTGAGATAACTTTATAAACCAGAGTGGTCTCAACAAATCTCCTTCCTCAGTGTCTCAAGTAATGGGCTCCATGCACAAACCACCAGGCCTAGTTTAGATTTGGTATATTCAGTGTATTCAGTATATTTTACTTCAACTGTTTGTGTTGTTAAAGTATTTCCACATTTTTACCTCCAGCATCTGGAGAAACCTCAGCCTTGTTGAGGTAGTGATGTGCATACCACCAGCCTCGTGACTTTCTCTCCTGGGTTCAGTGCTGTCAGTGTACTGCAGTGAAACATAGGTGTACATAACTGTTTCTTTTTATACATTCCTTAAAAAGATTTTTAAAATTTCCATGGATAATCAGTGGTTCAACAACCCTGACTATAGTTTCATTCAAATGCCCACAGTTATGTAGTGTGTAGGACACACAGATAGAAACATATCACATAGTTCCAGTGAGAGGTTTGTCAAAGCCAATGTGAAGACTACTATGTGAACGTTTTGTTCCTGATTATTTCATTAGAATGAGCTTCAGGTTTTCTCACTGTTGTTTATGTGAAGCAGACCAGATGACCACTTTAATATATGAAGTGATATAAAGCCTGTTTGGATATTAAGTATCTAAAGAACTGCTCTGGTGCTGTGGCCTGCTTAGTAATGGTCAACTTGGATTACCCAGTGAATGAAGTCATCATGGTTTTGGGACATAATATGCATTGATGGATTGTTTAAAACAGCATTAAAGGAGAACTAGAGGGAAAGGAGCTGGGATGTTGATTCTCATGGAGAAGCTGGTAGCACTGGTTGTCCAGATATGAACTCAGCCATCATCATCATCATCAAAGAATCTCAGGTCCTCATTATTGCTGTGCATGGCTACTGTTCAATTTTGCGGATCTCTGGCACTTATCTTGAGCTTCATGCCTTGGCTCCAGTAATGATCACTCAACTTTATGGCATAGATTCTATGACCAAAGGAACAGAGTGTCTAGCTTCCAACACTGAACTTTGAGCCTTCCTTGTGTACAAAATTATCGGAGACTTTCATGACACATTGTAAGTGCCTCTAAGTCTCCAGCTACACTTTTGATTGTCCTTGCCATGGGCTCAAATTCTTCAGCTGTACTTGCGCTGGATATTGTCATAGCATTCAAGTACTCAGTTGGATTTTTTGGTCTGTAATATCTGAAAAGATACTACATCTCTCTAAATCAGACATTCTGGGATAAATATTTTTAAATTATCTTATCAATTATAAGTTCCATGTTAAGTCTCTTTCCTCACAAACCCTGACTACAACAGATGGGAAAGGATAAGATGTGACATTTTTGAGACAGGAGAAATTTCTTTAGTTACCTAATGTTATATGTCATTTTTCTCTTCGAGGAAAACACAGCTATATCAATAGCTTGATTTTCAGGACTGTTGATAGCTTCTCCAGCACTATCAAGCCATTACATTGTGTGTTGCATGGGCAAGAAGTATGTGTGTTAGGAACCTGCATGGTGCTTCCAGTAACCTTAACATGAACCTTTAGAGCCTATGCTGTCTGGCCTCTGTGTGAGGCAGTCATTTTATATTGGCAAATAATTTGCAAGTCTCTCAGGTCTTTTACTGATGTTCTGATGTGAAGAAAAATGTAGGATGCACAACCTGCGTTCCCAAAAATAATTATGATTGCAATATAGACTTATCCAAACTCATGAAAATTCATCTATAGGCTCCCTTACTCCATCAAGAATTTGCCTTGAACTTAAGTGGTTCTGCAACATTTTACTAGACTTCTACAAGCACAAGAGAGATATGTTTCTCAGAGCTTCAATCCTCCTTTTGGGTTCACATTTGGACAGTCCATAACAATGCCCTGTATTTATGCTCAGTAGAGCCTCATGTCTTTGCTCATGTCTACTGCTTCTTCCATCAATACTATTTTAACTTTGTAGGGGTTACCTCCTTGTGTTATTCAAACAACTGTAGGTTAAATGTCATTTCTTCAATTAAGGTAATGAGTTTCACAATTCCTTTTCTCATTTGTTTAAAGCATCTTTTACTTTTAATTTTTCATTATTATCACAATGGTGAGTTTCATACTCATTTGGTATGAAAATATTATGCATGCTGAGAAAGAGTATTGACCAAAAGAAAAGTGTTACTCTGTCCTCAGCATCTCATGGCTCAGACTGCCATATTTTCTTCTGATGAGCATGGTGACTAAGCATAAATGGGATGAGATAGGTCAAAAGTCTATCATAGTAAAATAGAAAGGCTATGTCTGGGTGTGAGAGAAGGTGATAGTGTTTGAATGAGACCTGAGTGATGTGCACTTGTGATTCATGCAGTTCTTTGGAAACTTGTTGGAGCCATTGAAGCTGAGTACACATGTAGGGCTCTGGCATAGCCTGAACATGATTGATCTGAGAATGAGCAGACACTCAGTGGGCATGATAGGTCATAGCTGAAGCCACCTGGAGACTTTATGGATCATTTTCCTTAATTAGCATCATTTGTTGCTCTGAAGGATCTTTAAAACCATCCCAAGACCCTGCTCAGGTTTCCTCCATTGTCCACTCAACTCTTTGCTTGTTTTGATTAAATATGGGCTGCTCAGCATCAGTCAGCCAGCTGGCTAGAAGAGTTATGAGCTCTGCCAAGGATTTAATCCTCTTGCATCCCTAAAGATTGTGTCACTTGTTTCATTTTTGGGGGCGTCACCATGCATCTTTTTGAGGGTTGGGGATCTAGGCATGGATACCAGCAGCTTGCTACCTAAACAGGGACAATGAAGTGAAGATGGCTGCTGTGGATGGTGACTTATCATTGCTGTGTTCCTGGGGTAGAAAACGGCCCCAAAAGCATGTCTATTTCAATTTATTTGGAAAACCACCTCATTTTCTGAAAAAAAAATCCCTTCACCTGTGAGGTCATGATGAATCCTATATCTGAAATGCAACAGAAACATAACACATAACTGCTTTTCTTTAGGAAGGTGAGCCCTGTTACTTCCAATGATATTTTGGGGCAGCTCTTGTGGGAAATTTATGATCATTGTCTTTTAGGTGGGTGTGGTCAGTGTGAGAGATTGAGAAAAAAACAGGTAAACTGCTGCATTGAGGACCCTCAAGCTCTGATCTGTGTCTTGCACACCTAGTATCTTTGCTGAGGTGACATTTGCCACTGCCTCCACAAGATGAAAATCCTGTAAAATCTCTGTGAAACACCTTACCTTTTCTAACTCCCATGCAAAAGGTGGCTCAAGAAGCCAAACAACATGGGGAATTAACTGCTTGTGCTATTTTGCATCAGTGACAAGAGCCACACTTTGAAGGTTTTCTGTAACTGTTTAAAGATTTAAATGGGGCTGGGGATTAAGCTCAGTGGCATAAGCACCTGCCTGGCAACTGCAAGATGATAAATTGAATCCCCTCTTTCAAAAGAGAAAAATAAAAAAGATAAAGAGCGTTTAAAAATCTGTCAAGGAATATGGACTTAAAAGTACTTTGGTAATTGGTATTATTGAGGGTTATTAGTCATGGTTATGAAATGACCCCTTTGGAGTGGAAATCTTAGTACATACTATTGTCACTCAAACCCAATATCCGGTGTGGCTCTAAGAATATACTGATATTGTGGACAAGCAAGCTACAAATAATTTAGATTGCAATATTGCTATATGAGTTACTGAATTATGGGGAGAGAGATCTTTTCCAGAAATTTGCCAACAAATTCATTGCCACCCTCAGACTATTACCCTCAAATGGCTTAAATTGCTTTAAAAGCTTGAAAAAGAATCCCTGAAGCAGTGCACACACAAGGTTCCTTTAGCACTGTTAAACAGGAGGACACTGAACCTTGCCTTACCTTTATAGAATGATAAATTAAGCTAGTGAATGCCATGTGGACAACACAGCAGCAGCATCTATCTTGTTAAAGCAATTAACATACAAAAATGCTAACCCAGACTACAAAAATGCTTTGAAAGATTTTTCTATGAAACCTGACACTACTTTGGAAATCCCATAAGTTTTATAAGGTCCCTACTACTTGTCATGATCCCCTACTTCCTGGGACAGCTGGCCTGGTTCTTTCCTGTTCACATGCATCAAAAATAGGCACTTTTGTGATTCCTGATGTCATTGATAGTGCTTATATAGGCATGTTGTTGATTCAATTGTGATCTCTCTTACCCATTCAACTAAATTTTTCTGAATCTGTAGCTCAACTATCTGTCTTGTCTTATGTCTCCTCTAAAGCTTGTCATGTTAATTGTGGAAATCAAGGATTTGACTGCAATTTGGTGTCTGCTGCTATTCCCATAGGAGATGCATGCTGAAGCCTCTCTTTAACTATTGACAACCTTTCCTTTTAACGTTTGCTACTGGAGCTGATGTTTCTCTTTTATTTCACTAACTTGGTGATATTTTATTTCCATGGTCAATGCTATTCCCTCTCATCTCTTGAGATGTACTGGAACACCTATATTACTTAGAATTGATTTAATCTTGCTACTAACCAAGGCTTACTTTTCCTTTTTGCTGTCCTCTGCTGCTCCCTCTGCAAACACAGGGCTGTAGAATTAGCTCAGTGACATGAATGCCTGCCATGCAAGTGAACAGTCATGATTTTGATCCATTTCTCTTTGAATCCCCACTCTTTAAAAAATTTATTTAAAAGAAAAAAGAGAAAAAAACAAAACAAAACAATGTGGTTTAAGGGTACAAGTAATACAGACTACAAAACAAAACAGTAAGAAATCACCAGTTAATAGATTACACATTATCATCTTAGAGATAGTTACTCAAGTCACTGTATCAAAGCATACAAAGTAGACATTCAAACAGTGAGACTGTAAACAGTTGTCTCCAATGATCCAACCAAAAACGTTAATATGGTCATCTATTTAACAACCCTAAACACACTTGCAGTTGTATCCTTTAGAATATTTTTCCCTCTCTTTTTTACAACACAATTTACACATTTTGGGTTTTATTACTCCTTAGTTCTTATTACCTTTTTGTGGAAGAGAATAAAGTCAAATATGGCAAAACAAAGACGTCAGTCAAAACCAAGTATAGACATAGCACATGATGTAAAAACAGAGTACAAGGTTATCAACAATTGTTACCATAATGCCTCTTGCTTCCTTAAAAAGAATTGTCTACCTCATTAGGTATTATAAAGTTGAACTAAGGGGCTGGGGATTTAGCTCTTTGTTAAAGTGGCATAAGCGCCTGCCTTGCAAGCAGGCAGTTGTGAGTTCGATCCCTGGTACTGATAAAAACGAAAAAGACAAAAAAAAAAAAAAGAATAAAGTTGAACTAAACAGTAGAGAATAAGGCCAATAAAACCTAAACATTGTAAACATTACAGGACTTCCAAGGGAGATAATAGTCAAATCATAATAGGCATCTTAGTGAATCTTATTGCCTTCTAAGTAGTTGCCTATACCCTCAAACTTGATACTATCATACAGAATGGAACAGAGTCTAATCAGTCAATACAAGATAGTGGGAGTATTACAGGACTTCAAATCAAGTTAATAGGAAATCAAAAAAGTTACTGTAATATATACTGCTAATTTCTTTTAATTTTCCCCCTTAATTAAAAAATCATAAATTTAACTAAATAATTTTTTAATGAATAAGGGATAGATTGAGATAAAAGAGGACATAACAACATAACAATACAGGTAAAGCATGACAGTTTCAGCAACCTAGTGCTGCAGCACAAATAACCTGACTTAATAGAAGTTACCATAGTGTCTGTCTTTTTCCTTGAAATATTTGAATACAATTTCATATACTATAGCTTCAAATATTTCCATATCAAGCATCCCAGAATAAAGCCATTCCAATTAATAAGTGAAAACTTTGTAAGGCTTCAAGGCCACATAATGGGGAATCATGTGAATCCCCGCTTTATATAATGCACTTTTGTATCTTGAACACTTATTTGTAAGAGGACAATATGTAAATATCAACCAGTGATTTCTTATAGTTTAGTTTGTCTTTGAAAGCATATATCTTTTCTACCTGTTTTCTGTTTTGTTTAGTCTATTTTAAATAAAAAATAAGAAAAGAATATCTCTTCTCTTTAAACAATTAAAAAAGAAAAATGCACTTCCTGCAGAGGTTTTACTATTCTCTTCATGGTGCTATTTACTTTAGGTCAGTTGTCTGTCCCAATGAATCTGTTTTCTTCCCTGATTAAAATACATTCTTGCCAGTATATACCTCTGACAAACCCTTTTGTATGATACAAAACTCCCCAAGACCCATGTGGGCTAGGGCCGATACCTCTGTTGATCTTGGGAAGGGGCATCCTCCGTGTTTTTGCTAAGGTCTTCTCTGGATTTCTGCTAATTGTGTTTGCCCTGTATGGAATGAGTTGGAATCACAGGCTACAAAATGCGATTTCACCATTTCAACTCTCCCTGAGTCAGGCCTTTGATTCTTTTTATAAGATCTCTGCTAGTTGGTCTAAAGCAAATCCAACTGGTCGATTCATAGTTGTAGATTTGAAATTTGTAAGAAGGTTTTGTAATTTGGCTTGATTAAGGATATGCTTGAGTGCACTCCAATTTTCTAAGATGTTTACAATCTGTCCATATATCAGTTGCCTGTTTGTCCAGTCCATTTTTAAGCAGTTGCTGGGAGTTGCTGAGCTAGTGATTGTTAATATCTGTAAAGCAGAAAGCAAAAATACCCATACAGGAGTGCTCAAGTGGCACAGAACATCTGGGAAACACGCTGAGGGCATGGAATGCTTGAGGTGAACAGGTGTTCCAGCATTGGGAGCATGGGGTTTAAGAGGGCAGATAGTTTAACAAAGAGGCATGGTACAAGTGCATAAATGGCCTTTGGGGAACTGAAATATTCTCACAGACCCCAACAAGTTGTGTGATGATTTCTGTGTTTGTTTGAATCCACATTGATCATCTGTCTGTTTGTCCATTTGTCAACTCTGTGAACAGCTGTTCCTTTCATTTTAAGCTCAGTAACTTTTCTCTTTTTCCAAGTTTGCATTGTTTGATCAAAGATATGTTTGGGTTGTGAATTTATGAAGCATGTTTTCACATTGGTTGCCAGCTGCTCAAAATGTCACAAAGACTGGGTATATGAATACAATAGGTTGTTATTCATCACTGATTTATAGTCTCATTATTTAGAAATTATATTATTAGGATAAATAAACAAAGTCCTGGAGGAGAAAACATGGTGTATAAGTAACAGCAGGCTACAGAGACTCTCTGAGATGTCAACTTAGATTCCAAAAATAATACAGCATAGTGAGACCCAGGCAGAGGGAGATAGACCCTCCCAAGCCTGGAACAAATTAAGCTGAGAGAAACCATTTAAAAATACAGTACCACTGCTTCTACTGAAACAGCTACAGTCTTGGTGCTGCCACTTGAATTTGCTGCCACTCCTACACTTGATCTTATGCAGCCAAGATTTATGGAACTACACAAAAGCTCATCAGTTTCATCTCACTGGAGATGCATTCACACTGGGATGGGAGTCGGTGACCTGAACTGACAGCTGAGCTGGCAGGGAACCCTACATTGACCTGTGGTGAGTGACAGGAATAAACCCCTTCCATAGAGCTCCAAGAGATGACATTCTGGGACGGGGAAAATAGGCCAGAACAAGGGCCTGCAGTGACTTCAGTCAGCTTCTCCCTTCTCAAGTGGGATTGATGGGGAGCACCTGACCTATGTCACGCCTAAGGCTGAGAACAATAGGCTAACCCATACCAGTCCCAATGCCTGTAAGTTCACCCTAATGCAGTGAAGCCTTCAGCAGTCTGATTAATCCAGAGGGTCGGGCCCAGCATAGGCTTCCCTGGTCTGTATCTACATAGTACACTGCACTGGGTGGGAACATACCATCAGCACTTCAGACAAACTGTAACCAACAAAGAAAGAACCTGGACCTCCCATATACACATCTATGGAAGGAACAAAAAATAATAAGAGGAAGGAACAAGAAAGGGTTCCCATTCCCCAATCATGAGAACATGGATCCAGGAAAGGTATGCAAAGCAGAATGAGGACAGCAAACATGCAATATCAGACATGGCCCCAGTAGACGTAAAGCAGTATCTTCAGGAACACATAGATAATTTGAAAGGTGAAGTATTTAACCGAGTAAGGCAAGATATAAATAGAATAATTTAAGAAATGCTAAGCACCTGTCAAGAAAAAACATGGAAAATGAGAAGAAAACCAAAAAAGAGGAGAAGTGTTTCATGAGAAAAATAGAGAAAAGATAGAAGAAAGGAAGCTGGTTCAAAGAGACAATTATAAACTTAAAAACTCCTTTGAAACCTGGCAAAATTGATTGCAAGAAACTAAGGATAAATTATCCAAACTAGAGGACAGGTTTGCACTGTGGGATCATGAAAGGAAAAATTTCTTAAAAATAACAAGGAAACAAGTAGTAAGAATACAAAGGCTAGATGATGACAAAAGGATGTATAGCTTAAGAATAATGAATGTGAATGAAGAAGCAGGAGTATAAACAAAGGAACTATAAAGTCTATTCACAAAAATAAGCAAACCTACCAAGCATAGGAAAAGGAAAAGATACTCAAGTGTATGAGGCATACAGAACTCCAGCCACCTAAACCAAAGCAGAACTACACATAGGCATATAATAATCAAGATCCCATAAATCCAATATAAGAACCTAATATTAAAATCTGTCAGAGACAAGAAACAGATCATTTATAACTGAAAGTCCATCAGAATTACATCAGACTTCTTGGCACAAACCATCAAATTGAGAAGAAAATGGAGTGAATCATTCCACGTTGTGAAAGAAAATAACCTATGGCCCAGATTGATGTATTCTGAAAATTTTTCATAGAAATTAATGGAGAAACAAGATGCTTCCAAGATAAAGAAGAACTGGGAAAATTAACAACCACCAATCCAACCCTACAGCGAATACTATAGGACATTCTAAAGAGAAAGAAGATCACCAGGATTTCAGAAACAGTGGTAGAGAGGCCACAATGAATGGAGCAAAAAGCAAAATGAAGAAGACAAATAGACAACTGATGACATAAAAAGAGAACAGCAGAAATGAGACAGAGAAGGTTGGGTATAATTTCTAATGCAGATGTTCTATATACACTACATTAAGGGGAAAAAAACAGAGAATCACAGGAAGTGAATCAAAAAATAGGTCCAACTGAGATGCTCCTTATAGGATTGACCTGAAGAAGGGTATTTGGACCAAAATCGAATATGAGAAAATAGAACTCGATGTGATAGGGAATGAGAGAGTAATAGGGGCAACTGGACTGGTATTTATGGATGGGTTGGAAAGACAGGCTTTAATAACTAAAGAAATACAACTAGAGATCAAGGCCAGGAGTGAGAAAGTTCAGAAACACTTAGATAAATAGCAGGTTGCCCCCCACATTATAAATCCAAGGGTGTTGGGGAGACCCAAAAATACACAGTACACCCTGGGGGAGTGAAAGGGGAAGAATAGTCTTTAAAAAGACAGAAGAAGATATTGATATAAGTGTATCAGGAATTAAAACCCATATTACTTCTACCACTCTGCTTAGATAGAACTTATGCCATCCCAGTTTTTATACAAGCACTAGATCTGAGGGCACAGAGAGCTATTCCAAAAATATTAGGATATAGCACAGTAATCATCTTTAATTTCCTGTTAACTTAAACTGGATCCCCCTATAACTTATACTGTTATACCATTACTGATTTTAGTTATATCTGATTTGTTTGATTGCTTCTTGTTATTACCTATTGTATTCAAATCTGTTAGGTTGATAGTATTGTCAGAGTATAGACAACTACATTGAAAATAGCAATTATTCACTATAATACCCATTCTGACTTGATTAATATCTGTTTTTATAGCTCTAACTATCTACAAAGTTCTATTTCGGTTAATACTGTTATGCACTGATATATTCAATTATACTTTATCTGATGATATAGACATTTTGATTGATGATAACAAGAGACAACACAGTAACCAATGTAGAACTCCTTTATATGTCTTTTCATATGTCTTTTATATGTCTTTTTAGTTTTATGTATCTCTAGGATTATGTTTTGCTTTATCCTGCTTTGTTCTGTTTCTCCCTCTAATATAGAAAGGATAGTAACACATATTAAGATGCATGCTTCCATAAAACAAATCAACAATTTACAAGAACTTATGACACATGATGAAATGAACAAATATTTTGAAGGAGAAAAAAAGGGACTACAGTACCCAGTGCTGATTCCATTGTGTCATGATGTGAAATTAAGCAATACTATTAATTTTCAATTACAGGGATTTTAATCTGCTTTGGTTTGTTTAAACTCAACATAAATGAAGACATGGATAAATACATACATGTTTAAGTGTATAGGATTGGTTGCCATATTACTTAGTTTTTATTAGATAGTTGAACAGAACTATTTGCAGTCTCCCTGTTTGAATTCCCATTTATATGTTCCACTTTTGTATCTTGAACAATTATTTGTAAGAGGACAATATGTAAACACAAACTAGTGATTTATTACTGTTTATTCTTTTCTTTGAATGTATATACTATTTATCCCTGCTTTCTGTTTTGTTTTGTCATTCTTTAAATAAAAATAAATTTAAAAAAATAAATAAACAAAGTCCCTTAGCGGTGAGACTGGTGGACCAAGCTCTGATTGAAAAATAAGAAAGCAGCTGTCTGGTAACATTTTTAACCAGTTTTTGTCCATTGATTAGAGACCTCAATGACCTCCAGAGCATTAGAGGTGACACCTCAAATAAATTTATGAAATGTATTCTTAAATGTTCACATTGGTCATTATCAAATAAAGTAATATATATATATATATTTGATTTGATGATGCCTGTATAAAGGTTTCACATGGTTATGACAGTTGATTGTATAAAACTATATGATGTATTGTATATATTTGTAATTCTGGATGCATAAGACTCTGTGATTGTAAAATTGGGATTACTTATGGTAACGGATTTTTGTTTCATGTGCACACTTTTGCTGATAACAAAGACTTGTGAGATTCACATTCAACTAAAGATCAATAAGTTGTTCAATAATACACAAAGAACTTCTTGTGTATTAGATAAGGGTGATTGACTGAAAGGGATATTTTATATCAAAACAGGAATTTAGATTATTACAAGAATCTCATGATTGTCATGATGCAATACTATGTATGGTTCTGATTCCTGATATATTATGTAAAATATGCAACTGTTAATACTCTAGGTATTCAAATGCTAAAATGTCCATGGGTAGAAGAAAATAGGATTCATTTAATGTTCTAATTGTTTCATGATTAGATAAAATAGTAATGTTAAACTTACTGCCTCTAATATACTCTATTGTTACCAAAAACTTCTTTTGGATGTTTGACAGTTAAGGTTTGGAAGCCAAAACTTAGAGAAACAGATGGGCTAAATGGATAGCCAATATTTTGTCCCCAGGCCTTTAAGGGTGGTGGAGACCCAGGATATAAAATAACCTCTGACTGCATCATCCGAAGATATTCAGTGAGTCCCTGTTTGTCTCATCAAGAAGATGATGAGACCACAAAGGAAAGTCACCTTCAATGCAAGGTGTGCCTAAGAAGAGTCACCAGGAGAAAAATCTCCCAAGCTTTCACAGAGAGCAATGTGGTCAAGCAATGATTGTGACTCTTCTAAGTGGCTGACACTGACAGAAGAGCCATGAGGTGTTATGCATGGTTCTAAGGTAACTCCTGAGAAGACCCAAGTGACCTTGATAGGAAGTAAGTAACTAACTGTAGTTGTCATGCTTTATGCATGTGTCCCACAGGCCTCATTCATTTGAATTGTGCATTTGGGATGGTTCATTGTCTAGTACTTGGATTGATGGTGTCAGTGCTAAACCCACATTGGGGTGGAGCCAGGATGTAATTCAATGGCAGGAAGAAGGTATGTCTTGCTTTTTGCTGGTTCCTGCTTGCTGTTTGCAGCCTCCATGAACTGTGGCCCAGCCATACCTCCCTGCCTTGGAGCCAACTGAGTGTGAACTGAAACCTGCAAAAACTGTAAGAAATAAACCTTTCCTTTCTCAAATTGGGTTTCAGGTATTTTGCCTCAGCAACAAGTAAAAAGTAATTAAGACAGAATTTGGTACCTAGGAGTGGGGTCATTTGCTGTGACTATACTTGACCATGTTTTTCGAGAGGCTTTGGAAATGGCTTGTGGGCAGAGTTTGGAAAGGTTTGGACATGTCGCCTGGATACGTAGAGCTGGAGCAGCTTAGGCTGTTCTGCAGAGGGTAATCTGGTCAGAGCTCTGGAGACCAGAAGGCTGATAGCGGGCCTCATAGTAAAGACCAGGCTTGGGAGGTTTTGTTGGGAAGAAGTACTGCATTGGTTTTTGGACTCCACATGATGTGTGTTATGGCTTGGCAGAAGGTTTGTCTGCAAACCTCAAGGTTTGCTCATGCCCAGGGACTTTGCTGAGACTGAGACAAAGGGTAATGGACTGATTAATCTTGAAAAAGAAATTAAAAACAATCAAACCTTGAGGCTGTGGCATGGCTATTGTTGGGGGCTTTTAGCCAGATTTATGTTGCATATCAAAAGTAAAGAGATCAGCAGGATAGTGTACAATGCTGTGAGTTTGGCCAGAAGGAAAATTCCAGGAAGACTGTGGATTGCAAAGACAGAGTTGAGATTTTGATTCCTGAGGAGAAAGGCGATAAGAAAGATGGCCCTGGGGCATCATCGGAAGGGGGTCCCCACCCTGTGCAGCCTCACTGCAAAAGTGAAAGAATTTGCTCGGAGGGAAAAGCTGCAGAGTGCCATGTTCCAGAATGGCCACAGAGGCCACTTGAGATTCCATAATGGTGGCAACTTAGAGAAGCTTTTCCTCACAATCAGGTAAACAGAGCCCTGCAATCCAGGCAACTGACCCCTATAGCCAGAAGACAGAAAAGCCTAGGTACTGCTCCAGTCAGCAGCAAACCTTGGTGGCATCCACAATGCGCTGATTTTAGGTGCAAGGAAAATGCACAAATTCTGAGGCAAGATGGCATCCACCTCAATTGCAAAGTGCATGGGAAGCCACAAATTGTGCCCCTGAGAGGGCAAATTGTGAAGACGTAAGGTTGAAGCCAAAGGTGCAGTGGAGACTGCAGAAGTTTGGAAAAGGCAGGAATGTGGATGATTCAACGGAAGCTGCAAAAAGAGAGCAGAGAAGATTTAAGAGAAAAGCTGCGGGAGTTAAAATTGCTGGAGTGCCATGGGGGTGGAATTACCCAAGCCTTTTGGAGTTTGTAACCAGATTGCTTCTGATGCTGAACATGGAATTCTAGGACTTAATGTTCACCCTGGTGGACTTCTTTTGTTTCCAATGCTTTATATTTCCCTGCTTGTAACTTTTGGAAAGGTAATGTTTACTTTGTGCCTTTGCATTTGAGAAATGTTTAACCTTGTTTCATTTGTACAGGGGTTACAGTTAAGAGTTTGCCTTAGATCTTGGAGAAGACTTGGAAATTGGACTATTCAGCAATGCTGAAACATAGGACATTGGCAACTCTTGGAAGTGGACTAAATGTCTTTTGTATAATAGATGTACATGAGTCCTGGGGGCCAGGGGTGGAATGTCATAATTTATGCCTGTGTCCCTCAGGCTTCATGAGTTTGCATTGTGCATTTGTGATGGTTCATTGTGTAGTATATGGATTGATGATGTTAGTGCTAAACCCACATAGGGGTGGAGCCAGGATGTAATATAATGGCAGGAAGAAATTGTGTCTTGCTTTTTGCTGGTTCTTGCTTGCTGTTTGCAGCTGCCATGAACTGTGGCCCAGCCATACACACCTGCCTTGGATCCAACTGAATGTGGACTGAAACCTCCAAAAACCAAAGAAATAAACCTTTCCTTTCTCAACTTGGGCTTCAGGTATTTTGTCTCAGAAACAAGTAAAAAATAACTAAGACAGTCGATAATGCAGGTCTCATGTTAGCTTGGCCTTAGATGTCTTCAGAAAAGCCTGGCCTCTGAAGATATGGTGCAATGTAAAAGCTTTGCTGTGTGGGAAGCTAGGATCACTAACATCCTCTGACAATTGCTGGCTATACTGGTAAATGACTAC
The DNA here is from genome assembly GCF_034190915.1 of Cavia porcellus. NCBI lineage: Eukaryota > Metazoa > Chordata > Mammalia > Rodentia > Caviidae > Cavia > Cavia porcellus. The sequence goes on along the minus strand of NW_026947518.1, from coordinate 413,057 downwards.
TGTTATGAACTGATGGGCTATGATGAGTTTAAATTTGAGTTCTCCTCAATGCATCCCCATTTTAACCTGGCTATGAATCCTGGGAGTCAAAAAAAAAAAAGAGAGAGATGTTGGAAAGTGTTGAAGATGAATACAATTGCAGGGCTGTGGTGTGGCCTGGGCATGATTGAATTGAGAATGAGGAGACACCATAAGGAACAAGTGAGGCCACAGCTGAGGCCACCTGAAGACTTCCTGGATAGTTTTTCTTAATTAGAATCATCTGTTGCTCTGTGGGTTCCTTGAACCTCTGCAAGGGGCCTGCTCAGGTTTTTGCCATTGTCCACTCACTTCCTTGCTTGTTCTGATTAAATATGGGCTGCCTAGTGACAGGTGGCTGGCTGATTAGCAGAGTTATGAGTTCTAAAGAAGATTTCACTCTTCCTTATGCCCTCAAGACAATGCCACTTTTCTGATTCTTTTGGTCCTTTGATGTGCACTTTTTTGGGGGGCTAGATATTTAGGCATAGGCCCCAACAGAAATTTAACTTCCAGATAGGATAGCTTTAAGTTTCCTGAAAATTTTGTTGCATGTACATTTTCTTTACCTGTAGATGGAAGTGTTATTATCAACAAATATATTGCTAACTTATCAATATATGCTACCTTATTAATATATTGAGGGGTATTATAGTGATTTCTCAGAAGGCATGATTATACACCTTCTTTACATCATTGTGAATATTCTGCAAAACTTTTCTAAGTCAGTACTTATAAGTGAAATTGGTAGATAATAAAGGAGGCCTCCACCAACTTGCTAAGTACTATGTAACATGAGTCTCGGTGTTTCTAGCAGTTCATTTGTTTTAACCATGAATTCCTCACCAGATGCCAGTTATGCCTGCTTGGCAGAGAATGGATTGTAAAGGAAATTACGTGGTTTTGATCTCCAAAAATTGCTGGAGTCAAAATGAAGCAGGTAAAATCTAAAATACTGTTAGGGTTTTCATAGATTATAAACTCATTTACATAATTAGTTGAAGAATGAGTTGATGCACTGGAAGTTTATTCAGAAGATACAGCTAGCTGAATTATATTAGATATTTCTTTCTTGACTTTTATACCTGACTTACAGAATTTAAAATAAATATATTCTTTATCTCATTGTTTCCATGAGGGAAGTTTGGTTTTGACTGTTTCCAAAGCATAAATATCTTGGGAAAAAGTGAAAAGGAAAAGGCAACTCTTTATGAGGTCATGGAGCCAGAGAACAGTTTCAGAACCTGAAAGGAAGAATCCAGGGACCAGATTTGGCTCATGGGTTCCAACACACATGGCTGCGGTGTATACATATAGAAGCGATCATAGTAATATCCTACACATTTCTGAAGACAAAAATGTGTTAAAAAATGGATCACCAGGCTTTAGGGAATATATGATTTCTAGGAATATTAAAATCCTGAAAAGCTGAGTGCCGATTAGTGACAAGGGAACTATACGGCAAGGGGAACTTAGAGTGTGAAGTCCTTGGGTATCCCTGCCTCCTCAGAAGGAAATGATTAATTGGATTAGGAATTTGGTTCCATTTCAGCAATAATTGGCACTCCCATGCTTGGCAATATGATCACTTTCAGAATTTAGCATTTCTATGAGTCTGAATGAGTAGCAAGCTTGTCTTGGCGAATTGATGCTTGCTTTTATTTCATCTTTACTCTGTTGCAGACCATTACTATCATTTAAATATAATGTCTTCATTTTACACAGTAAATGTGCTCCTTTTGTGTTCACATACTGGGTTTCTAGGTGGAAAATTAATAGAAATGAGTGAAAATCATGAAAATGAAGTCTGCTGCCTCTAACACAGACTTCTGACTCTGTTCTGTTGTGTCCCACCCTGGTCTGTTCTCAGAATATTTTCTGACATCAGTGGATTTTTTACTCCTGGAGGATTGAACTTGAATCCTGAAAACATTTGCAGCCCATTATGGAAAGAGTCCACTGATCCTTGAAAGAAAGCAGGGGTAGCCATGAAATGGCAGGGATAAATAAATAATTTAGAGAATACCTAACACCACCACTTCTCAAAATTTAATGGAATCGAATGGGAAATGGTACTTCTCAATTCATTCCTGGAAGCAAGCATTACCCTGATACCAAAAACAGATAACAATCCAAATAAGAAAGAGAATTACAGACCATTCTGCCTAGGGAACATTAAAGCAAAAATCCTCAATAAGATACTGGCAAACAGACTGCAGAATATCATCAAGAAGATTTTACACCATGATTAAGTGGAATTATTCCCTGGGACACAGAGGTGGTTCAACATACATAAATCCATACATATAATACACCGTATTGACAAATCCAAAAGCAAAAATCATTTGATCATTTCAATAGATGAAGAAAAAGATTTGGAGAAACTCCATCACCTATTCATAATAAAAAATCTACAAAAATTGGGAGAGATGATCTTTATCTCAATCTGATAAAAGCCTTTTATTACAAACCAACAGTGAACCTCATACTAAGTGGACAAAAACTGAAAACATTCACTCTAAAATCAAGAACAAAACAAGGATGTCTACTGTCTCCACTCTTATTCAATATAGTCCTGGAAACTAGCTGGAGCAATTAGAAAGAGAAAGAAATAAAAGGAATAAAGATAGGAAAGGAAAATCTTAAACTATTATTATTTGCAGAAGACATGATACTCTACTTAGAAGACCCTAAAAATTCCACCAAAAGACTTCTAGTTTAAGAAGCAAATTCAGAAATACAGCTGGTTACAAAGGCAACACTCAACAATCAATAGACTTCATAAACAAGAATAAAAAACTCATGGAAAGAGAAATCAAGGAAACAATAACTTTTACAATAGCATCCAACAATATGAAATACTTAGGAATCAATCTAACAAAGGATGTAAATGACCTCTACACAGTAAACTACAGTACTCAACAAGGAGATTGAAGAAGATATTCTAAAATGAAGAGCTATCCCATAGTCTTGGGTAGGGATATTCAATATAGTGAAAATGATCATACTTCTAAAGCTATTGTACAGATTTAGTGCAATCCCAATCAAAACCCCATAGCATATCTCAAAGAATTACACAAAATAAATCCTAAAATTCATCTGGAACCAGAAGAGTCCTAGAGTAGCAAAGGTGATCCTGGGCAACAAAGAAATGATAGGGTTCATCAAAATTCCCTGACTTGAAATTATACTATAAAGGTATTGTGATTTAAAAAAAAAAAGGTGAGATACTGACAAAAAACAAAACAAACAAAGCCAGACCCAAAGATCAAAGGAACAAATTAGAAGATGGAGAAACAGCCCCAGACCACTAAACCATCTTATCTTTGACAAAGTTGCCAAACAGATTCATTGGAAGAAAAGCAGCCTCTTTAATAAATGGTGCTGGAAAAACTGGCTCTATAACGTTCTGAATATTGTCTTTCAACGTGTATTAAGCTAAGATCAGAATAGATCAAAGATCTTTTATTAAAACAGAAACATTAAATTGGCTGCAAGATAGAGTAAGTAAAACTCTTGAAGACATTGATGTAAGCAAAGACTTTATGAAGAAAACTTGGATTGAACAGCAAAATCAAAGAGAATTAAGTGAGAACCTCACACTACTGAAAAACTTTAACAGCAAGAGAAATCACTAACAGAGTGAATAGACAACCCACAACGTGGTAGAAAATGTTTGCCAACTGTTCCTCAGACAAAGTATTATTATTGAGGACACGGAAAACTAAAAAATTTCAGTCTTCCCAGATTTAAAGACCCAATCCAAAAATGTGCATCTGAGGTGAAATACACAGTTCCCAGATGAAGAAATAGAAACAGCAAATAAATATGTGACAAAAGGTTCTGCATCACTCGTCATTTTACAATTGCAAATTAAATAACACTGATATGTCACCTTGGCCCAGAAAACATGTCTACTGTCAAGAAATCAAACAATAAGGAATGCTGGAGTGGTCGTGGGGGTAAAAGGAACCCTTCTCCATTGTTGGTGGTAAAGCAACCACTGTGGAAATCAGTGTGGAGATTCCACACAAACTAGGTCTACAGGTCCCATTCAACTCAGCTATTCTCCTGGGTATCTCCCCAAAAGAATTAAAATCATCATACCACAGTGATATATGTGCACCCATGTTTATAGCAGTACAGCTTGTGGTAGCCAGATCTTGGATGGAATGCACAACCTCTAGCTCACCTGGCAGGCGCTTAAGTTAAATCCCTGGACCACATTTTTTTTTTACTTTTTAACTTTCAAGTAAAATGGGTTTGGAAGCAAAAACAAGGACTGAGGTAAAGACTTTCAGTGCAAGTTCCCATCAGACGAGCTGAGGTCAACATTCCAGAAGACAGCCAGCTCCAGAAGCCTCCACCATCTTTCATTGGGGATCCACAGTTACAGGGTGGGTTTTTTTTCTGTAATTATTCTTGGTGGGGAAGGCAGGCAGGAGAGCAGGAGCCAATCAGTGATGAAGAGGCTGGCTGTAAGAACTGTCCAATCAGGAGGGCCAAGGTAGGCGGTCTCTTCCTGTGTCATGGCGTCAATTGCGAGGCCAGGGCAAAAGAGGGAGCGCTAGATGTTTGCTAGACCACTGTTTTTTGCTTCTATTCTCTGTGGACTGCTTAGAAAGAACCTGGGAGACCTCCAAACTACGCAATGGTGATGTTATGGGACGGGAGCAGTGAAATGGGGTGGAATCCAGTTGAGACCAGTTAGAAGTGGTGAGAAGGGCCTGGGGGTTTAGCTCAGCGGCATAAGCGCCTGCGTTAAAAGCAGGCAGTCATGAGTTCGATCCCCGGTAACAATAAAAAGGAAAAAGACCAAAAAAGATTGTTGAGAAGCAGCTGTGCTTTCTAGAGCCCGTGTGCTTCGCCTCAGATCCTGAGGACCTCTAGTGCTAGCAGTGAGGCATCCTCTGTCCCTTTTACCTCTTGCTGGGGCCAGGACAGTTCTGGGTCCCTAAAACGCTGTCGCCACTCTGATACCACCAGGCCACAATGCCATTTTTGAAATCGCCTGCTGCCCTTGCTCCTCCAACAGTCTGGGCCCAGGAAGGGGCATGAGGAGACCCTGATTCCGATTTGGTTTCAAGCTGGGTGCAGCTGTAATAATCTAGATCTCTGATCTTATTCCTGTCAGCAACAGATCTGGAAGCCAGAAGATTATAAATGTCTGTGATGCAGGACCTCATAGCCACAACTGCTCTCCTTAAACTTATGCATTTATGTATTTTGTGATCGCCTAAATTTATACAATGTTCTCGTATTTCCATGCTCATGAAAGGTGGAGGCAAAGGTTCTGAGAATTCAAAGATGTGTAGTGAGGTGCCTCAGTGGAGGAAGGCTTCACAAACACCGGATGAACTGCTGCGTATTACAAAGAACAATGCAAAGAATTTCTGAACATACTATATGTGACACATGTGCTCATAGACGATGTTTGGGAGAACACCCATAGAGGTTTAAATTTTGAGAAACATGAAGCAGATATAAATGTGTCATCAAGGGCAGGGTAAAGTGTGTTTGTTAAGGACAAATTCCAGAAAGGGCTGCCTGTTAAATTTTCATTGAATAATGCCTAAATTCAGTCATTTGCATGCACATATACACGTGATATCCTTCTGAATGGAAAGGAATAGGTGTGTCATCTCTGAATTAAGAGCTGATTTAGTGGCTTGGTTGTTCGTAGACAGTTTAAATATGGAAATGCTCTGCAATGGAATTTACTAAGTGGTGTAAAGGAGAAGTTCTAAACAGAAATTTTGCAGTGATATCAATAGTTAGGCATGAAGGGTTTCCTGCTGAGGGTGGGACAGAGGAGTGTGGAAAGGATGTGGAAGTGACCAGCAGGAGGCAGTGTGCCAATAGCAGGACATACAACAGAGAGGCTCTTCCCTGAAAGTCAGGTAGTTCTTAGGGTAAGCATGAAGTTAAAGTTGGCTTATGATTTCTTCCTTGAGGTGAATAACACCAGCTCTGGTAAGAATCAGTATTTCACATCCTTGTCAACCCATGAATTCTGTGTTCTTCACTTGAGATCTAATTTTGATTATCTCTAATTATGACCCAGTGTCATGAAGGTGAAATTTGAATTTTTTTTGTAATAGGGATCGAACTCCTGATCTCAAGCTTGCTAGGTAGGTGTTCATGCTGTTGAGCTAAATACACACGTCTGAAAGTGTTTTCGGTATACTATGTATGATATCAACATTGTTCCTCAGAAAATGTTGAATATTGTGGAATTTTTCTATATTGTATGGATATAATTTTTAAAGCAAACCAAAGGTGTCATATGCAGTCACTTTTCAAGTTTCACATTGTCTGTGGGGTGGCTCAGTCAGGGTTTCTCTATTTCAGACAGCTCTGTAACTTAGGCTAGCCCCAAACTCAAGGAATTTATCCTGCATCACCCTCCCAAGATATATTTCTTATATCTGAATGGAGAGTGATCACTTGGTGATCACTTGGTGACACTGAGCTATAATTTGAAACTTGTACCTGGTTTTACTGTTTATACATTTTGTACATACAGCAGTTTTCCATGAACATTTGAGTTATTATTTATGTATCGTATTTGATGTTATTTATGTGTTGTTCTATGAAACCAAATTTAAATATCAAAATGCTGCTTAAGCATATTAAGAACAAAGGACTCAGTGGCCTAATTGAGATTTGAAGAGATATCATTTTTAGTACATAAAAGTGATTGATGAGATATTTTTCTACCTCTGTGCTTTATGGATGCTGGTCCTGCAGGCTCTCACTATGAGCTCTGCTTTAGAGACAGTGCACAGGGACTCTTGCAGTGACTCAGCATAAGAATCAGTGCTCCTGTTTGGCTGTTACATTAGCTGTGATTTGCAATATACCATTAAATTTGCTGTCTCAAAAAATGTGTATATACAAAAATTAATCCCTCAGATGTGGAATTAAGATTTGAAGAAATCAGTCTCCATGCAGCTGTTTTGTTTGGTTTTATTTGTTTAGTTTAGTTTAGTTTTATTGAGACAAGTTTTCTCTATGTATGTCAGCTAGATTTGAACCCTTTATGGAGCACAGAATTGCCCTAACCTCAAAACAGCACTCCTATCTCAGCGTCTTGAGTGTGGGATTATCGATATGTGTGTTTTTACCCTAGAAAATATTGAGACTTGTAACTTAGCTGTGTTGTAGGTTGCCTTAATAGATGCCATCTTGAGCTTTGCATTTAACTAGTGCCCTGTATTTCACTCAGAAAAATGGAAAATCACTCAGGGTAGAAGTCCCAGGAGAAAAGCAAAATGAGCTGTACCCAAAGAAAAAAATTAACCTGCTCAACAAAAGAAGCAGAATACAGTTGTCATCCAAAATTTATTATAAGATTCTAGCTAAATGATTTCCAACAGGATCTTTTTGTGATTCTATCTTTTAAAACATCTGTAACTTTCCAGTTCAGAGCCTCTTTTTTAGATCCTGAAATTGGGGTGGGGGTTCTTTATACAAGTGCTGTTGAGACCAGCTAATGAAATTCCACATTTCTCAATTGGGTTGCTTGGCTTCCTATATTATTGTTCACAAAATCAACTCAAGCTGCAGAAACCTTTACTGACACAAGCAAACCTCAAGATTCAATGACAGTGCCACTGAAATGAAAGAATAGTAGTGAAAATGAGAAGAGAAAAAAGACAAACACCATGTGCTATAATGCCCACCTCTTTTTCCCAGCAATGAAGAAGCTGAAACAGGAGAATGGCCATGTATTCAAAGACAGCTTAACCTACATAGTAAGTGCAAGGCTGGCCAGAACTACAAAGTGAGACTATGTCTTTAAATCAAAAAACTAAAATGAAAAAAAAAAAAAAAACCCAACCAAGTAGACAGAAAGACTATTGAAAACAAACAAAAATAGAGCTCAGTGAAATTTGACTTATGTAAAATGGGAATTATTGAATGATGCTGCAGAGGAAAGAAGGCCAGGTAGTGGCATCCAGGAGGCAGTGACAAACACAGACTTAGGAATGGCACCTATTGTGCTACAGGACAACAGTGACCTCCTTCCTCCAATACATTTGCAGTTCACTAGACTGAAGACTTCTAAAAGCTCATGGAAATGTTAAACTCAGGGCAAACAAGCAGCTTGAAATTCTGGCTTTGGAACAATGCCTTTAGCAGACATTTCATATTTAAATTGAGATAAGAGAAATATAATCCTGCCCTGTTTGATATCAAATGCATCAAGTTTAATGGCTCACAACATTGAGAAATGAAGTCATAAACCAAATGAATTTCAAAAATTTTCTTAGAAAAAAATAGTCTTGAATTATCAGAAGTGGTCTTCGCTGTTTTGCCCATAGACCTATGGTCAGGAGTTGTTTATACAGGAAAGTCATAATGTGGGTACATTGTAGGTCTCAGACTACAATCAACCTATAAGCTTATAGCTGCTTAACTAATATTATCCAACAGGGAAACAAGTCAGCCAGAAAAGGTATGTGGAAAGAGGCAAGGCATTTTGTGGGAACAATAGTCCAGTTCTGGTCATTGAGTATGGTAATTGATGCCTATCAGGGCTTCCTGGAGGGGGTGGTGGTAACTGTTTCAAGCTGTTGTTTTTCTCTTCAGGACCATGTAGACCTGGTCACTGCATCTTCACCTTCAGGTCTGGCTTTCTTCAGCTGTGCCTATAGCAGTGATTGTTGCATTTAGTTTTTTGCATTGGCTATTTGTGGTTCCAGTTCCTCTCTGATTGTATATCAATTTCTGTCTACCTTGATGCCTTTGCTAAAATCACAGTTATATTTGAATGAATAAAGTGAAATATTCATTAATACAGGCCAGGGAGTTAGCTCAGGAGGCAGAAGGGCCTGCCTGGAAAGTGCTAGGTTATAGATTTGATCCCTTGTACCTAAAAAAAAAAAAAAGTAATTTAAACCGCAAGGAAAAAAATAATTTCATTTGTGAAAATGTAGGTTTACAAAATGTATAACTAAATATGTCAATGGCAAATTAAACATTGTTAATAGTCAAATTTAGTATCTAAATATGACTTGTATCTAAATATGTAAAGTTGTTGGGGCTGGGGATTGAGCTCAGGGATACAAGGAGCTGTCTGGAGAGCACAAGGTCATGAGTTCAATCCCTCATACAGAAAAAAAAATATAGTTGTCAACCATTCAGTGCTATGAGCACATTTATTAAAAGGGATACTTGGTATTTAATAGGCTTATGTTTCTTTTGTGGTCTATGAAATACCTGCAGAAAACATGGCAACTACAGTGAATGATATACTGTCCCTTATAGGATTGCTATTTTCTGAGTTGTTTTTATTTTTTGTTTTTCCACATACTTGAAATTTGAAAATGTTGGCTGGTGCTAGGTAGAAAAACTGTGATAATCATTTATTCAATATATTTCCCTATATTCATTAAGAACATTTGATTTGCTACAGTTACTCCAAGTCAAATTGATAAAGAAATTGTTAAATTTATAGGCAGCTGAGTTTGTTAGAAATAGAGGCAACCATACCATGATATAGTGGAATGAAATTCCTGACCTTCTATGTCTGGTATGAGTTTGTGTTGTCTAAAATGCAAGAATGAATTTTAGGAACAACAGAGTTGAAAGGCGGAATATATGTAGAGAAAGAAAGTGAAAGTATTTTGCTCTAAATAGCATATATTGGAAGTGGGAGGTGGAACCAGGGGACTTTTACCTTAAAGTCACTTTCCTCTCCCCTATTCAACCTACCTGTGGCCAGAAAAGAATCTCAATCAGCTACTTGCATATCAGCAATGCCACCTTTAATTAAGCACCACCCAAGTCAAAAACTATATGTACGCTGCCCACATATTTCCAGAAGAAAAAGCCAGACCCCCAGTGGTCATGGGGTTCTCCCCATATTCTTAGAATAAAGGCCATTTTGACTTTGTATTCTCTCCTTTACTACACCAAAAATCCTATCTGAAAGCTTCTATCTGAGAAAAACAGGAGGGATTCTGAGCCTGTAGCAAAAAACTCTGTCTTTTCTAGAGACCTTATAGAATAAAATCATATGATGAGATAGGTTTAAAGTGGGTTAGATTACTGAGATTACCAAGGAGGTAAATTAGCACAATAGAGAAGCAGAATATAAGAAATGTAAAAGTGGCCTTTTATTTAAAGAATGTGGAGAGGAGCTCACAGCCACCAAGGGTTTGCCCCCCCCCCACTGACTATGGGGTTATGGGGTATATGTGACTTTTGACTGGATGTGGTGCTTGGAGGGGACATTGATGTCATGCTAGGAGCTGATGGGTATTTTCTTTAGGCCCCTGGGAAAGAAAGAGGAAGTTGTATTCAAGGAGAAAAGAGGAAGTGGCCATATGAGTAAGCGTCCCTGATTTCACATTCTTCCACCATGAACTACAACCATAAGGTCCTGTAATTGTTTGAAGGGCAAAGCTCTTTCAAGTACATCCTTTGGTTTGAATGAAGAAATCAAAACAAAGAATTTTTGCTATCTGTTTTCCTCCATGGCTGTTGGTAATCCATTCAGAAGAAATATTTTGAGTCAATTCCTTAATGCATTGTTGATACCATAACCAAAATTACAGATCAGTTCACTTTCAGAAAAAGAAGCAGCACTTAAAGGCAGGGTTAAAGACTTCAATGCAAGTATCCATGGCATGGTGAAATCAACAATGTGTGATACAAACTACTACTGATTTCTCTGACTTCAAGAAAGAAAAATGTTTATACTGATATTGTTATACTTGAATGACTCTCCCGGTCTACTATGTCTGATATTAGGTTTTTGTCCTGTAAAGTCAAAGAAAGAATTTTAGGAACAACAGAGATTAAGAGAAGAATATACTTATTCAGAGAAAAAAAAAGCTGCCTGAGAGAGAGAAGGTATCCTGAGCAGGTTGCCGAACACTGTCCAATCTAGGGACCTTTATAGAGTAAAATCATGTGGTGAAGTAAGTTTAAGGTGGGGAAAACTAGGAACTCACAATGCAGATGGGCATAAGATGGGACAGATTTATGGTAGCCAATAAGATTATAAGTTCAGGTAAAGTTGATTTAATTGGGAACAAAGGGGGAAGGGAGTCACATAGAAAGCAGGCATTCTTAGGCAGCTGTGTCTCTTCCATTAGGGGTTTCAGAGGGTGACTCCTGAGTTCCTCAGGATGATAGGAACTATTTAGAATGTCAGTCTTTAGGATATGGATGAATTTGCTTGTCATTTGTCTTGAGCCTTGGCCTATAGCATGAGGTGTCAGTCTTCCCCATGGTTGCAAGGTATCTGGTCTCCTGCATGGGCTCCTTGGGGGACCTAGCCATGTCTCATGCCAATAGTATTTAAATAACTCAGGACCCTGTAATAGTACTGTTTGGAAAATTGATTACATATGTCTTGTGCTCTGGGTGAATGTTCTGCGGATGACAGTGCGCAATGTATATACCATTGTTGCCCCTAATTGACATGTTTTGGAATTTAATTTTAGTTGATGTGTTCTTTTTTCCTTGAAATCAAATGGATTTGAAAATTAAAAGCCTGAGGAAAGCTCTTCAGTACAAACACTCCTCTGTCGAGCTGAGATCACCACTGTAGAAGAATGGCAGCTCCAGAAGCTTCTGCACTACAGTCTATCATTTGGGATCCTGTCTTGCAGGGTGGGGCTCCTTTCTCTGTTTATTCTTGACTCAGAAGGAGGGCAATAGAGCAGGAGTCAATCAGTGATGAAAGGGCAGGCTATATGAACTGTCCAATCAGATGGGCCACTGTTGGCTGTGACTTCTGTCTGTTCTGGTGTCTCAGCATGATTTACCTGTTCTGAGTACAACAGTGGTAACAAAATGCTTGCTGGATCTCATTTAGTACTTTTGATGTCCTGTGGCCTGCTTGGCAAAGAATCTGAGAGATCCTGGAGCCATGGAATGGTGAGGTTGTGGATAGGCACCCAGAAATAGCGTGGATTGGGAGAAACCAGTTACAAGTGTTTAGGAGTAGTTCCAGTATCTGGTGCCTCAGATATTTTATTAGCTTCAGCTCCTGAGGTCCTCCAGCTTTGGCCATGGGTCATTCACTATCCCTTTTGCCTCTTGCTGTTGGCAAGGGTAATTTGGGGTCCCCAGAACCCTGGCTTCACTATGACAGCAGCAGACTCAAGTATCATCTTTGAAATTCACTGCTAGCCTGGTAAGTACACCATCTTAGTCATTGGGCGGAGCTTGGAAAGACCCTGACTATGATGCTTTTGTAGTTAGTAAAGCAGTAATGAGCTAGGTCTATGCTCTCTTTCCACAGAGGAGCAGATCTGGAATGTCCAGAGTTTACTAATGTATGTAATGCAGGGCCTCATATCCACAATGGCTCAACTTAAATTTGGGCTTTTTTGTATTTATAGTGATCTCCTAAATTTATTTCTCCTATTTCCGTCCTCATGACAGGTAGTGACAAAGGTCCTGAGAATTCAGAGATATGTAATACTGTGCCTCAGCAGAGAAAGGCTTCCGAAACAACTGAACTCCTGTGTATTATACAGATCAGTGCAAAATAATTTCTGATCATACTTAATTATTTAGGTGGCACCTCCACTCACAGACTAGGTTTGTGAGAACAGCCATAGAGTTTTGAAGTCTGAGAAAAATGAAGCAAATATGAAAGTGTTATCAAGAACAGGGTAAAAATTTGTGAAGGACAAATTCCAGAAAGGGCTACCTGTTAAATTCTCATCGAAAAATGCCAAAATTTACGCATTTGCATGGACATATACATGTGATATCCTTTCGAATGTAAAGGAATAGGGGTGTCACCTCTGAATTAAGAGCTGATTTAGTAGCTTGGTTGTTAATAGACAGTTTAAATATGGAAATTCTCTACAATGGACTTATCTAAGTGGTGTAAATGAGAAGCCCTAAATAGAAATTTTGCAGTGATATCGATAGTTAGGCATGAAGGGTTTTCTGCTTAGGATGGATCAGAGGAGTATGGAAGAGATGTGGAAGTGACTGACAGGATGCAGGCAGCAAATAGCAGGACATACAACAGAGAGGGTCTTCACTGAAAGTCAGGTAGTTCTTAGAGTAAGTGTGAAGTAAAGTTGGGTTCTGATTGCTTCATTGAGGTGATCAACACCAGCTCTGGCAACAAACAATCAGCATTCAACATCCCTGTCAATACATAATTTTTGTGTTCCATACTTGAGATCTAATTTTATTATTTCTATTTATGCCCCAGTGTCATGAAGCTGAAATTTTCAATTTTTTGTACCAAGGATCAAATGCATGACCTATGCTTTCCAGGCATGTGTTCATGCCACTGAGCTAAATACGCAACTATGAAAATGTTTTCTGTGTAGTATGGACAATATCCACATTGTTTCTGATAAAGTGTTGAATACTGTTGGAATTTTTCTGTATTGTATGGCTATAATTTTTTTTAAAACAAACCAAAGTTGTCTTATGCAGTCTCTTTTTAAGTTTCACTTTGTCTGTTCAGTGTCTCAATCAGGGTTTGTCTATTTTAGACAGCTCTGTAACTTAGGATAGCCCCAAATTCAAGGAAAAAATCCTTTACCAGCCTCCCAAGATATATTTCTTATATTTGAATTGAAAGTGATCACTTGGTGACAGTGAGGTATAATTTACAGCTTGGGCCTGGTTTCATTTTATATACATATTTTTAAAATACAGCTGTTTTCCACTAACACTTGAGTTATTATTTATATACCATATTTGATGTTATTTATGTTTTGTTCTATGAAACCAAATTCATTTTTCAATATGCTGCTTAAGTATATTAAGAACAAAGTACTCACTGGCCTAAATGAGATTTGAACAGACATCATCTGTAGTCTATCAAAGTGATTGCTGAGATTTTGTACTTAATTTTGAAATTTTTAAAATAGAACAGAACAAGGCAGCATAAGGTCAACTAAGATCACACAGTGAAATTGGTACACAACTTCACAACAGGTTACTGGGATAACAGTAATAGGTATCACAGTATATTTTGTTATCTTTGTCATAGTTGTTCTTTAATCACATATACCAAAATGAGATGAAATACAGAACATTATAGAACTTATCAAAACAGAATATTGAATTGAGCAGTACCATTAATCAGAATAGAGTGAAACAATAATAAAAACATTTTCCTTCAAAGAGATAGTAGAAGGAAGTCCCCCTTATTTGCTATGGTCAACTTCCCAGGAGACACTCAGATTTCTGGTTCCCATTTGTTAATGGGGGGGTGACAGGAGAAGAAGGGTAGGGAAGTGGGATGTTTGATTCTAGGTGGTGCATCAGTAGGTTCACTATTGCTTAGTAGGGAGACAGGCTGGTTGTTTGGTTTCACAGCGCCCTAAGTTCCAACATAGAACAGATCTTAGGAGCTGCTGCTGGTTCTCCCCCTGGAAAGGCTGCAGTTTTCCAGACTGCCACCGCTGACTGGGGAGGGGAGGTGCTTGCTTGGCTTCCCAGGCAATTGATAAGACATTTATTTGCCTCTGTGCTTTGTGGTTGCTGGTCCTGCAGGCTTCTCACTGTGAGCTCTGCTTTAGAGAAAGTGCACAGGGAATCTTGCCATGGCTCAGCACAAGAATCAGTGCTCCTATTTGGCTGTTATATTAGCAGTGAGTTGCAATCTAGCATCAAATCTGCTGTCTTCAAAAATGTGTATAGACACAAAATTAATGACCACGACATGGATTTAAATTTGAACAAATCAGTCTTCATTCAGCTGTTTTGTTTGGCTTTATTTGTTGAGTTTAGTTTTGTTTTATTGAGACAAGCTTTCTGTATGTATATCAGCTGGATTTGAACACCCTATAGAGCCTAGAATTGCCCTGACCTCACTGATGCCTTCCTGGCTCACCTTTTGAGTGCTGGGATTATAGATATGCACCACCACACTTTGCTTTTGATTCACATTTGTAGGAGAGAATTTAAGATATCCCAAACCTGGGGTCTCAACCTTCATGTGAGAAATATATGTATGATCCTTTAGGAGGTGGTGACCTTTGAGGATGTGGTTGTGAACTTCAGCAATGAGGAGTGGAGTTTGCTGAGTCCATCCCAAAAGAACCTCTACAGAGATGTGATGGGTGAAATCTTTAGGAACATGGCTGCAATAGGTAAGGATGAAATCTTTTTGGCAATCATGCTGTCAGAATATTGTTTGTTGCTCATTAGTGCTGTTTTGTTAAAAAGAATATGAAAATATTTTTAAAAATAGCTCAGACCTGGACACATTATATCATAACTCTAAACAAAATCTATTAATTTGTATTATTCTAATGAGCGCTGGTATTTCTATGTCTACAATTCAGGAGGACTTGGGGATATCCAGGAAGCTGAAAAAGAATGCAAAATTTACTGGAGATACTTAAGGTAATTCACACTCACAAGGAGAGGAATGTTCCTGAGTAATTAGTGAGTCAGCAGAAAAATGACCAACAAAGAAATGAGGCACCATTTAACTTAATGTCAGTAATATTCTCCAAAGATGTATAAGCTAGTGTATATATGAGGGAATTAAGTCATGAAAATGTATGAAATTGCATAGAGATGTGTACGAAAGGCATACACTTTGAGTTATGACATTCTGCCTTCAGTTTTTCTACCCATATATACATGTGAATACAACACATTCATTATCTAAAAATTGCTAAGATTGCAATAGAATTTGAAATAAAACTGAGTACTCATGTTTCCAAGCCATGCTCTAGACAATCGGTGATTCTGACTAATATTCTTAGTAGGCTGGTGGAATGTTAGTGCACTCATTTTGAATATCAGTATGCAGTTGTCTCTAGAAATTGATCCCCTCATACTTGCCCTGGATACTTTTAAAATCTCAAAATCTGCATAAAATACTGATACATGCTTACTCATATACAAAGCAGATCAAGTTATAACATCAGGCCTTGAAGCTTATCTATCTATCACTGGATTTGTGGAGAAGGAAAATGTTAATAGACTCTCTGTGATTGTACATTCTTGTAAACCCAGCACACTGGGAATCAGATTTTGCAGAATGGCAATTTCAAGATCAAACATCACAGCTTAATGATCTATCAAAATCTCTTAAAATAGATTTTTAAAAAGTTATAGATTTATGCTAATACCTGTTGTTCATTCCCAGCCCAGAATGGAAAAAAAATGTGTTATATAATGTCAAAAAAAAATAATATAATGTCATTTGCCATAAGAATTAGATGGGTCTTTCACCCATCAATTCAGTGAAATAGCTCAGCTATAAAACCTAAAAGGTCACTGGCTTTCTTTTAGATGAGAAACCAAAATACAAAATGTGGAAAGAAATGAAACAGAGTTGTTAGAGAAAAGTAAGACTGACCATACAGAAAAGGGAACTACAGGTTAAGGACAGAAGGGAGATTGTGATGGGGAAACATATGAGAATAATCTGCATGTGATACACATATGTACCCATGCCCAAAGTGAAGCTAAAGATTCTGCATTTCAAAGTACCAACTTTTAAGATTTCCAAATGTGTACCAGTCTTTTGGGAATGGTTGTTTTCAACATATCTTACAAGGCCATTCTGTTGCTTCATGGTCAGAATTTCTTAGCAGGCATTAAAAACAGAACTTGATATTAATGCAGTCATTAAATGGAGACCAATTTCACTGTGAATTTTTCTTTTTTTAAATTTAATATAAGGAAAGATTAAATAAGACAAAATAAGTAGAAATAATACTGCTTTCAAAGTGAAAAAAAACAGTAAGAAATCGCAAGATGATGATTACAAATGCTGATCATAGAAATAGTTATGAAATACAAAAGTGAAACATATGAAGTGGGGATTCAAACAGCGAGACTGCAAACATTTTTGTTCAATTCTCCAAGAAAAGCTTAGTAATATGGTTATAAATCCTATATGTGATTTTTTCTTTACAGAAATGACAAGGTAGGGAAATCTTATGGACATACATCTTGGAAGCAGTGTAAAGAAGTCTTCCTTTGTACTGCAGAAGGTAATGTGAATGTGAAAGAAACAGAAACACACCACGATGTTCAGATCCATGAAAAATATTGCAGTGGAGGGAAACCCTACGTATGTAAGCAATGTGGGAAAGTTTTTAAAACATGTGCATATTGTAAGGTTCATGTAAGAATTCACACTGGAGAGAAACCCTATGTGTGTAAGCAATGTGGGAAAGCTTTTAACACACGTGCAAATTGTAAGGTTCATGAAAGAATTCACACTGGAGAGAAACCCTATGTGTGTAAGCAATGTGGAAAAGGTTTCATCCAACCTGGAAATTGTAAGGAACATGAAAGAATTCACACTGGAGAGAAAAAATATATGTGTCTGCAATGTGGAAAGGTATTCACCAGATCTAAATATTGTAAGGAACATGAAAGAATTCACACTGGAGAGAAACCCTATGTATGTAAGCAATGTGGGAAAGCTTTTACCAGACCTGAATGTTGTAAGCAACATGAAAGTATTCACACTGGAGAGAAACCCTATGTATGTAAGCAATGTGGGAAAGCTTTTAACACACATGCAAGTTGTAAGGTTCATGAAAGAATTCACACTGGAGAGAAACTCTATGTATGTAAGCAATGTGGGAAAGCTTTTACCAGACCTGGACGTTGTAAGGAACATGAAAGCATTCACACTGGAAAGAAACCCTATGTATGTAAGGAATGTGGGAAAGCTTTTATGAGACCTGAATGTTGTAAGAAACATGAAAGAATTCACACTGGAGAGAAACCCTATGTATGTAAGCAATGTGGGAAAGCTTTTACCAGACCTGGACGTTGTAAGGAACATGAAAGAATTCACACTGGAGAGAAACCCTATGTATGTAAGCAATGTGGGAAAGCTTTTACCAGACCTGGATGTTGTAAGGAACATGAAAGAATTCACACTGGAGAGAAACCCTATGTATGTAAGCAATGTGGGAAAGCTTTTACCAAACCTGGACGTTGTAAGGAACATGAAAGAATTCACACTGGAGAGAAACCATATGTATGTAAGCAATGTGGGAAAGCTTTTAACACACGTGCACATTGTAAGGTTCATGAAAGAATTCACACGGGAGAGAAACCATATGTGTTTAAGCAATGTGGGAAAGCTTTTAAAACACAGGGAGATTGTAAGAAACATGAAAGTTCACATTCAATATAAAACCAGTATATATAGGCATCATGAGAATGGTTTCACCACATGTACATATTGCATAATGCATGAAAATCTTCACACTGGGCAGAAAACATACATATGTAAGGAATATGGGAAAGGTTTCAGCAGAAATGCTCATTATCCAATACATTATAAAATTTACATGGTTGAGAAACTCTGTGTGTATGTGAAGAATGTGGGAAAGCTTTCACCACACATGGATTTTGTAAAATACATCTATGACTTCACACTGGTGAGAAAGCCTATGTATATAACAATGTGGCAAAGTTTTTACTGCATATAGTCATTGCAAAACACATGAAAGATTTCACACTGGGAAGAACAACTGGCTACATAAGCAAGTGGAGACACTTTCAGCAGCCAGATTGTAAGTGAAATACATGAAAAAAAAAACTCACACAAGAGATAAATCCTATGTGCTATGGGAATACTCTCAGCACACATGATTATTGTTACATATCTGAAAGAGCTCACTGGGCAGAGATCCTATGTGGATTAACAATGTGAGAAATATAGCAATCCATGTTCCTTGTTAAATACATAGAATAAGCATCACTGTTCACACAGTTTAGATCTAAGTTTACTTTAAAAATCCCAAGGAGACCTGAAGAAATAATCAATACAGAAGTTAGATGTCAATATTTCTTCACAAATATTCCAGAAATGACAAATCTGAGGTGGGGCTCTCCTTAGGTGCCCATGTTGTATGATTTTCAGTTAAACACTTGTACCTCTCTAGATTTTTTAATATAGATGTTTTTGTGCTTCAACATGGCATCTTGTAACTAAACATGCTAAACTGAAATGGGCTTTTCACTTTCAAGTATGGATAGTGCCTCTGTACTTAATATTTTGTCTTTAAAACTTAAATTTTGTATTTTCTGGTGAATTGTAATGTTGTTTATTTAAAGAGGAAAAAAGTGTAGAAATAATACAGAATTTCAGAAAAATAAACAATAAGAAATCACTAGTTGATTAGTATCATATTGTCATCTTAGAAGTAGTTGTTCAAGTTACAAATTTAAAGCATACAAAGTGATATTCAAATAATGACACTGTCATGGTTCACCTCAATGATCCACCAAAAAGTTATTAATATGCCTATCTGTCCTACACACTTTTTTTTCTTAAAGAGGGTAAGATTAAACATAGCAAAACAGAGCAAAACAGTTCATAAGGAAACAAGTTAAGGAAACACAGATTTCAAAGCAAGTCCACTCGAAATGTTCACTGTCTATCTTACTGTCTCTAGTTTTCTTCCAAATAGTTGTTCCCATCCTCACACACATTGAATATATACTGAATATTATAGAACTAATCAAATAATTACAGGATGATGCAAGCTTTTTCAATCTTCAAGACTGATTTTGGGGAAGTCGATGACTACCATAATGTCTCTCATTGTCTTTGTAGTAGCTGTCTTTATCTTTATGTATGCTGAAATTGAACATAAGAGACTAGACTAATGTCACTCTGAACAGTGAATAATAGTATCCTGAGAAGGAGAAAGGTGAGGAATTGCCTAAAAAAAGAAGGCAGAGGACATAGTTAAAAGTGTATCAGGATTTAAAAGCTACGGTAATCTTGTTGCTCTGTTTAGTTTGGTTATATTTTGTTCTGGTCTGTCTATTCATATTAGATTTGAGGGCACAGAGAGATAACCGAAAAATAGCAGGTTATACCATGGTAATTATCCTTAATTTCCTATTAACTAAAACTGAATCCATATATTACTTACATTGTCTTCTATGATTGATCTTCTTTGAAGCTGGATTGTTTCAATGTTATTTGGCCTTGACTGATTTTATTCACATTTGGTATGCTTGCTTGTATCAAGTTCAAGAGCAGAGGCAACTACTCTGAAGAGGACAAGGTGTAAAAGATATCCATTGGTGGGCTGGGGATTATATCAGTGGCTTAAGGCACCTGCCTGGCAAGTGTGAGGGCATGAGTTTCATCTCCAGAGCCAAAAATAAATAAATAAATAAAAGATATCCATTCCAAGTTTGATTATTTTTTTTAATTAAAGAGAAGAAAGGAAATAAAGAACAAAGCAGTAAAAGGGTACAAGTAATACAGAATTTCAAGAAAAAATACAGTAAGAAATCACTAGTTAATAGGTTACATATTGTCATTGCTAGGGTTATTTCCAAAAGATGAAAAATATTAGCAAAGGATGCGAAATATAAAATAAAAAGTGGCCTTTATTCTGAGAACACGGAGAGAAATGACCGGCACCCCCACCGCTGGCGTCCAGCGATCTCTCAGGCCGACTCATGGTGTGGGATGCTGTAAATAGCCTCAGTTTGGGGTGGAACCTAAGGCGGGCATTAGGGATACACAGGTAGCCCATTGGTCCTAGGTTTGGTGCCATATGTAAATTTCCAGGGGTGGGAAGATGGTGTCACAGGTAACTTCCTAGGGGCAGGGGAAATGGGGCTTTCTGCTTCTTGTTGTGGCTTTCCTGGCTACAGTGTCCTATCTGGGCCAAAATCCTTTCAGTCATCTTAGAAACAGTTGTCCAAATTATAAAATTAAAGCATATAAAGTGGACATTCATACAGTGAGATTGCAGAAAGTTCTGTTCAGTGATCCAACAAAAGCTCAGTAATATGATTTTCCATCCTACACACGCAAGCATGCAGTTATATCCCTTAGACCACCTGCCTTTCCTCTCTTTTTTACAATAACAGTTACACGTTTTGAGTTTTTTACTCCCACAGTTCTTATTACATTTTTTAAAGAGAATAAATCCTAACATGACTACATAAAACAGAGACAGTTAGAACAGAAGGATGGGCATAGTACATGATGCAAAAATAGAATATCAGATGATCAAAAATGGTTGCCATTGTGCCTCTTGCTATTTTTAAAAAGAGTTGCTATATCATCAGGTATAATAGAATTGATCAAAACAGTACAGAACAAGACCAATAAAACCTACACTGGAAACCTTGCAAGACTTCAAAAGAAGATAATAGTCAAACTATAATGGGCATCATAATAAATCTTATTGCCTTCAAAGTGGTTGTCTATACCCTCAAACTTGATACTATCAAACAAAATAGAATATAGTAAAATCAGACAGAACAAGATGTGGAGAGCAATACTGGGGTTCAAATCAGGTTAACAGGAAAACAAATAGTTACTATAATATATCCCGCTATTTTTAAATTTTGTTTTCCCTTAATTGAAAAAAATAAAGTTTAATTTAAAAAAAGGGTGGAGATTGAGATAAAAGAGGACATTGTAATAGAACAACACTGGTCAGAATGGAACAATTTAAGCATAATTGGGTTTCACTCCCAGATAATCTAACATAATAGTAGTCACCATAGTGCCTCATTCCTTGAATTATTTGAGTATAACTTCATATACGATAGCATCAAGCATATCAAGACAGTGTGAAGCCATTCAGCAGAATGAAAGAATTACAGGGTATTTAGAACCAGTTAATAGAAAACGAACAATGGTTTCTATATTATCTACTTGCCTATAAAAAATTTTCTTTATACTATCACATATAGTAAAATATAGTAACATACAACATGTTAAAACCAGTGGAAACAGATAGTTTGTTAGAGAGGGACCATTCTTGCACCACTGAGATTGAGCCCAGTGTTGATCATGTTGGTTAATTTTGAATATGCTGGTGAGTTAACGTTGCAAACATTTAGCTGAACACTTTTGTTTATGTTTGCTTGGAATATTAACCAACAGAGTGTTTTCTTTTATATTATTTTTAACACATTATTGTCTGGCTTCATTCTCAGGATAACTAACTTTGTCACTTAAAAGAAGTTGGTGGTGGGTTTTCCTTCAACTTGATCAAAGAATTGAAAAACAATCAGTATTTATTCTTTATTATATACTGGATAAAATTCACCAGTGCACTTTTTGTATCCCAGCTTTGTTGTTGTTATTAAGAAGCTGTGATTTTTACCCATTGCCTGTGCTCCTTATTGCCCTGTTCATCAGACTATTTCCTTCTGATGCATGTGGTTTGGGGACATCAATGGACCCCACATATCCATTAAGGATCACACCTCATTTTATTTATGGATGCTACCATTTATTTTGTATCTTCAAACTATCTCTATAATATATAATTTTGTGAGTAACTCCTTTCAGTTACTCAGATTTAATGCACACACTTGCAGGGTTTGGTTATTGCTGGAGGAAACTGGGCATGGTGAGGGCCTGGTCTCTAATTTAAGGCTTCATACCCTGACCTGCCTGCAGTGTCCCCATCTCCTGACCTGCTCCCTGTAAACACCTGTCCTGCTCTATAACTACGGTGAGTCCACATGTGGCAGTTCAGATCTGCACCTGGGTGGAAAACATTCAGTCAAGTTGGGCTCTGTAACAGACTGACCTCATACAGAGCTCCCCTGAGTGAGAGAGGGGGCCTCAGGCATGTAGGGAGGAGCTCTGGAACCATTCCAGCTCTCTCCTGTGCAGCATACAATGTGTGATGCTTTCCTGAGAACTTACTGATGGATGAGGAGGTCTGGACCAGGCCTTTTTTAGCCATGGTGTCCTACACCTCTGCCTGGACCATCTCTCTGACTTTAGATCTCCACATAGATCTGAGCAGACTCAGTCTTCCTCTACCAGGCTCTAACTCTATGCTGAGGTTTCAGGTGCAAAATCTGAGACCCTCAAATTAATCTTATATACATTTAACCAGGAAATTCCACTTCTAAGAGTCATTATAAAAATGAGATTGACAGACACCGTATTCTCTTCTTAATCAGTTAAGATGTGGACTGTTAGAAACCATGAATGTTACACAGCCCAGCTGCTGAGTTAATTATAAATTACAGCCACTGAAAATGCTGAAAGAAGGCCATGTCCTAGGCCATGTCCCTTATCTTTCCTGAGATGGAAGAGAGCTTGTGTCCTGGCTCTCCACCCAGCAGTGAAGAGACACAGGCCTGCACAGCAGGTGAGGACAGGAGAGAGGAGCTGGTCAATGGCAGACCTCTCATCCTGGGAGGGATGCCTTTGTGGTTTTTCCATTTTATTTTCCATTGCATTATTTATAGTGCTCCACTCAATATTACTTCTCTTCTGTTCAATTCACTTAAGAATAAGTAGTTGGTATTTTCTTGAATAGGTGAGTGGATTTGGATGACTTAGTATTCTTTTATATGTAATGTAGGATATGCATATAGAAGAACATTCAAGCTTCACTTTATAAATATATAAAATAAGGAGTCTTTTTATTCAGAAAGGCAACACATCATTCATGACTAACTTTTAAACTCCCAACACATGAAGCCATGAAAATCCTGCGGTGGTGGGTGTCCTGCCCTCCCTACCTGAGAAGTCACTGTGCTCATCTGTGTCTGGTAGAGGACACCCAGAATCTTCTTCAGAGTCTCTTTTTCCAGCAAGGAGGACTTGAATCTTGCTGTGCTCAGGTCAAACAGGGAGTGTGCAGCATGCAGAGGAGCCCAGCACTTCCTGCCTTACACCCTTTTCCACCACTGCATCCATGGTGCAGCCCTGCAGGCCCAATAAGGCAGAGCCATGAGGGTGCACCAAATACTCTGCCACCTCAGCCCCAGGGGCCTCAACTTCTGGGTGCTGGCCTCAGCCTCCACCACGCTCCAGGCTCTGCTATGGATTAGACATTCACAGTGGGCCAGACACACCATCAGTGTCTTGGGGCAAAGTCCAATTTCCACAGTGACCCTTCCATTCTGCAAATTTTGATTCTTTCCTTTCTAAATGAGGCTGAGGAATTGGAGACAAAACCCCACACATTGGAATTACTTTTTGTTTTTCTTTCTTTTCCTTCTTCTTTTTTCTACTCCTTCTCCTTCTCCTCCTCCTCCTCCTCCTCCTATTTCTTCTTCTTCTTCTTCTTCTTCTTCTTCTTCTTCTTCTTCTTCTTCTTCCTCTTCCTCTTCCTCTTCGTCTTCATCTTTGTCTTCTTCTTGGTTTCTTTGATGCTTCAAATACATATTTAGAGGTGTGTTTTGCCAAAAAAAGTTTTCTTGTCTTTTCACACTCCCGTTAACTGAAGTTTTTACAGATTTCTGCTGCAGTTCACACCCTATGTGTTTGAACACTCAGAATCAATTCTGCAGGTTAGTAGAACGAGTGAAGCAAAGCAGAAACTGAACTTGGGGATGTTACTGTGCTTTCCAACACTCCGACTCATATCTTTTTCCCTCAAAAATATGGGCTTCAGTAGCAGCTGAGTCTGCCACAGACAAAATGAGTTTCTTGCATGTATATCACACAATCTCAATTCCTCTCAAGCACATTGTATCAGGTTTCTTATGGCCAAACTTGAAGAATTATTTCCAGTACATGAGAGGCTGCCACTGGTCCTGAAATCATGATGGAACTTTTTGTAAATGCATAGTCTGATCTACTATGCAGAAACTAAGTGAGGCAGAGATGGCTGTCACAGATACAAACACCTCAAAATTATCAACCAACAGCAGCAACAAGCAGGAACCAAGTTGCTGAGCTTTCACAATTGGGTGATGGAATCATGTGGTGGATTGTGCCCTAGGTTTACTGAGGAACTTCAGTAAATCTAGGTTGCTGCCTCGATCCCCCTTCCTTCAGTGCAATACAAACAGAAAGTCATGCACATGCATCATTTATTTGCAGTTTTTCTATTGCAGTTACAAAACCTGTATTCCTGAGAGTCTACATCTCTGCCATAGCAGACCCAACAACGGGCATTACCGTCATGTCTTGTGAAGGATCAGTTTATTTATACAAAATGCAGAGTGGTGTTCTCAGACTTGATTTTCCAGACTTGTGCATTTTCAGTCATTTCTTGAAGGGAAGCTAAACAATTTAGTTTGAGTAAACTTCAAGTGTGTTGCTGTGCTTCTGTGTGACATCCCTGCTGCCAGACCTGATGAAGGCAATAAATAGAATCTGTGGGAGGTTTAGATCCAGAGGGACACACTTTGCACAGCTGTGTCAGGCAGGGATGACCCTAACCTGGCCACCCAGGCATCCAAATGCCCTTTCCCAGTGCTGTCCCTGGCTTTGGTAGTTATTGGATTGCTGTGGAGATGCCCAGTGCACTGGCTGGCCCAGGGAAAACATTTTCATGCCATAAGTTTGTCATCCTTAACCCTGAAGCTCTGTGGCCCTGGGCCCAGGGCAAGGTTCCCCCCAGTTGCAGTGAACAGCATCCTCCATACAACTCTCCTGTGCACACTCTACGTGGAGGCTAGCAAGGGTCCTAGTTCATTCCTGCTTCAAAGAGCAATGTGAATCAAACTCTTGAATATTTGTGCAACATTCTGTGTGGGAGAAAACTCTATTCTTAGTCCTAGGAGTTCTACTGAAGGCTGTTTAGAGCTTGGATGGGAGCTATGAGATTGGGCTGTGCTCTGCCCCCCATGTTCTTCCCATTGTTGTTCAGCACCTGCCTTAAAATGTGTCAGTGGTTGGGGAAACAGCACATTTCAGGGATGTGTGCCTGCATGTATCAAGTTTAGGAGGCTCAGTGTTTTGTGTGCTTGTTGGCCCTGGTGATTCCCTTTGAGTTAGAAGAATTTATCATTTCCCTCACAAAATGGACTCCTGAGACATCTTTCATACTTGTAATAAAAACCATATATCTGACTACTGGTCATAAAGAAGGTTTCCTGTTGTGATTTTTGCATTATTGTCATTTTTCAAATGCAATGAATCAGCCATTTGTAGCTCCCTTTATATCACTGAAATCATGGAAAACATTTTCTGACATGAAAAGATGAGTACATACACAATGGTCTCTACATTTTCCCTATAGACTTTGTCTATCTGTGGTTTTCTCTTCTGTCAAACAGCAATATCATCCAGTCTCCTCCAGGAATGTTTGGCGAAACAGAATCTGATGCACTGATATGAAAAACCCAGGGTAGTAAATCACAGTGAGAGAAAGGTCAGCGGTGGGTGGGGACTAGCAGGAGAGTCCAGGGGTATGGATGGGTCCAATACTGAGCAGAAAGCTGGAACTAGACAGATACACAGATTTAGAGTGTGCCAATTGACAATGTGCTTACCTGTGACTCAACTGAACATGTGGAAACTAATGAAATCTTAACTTAAAATTAAATTATCTTAGAATTTAATGTTTCAAAGAACTATAGATTTAAGAGTAGAAATGAAAACTGGGAGAAATAGAAGAGGCAAAGTGAAGGGGAAATGAAGGGCCGGTACTTTGCAAGACTTGAGCCCTAAGTGGAGCTGAGGACACCTGCCATGGAACCAGTGACAGATCTGCCTTGGAATTCCACCAGACTGGGTATCTGACCTTGATTTTCAGGTTGATCTCAGAGCTGGTGAGGTCATTGGAGGTGAGGGTGGCACAAGATCTATAAGGAGACCTTGAGCTCAGTCCGGTACCAGCCCTGCCTTAGAAAAATCCCCAACTGTCCTTGCTCCTTGCAAGCCCCATAGTCTCCCAGGGCCTGTCAGGGACAGCTCTGTGCACTAATGCACCCCAGGAAACCTTCCTATTTTGCCTCACTCCGCTCACTTCTGCATGCCTCTGTGTTGCAGGAGGCCCCAAGTCTGACAGTCTTTCTCCCTCTAAAGTGTCCTATGTCCTCCTCAGAAACCAACAGACCCTGGCCAATTCCTTCTCACTTTAGTTCTCATTTTCAGTGAGCTAGTCTTGGCCCAACTCAATCAGATTAGGTTTGGCTGGTTGTCCCACCTTCCTCAGCAGCACCTGCCAGGAGCCAAGAAGGGAAACTCTGATCCTGAGGAGGACAGTTGTAAGCAGCACTACAGGTCTGGCCTCCCTCCCAAACTGCCCTCCCAGTGTATCCTGTGCCCTAACCATAATCAGCCCTCACTTGCTGACAGAGTTCCCTGGACAGTGCTGTGACCACCTGTCCTCCACTCTTCAGGAAGCCTGAAATGCAACTCCCTTTTCCACCTTGTGGCATATTGCCTCTGTGAGAAAGAGGGTGGAGTCTGCAGTGTTACTTTAATCATGGGGGCTCAACAGGGTGCTGCTCTATAACTATCTGAAAAGTGAGTGGATAGTGGGAGTGCTTCCTGCCTGCCTTTCCTCCACCTTCAGTTCATATACTGATGCATCACCCCATTCTGTGTGCCTTCACAGGACTCCTCTTCCCCTATTTAATGTCCATGTGTACAGAGGCCAAGAATTAGGGACACTCACCCTAATGTGGGTAGTACCTGGTCAGCTCTCCAGGGTGACTGTGTGGCCTTTATAATATGGAAGCACAAGAGACCAGTGTTTGCATCTGCTCTGGTCACTGCATCATGGTCAGTGCCTGGTACACTGATGATTTAAGGCACCCACCAGCTCCCTCCATGATGTCTGTGTGGAACTGGGTCATCTGGCATCACCCAGAGATTCTTGCTCTGGATACCATGGAAGCACATGGAATGACTGCCCACTGTCCTTCAGAGTGAAGACAACAGCTCCACCCATGTGATGGATCCTTGGCAAGAGGCAAAGCTTTCCCATGGGAAAGGAAAAACCACAAAGAATCCAAGGTCCCCGGTCTGAGCAGACCTAGTTTTAGACCCAACTCCTCCTTCCTACTTCCCTTGTCGACTTAGACAAGACACCATGCCTCTCAGTTCCTTTCCAGTGTGTCCCCCAGAACTATGGCATCTGCTTCCTAGGGACATCATCAGAGGTGAGAGATGACACTTTTAAACCTTGTGGGCTGGTGTCATGTGTACACAGTATACAGAATTAGAGGTCATTTCCATGAAGGGGTGGAAGGGAGGTGAACACAGTGCACACAGGCCTGGTTCCTGCTGTATGGTGGCAGAGACTACACTCACCTCATGGACATGTTTCCCTGGTGGCATCATGAGGGGTCAGAAGTTCATCAGATCATCCATCATTATGTTCCCTAAGCATCTCAATTTCTTCTATGTATTGGTGTTGTGGCCTCAAGTCAGGACTTCACACAGGCTAAGCAAGCACTATGGATGCAGATGCACCCTCAAAATCTACCAGCACTGTGCCTATATTCACACCTGTGTGAGTCACCACACCCATGGCAAGGGTGCTCAACTGCTGACAGCTCACCTTCTGATGGCCACCTCCTCAGTAGCTCATTCCTTGAGCATGGTTTGTTCTGGTTTGTATTAGCCAGGCTGAAATTGAGCCCAGGTCATCATGCATGGCAGGCAAGTGTTCTGTCTTGAGCTCTCTCCCCAATTCCTTACTTGTTCTTAATAACACAACATGGCAGATGTAATGGGATGTGACTATCAAGGTTCACACATAAAATGACTGTGACCAACCTCCTGCTCTGTCCCTCCTCTGTTCTTCCTTTCTTCCTCTCTGTTTCATTCTGTCTTCCTCTCTAAATCTGTATCTCTGCATTTTCCCTGAGGAGAGGCTGACTCTTTGCAGAGAAAAAGGTTAACAGGCAGACGAAACATCAGACCTCCATCCTAACTGAGTTCCTGCCTGTTAGCAAGAGAGAGAGAGCCTGAGAACAGGTTCTGCCACAGCAGTGTTTCCACTGAGCCTGCAGCCTGGTCAGGAGAAACTATGGTGGATCCTGCAGCAGCGCCTTCTGAATTCCTGACCCATAGAACCTGAGAGAACTGAAGTTTACATGTTGTACCTAAGTTTGCAGCCATGCAATCATCAGTGGTCACTGATGCGCTATAGCAGATGTGAGATTCTGCACCCACCCCTGTCCCTCACCCACTCCTCCCCTCCCTTATTCTCACCAGGCCTTCTGTTCTCGCTTCTTATCTCTTTCTTGACTAAAAAAAAATTGACTTTGAATCTCTAAATGGTTGGTCCTCTATTCTGCCACACAGACTCAACTCTGTACAGCATTAGGGCCTGCATGTCTCATGTTCAGGCATCAGTTCCATCTCAGTGAGGCTGTTCAGATGCCCCCATGTAGTGAGCTTGACCTCTGTGTGCCCTTGCTTTATTGGGATATAGCACTGGGACTTCTCTTCAACTACATTCTGCAGTGATTTATCCCTCTCCTCCAGCCTTCCAGCTTCTGGGTGGCCAGTGACATATTGTCCTGTTCTGTGTTGGTGCCAGCCTAGTTCAGCCCAGGAATAAGGTGAGAATTTGAGGCATGTAGATTGAATGAATCATATCACTTTTCCTTTGAGCTACCCAGTGGGTGCCCATGGAATCACTGTGTGTTCATGTGTGTGTGTGTGTGTGTGTGTGTTTGTGTGCATGTGTGTGTATATCCCTTGGGATGCTGCTTGAAATCAGTCCCATATGTTTAGGCTCAGGTCCCAGGAGCTTGGGGGCTGCTTTTCTAATGCCTATGGGAGTGGGATGGGTCCTGTGCTAAGAGGTTTTTCTCTTTTGGACTTCTCCCCCATCCTCTTTACTATTCCCATGTCCTGTGACTTGGGCGTGGCATTGTCCCTCTCTGGGCACTGGTTCTGAAATGTCCATTGGGAATGGAATAACACACATAGTCCTTTACTGTGGAGATTCTAGCATGCTTGGGGGTGAGGCACTAGAGTGTCACGTGGGGTTCTCTTCATCTGGGCACTGTCCCTATCTACACATGCCTGTAATTTGATACCATCCCTACTAAGGCCATCATCTTTGGGTTACCTCACATTGTCATGGTCACATGCAGTCCTTTGGGCAGGGCAAGGCCTGGACTTAGAACTCACCACTCACTGTCACTGATGCCTTGCCCCAAGCCTGTGACACATTATAGGCCTAATTGGTTCAAAGACCATGGGAAAACTTTCTATCATCCATTGAATTCAGGACCTACACCTTAGCTCATACTGGGACACCCACGTGCTCAGCTATTTCTTTGTGGGAAACCTAGTGACTGCTGAATCAATGATCTAAACTCTCCTGCTGCCCAGCCCCCAATGGCAGCACAGTGCAGCCAGGATTTGGGGGAATGACTTCAGCCTGGAGCATTTATAGCTTGGAGCAACCAATCAGCTGGCCTCTGTGAAGGCTGCAGGGGTTTACACCATGACACAGCAGATCTGTGATTGAAGACCACACCCCAGCCCCTGAGGAGTCATGGAGAGCTCTTGGGTCCCCACCATCTACCCCAGCCTGGCCAGGAGCCTGGTGGATTCGAGTTCTGGGCTGGTTTTTACTACCTGGGATTGATGCCTCTGCTGTTTCCCAGTGCTCATTTCTCCAGCTTGTTTGCCTCATTGGCCATTATGTTTCTTTTCTTATGAACACAGCCCATTCTTAATTGGGCTGTGTTCATGTGTTTTGTTCTTTGACTGAACTACTGGGTAAGAACTAAAACTTATAGGTGGTGACATGCTGAGCCAGACTTTCTGTAAATTTACTCTGTCCAGAGAAGAGGACACAGGCAGCCATATTCATGACATTGCATGGAGATAAACCACAGGGGAATTCAATGGACATGCTGCCTGTGACACTGCACTTTCTATACTGGGTTATAGACTTTCCTTGGAACACACAGTGCCTCACATTTTAATGGTTGTATTACAACTACAATACTTTACTTTTGTGATTTTTTTCATGTTAAGCACTCATAAATTATAATTAATAATTTATCTTTGGAAATATCTAAAGAATAAACATGGGTGTGACACTCCCATGGTGCTGCTCTGTAACAAAAGAAAGTGTGTTAGTCTCTTTCATATGAAATGGATATGAAATGATCTACATGTAATTAAACATGGAGCAGTTTTGATGTGTATATGGCTAAAAAGCCAGGAACATAACTAACAAAACAAAGAATCCTAAGAATTACAAAAAATTCCTGAATTCTCTTTCTATGCTCCGCCAAGAGTCCATGAATACATGCATGACAAAATAATGCAATCTGTCTGGATTTTCCCTTCTCAGACAAGGCGAGATTAAACAGTTACTTACAGCAGGGTAAGGCAGAGGAGAAACACAACTGCAGTGATGTGGAAAAGGTAGGACAGGTAAATTACAAGGACATAGGATGAGTGTTGGCCAGGATATAGTAGGAAGAAAAATAAAAGAAAATATATTTGCGTAGTGAATTGATGAAAATGCTCTGGAAGAGGACACTGGTGAAGGTATCACAATATGGAGAATGCACTAAGTCGTACCAACCTCGTCAACTGAAACAAGAATAAACCCTTAAATTTCATTTACAATAATTCTTTCACTCACATCCCAGAATAGAATAATAATAAATAGAATGATATGTAAATCTGAAAGAGAGGGGAATGGCAAGTGTGGGTCAAGAGCTGCCTACAGGTAGATGTAAAGAGATGACTCCTTCTGGGGAGCCACCAGGAGATCCAGCTCTGCAGCTGGTGAAGAAAGGAAAACATGTGCCTGCTCTTGCTGTGAGGCCACAGCTGGTGAGGGAGCTGCAGGTGGAGCTGCATGAACACTGCGGGTGCAAATTCAGAATGCACTGGAATTGCCTCTGCAGTTGCAGGGGAAGGAAACATCATTGACTTTCCAGGGACTTCTCAGGGCCAAACCTTCCTACTGCCTGTCAGAGGCAGCTGTGTGCATGAATATAGCCCCACGAAAGCCTCCCAGACTGCATCCCCACATTGACTGCTGAGGGGCTCATGTTCCTGTGTCTCCCATCATCTGGGCACATTGCTGAGTTCCCTAGCACATTCCTCCTCTCAAAGCCACAACCCACATCCCAGGGCTCCTTACCCTGTGACTTAGGCACCAGGGACTAGGAGGCTCAAGCTGGTCCATGAGAAGCTTGGCCTGGGAAGCCACCTTGGAGTTCAGATCCAGTGAGGATTCAAGGACAGGAGATGCGGACCTGGAGCAAACAGGGAGGTAGCAAAGCAAGAGGTCTGGCCTCTCTTCTAACATTACCTATACAGGTTACCTTAGGGAAAGGCACATGCATCTCTAGCCCAGCAAGTTCAATGTCTACTCCCACACTTTCCCAACTACAGTGTGGCAGTGCAGGCCTTGGGATCCCCGAGAGACTGACAGAATGCTCAACTGGAGGCAGTCCTTGCTTAGTGGTATGACACCACTCCCTTCTTTAGGGAAGCATGACAGTTTCTCCCTGCCCTTCCCCACTGCAGGTCAGCTCAACAAAGGCAAAGACTGATATCTGCCATGTCTTTGCACTCAAGGGCTCAGGGCTGGTGCTCCATGAATATCTGAGAAGTGAGGAGTCATCGATGTCTATCCCGCCTTTCTGCAGTGTCTAGTTCAGGCAAAGATCTGCCCAGTTTTCTTGGTCTCGGTAGAACTCCTCCTTACATGGTCTGTAACCACTTCTAAGGTTGGCGTTGGACACAGAAAGACTTCCTTGAGGTGAACAATATCTGTTCTGCTGCCAATTCTGACGCGGTGGCCTTCAAAGAACATCAAAACTCAAAAGGGCAGTGGTTGCACCTGTTCTGCTTACAAGATCATGGACAATACTCAGAAAAGTGTCTTCACACAGGGTGTGTTCATGTGTATTTTGGCTTGATGACACCCACCCATTTTCCAGTGATACTTGTGGGCCATGGACACTTTGCCATTACTAAGAATTCCTGCACTGAGCATACCTTGAAACCCCTAGAGTGACTCTCCAATCTCCTTTCCAAAGAACAGAACTGTTTTCCCAATGTGTGTGTGTGTCAGTGAGGTGGGTGGAAGGTCATCCCTGGGAATCAGGACAGCCTCCTTAGCAGGTCTTCATGGGGCCAAGGCCACAGCTAAACCCTTGCCATGGAGTCCCCATTACATCCTCAGTGACCCTGCACTCTGGATCCACTCAGCACCCCACAGTTCAGTGTTGTAAACCGAGACTGAGGTGCTTGCACATGGCCAGAACTTGAATACACAGGGGACCAAGTCTCATGGGGCTGCTCAGGTGAGAACTTAACTTCCCTGTATCTGAACTAGTCCTGGACTCATTGTCTCTGAGTGGCTGGTGGTTGAGCCTAGGGATATGTATTCTGCACTTCCTCTTGTCTCTGGGTGCGTCTGGGCACCTCTGTGTGCCAATGAGTCCTGGCTTGAGCTGCTGACAGCTGGGTGTTTCCAGTCGAGCTTCCTGAAGCTTCTGGACCAAGTGAACCATCCTCTCCATATGTTCCCACGAGGTTCCCTGACACGGGGTCCTGATGCTGGGGCCACTAGCCCTGGGAAAGCAGCGTAGCATGTACTTTGTTCACTCTTTAGAGCCAGCCATCTATGAAGGCCAACTATCACCAGACCACAGTGCATGGTGACCAGAGTATTCAGAGTTCTGTTTGGACATATCACCAAGGAAGTAAGGTCATATGCTGGGGTCCACAGTTGAAGCTCCCCCTCTGATGCCTCCTTTGTTTTTATTGTGAGCTAATATGTGTCCTCCTTAGAAACAGCAAGTTAAAAAACTAGCAAAATGTGTGTGTTATTAGACTTTTCCCTGCAAAAGATCCTTTCCCTTGAGGATGAGGTGCACAGTTTCTTCATTTAGAGATTTCTCAAATTTTATTTTGACTATCTTTTCTGGACTTATGTTAGTTTCATTTCATTATCACTAAGGAGCATGGAGATGTTCCCATAATTCCCATAATAATTTTACTTGAAGGATATGAAATGTTTCATGTTATAACATCCATGTGTCCAGGAAAGGAGGGTTCATAGCAAGTTTTACTAATGTTTACCTCAGCCACACACTGTAGTGCTCTGTACTCTGACCTCCTTTGAGGAGGGGCATCAGGTGGTGAGGGTATGGGGAGACTTTGCAAGGCCATGGACATCATCACCCCGTGCTGATGAGGACATGTGGGCATCCCTCCTGGGGAATTTGTCTCCTAGTCACTGTTTTCACTTCCTGTTCTCCCATCCCAAACAGAGCATGGGCTTTGTGTCCCTGCTGGGTAGTTTGCCTTTCCTAGAGGTGATGGTGCTGAGCTTGTTCACTTTCAATGCTCTTGGTTGGTCTCTTTCAAGCAGCGTCTCTGTGCTGGGCTCTCCACATACTGCTGCTTATTGGTAGTGGAGCCACCATACACTCTCATGGGGCTGAACCCGCCAACTGCAACTTGTTCATGCATCTGTCACCCATCTACTGATCTCATTTGTTCTGTTTGTGGGTTGGCCCTGGAGAGCCAGCTGCCACAGCCATTCTTATACATGGTCTTGAGTGGACATAGACTTTTATTTCAAAGAAAAATACTTAGATGTAAAATTGCCAGATTATATGTCTTGTGTATGATTAGCTTACAAACTGTTAAGGTACACTTGCAAGCATTTTTTTAAAATCAGAGTTAGGTGGTTGTTTTCTTTTTGGTACTGAGGATTGAACCTTTGACCTCAGGTTTGCCAAGTGGGCACTTATACTATTGAACTAAATCTCCCACCCTGTTTTCTTATTTTGTTTTGCTTTGTTTTGTTGTGTTTTTTATGCTATAATATGTTATGTTATGTTATGTTATGTTATGTTACAGTATGTTTAGTGTTGGTGAGGATTTTGAGTCCCCTTCAGTGCATTTTCAGTGCTTTCTGATTTCATTTTGTATAACTCACCTGATAAACTATGAAATATCACATAATCCTGGGTAATTTAATTTTGGAAAAAATTTAAAAAGTAAATGAGAGCCAGGTTTGGTAGTAAACATCTCTAATGCCAGAAGTTACAAGGCTGAGGCAGCAAGATTGCTGTGAGTTGACGTCAGCCTGTGCTACAATGTGATTTCAATGAAAGCCTAAACTTCATAGAAAAATCCTGTCTCAAAAATAAATAAATTGAAATAAATAATACATTATAAAAATATTTAAAAAGACACAAAAATCACCTATAAATTGACAAATCAAATCTTGATGAATTTTTCTTACATATGTACATTAGTCAGCACACTGAGCATTAGGTTTACCATGAGGTAGACATTGATCTACTGCCAAGAAGTTGAACTGTTTCAATTTTTTTGACCTTTTAACTGAGATGAATGTAGATATGCTACTGAATATACACTCTTAGGATTTGGAGAGCATAGTATAAAGAGAATTTGATGGTTCTTTTATTTTAGTATTAACTTTATATATGGAAGTAGGATTTGAGCATAGGATTACTGTTTTTTGGAAAGACATTCTTGTCTTATTTTAATGTAACTCAAGTACACATTAATAAGGTCCACATAAAAGATGGTATTGTTAAGTCTGTAAAAGAATAAAATACAGAAGAATAATGAGAGAATAACATTGGCTACTGTATTGTGCACAATGATTTCTTAGTGATCTATATTTTCATACATTTGTAAAATCTGTGAATCTTTTTACAAATTTTAAGGCATGATCTCACTAAGATTGTGAGTTTCCCAGGTGAGGCTTAAACCTTTCCTTATTCAATCGCCCTCCCTCTCCCAGAGTGCTAGGATTGCAAATGTACATTATCTTGAGTTGGTAATCAGCAGTAATTTTGTACATATAGAATGAAATATTTGGCTTTGATCTTTAGACACTTTGCGGAAAGAGTGGATCTAGTTAAGCTATATATATCAACCTCCTAAATGGAAGTTTTGAAAAAGTAAGTAAGATTGAAAATCCCATTAACACTGTTTGTAGATTCTCTGTTTTGTAAATGTGGTCATCATGTCCTTCAGAATATCACTGCAAATGCCTTCAGCACTGGGACTGAGACTTGATGTCCTTGAAGAAATTTCTGTTTATTTTTTTTATCCCTCATGGATTTTGATGATTTTTTGAAGTCAAACCACATGAAAAGTGTGAAAGCTAACGCCAGTTGGGGCACACTGCCCTCCAGAAAGCCAGGACAGTGTAAAATACTGTTTTTTTCTACTGCTGGACTTCCCAAGTTTTTTTGTTTTGCATCCAGTTTGTACAGATTGAATACTGAGATTTGCACTTAGCTCCATGGCCTTCCACATATAAAATTCTTTTTATTTTCATCCAGGTTCTGGATAAGTGGCTGTCCTTAAATTTGTGATGTTGCTGCCTCAGCCTTCCGGACTGCTAGCATTACAAGACACTCCACCAGACCTGGTTTCATCATAGTGTTGTTAAAATCTCATTGGCTGAGCATGGAATGTTGAAAATGCCTGCAATGCCTGCACTCAGGAGACTGAAGCAGCAGGATTCCTGGGAGTTCCAGACAAGCCTGCAACACACTCTGAGTTCAGCTTAGGCCAGAGCTCCACAGGAAGTACTCGACGAAAAACTGGAAAAGACAAAAAAGAAAACTAAAGGAAAGGGAAATGAAGGAAAGCAGAGGGGGAAGGGTTGAGGAGGGAAGGGAAGGAAAAGGAGAAACAAAACAAAATTCCAGGTGACTGTATGAGTTTTTCTCTACTGGGCTGGCCTTTTTAATCTGTGGTCCAGTTCTTGCAGTATAGGACCCTTTAGACTGTTGTCACTTTATTATATACCAGAAAACTGTGTTTTTTGTTGCCTCTAACTTTAATGTTTTTTCAATGGGTATAGGATGACTCTTTGTCTATCCCTGTGCATTATCATTTTGTTTTTTCTATCAGTGCCAAAATGGCACTGATATTTTGACAGGAATGGCATTTAAACACCAGGTTGCTCTGGGTAGCATGTACATTATAACAACATGAATTCTTCTCATCCACCACCACAGTCTGTCTATCCTTCTCTTAGTGCCACTTCACTCATTGCTTCAGTTTCTACAATTTTCCAAGAACAGGCGAGTTTGGTTTAAATTTTACATGAGTATTAATTCTTTTGGATGAATTATGAAATAAATTGTGTTCCTTGTATTTGGGGCTGCAGTTTTTTTGAAGCACATAAATATGAATTGATTATGACATGTGGATTTTGTACCTTGAAACTGAAGTTCTTTGTCCACTTGTTCTACAAGTTTTTCAGTGGAGTTTTAAGTTTCTTATATGAAATGTTGTGTCCTCAGGAAACATAGACGTCTCTTAATTCTTCCTTTCTGATTTGGTAATCTTTTGGGTTCTTATTGTTGACTAAATTCTAGGACCAGGACTTGAAGTAGTGTGTTGAAAAGAGTCCAAAGCTTGGTCTTGTTCCTAACCTGAGAAGCAAATCTTGCAGCTTGTCAGTCTCTGAGCATGATGTCAGTGCTGGGCTTGTCATGTCTGTACTTTGCTGTGCTGAGATTCATTCCTCCTGCACATGGTGTGTGAATGGATTTTATCAAGAAAGGATGGTGAACTTTTGTATTTCTCGAAGTGATTTTTCCAAATCTCTTGAGGGGGTAGCTGTGCCTCATGCTGTGAATGTGGCAAGTGACACTGAATGATTTGTGCAAGTGGAACCATTCTAGCACTACTGAGGGTGAACCCAGTGTTCATTGTGGTATTTAAAATTTTCATGTGCTGGTGTATTTAGCTGATGCGCATTTGTTGAATATTTTTTGTGTATATTCATTAAGAATATCGGCCATTAGAGCATTACTATTTTTTTAATGCATTATGGTCTTGTTTCATTATCAGAGTGACTTTGTCATCTAAAAGGAATTGGTGGTGGTTCCCTCCCCTTGAAAGACATGAAAATAATTAGTATTTATTCTTTTTCAAAATTTTATTTTGAAGATAGTAAAATACAACAGAGCAAACAGAACAAAGAAAATTGAGACAATGCAGTGAAATTGGTGCAGAACTTCACAGCAGGGTCCATGATAACAGTAATAGGTACCATAGTATATCTCATTATCTTCACAGTTGGTTTCCATTCAATTAGTTATAGTGAAATCCAAACAAACACAGAACATATTAAAACCAGTCAAAAGATAATATTGAATAGAGCAAACAATCAGAACACAGCAAAAAATTAAAGACAACGTTTGTTTTCAAACACAAGATAGAAAGAAATCCCCCATATTTTCTATATTGCACACAGTCATCTTCCCAAGAGATGCTCAGAATTCTGCCTCTCTTTGCTAACCAAGGGTGGGTAAATGAGATGTATGGCTCTCAGTCC
The DNA here is from genome assembly GCF_034190915.1 of Cavia porcellus. NCBI lineage: Eukaryota > Metazoa > Chordata > Mammalia > Rodentia > Caviidae > Cavia > Cavia porcellus. The sequence goes on along the minus strand of NW_026947518.1, from coordinate 375,075 downwards.
ATGCACCGGGAGGCTCACGGGAGATGCTGACTGGTTCTCCTCCTGGCTTGCACCAGGGGTGCTGGCCAGGGAGGCAGGAGAATTGTTTTCTTGTTCAGCTTCCTAAGTCCCAACATGGCCAGATCCAGTATTTATGCTTTACTAAACACTTCATACAAATCATCAGGACATTTATCATATCCTGGCATTTGTTGTTGTTGTTATTAAGCAGTTATGATTGTTGACTCATTGCCTGTGTTTGATAATGCTATGTCAAATGGTGTGTTTTCTTCTGAGGGTGGGGGTCAGGGACAACATAGGAGATCATGTACTGATTAAGGATCATGTCACATTTTACTTAGGGATGTAGAAATTTACTTTTGTATCTTCAAACTACCCCTACAGTATATATTTTTGTGAGTAATCTGTTAAGTTATTTAGTTTTATAAAGCACACTGTTGCAGGGTGCAGTTACTCCTGGAGGACACTGGGGCAAGGCTAGGTCCAGGTCTCTTATTTCAGGATTTGTACCATTACCTGCCTGCAGTGTTCCCACCTCCTGACCTGCTGCCTAAAAACAAATGTCTTGCTCCACAGCTGTGGTGAATTCACATGTGGCATTTGAGATCTCATCTTGGTGGAAGACATTCAGCTAAGGTAGGCTCTGAAACATGCTGATCTTCTTGTACAGAGTTCCCCTGAGTGAGACATGGGGCCTCAGGACTGCAGGGAGGAGCTTGGATAGCAAGGCCACAACAGCCCTCTCTTTTTCAGCATGCAGTGTATGCTGTTTGCTGAGAAGCTGACTGGTAGACCAGGAGTCCTGGACCTGAGACTTTCTTGCCCATGGTACACTACTAGATGCTGTGGTGTCCTCCACATCGGTATGGTCCATCTTCTTCCTATTTAAATTTCCACAGAGATCTGAGGAGCCCTGGGCTTCCCCTTCTAGGCTCCAACTCTATGGTGAGTTTTAGTGTGAATTTTATGATCAGGAAATTCAATTTATATACTTTTAACCTGGAAATTCCACTTCTACAGACTCATTATAAAAAAAATGAGATTGAGAGATACCTGTGATCTCTTCTTATTCAGTTATGAGTGTTGATAGTTAGAAACCATGAGTGTACCATAGCAGAGCTGCTCAGTCAATTATACAATTATAGTCACAGAAAATGCTGAAAGAAGGCCATGTCCTAGGCCATGTCGTGGATCCTACCTGAGATGATAGAAGAGTTCATAGCCTGGCCCTCACTCCACCCAGCAATGAAGAGACGAAGGCCTGAATAGCAGGTGAGGACAGAAGAGAGGGGCTCCTGGAGAGCAGAGCACTGAACCTGGGAGGAAGACTTTTTGGTGTTTTTTCCATTTTTCCATTCCATTGCATTATTTGTAGTTTTGTTTTCAATATTCATTTTATTCAAATAATTTAGTATTTAATTGTGGCTAATTTCTTGAATACATATGTGAAAATGGATGATTTAATTTCATTATATATATTGAAAGTTATGCACAATACAGACACTTCAAATATCACTGTAAATATAAAATAAGGAGGCTTGGTATTCAGCAAGCCAACACATTGCTCACGACTACTTCTAAAAATTCCAACACATAAAGCCATGAGTATCCTGCTGTGGTGGGTGTCCCTGCCCTTCCTACCATAAAAGCCACCATGCTGACCTGTGCCTGCTACTGACATAGGACAACAAGAGATTTGCTTCAGTGTCTATTTTTTCAGCAAGGAAGTCCTAAATCTTCCTGCTTTCAGGCAGCACAGGGAATGTGCAGCTTGCCCAGGAGCCTAGCACTGCCTGCCTTACACAATTTTCCTCCACCTCATCCATGCTGCAGCCCTGCAGGCAAGGGAAGGGAGAGCAGACAGGACACAGCAAAAACTCTGATTCCTCAGCCCCAGGGGCCTCAGTTCCTGGGTCCTTGTCTCAGCCTCCACCAGGATTCAGGTGCTATCCTGAATTCATCTGGCTTAGTGGGCAGGGCACCCAATCTGCACCTCTGGGGATCAAGACAACGAAGGCCACTGTCTTCAGTGACCCTTCTACTCTGCAAATCTTTGCTCCTGTCTTTGCGACTGAGGCAGTGGCATTGGAACAAAACACAATATTTTCATTACATTTCTCTTTGTTGTTATTTTTTCTGGCTTCTTTGTTTTTTAAAGCATATATTTAGAACTGCATTTTGCCAAAAAAAAAAAAAAAAACCAAAACATTTCTTTGTCTTTTCGCTCCCCAGATAACAGAAGTTTTTTACAGATTTCTACTGTAGTTCAAGCCCTATATGCTTGAATGCTGAGAATACACTCTCAAGCTTGGTAGAATGAGGGAAGCAAAGCAGAAACTGAACTTGGGGACACTGCTGTGCTTTCCAGCATTTTGTACAGCAATCCCTGACTCATGCCTTTTTACCCATAACATGTGGGCTTCAATACCAACTGAATCTGCCACTGACAAATGAGTTTCCTACATTTACTTCAAACAATCTCATTTCCCCTCAACTTGCTAAGCACATGGTCTAAGGATTATTACACCCAAACTTCAAAAATAATTTCCCATAAACAAGAGACTGCTACCCATCCTGAAATCATGGTGGTGTTGTATGTAAAGACATAGTCTGATCCACACCTATGCAATCGTGAGCTAAGGGGGCAGAGATGGCTTGTGCAGATAGAAACACTTTGAAATTGTCAACCAGCAGCAGCATCAAGCAGGGAGCAGAGCTGCTGAACCCTCACATATGGGTGATGGAATAATTTGGTGGGTTTTGCCTTGGATTTACAGAGGTGGCTCAGTAAATCTAGGTTGCTGTAGTGCAGTGCCAAAGGGAAGTCATGTCCAGGTAGCATTTATTTGGAGTTATTCTTTTGCAATTGTGAAACCTGCATGCATGAGTTTTCAAACCTCTGCCATTGCAGACTCACCCACAAGCATTATTTCCATGACTCATAAAGGGTCAGTTTATTTACACAACATGCAGAATGCTGTTCTCAGTCTTGTATTTCTCAGACTTGTGCATTTTCAATCATTTCTTCAAAAGTAAGCTAAATGATTTAGTTTGAGCAAACTTCAATTGTGTTGCCGTGCTTCTGTGTGACGTCTTTGCTGACAGACCTGAAGCAGGAAGTAAGGTGGACCTGTGGGGGTTCAGCTCCAGAGGGATACTCTGCTCAGCTGTGTCAGGCAGGGCTGCCCCACACCAGACTGGCCACTCTGGCATCCAAATGCCCTTGCTTGGTGTTATCCCTGGTGTCAGGAAGCACTGGTTTGCAATTGAGACTCTCAGCGCACTGGTTAGCCCATGAAAAACCTTGCTGTGCTATGAGTTTTTCACCCCTAGACCTACATCTCTTTGGCTCTGGGAATAGTTCCCTCCAACAATCATACTGGCAGTCTCCAAACAGCTCTCCTGTGCATGCTCAACATGAAGGTTAGGGAGGGTCCCAGTTCCTTCCTGTTTCAAATGGTACTGTGAATCAAACACTTGAAGAGAAATCTTGAAAATTTTTGTAGCATTCTGTGTTGCAGAAAGCTCTTTTCTTAGTCCTGTGACGTCTAAGGATGGTTCCATATATAGCTGTGATGGGAGCTGCAGAACAAGACTCTGCTCTGCCCCCCCCCCCGTTCTCTCCAGTGCTGTTCAGTTCCTGCCTTAAAATGTGCCATTGGATGGGGACACAGAACATCTCAGTGATTTGTGCCTGCATGAATCAAATTTGGGAGGCTGAATGTTTTCTGCACCTGTTGGCTACAGGTGGTGCTTTCCTTTCAAATTACAAGACTTTCTCACTTCTCTCACAAAATGGACAGGTGAGACCTCTTTTACTCTGGTAATTCAAATCCTCCAAGAACGTAAAGCATTTTCATCATCAACCACAGCAATAAACAATGAACCAATCACAGATGCTAGGTTTAGCTGCCTCTGTGACTTCATGAGGCTTTGGTGGGGACATCCAGATACAAACCATAACACCTTCTAAAGTAAATCCTCTGAAGATGCCCATGCTCTGGACTAGAAGATAATTCTTTGCCTTAGTCCAGAGTTTATTTTATTAATTTACATTTTGAGGCTCTTACTGTGTAGTTCAGGCTGGCCTTCAAATCACTATGTAAATTATGCCGACCTAGAATTTGCAACAATCCTCCTGCCTCAGCTTCCTAAGTGACAGGATTACATGCACGTACCATCACACACAGCTATTGTTTGTTAAGCTGTATTTATTGATTTACTTGAGACTACTCAATTTAGTTACCTTTATTATACTTCAGTATATAAAAATGCTAATAAATGTAATAAAATTCCAGCCCCATGTAAACAACTTAGCAACTTAGCAAGGCCCTGTCTGGGAATAAATTATGATAAAAGGACCAAGGCACTGGATTCAATCTTCAGCAAAGCAAAAAATAAATAAATCTATAAATAAACAAAACTTCTTATAAAATAATCTATAAATGAACAAAACTGCTTAGAAAAAAATCTATAAATAAACACAATTGCTTGTTAGTAAATCTATAAGTAAATAAACCTTTTGTGGGTAGCTCAGATGAGAAGTGTTTTAAAAGCAATTTTATTTCATTATCATTGACATCCAATGAACTAACAGGTTTAAATACAAAATTGGATGAATGTTGACATGGGCCAGGGATATAGCTCAGTGGCAAAGTGGTCCCTGGCAAGCACAGGGTCCTGTATTTGGTTCCTGGTACCAAAAATAAACAAAACTAAAACTAAAAACAAACAAAAAATCCTCTAGGGGTCTTGTCATACATGAGCCCCTTGAAAATCATCACCAAAGTGGTGATATATATGTCACCTTCACATTTTCCTTATGGCTCCTTATAATTGCTTCCTTCCATCCTAAGCAATGTGTCTGCTTTTTGTCTCTGGAAAACACTTTGTATTTTCTAGAGGTGACAGGTCTATAATCACACAGGATGCAGGGTGTTTTGTTTTTGTTTTTGTTTTAGGGGGAGCTGGTAGGGTTTATTCAATCCTCATAGCCATGTTAGGCTTCCTAAGTGCTGCTCCTTGTCAGTGGCTGAACCATCCCATCCCACTGTGTGGATGAACCACAGATCCTCATATGTCCATCAGCTGAGGCCCTGTGTGGTGTTTCAGGTTTTGATCTCAGAAATAAAGTTGCTGTAGTCATTCTTGTGTTTGTATAGCTGTAGCACTGATTTCCAAGGGGAAGATACTTAGTGTGAAGTTGAATATTTCAAGTCTTGCATGTTTAACTTAGAAATTGTTTAAATGTCTTTCAAGTAGTTGTTCAAAGGATAGTAAAGATTTCTGGCTCTTCCTGTGAGTATTTTTAAACCCTGTTGTTTTTAAAACTCTTGTTCATTTATTTTTCAGTTCATTTTATAAAATTTACCTAAGGAAAGTTTATTTCTATAACGTAAAATTCAGCATTTTTTGATCTTGGATAGAATTTTAAAGGTGGAAAATACCCAAAATACTGTATATATGCACATATGTAAATCACCTATAATTTTAACATCACAAAACTTCTGCTATGTGATGATTAAGTTCATTGTCAACTTGATGGGCTTGAGAACTGTCCAAGAGCTTAGTAAAGTATACTTCTGGGTTCATCTGTATGGGTCATGGAGGAATGATGCTAGGTACTCCATTAGGTCTGTTACTCCTTCCTCCCTGGCGCTGTCCCTCTACTCTGCTTCTGGCCACCATGGACTGCTTAGAGCACTATACAAGAATGTAAATATGAGATAACAAACTGTAAGAATTATACAACAACAACAGTGGTTCTCTACTCTGCTCCACACTGACTACCACTGTTGCTGATGTCTTGAACATGTACATTCTCTAACCTTGGGACCTCACCCAAGAAAATCTTCCTTGAGTTCCCAAAGCAGGCCAACAAGTGTTCACACAGTGCCCATGAACAGCCCATGTAACCTTCAGCCAATTCTTCTGCATTTCCAAGAAGAACATGGCCCTTTTGTGTTCTCCCCATGACTCTGCAGATGGCCATTCTTATCCTACTTTATAAATCCTTTATGTGTGACAAATACACACATACACAAATTAAATCTGACCTTCTGGTGAACCCTGACACAAACTGCCTCTAGCTACCTGTGCAACCTCCCATGAACAATTTCATGCCTCACTCATGTGAAAAATCCATGTAGCAGTGCTGTGCAAAGTATGGGTTAGTTAACAGAGGTGGTATGAGGCTCACTGGGTTAAAATTCTTTATACTCGTTTGTCATTGGAAAAGGTTTTAAATGTTGGTGTCTTTGCTCACACAGCTATGAAAATGAAGATAATTCCTAACTCCTACTCTTGTAAGAATTAACGTATGTAAAGCACCTCAGAGAGGCCCTAGCCTTAAACCTGTGTTACATATGCTTGTTAGTATGTTATATTAACATGTAAACATATATTTAAGTTATGAAGACATCAGACGACGGATACGAAAATCACTCATTTCTCTGTAATAAAAGAAGGGCAACAACAGAAATAACAATGGCATCTGAGCACTTGCTGTATGGTAGGAACCATGGGAAGAGCTCTGCAGGGTTTTCATTGGATCTTCACAACAGTTCCCAGAGATGAGTGTTGCCATTCATCACATTTTGTTTTTTTTAATAGAAAAAAACAACACAATATTTCAAACCAAAATAATAGGAGAATAAGAATAGTTTAAATTGAGGCTCCCAGAAGAGAAGCAATTTACCTAAGGTGTCAGGCCCGGGAACATTTGAGTCCAGACATCTACAAATTCCTAGCCTCAGACTCAGACCATTCCTCTGCTTCCTCTCACAGCAGGCCTGGGGCTCAGTCTCCCAGAAACTCAACCTGCAGCCACACCCAGCGTCAGAGAAACCCTAACACCCACTGCCAAGCCCACCACCTCATTCTTGCCTCCTGGAGGGCTCTGCACCTCCTGGGTCCCAGCTTCTGGCCCCGCCCCTCACATCGCTTGGCCCCACTCCCTGGCCGCCAGTGAAGATTACACTCCACCCGTCCCAACCTGGGTGGCCGCACCCAGGGACGGTCCCTAGCCACTGGCCTCGCATCCCACTGAGTCCCGCCCCTCCCCGGCCTCGCTTCACAGGGGATGCACGGAGTGGCCATTTTGCCGCTAGCCACCCCTTCTGGAGACCTGAACACTCTTCCTTCCTTTCTGCCTAGGCTGTGGCTGGGCTGGGACTGGGGTCTGGGCCAGGTAGGCGGGCGGCAGTCGGTGTGGAGTGGCGGCGCGGCCCGGTGGCCCGGATTTTAGCGGCTCAGGTGCCCTTGGTCGGGGGTCGGGGAGGCGGCGGGCGCGGCTCTGGAGCGACCTAGCCTCAGGTCTTCAGGGCTCTCTCTCCTTTCCTCCCTCCTCTCTGTCGGGGTCCACCCTGGCGCATAGCATGGGATCCTTGCAGCGCCCCCCCCCCACCAGGTGCTGTTGAGAGCCCAGCCCTGGTGTGGGACCTGTGGCAGGGTGGCTCAGGGTCTCACATGGCCTCTGCTGTCAGTGAGCAGCGGACATTAACCCCAACAGGAAGATTTTATTCCACTTGGATCTCCTCCCTGCAGAGACTGAGAGAGGACCTAGATGTTATACTAAGACAGCAGTTGTTATTCTACCTGCACATGCTTTGTCTCCAGTCCATTCCATTGATAAGGGCTTTCTGTTTGTTTTAATATTGGCGCCTCTTGGGTGTTTAAGCTTTGTGAGGAGTTTGAATGTGGCATGGGGCTTTGAGGGATGAGGAAGTGTGATCAGCAGTTTAAAAATTTAAATCCACAAATAAAAATAATTCACCCACATTGTTGAACCTGCTGCAGAATACACTTCTTGTCCGTATTCGGCTGTCTCTTACCATACTCCCCAGTTCTGCTCACATCATTTGTGTATTTGCGTAGTGTTGAATATTATATTATATACATAGGTAGAGTTTTACTTAGTTATCCTGTTACTGACCATGTACACAAGTCTAGTTCCTCTTAGAAAAAATGCATTGAGCACATATCTTTTTTATCTTGGGATAAATTCCAGACATTGGAAATAGTAAATCAAAGTTCTGTGTTCTTTCCCTGGTACTTGATATGAATTGCTTCTTAGACAAGACATGTTAACAATAGACACCTTGCAAAATTTAGGTATTTTCCCAATTATCTGGAGAAATTTGGAGTTCAGCAAGGTGTTGAGTCATGTTCTATACCAGCTGAGAGGCCACACAACCTACTGTGGGATTTCATTTTTAACTGATGTGCATTGATTATCCTTCCTTTTTGATTGACTCTATTCTGTTTTATTTCATTTGGTTTTATCCTCTTAACAATTAAAAAAAAAAACACATACTTGCAAGGAATGGTGGTGCATGCCTGTAATCCCAGCACATGGGAGGGTTAGACACGAGGATCACAGGGAGTTCAAGGCTAGCCTGAAATACTTGTTGAGTCAAGCTCAGCCTGCAGTACATAGCAATACCTTGTCTCAAAGGAAAATAAAACAAACAAACATTTTTTTCTTTTTTCTTTTAATGTAGCACAGGTAGTTATTAATAAAGTATGAAAATACTTTTATAAATAGATTATTTTTTTTCATAACAGAATAGTGGTTAATACACTGTGTTCAATGATCCCAGGGAATTCTGTATGAGCTATATGCCCATGCACTTTAAAAATTTGTTGTTTTTTTTTTTTAATTTTTGAGACAATCTCTAAGTAATTTACTCAGCTCTCCAAGTTGGGTTTAAACTTGTCGTCCTCCTTTCTTACTCTCCCTGAGTGCTGGTAGTACAGGTATAGGATATCTTCCTTTGGTAATTCACAATAATTATTAATGTTTGTGGGGGTAACATGTGTTTTTGATGTATGTCTCCTTTGTAGAAAGAATCAATCCAGTTAATGTGTCTACCAACTTACTAACCTACAAATACTTTCAGAGTGACAACAACTGCAAATCCCATTGTTTAGCAGTTTTGAAAGCTATCCTTCTTATTAACTGTGGTCACCATGCAGTTTAGTAATCATTGAAACTTTCTTCTCCATTGTTAATGAGACTTTGTATTCTTGGATGAAAATCCTCCTTTCCCCATCCCTCATGGAACTGATCATTCTTTAAAATCAAAGTGCCCAAGAAAGATGTAGAGGCTCAAGCTGCTTGGGGCACACTGCTCTCCAGAAAGACCAGGTAATGGTGCTTTGCAGCCCTTCAGCTTGCTCCCAATTTTTTTCCTTAACTCAATTCTGGGAACTCAATGCAGGCACTTGCACTGAACTACAGTAAATTCTGTTTTTAAATTTCTTTTTTATTTTTAAGTCAGGGTTTGCATAAGTAAGTACACTGTTGAGAAACCAATCTTGGGCATAGATACTTACATGTCTGTGTGTGAAGACACATTGATGTCAGAGACATTTCATTTTCAAAACCAAGATCCTCCATGCACACATCCTACTCTCATTGGTGTATTACTTTGTGATCAGATTCCTTTTCCTTTTTCCCTGTGGGCCCAGAGAGACTGAGGTCAGCATCCCCACAGCTTCCCCTGGTTCTCATGACCAACTCTGATGCATTGAAATCTCTATGTGGAGTATAGGAAGGCTCCCAGTTTCCTCCTGCTTCAAAATTTGCTGTGAACCACAGTCTTAAACAGAAAGCTTGAAAAGTTATGTGGATCTCTGTGTGGGATAAATCTCTATTCTGAGCACTACAAGGTCCAGAGACACCTGGGTAGAGCTGTGATGGGAGCTACTGCACAGGGCTCTTCTCTGAACACCATGTTCTCCCCTGTGATGTTCAGCACTTGCCTTAAAACCTGCCATCAGATGGGGACACAGCACATGTCAGGGATGTGTGCTTGCATGAATCAGCTTTGGGAAGCTCAGCATTTTCTACATTTGTTTACATGTGGTGAATCTCTTTTGAATTACAAGAATTTTTCATCTCTCACAGAATGGACTCATAACACCTCTTTGTCACCTCTAATACCAACTATTTATCTGCCTGCTGCTTGTAAGCAAAGATTTCTTATTGTGGATTCTACATTATTCTTGGTTCTGTTTTTCAAATGTGAAGAATCAGATCTTTCTCTCTCCCTTGTACCCCTAAAATCACGGGAAAGCTTTCCCAACATGAAAAGATGAGTAGATAAACAATAGTCTTCACATTTTATCTGTACACTTTGGTCTATCTGGGATTTTCTCTTCTATTGAAGAGCAATAGCAGCCAGTATCCCCTAGGAATATTTGGCCAAACATAATCTGATGCATGAATATTAAAGACCCACAGTACTAAATCACAGGGCAAAAAAGTCAGAGTGAGTGGGGAGTAGCAAGAGAGTACAAGGATATGGAAGGGTCCAAAACTGAGCAGAGTGCTGGAACTCAATGGATGTGGAAATTGTACAAATTGGTGACATGATGATGTGCTACTCAATTGAATATGTTGAAATGCATGATATCTTAACTTTTAATTAAAATTACCTTAGAATTTGATGTTGAGAATAATTATAGACATAGGAGTAAAAATCAAAACAGAAAGAAATACAAGGGGAGGGGTTACAAGGTGATGGGAAGGGAAAAGCAGGTGCTTTGCAGGACTTGGCCTAAGTGGAGTGCAAGACACCTTGCATGGCACAAGTAAAAGTGCCAGTTATGGAATTCCTTAAGACAGGGTGCCTGACCCTAGATTTCACTTTGATCCCAGAGCTGGTGAGGTCACTGGAGGTGGAGATGACCAAAGCTCTGCAGTTGGGACTTGAGGTTAGTCAGGTACCAGCCCTGCATCAGCAAAAAGAGAACAATCATCCACTGTCCTTGCTCCTAGCAGGCCCCAGAACTTCCCAATGCCTGTCACAGACAACTCTGTGAACAAATCCACCCCAGCAAAGTTTCTCATTCATCTTTGACCAACTTATTTCTGCATGCCTCAGGGATGCATAAGGTCCCAATACTGGCAGTCTTTCTCCTTGTCAAGTGTCCCATGCACTTCTCAGAGTTCCACAGGCCAAAAACAAAATCTTCTGAAGGCAGTGCTCAGTTTCAGTGAGCTCAGGTTGGTCCAATTCAGCTGGGACATCTTGTAGAATTGGCCACCAGCCTCCTGCTCCAGTTGCAGAGAGCCCAGCCCAGGCTTCTCTCTGCCTTGAATGGGACAGTGCTGGCCCAGGAAGCCTTCCCCTGCTGATAGTAGTCCCTAAAAGTGCTGTGCCCACCTGTCCTCCATTCTTTAGGAAAGCATGAAATCCATCTTCCTTTTCCACCCACCTGGTGTTGTCTCTGTGAGAAAGAGAATGGTGTCTGCAGTGTTACTCTACTTGTGCTTACTCTACAGGGTTGGTACACTGTTAATATCTGTGAAGTGAGTGGACAGAGGGAGTGTGTTCTGCCTGCCATTCCTTCATCTTCAGTTCATATAGTGATGCATCATTCCATTATGTGTGCCTTCTGGGGACACCCCTTCCCCTATTATGTGTTCACATATACAGAGGCCAGGAAGTTAGGCACATTCACAGTAATGTGGGTAGTACCTGATCTGTTCTTTAGAGGAACTTGTGTCCTGAATAACATGTAATCACAAGAGAACAGTGGGCTACATTTGCTCTGGTCATTGCATCATGGTCATAGCCTAGTAAATTGGTGGTTAAATGCACTCACCAGCTCCTTTTATGATGTCTGTGTGAACCTGTGTCCTATGGTATCCCCCAGAGATTCCTGCTGTGCATATTTGGCAGCCCATGGAATGACTCTCCAGGGTACTTCACAATGAAGAGAACAGCTTCACCCTAGTGACAGATCCATGGTAGTAGGCAAGGCTTCCCCAAGGCTAAGAAAAACCAGCAGTGCTGACAGGGTCACAGCTCTGAGGAGAAAGATCTGGGATTAGACCCAAATCCTTCTGACTTCCTACATAAACCTAGACAAGACACCATGCCTCAGGTCTTTCACAGAGTGTCGCCATGCACTATAGAGGTCATCCTGGCATCTACTTTCTAGGGACATTATCACCAGGCTGAGATGACAATTGTAATGCCTGTTGGATGGTGTCTTGTGTACATAGTATACAGAATTAGAGGTTAAATCCAGGAATGGGTGCGGTGAATGTGGAATACAGTGCTGCCTGGTGGTAGAAATGACACTGACCTCCTGGACTTATTCCCTGGTGGCATTGTGAGGGGGCAGAAGTTCTTCAATTCAATCATCTTTATGTTCCCTAAGCATCACAATCTCTGCTATGTACTGGTGCTATGGCCTCAAGTCAGGACCTCACACAGGCTATGCAAGCACTATGGATGGAGTTGTACCCCCAAATCTTCTGGCATTGTTTCTACATTCACACCTGTGTGAATTAGCTCTCCCATGACCTGACTCCTACTCAATAGCTGACAGCTGACCTTCTGATGCAAAAAGCTAAGTAGCCCATTCCCTACATTGTGGGCCTTACTTAGCGAATTATTTTTATTATTATTGTTGTTGTTGTTGTTATTTTGCATTAGCAGTGCTGAAATTGAGCCCAGGGCCTCATGCATGGTAAGCAAGTACTCTGCGCTGACCTCTCTCCCCAGGTCCTGACTCACTCTTAAATAACTGACAATGGCAGACATCATGTGATATGAATACTAAGGTTCACGCATTAAAATAACTGTTATGCATCTTCTGTTCTTTCCCTCTTATGTTCTCTCTCACATTTTAGTATTCATTTTTTCTCCCTCTCTGGATCTCTGGCTGTGGGGAAGCCACTGCTATCTCTGAAGCTTGCAAGAGGAGAGGCTGATGAGCTTTGAGTGAGAATAGGGAAAACAGTCCAAAAGGAATCAGGTTTTGTCCTTGGGTCCTGCCTGTAAGCGAGAGACAGAGCCTGAGAGCAAATTTTGCCCTAGTGCCATCTCCCCTGAGCCTGTATTTACAGAGATATGGTGGTAGCAGACCCAGCAAAGCCTCCTGGATTCCTGATACACACCCAACTCTGAGAGAACAGAGTTTATCTCTTATATGAACTGACCTGTCTTCTATCACACGTGTCTTGTCATATTTTGAAAATGCATGTAATCACTGGACAGAATTTGACCTCTCTGCCTTCTTTCACCAATCATAATCATTAAAGATTATGTACAGTGAGATTACTGTACAGTGTTTTCCTATGGATTTTCTTTAGTAGGTTCTCACTTCATGGTTTGCTGTGGTTTTTTTATTCATTCAAATGTTATTAGATATTCACATTGCAGTTTTCAGTTGTTGGAAACAAAGTTGAAGTTAATATCTTATAAAATTCTCTTCATGACATAGAGGATTGTACGCACAGAATCCTAAGATAGTCAGATGAGTTAATCTGAAATTAACTGCCAAAATGTTATCTGAAGTGAATGTACCACAGGCAAGACAGAAGAAATTTCCTTCATGCACTTCCTCACCAATACCAGTGTGTTTTGAACAAAAATGAAAGTCTCCTTTGTGCTCTTCAAAACATCAACAGGGTTTCTCTTGTGGGATGAATATTCGCTTACCTGATAACTGACAATGATAGGAGGCATGTAGAAACTGGAAAGGGTTCATGTGACTGCCAAGGGCATGTTGAAGGCCTTAGCAGTGATAGACTTGTGAATCTCCTGCAGGACTTGGAATCACAGCTGGCTCCTGTGGAAGTCACACTGCATGACCCAGGGAGTACTGACTTCTCCTGAAGTTAAGGCCCCATGACTAGGACAGTTCTTGTGAGAGTTCCCTGGTATTGCATGACAGGCCTATGACTTGACAGATGATGGAGGTGGAGGAGCCCCTACCCAAAGGAGAGGGACTCACAGGACTGTTCCTCTCTACCCATAATACATGTATACAATCTAGACAGCTTTGAAATATGGGAGTGGCCGAAATAGTTAAAGCAAAATGTGAGTGAAACAGTCCCACCATGGGTGTTATACCTATGGGAAAATGACAAAAAGAAAAGGCAAAATGCAATCTCAAACATCTAGTCCATCAGGAGCAAGACCAACCGACATTGAAATAGAGAACTTTAAAAGTCATAAATCAGAAACTTCAAAAGATAGCAAATGAAGTAAAGAAACAAATCCATGAAGCTATAGAGAAAATCAAATTAGAAATAATGTCTCATGTAAAGAAGTAGAAGTAACAACTGTAGGAAACAAGTTTCTCAACATAGCTAGAGAAGAAATAGATAAAACAAAAAATACAGGAGCATGGTAAATTGAAACTATGAATCAACAATGTAGAAAACAAGCAGAATCTATGAAACATATGCATAGAGATATCCAAGCAACAAAAAATATATATTGAAAGCTGGCAAAACCATTTAAATGAAGCTGAGGATAGAATTTCATAATTTGAGGACAGTATTGCAGGGAGTGATCATGAAAGTGTAGAACATATAAAAATAGCAAAGCATCATGAAATGACAATCCAGCAGCTTCAACATGATGCCAAGAGAAGCAATGTAAGACTAATAAACATCAGTGAAGATGCAGAAGTCAATGCAAATGACACAACTAAGCTATTCACATAAATCATAACAGAAAAATTTCCAAACATGAGGAAAATTCTGATATACAAAAAAGTGAGACACACAAAGTGCAAAAGAGTCACAACAAACATAAGTCTATGGTCAAATATATAATAATTAAGATCCCAGACATACAGCTTAAAAACAGAATACTAAAACTGTTAGAGAAAAGACAGAACTCACCTGTCCAGGAAAGACTATGATTACTATTAAGGCAAACTTTTTCAGCACAGACCTTCAGGTCAAGACAAGCTTGGAGTGAACAATTTCAATCCCTAACAGAAAACAACTTTCAACCTAGACTGATATACCCAGAAAAAGTGTCTTTCAAATTTAATGGAGAAACAAGATACTTCAATGACAAGAACAACTGAAGAAATTTATGTCCACCAAACCAACCCTAGAAGGATTACTGAAAGACATGCTAGATAGAGATAAAAATGACCACAATCTCCAGAACAACAGAAAGAAATGACCAGGCTGGGCAAGAAATGGAACAAGAGAGAAAAGCAGGAAATCAACAACAGGAATACAACATGGCAAAGTCAAGCCAGTACATATCAGTGATATCCATGAAGGTAAATGGGCATAACTCACCTATAAAAAGAATCAGGTTGACAGAATGGATCAAGAAACAGGACCCCACAATATGCTGTATACAACAAACACATCTTACTCAAAATTCATAGATTAAAAGACAAATGATGGAAAACAGTTTTCCATGAAACAGGAACCCAGAAAAAACCAAGGTAGCTATTCTGTTTGTAGAAAATGTGAACTTAAACCTAAAATGTTTAAAGGAGTTAAAGAAGGCCACTACATACGTGTAAGTAAGAAACTGCAAGAGGAAGAATTACAAATATATATGCAACAAATACAGGAGCACCCAACTAAATGAGGCAAATACTAATGGACATGAAAAAACAAACACAAGTATATAATTGCAATAGGAGACTTTAACACCCCACTGTTAGAGATAGATCAACAAGACAAAAAGTCAGCAAAGATATAACAGCACTGAATAATACCTGTGAGCAAATGGACTTGATGGATGGATGTTTACAGAGTGTTCCACCCAACCACATCATAATTTATATTAGAATACACATTCTTCTTAGCTGTACATGGGACCTTGTCCAAAATAGATCATATATTAACTGACACAGCATGCTTAACTAAATGCAAAAGGAACAAAATTATCCCATGCATAATATCAGACCATATCTCAATAAAATTGGAAATCAGTGGCAAAAAAGTGCAAAGCCTTCATATAGATGGAAATTAAATAACAACTTTCTGAATAACCAGTGTGTTACAGATGAAATTAAAGGCCAAACAAAACAATACTTACAATACAATGAAAACACAGATACAACATACTGTAACCTATGGAACGCAATGAGAATAATCCTCAGAGGGAAATATATAACAATAAATAATCACATGAAGAAAGTGGAATGAACACAATTAAATAACCTAATGCTACATCCCAAGTTTCTAGAAAAGGAGCAAGCCAATCCCAACACTGATAGAAGAGAGGAAATTGTAAAGATTAGAGAAGAAATTAATGCAATTGAAACTAAAAAATGTTACAAAAAATTAAGGAATCAGCTGGGTTTTTTTGAGAGAATAAACAAAATTGACAATCCCTCTGGCCAGCGTTATCAAGAAAAAGAAAGAAAAAACTAAAATCCAATCAATAATGACTGGAAAGAGGCAAATTACTACAGATTCCATGGAAATTCAAAAGATCATGAATACCTACTCTGAAAATCTCTATTCACATAGGGTAGAAAACACAGAGGAAATGGACAGATATCCAACAACATGAACTATCAAAGCTCAATGAAGAAGATAAAACAATTTTGAATAACCCAGCATCAACTACTGAAATTACAAACAATTTAAAACTTACCAACAAACAAAAGCCCAGGTTCTGATGAATTCATGGCTGAATTCCATACAAAGTTTAGAGAAAACCTAACTTCAATACTCCTTAAAATCTTCAATAAAATTGAAAGAGAATCAGTCCTCCCTAACTTCATTCTTGGAGGCAAGTATCACTCTGATAACAAAATCAGAAAAAGACCCAACCAACAAGGAGAACTAAAGACCAATCTCACTAATGAACATTCATGCAGAGATTCTCAATAAAATATTAGCAAATAGAATGCAGCAAATCAGCAAGAAGATTATACACCATGACCAAGTGGGAATACAGGAATGGTTCAAAATATGTCAATAAATGAAATACTCCACATCAGCAGAGCCTAAACTAAAAATCACATGATCATTTCAAAAGAGGCAGAAAAAGCTGTTGATAAAGTCCAAAACCTGTGCATGATGAAAAGCCTACAGAAACTTGGAATAGATGGTATCTACCTCAATTTCATAAAGACCATTGATGACAAACCTACATCAACGTTATACTAAATGGACAAAAATTGAAAGCCTTCACACTAAAATCAGGAAGAAGATAAAGATGTCCACTATCACAACTCCTATTCAATATAGTTCTGCAAATATTATTCAGAGCAATGAGACAAGAGGGTGAAGTCAGAGGAATAAAAATAAGAAGCTAAATTATCTTTACTTGCAGACAACATGATACTCCACATAGAAGATCCCAAAAACTCCATTTAAAAACTACTAAAGGTAATAAACAAATTCAGCAGCATAGCTGCATACAAAATGAACACTCAAAAAAATCAATAGCATTCCTCTACACAAAAGCCATGAGAGAGAAATTATGGAAATATCACCTTTCATAATAGCATCTAAAGTAATGAAATACTTAGTAGTCAACTTAGCCAAGAATATAAAAGGGTTATGTGCTGAAAATTATACTACTCTAAAGAAAGAGATTGAGGAGGATATTAGAAAATTTAGGGATATTCCTTGATTGTGGTTAGGAACAACCAACACTGTGAAAATGGCCATAATCCCAAAACTGTTACACAGATTCAGTTCAATCCCAATCAAAATATCATTAACATACCTTGCAGATCGAGAGAAAATATTCCTACAATTCATCTGGAAACAGAAGAAACATAGAATAGCAAAGGCCATTTTGGGTAACAAAGGCAAGACAGGAGGGATCTCAATTCCTAACTTAAAACTATACTACAGAGTCACAGTAATAAAAATCAACATAGTACTCGCAGAGACCTGAGGATCAATGGAATAAATTAGAAGATGCAAACACTACCAGCAACCTTACATTTGACAAATGGGCTAAATATGTTCCCTAGAAGAAAGATAGCCTCCATAATAAATAGTTTTGGAAAAATTGGCTTTCCACATTCTGAACACTGAAACTACACTCATGTTTATCACCATACACTAATCTAAAGTCCAAAAAGATCAAGGATCTAAATATTAAAAAAGAAACACTAAATCAACTGGAGAACAAATTAGGTAGAAATCTTGGGGACATTGGGGTTGGCAGAGAATTTGTGAATAAAATGCAAACCACATAGGAAATATTTCAAAGAATCAACAACTGGGATCTCATATTATTAAAACACTTTTCACTTCAAAAGAAATCAACAACTAAGTGGAAAGTAAACTCACAAAATGTGAAAGAATTTTAGCAAACAGCCACTCAAACAAGGACTTATATCCAGAACATATAAAGAACTGAAAAACATCAAGCCCCCCAGATTCGAAGACCATCTCCACAAATGGGCATCAAAAATAAACACACAGTTCTCAGATGAAGATATACAAATGGCAAATAAATATATGAAAAAATGTTCACCATTAATGATCATTTGAGAAATGCACATTAAGACAGCATTGAGATTTCCTCTCACTTCAGAAAAATGGCTGCCATCAAGAAATCAACTGATAACAAATGTCGGTGAGACTGTGGGGAAAAGGAACATCAAGAATTACCCCTGTGTTCCTGGGGCAAATCCCACTTAGTCATGGTGTAGAATCTTCTTGATGATTTGATGGGAGTGCAGACTGGTGCAACCACTGTGGAAATCTGTATTGAGATTCCTCAAAAAACTACAATTGGAGTTCCATTCAATCAAGTTATTCCTTTCCTGGGTATTTTCACAGAAAAACTGAAAATGTCATATCACAGTGATATATGTGCACCCATGTTCATAGCAGCACAATAGGTGATAGCTAAGTCTTGAAAACAACCAAAATGGTCATCAGCTGCAGAGTGGATGAAAAATGTATTTTTATACATTTTTACTACTACTCAGATATAGAAAAGGATGGTCTTGAGTTCTTTATAGGTAAATGGAGGCAACTTGAGAATATCCTCACAAGTGAAATAAAGAACACTCACAGTAGTAAATATCACATTGTGTTTATGGTGTAAAACATATTAAAAATGACAAAGTAATATGATCCAAAAAGTATAATAGATATTGTAAAGGAGAAAGGAAACTGCTCTAAAGGTTATAATGATATGTAGTGTGTGTAATATAGATGTCCATATTACTAAATTTCTGTTAATCATTGATAAGAAGGGTTTTCACTGTAAATGTTTGAGTGTTTAGCCACTTTTTATGCTTTTTTTGTAACTTTAACAATTATTTTTAAGATGACAATATGTAATGTATCAACTAGCGATTTTATGATGTTAATTTTTTGAGATCTGTATGCTACCTTTCTATTGTTTCTTTTAATGAAAAAAATTTAAAAGCAATTGATGTGGAGTTCACTGCCCTCCAGGCCTTGCAGGAAGACCTGCACATGCAGTGGAGAGAATCCTTGGGATCCACTTCACTCTGGGTGGCCATAAGCTGCACTGTGGTGGGATTAGTGGTATTATGCTTTACATTTCTTGCGGTTGTGGTCTTTGTGTGCATGAGTCCACCATATGGGTCACTTACAATAAGCATATTTTCCTTGATCTTTGAGGTGGTGGGAGGTGGGAAACCACTCACATTGTTTCAACCCCAAAGGCTTTGAGGACTGTATGGAACTGACCCAAATGAATAGCATATGCACAGCATGGACACAAGTCTATAAGCAGAACTTAGCATAGACAGCCATGGATGCGCTAAGGTTTGTGACAGTATGCAAGAATATAGTGCCTAATGATGGATGATATATCCAGGCTCGATAATAAAGATGCTTGTTTATTGCTGTTGCTAATGTTGGCTCCATGTGGTTTCTTCTCCTTTTACCCACTAAAATATCCATTCATCACCCTATCTCTGAGAAAATCTCATACCACTGACACAGGGAACTTTAATACCCCACAAAACTAAAGCCTCTGTCCCCTGTTCCAAGGCACACATAACATCCTAAAGCCCAAATCTCTTTTGGGGTACAGCTTTAGAAAAGAACCAAGTTTCAAGCCTGCACTTTGAAGATCAATTCCTAAGCCCTGTGACAAACATCTGCCTCACTTCCATCCCTCCTCTGTATGCACAGAGCATTAAAGTTCTAAAATGTTCTGACCTTGACCTGGAATGCAGCTCCCCAAGCAGCAGATGCACAGTCTTCAAGAAGACTGGTCAGACAATGGGCTCAGATGAGTCAATCCCCAGGCTGAAGGCCAAGAACAGTGTTATCTGTTGACCCCACTGTCACACAGTGGAGTTACCAGAATATCTTAGCCTCCCTTGATTCCTGAACCTATGGGGACTCACTTTTCTTGTGGTTCATAGTGTGTTAAAACCAGGCACAGCATTAATGTGTGTTAGGGAGAACCCATGCCCATCACAACCCCTACTGAAATCAGCTCTTTATGTACTGTTCAAGGCACCTATTCTTATCATGTCACATATAAAAGTATGTTGATAAAATGTATATTGAATGCCTTGCTAGCCATCTCCACCCAGCCCGCTTGGCAGCAGCTCAGCCTTCAAACCTCCATTGGGCAGGCAGGGGAGGAAAGTAGAGGAAGACAAGGGGCTTTCTCTGCCAAGACAGAAAATATAGAAGGACAAGTGGCACCTTCAGCTGTAAATGTTACACCTTCTTCTGAGCCTGTATGCTGAGGCCAGAGAAGAGACAGTTATTTTGATCACTTTGCTAGAAATCAGGAGTCTGAGCAGAGCTACAAAGGCTGGACTTAGGAGCCCAACTGAGGGCTCCTCCAGAAGATTTGCCTGCATTTTATTTTCACTTTCTGTTCAATTACTTAGTCGTCACCAGCTGTTGGCAGTGTGGGTTCACTTGTCTTCCCAAGTGAGCTGCTTCTGGGGATCTTGGGTAGTCAGCACACAGTGAGATCTCTATGTGTCTCTTTTAGGTTTTGCACAGAGCAAAGTATAAAAGTGCAGTTCCCATGATAGTAAGGTTGGCCCCAAAATTCCATTAGTGAGGTCTTTGTTTGAGGACAGCTGATGCTTTGATCTTCAGGTTTGCATGTGCATGAAAGACTCAGTGCTGGCCAGGTAGAATGTGTCCTTCCTGCATGAGGTTTTTCATCAGTTGTGCTTTTATTCCCACATATCAGAAGTGGATTTTCTTGTTGTGTGTTTTGCTTATAAATTATCATATATTTATTACTACTTATTTACAGTGTGCACTGATTATGTTTTTGGTAGGTCCATGGCACATGTGATGCATAGAATGGAAATTAGGCCCTACCTTGTGCACAATGGTGCAGTCCATCAACTCAGGACTTTTCTCAATTTTGAGGGCATTGAAAACCTAGCTCAGGGCCAAGCCATTGCCAGCACAAAGCACTGCTTTGTCTGGATTTCTTTTTCTTTATGATCATTGCAGTGGGTATGATGCAATATTTGGGAGTTTAGTCCAGCCCTAACCCTAACTCTAACCAGAACCCTAAA
This sequence comes from Cavia porcellus, assembly GCF_034190915.1. Taxonomy (NCBI): domain Eukaryota; kingdom Metazoa; phylum Chordata; class Mammalia; order Rodentia; family Caviidae; genus Cavia; species Cavia porcellus. The sequence continues at coordinate 353,835 of NW_026947518.1, read as the reverse complement.
TCTAACTAACCCTAAAAAGTCACTACCAGCATTCTCTGGGCAAAGAAAACTTGATGGCATTGATGTGGGAAATGTAACATAAGTTAATTATAAGGACATAAGATCACTGGTGGCTGGAGTGGAGCAGCAGGGGAAAGTAAAAAAAAAAGCATTGTGTAAAAATTTGAAGAACATTCTGGAATTGCACAGTGGGGAAACCCACACAACATTGAGAATACACTAAATGCCAGGAAGCTGATTACTTTAAACTTCATTAAAATGTTAAATTTTATTTATTTTGTTCTATCACTAACAAATCTCTGAGAAATAACTGTAGTCATGAATACAATTATTAATAAAACTGGAAGAGAGGGGAATGGAAGGTGTGGGTCAAGAGCTGCCCACAGGTAGAACTCAAGAGATGACTCCTACTGTGGAGCACCCAGAAGGTCCAGCTCTGCAGCTGATGGACAAGGGAATTCAGGTGCTAGCTCTTGCTGTGGGGCCAGAGCTGTTGAGGGAGCTACAGGTGGAGCTGGCACAAGGTCAGGAGGTGCAACTAATGCATGGACTGAAACTGGCCTTGTAATTTCAGGAAGAGAAAATATCACCAACTGTCCATGGTTTTCTTGGGCAAAACCTTCCCACTCCCTGTCAGAGGCAGCTGTGTGCACCAGCTCAGCCCTAGCAAAGCCTCCCAGACCACATCCCCACATTGACTGCTGAGGATCTCATGCTCCTGGGTCACACAGCATCTGGACACTTTGCTTAGTTCCAAGGCATATCCCCTCCTCACAAGCCCACAAACTCTGAAGCTTAGGCCTGGGAGGGTCAGAAAGCTCTAGCTGTTCCTGAAGAAGCTTAGCCTGGGGATCTACATGAAAGTACATTTCCAGGGAAGAGTCAAGCCCAGAAGATGTGGACCTGGGGCAGAAGGGAGCCAGCGGAGTGAGAGGCCTGATATACCTGGGCAACTCATCTGTGGGGAGAGGTGTAGGCCTTCTGCCCAGTCTGTACAGCATCCAGCCACAGCCTCTCCCACCCACAGTGGATCATTTTGGGCCCAAGGAGTCCTTAGAGGCTGAAAGAAGTCTCTGTGAGAGGGAGACCTTGCATAGATGTATCACACTTGTACTTTCTGACACATTGTCTCCCTGCCTCTCCCCAGTGCAGTCAGCTTAGTGAAGGCAGTGACTGCTATATGCCATGTCATTGCACTCAAGGGATCAGGGCTGCTGCTCCATGGATATCTGAGAAGTGAGAGGTCAGTTGGTATCTGTCTTGCCTCTCTGCAGTCTCTAGCTTAGGCAGTGATCCATTGCTGTACCCACTTATGCATGGTCTGTACCCACACCAAGGGAGGCCTGGGGTCCAGAAAAAATTACTTTTAGGTGAGCAATATCTGTTCGGCTGCAAATGGTGACTCTGTGGCCTCCAAAGAACATTGTAACTCAAAAGGGCAGGAGTTGTATCTGCTCTGCTTACAAGGTCATGGCCAATACCCAGAAATGTGTCTGCACACAGTGTGTCTTCATGTGTATTTGTAGCATAATTAAACCTATTTGCTGTTTCATGATATCTGACAGTCATGAATTCTTTGCTGTACTCAGGGTTTTCTGTGTTGAACAAACCCTGAGGCCCATATAGTGACTCTCCAATCACCTTTCCAAAGAATAGAAAGCTTCTCCCAAGTGTTGGTCAGTAAAGAGGATGGAAGATCATTCATGGGAATCAGCACAGGCTCTACTGTAGGTCTTCATAGGGCCAAGGCCACAGCTAACCACTTTGCATGAAGCCCCCATTTCATCCTCAGTGTCCCTGAGTTCTCAATCCACTCAGTACCTCATCGATCAGCATTTTAAACTGAGATTGAGTGATGAACTTTCACATGGCCAGGACCTGAATCTGCAGGTGGCCAAGTCTCATTGGGCTGCTAAGTTAAGAACTCACCTTCACAGATTTGGTGCCTGAAGGGCTGAGATATCAGCGTTGGAGGAAGCCAGAGAAGAATGGTCGGACCTGGGGCAGCTGTCCAGGAAGGCTAAGTCTGGAGTCTCCTTCAGGCTGTGAGGTCCATCTGCCTGCACCTGGCTTGCTGTACAGACATCTGCCAGGCTTTCTGCTGGCTGATTTCCAATCTGTGGTGAGACAGTGGGGAGACATGAAATTGGGTTGTGCACATGACTTCTCAGAAGGGTTGGAGCTGAAGCAAAGCCCATACTCCAAAGGTCCACAGAGGCTCACTAAGGAATACTACCATGCTCAAATCACCTTGATAGAGGAAAGGCAGAATAGAAATCTATTCATTAACAAAATCTATGAGTCTTAAGACAGCCTCCAATTTTAGAGATGAGAAAATGGAGGATCATTCTAGATGTCCAGATCCATTAATGAGGCCCCACAGAATGTTCCACAGTTTCCTGATAGAATGTCCACAGGAAGGAATTAAGCTACTCTTCCATAGCCATGGAAGGTGAGCAACTGTGTTCACTGCTCTTTTCTTGTGCTCATTTAGCCCTGAGGCTCCTATGATAGGAACTGCAGTGCCTGAAAAATTCCTGTAAGACAAGTGCCAGAGAAATAGACAGAGTGGACTGACATTTGAGGTGAGCACATCTGTGGTGAGTTGATGATGTGTAAGAGCTGGGGATAGGGTGGAGAGGCAGGCAGCTAATGGTCCATGGACACCAGGCCTAGAGCGGAAAGTGAGATGCAACGCCAGAATTCAATCATGCCAAGAAATGAAGTGACTTTGTGTTTGTGTCCCATTTCCCCTTCTCCCACTAATGTGTGTACAATGACCTTGCCTGTGACAAGGTAGAAGCTGAGTAAAGAGTATGTGTTATTTGAGCACTTGGAATCTATATTCCTTGAGAACAGGACCACAGGCGCAGTGTTTGACAAGTCCTGGATGGATGTGCTTAAAAGGTTAATCTGACCCTAAATTCCCTTCAGTAGTCTATGGCCCACTATACAGTCCCTTCTGCTGACACACCCTGCATCAGAGCAGATATCTATTGTTATTGTGGGTACCATGTCGGGAGCAGGGACATGTCACACAGGGCCCAGTTGCCAACTCCATGCCCATGTCCTGTGTACAGCTCTGTTGGGCCAGAGCCCCGAAGCCTGGAGAAAACCTGAGGTTCTGAGAAAGCACAGGATTCACTTTGTTAAACAACATAAACTTATGTTCCTCAGAGACAAAAACCACTGTCCCAGACTTCTACGCAGGAGAGGAGTTGACTCTGGAGGCTATAGATAAACATGGCCGCTTCCCTTCTCCTCCTGCCAGCCCTGTCCTAGATGGGAATGTGAACGTGACAGTGGCCCAGGCTGTTTCCCTGACCCTGCCCAGGAGCATCTCCCCTCAATGCCTGTCCTCAGATCCCCTCACACTGACGACCTAGGGAGGGAATTGTTTATGCAGACTTACAGTGGAGGCCAAGCCTAAATAGCCTTGTCCTAGAGTCTGTGTCTCTGAGTGGCTGGTGGCAGTGCCTAGGGACATCTGGCCTAGGCTCCCTCTTCTGTCTGGGTGCCTGGGAGCTAGGCCTGGTGAATCCTGTCCTGTGCTGCCTTTGATGTTTGAGCAGTTCCCGGTGAGCATCCAGAAGTATCTGGGCTGAATGAACCATCCTCTCACTAGTTCCCAGGCAGTTTTCCAATGGTGTGTCCTGAGGCTGGGGTTTTGAGGCCTGGGAAAGCAGCATAACATATTGACTGATCACTCTCTCTAGCCAAGTGCCTGTGAAGGCCAACTGTATCCAGACCATTGTGCTTGGTGACCAGATCCTTCAGAGTTCTGTTTAGATCTGTTGCCAAGCAAATGAGGTCATACCCTAGGGTCCATAGCTGGGCTGCCACCTCTGATGCCCAATTTATTTTTATTGTGGAATAAATCTGTTCTCCTTAGAAACAGCAGGTGAAAAACTGGAAAACTGAGTGTGGTTTTACACTTTGCTACACTTTGAAAATTTAAATGCAGCAAACATGTAGATGCTTCAGATGTTTCAGGCGTGGTGCCAAGCACACAATTCCATCCAAAGGGTCCCTTGTCTCTGAAGATGAGGTGTTCAGTGTCTTCACTTAGAGATATGTCACATTTTCAGGTGACTTGATTTCCTGGGCATATGTTAGTTTCATTTCAATTCCATTAGGGAGCATGGAGATGTTCCCAGATTGCCTGTAATATTTTTCCTTGAAGGATGTGAATGTTTCATGTTAAAACTCCACAGTCCAGGGAAGGAGGATTCCTAGCAAGTCTTGCTCTCACATGCCTATGAATGATTACTTATGAGTCCTTGGATGATTACCTCAGCCAGACACTGTAGTGCTCCATACTCTGACAGCTTGTGAGGGGGGACAGCAGGTGGTGAGAGCAAGGGAAGGCTTTGCAAGGCCATGAACATCATTGCCCCATGTGGATGAAGGACACATGCATGTCACTCCTAGGAAACTTGTCTCCTAGCAGCTGCTATCACTTCCTGTCCTCCCATCCCAAAAAGACCATGAGCTTTGTGTCCCTCCTGGGTAGTTTTCCTTTCCTGTATGTGATGGTGCTTAGCCTGTTTAGTGGCAATGCTCTTTGCTTGGTATACTTCAAGCAGTGTCTCCATGCTGGGGTCCCCCTGTGCTGTCACTACCTGCTATTATGGGGCTGAACCAAACAACTGTGACTTGTTCATGCATGCGTCACTTATGGGCTGATGGGGATTTGTTCTGTTTATGGCTTGATTCTTGAAAGCATTTTTATTCATGTTCTTGTGTGTATATATGCTTTTATTTCAAAGAAAAGTGCTTCAATGTGAAATTACTGGATCATATTTCTGTTGTATGGCTACCTTAGGAATTCTTAAAGTATTTTTGGAAGCAGTTGATCAAAGCAGAGTTAGTTGGTTGTTTTTTGTTTTGTTTTGTTTTGTTTTGTTTTATTATGCCATACTATGCCATGCTATGTTATGTTCCACTATGTTATGTGTTGGTTAGGATTTTGAAACTCCTTCAGCATGTTTTCAGTGCTTTATGATTTGACTTTGAATAAGGAACCTGAGAAAATATAAGAATATAACATAATCTGATTAATTTTGCTTTGGAGAAAATTTAAAAGGAAAAACCAGTCAGGGATGTTGGTGCACACCTGTCATTCCAGTACTCAGATGGTTGAGGCAGGGGGATTGTAGTGAGTTTGAGGTCATCCTGGGCTTCAAGATAAGATGAAGACCAGCCTGAACTGCATAGCAAAACCCTTTCTAAAAACAAAAAGTAAGAAAGAAAGAAAGATGAAATAACATAAAAATGAAAAGTCAAAAGTCATTGTCAATTGAGAATTCAAATCTTTGTAAGGTTTTCTTGAATATGTGTTTTAGTCAACACAACTAGCATAAGATTTACCATCATGTAAGCATTGCTGTTCTGCCTGGTGTTTGCATTGTTTCAATTTTTTAATGTTTTTACTGAAATGAGTGCAGATATGCTACTGAATATACCCTCTTAGGATATGAGTAGCTCAGTATGAAGAGAATTTGATAATTCTTATTTTTTCTGTCCTAAATTTATATTTTGAACAAGAATTTGACAAAGGGATAAATATCATTTTTGAAATAATAAGAATCATATAAAGATACTCTTTTTGAGTGTCTAAAATGGTAAAATTGATTATAGATTAATAGTGGTTACCGTACTTTGCACTGGGTTTTCTGGAATTTCTAAATGATGGATATTTTCATACATTTGTAAAATTATTTACAAATTTTAACACATGGTCTCACTAATTTTCTAAGTTTCCCACGCTAGGCTTAAATCTTTCCTCATTCTTTCTCAACCTCCCAGAGTGCTGGGATTAGGGGTGTACATTATCCTGCATTGGCAATTGATAGCAATGTTGTGTATTCATGGAATAAAATGTTCAGCTTTGGTTTTTAGACACTTTGCAGAAAGAGTCGATCTACTTAAGCTATCTGCTACCTTCCTAGCCTGCAGTTTCCTTCACAGAGAGTAAGACTGAAAATCCCATTAACACTGTTTTGGATTCTCTGCTTTTAAACTGTGGTCAGCATGTGCTTCAGAGCATCACCCTGATTGCCTTCTGCACTGGGACTGAGGCTTGGTGTCCTTGAAGCACATTCTCTTTTTATTTGATCCCTCCTGGAATTTGATTATTGTTTGAATTCAGACCCCCAGAAAGGTGTGAAAGTTAAAGCTACTTGGGGCACACTGCCCTCCAGAAGGCCAGGCCAGTGTAAAACATTATTTTCCCTGCAGTCCTACTTCCCAAGGGTTTGTTTTGGTTTTTGGATATTGATTTTTGTTTCCAATTTTTGCTCTGTTCATCAGTGTGTCTGTCCTTGATGTCTGTGGGTCAGTGACATCAAAGGAAACCACACATCCATTAAGGGTCATATTTCATTTTACTTAGGGATGCAGCCATTTTCTTTGGTATCCTCAAACTAACCCTACAGTGTATATTCTTGTGACTATTTTCAGTTATTTAGTCTTTTAAGCAAAATATTCTCATCATGCTGCTTCTACTGAAGGAAACTGTAGCAGTCATGAGCCCATCTGTTATTTCAGACTCCACACCTTGACCAGCCTGCAGTGTCCCCATTTTCTGAACTGCTCCACAGCTGTGGTGAGTAGACATGTGGCAGTTGAGATCTGCACCTGAGTGGAAGACTTTCAGTCAAATTGGGCTCTGTAACAGGATGACCTTCTTGAGCAAATGTCCCCTGGGGGAGATAGGGGGCTTCAGGCCTTCAGGGAGAAGCTCTGGCAGCAGGGCCATTCCAGCCATCTCCTGTCCAGCCTGCAAGCTGTGCTGCTTTGCTGAGAAGCTCAATCATGGATCAGCAGGCCTGAATCTGGGCCTTTCTTGCCATGGTTCCAGCTAGGTGTCATGGTGTCCAGCACCTCTGCCTGGTCCATCTTCCCCACCTTCAGATCTCAACAGACATCTGCACAGCTTTGGGCTTCCTCTTCCAGGCTGACACTCTATGTGGAAACTTCAGGTGTGAAATCTGTGACTATGAAACTCAACCTGTATACATTTAACCTGGAAATTCAGCATCTAAGGCTTCATTATAAAGAATGAGGCGGACAACACCCATATTCTCTTCTTACTCAGCTTAGCTGTGAATAGTTAGAAACCACTGAATGTACCACAGCAGAGCTGCTGCATCAAGTGTAAAATTACAGCCACTGAAAATGCGGCAACAAGGCCATGTCTCAGGCCATGTCCCCAGTGTTACCTGAGATGACGGAGAGTTTATGGCCTGGCCCTCTCTCTACCCAGTAGTGAAGACACAGGGGCCCATGCAGCAGGTAAGGACAGGAGAGCGGGGCTCATCGATGGGAGACCATGATCCTGGGGGTATGCCTATTTCTTTTTTGTCTATTTTCTTATACCATTGAATTAATTATAGTGCTCTATTCAATATTACTTCTATTCAGTTTAGTTAACAACAAATAGTGGCTAATTCCTTGAATATGTAAGTGAAAATGGATGATTTAATTACATTATATATAATGAAATTCACAGTACATACTTCGAATATCTATCTATACGTGTGTGTGTGCGTGCGTGCGTGCGTGCGTGTGTGTGTGTGTGTGTGTAAAGGAGTCTTGATATTCAGAAAGGCAACACTCTGTTTATCACTATCTCTAACACATGAGGTCATGCAGAGCCCTTCCACGGTGCAGTGGTGCTAGAAGCCACCTTAGAAGCCACCTTGTGCATCTGTGCCTGCTACTGCCAGAGGACAGCAAGAGATTTGGTTCAGTGTTTGTTTTTCCAGCAAGGAAGTCCTGAATCATCCTGCTTCCAGGCAGCTCAGGGAGTGAGCAGCATGCAGAGGAGCCCAGCACTGCCTGCCTTACACCCCTTTCCCCCACTGTATCCATGCTGCAGCCCTGTCAAGGTGCAGCCAAGACTCTGCCTCCTCAGCCCCAGGGTCCTCAGTTCCTGGGTCCTGGCCTCAGCCTCCACCAGGCTTCAGGTGCTGCCATGTGTTCAGCTGGCACAGTGGGTGGGGCACACTCTCAGCCCCACATACACAAAGATCATAGACCACACTGGCCCTTCCAGTCTGCAAATTTTGACTGAGGCTTTGGCATTGGAACAATACACAAAATTGTCATTACCTTTTCTTTTTGTTCTTGTTTTAGTGGTTTCTTTATTTATTTAAACATATATTTAAAATTGCATTTTGCAAAAACCCTTTGTCTTTTAATGCCCCAGTTAACTGAAGCTCTTACAAATTTCTACTGCACTTCAAACCTATATGCTTGAAGGATCAGAATCCAATCTGCAGCTTCATAGCATGGTGGAAACAAAGCAGAAACTGAATTTGGGGATATTTCTTTGCCTTCTAGCACCTTGAAGAGAAAACCTTGACTCGTGTCTTTTTACCTCCAAAATATAGGCTTCAGTACCAACTGAATCTGCCACTGACAAAATGAGTTTCCTGCATTTATTTCAAACAATCTCATTTCCCCTCTACTGGATAAGCACATTGTCTAAGATTTCTTATGCCCAAACTTGAAAAATAAGTTCCAGTAGACAAGAGGCTGCTACCCATCCTGAAATCATTATGGGATTTTATGTAAACATATAGTCCAGGCCACACCCTGGCAGTCATGAGCTGAGAGAGGGGCAGATGGCTTGTGCAGATAGAAACACCTAGAAATAGTCAACCAGCAGCTGCAACAAGCAGGGAGCACGGCTGCTGAGCCTTCACTGCTGGGTGATGGAATGGTGTGGTTGGTTTTGCCTTGGGTTTACTGATGTGGCTTGGTAAATCCAGGTTGTTGCAGGGATTATCCTTCCAAAGGAAAATCATGTACATGTATCATTTATTTGCCATTTTCTTTTGCATTTATGGAATCTGCATGCATGAGATTTTATGCCTCTGCCATTGCAGACCCATTCTTGGGCATTATTCTCTTTGTATTATTAAGGGCTAGTTTATTTACACAACATGCAGAGCACTTTTCTCAGCCTTGTTTCTCCAGACCTGTGCATTTTCAATCATTTCTTCAAAGGAAGCTAAACGATTTAGTTTGAGAAAAGTTCAACTGTGTTGCTGTGCTTTTGTGTGACTTCCTTGCTGCCAGACCTGAAAAAGGCAGTGAGTTGGACCTGCTGGAGGGTTATCCCCAGAGGGACATGCTTTGCACAGATGTGCCAGGAAGGGCTGCGCATTAGTTGACTGGCCACCCTGACATCCAAATGTCCTTTCCCCAAGCTGCTCTTGGTTTTGGGAAGCTTTGGATTGCTGTAGAGACTCCCTGTGCACTGGATGGCTCTTGGAAAGCCTTGTGCTGCCATGAGGTTGTTGGTTCCTAGACCTTCACCTCTGTGGTACTGGGGCCAGTTAGTTCCAGCAACCATGCACAGCATCCTCCAGGTAGCTCTCCTGGGCACCCTCTATGTGGAGGCTAGGGAGGGTCCCATTTCCTTTCTGCTTCAAACAGTACTGTGAATCAAACTCTTGAACAGAAATCTTGAAAAGTTGTGCAAGTTTCTCTCTAGGAGAAATCTCTCTTCTTAGCCCTGCATGCTCCAGGGACACCAGTGCATAGCTCTGAGGGGAGCTGCATGTCAAGGTTCTGCTCTGCACCCCATAATTTCATGTGTGCTGTTCAGCATCTGCCTTAGAACCTGCCATTGAATGGGGACACAGCATATCTCAGGGATCTGTCCCCTGTGTGCTTCAGCTTTGGGAGGCTCAACATTTTCTGTACTTGTGGGCAATTTGTGGTGATTGCCTTTGAGTTACAATAATTTGTCACTTCTCTCACAAAGTGGACTCTTGAGACATCTTTCACAGCTGTAATAACAATCATCTATCTGAATGTTGGTTGTACAGAAAGGTTTCTTGCTGTGGTCTCTACATTAGTCTTGTTTCTGTTTTTCAAATGCGATGTATCAGAACTTTCAATCTCCATTCTGTCACTGAAATCATGGGAATGCTTTTCCAACATGAAAAGATAAGTATATACACAATGCCCTCTACATTTTCCCTGCAGACTTTGTCTATCTGGTATTTTCTCTTCTATCAAAGAGCAATAGCAGCCAGTCTTCTCCAGTAATGTTTGGCCAAACAGAATCTGATGCACTGACATGAAAGATTCAGAGTAGCTAATCACACCGAGAGAAATTTTAGAAGCACATGGGGACTAGCAGGAGAGTACAGGGCCATGGATGGGTCCAAAACAGCAGAAAGCTGAAACTCAACTCATGTGAATATTGTACAAATTGGCGATGCACTTATGACAGGGCTACTAAGTTGAACATGTTGAAACTAATAAAATCTTAACTGTTAATTTAAATTAACTTAGAATGTAATGTTTAGAAGAATTACATAAGAGTAGAAATGCAAAGTGAAAGAAATGCAAGGGGTACAACGGAAGGGAAAGAAAGGCAATACTTTGCAGGACTTGGCCATATGCAGAGCTCAGGATGTCTACCATGGTGCCAGCAACAGCCCCAGCTCTGAAATTCATGAAGTCCTGGTACTGAACTGGGCATAGCTTTCACATTGATCCCAGAGTTGGTGAGGTCACTGGAGGTGGAGCTCGCATAAGCTCAGCAAGTAGGACTTGAGCTCAGTCAGGTACCAGCCCAGCCTCAGAGGAAGGAGAAAAATCACCAACTGTCCTTGATCCTCGCAGGCCCCAAAGCCTCCCAAGGCCTCTCAAAGACTATTCTGTGCACAAATCCATCCCAGAAAAGCTTCCTGTTCTGCCTCGCCCCACTCACTTGTGCATGCCTCATTGTGGCAGAAGGCCCCAAGTTTGAGAGTCTTTCTCCATGTAAAGTTACACATGCCCTCCCCAGATAATAATAGAACAAGGCCAAACCTTGCTCACTGTAGTTCTCATCTTTAGTGAGTTCAGGTTGTTCCAAAAGTCCCAGGTTAGTTTGGACTGGGTGTCCCAACTTGGTAAGCATCACCTTCCAGGAGTCAGTAAAGGAAGCACTGGTCCTAGGGAGGACAATTGTAAGCAGCAGTACAGGTCTGGCCTCCCTCCCAAACTGCCCTCCCAAGGCATCCTGTGGAGTTTGACACCAGCCTCTTGCTCCAGCTACGTGAGAGCCCAGCCCCAGGCATGACTGTGCCCTGAATGGGGCAATGCTGACCCAGGCAGCCCTCACATGCTAATGGAAGTCCCTGGACAGTGCTGTGACCACCTGTCCTCCATTCTTCAGGCAGCCTGAAATGCATCTCCCCTTCCCGACCTCATGGCATGTTGCCTCTGTGAGAAAGAGAGTGGTGTATTCAGTGTTACTCTACTCATGGGTACTCTACAGGGTGCTGCTCTCTAACTATCTGAGAAGTAATCAGACGGAGTGTGTCCTGCCTGCCTTTAGCTCATCTTCAGTTCATATAGTGATGCATTACTCCATTCTGTGTCCCTTCCCATGACATCCCTCCTCTATTTTGTGTCCCCATGTACAGAGGCCAGTAACGTGGTCTATAATATTGGTAGTATTTGGTCCAAGTTGATTGTGTGCATGGACAAAATGGAAGCACAGGAGAGCAGTAGTTGCATCTGCTCTTGGCATTACATCATGGTCAGTGCCTGGTACACTCATGATTTAAGGGACCCTCCAGCTCCTTCGATGATGTCTGTGTGGACCTGTGTCCTCTGGTATCCCCCAGAGATTACTGCTCTGCATACCATAGAATCCCATGGAATGACTCTCTGGTGTCCTTCACAGTGAAGAGAACAGCTTCACAGAGGCAAGGGCTGCTTGATAGGAGGTAAAGCTTCCACATAGGAAAGATAAAACAGCAGTGTAGCCAGGGTGCCACTTCTTTTTTTTTTTAATTTTATTTAAGGAGAAAAGAAAAAAAAAGCAGGGAAAGGGTACAAGTTATACAGATTTACAGAAAAAAAATGAACAGTAGGAAATCACTAATTAATGGATTACATATTGTCATCTTAGAAATAATTGTTCAAGTCACAAAATTAAAGCTTGTAAAGTGGACATTCCATCAATGATACTGCAAACAGTTCTGTTCATTGATCCAATAAAAATCTGTGATATCATTTTCTATCTTATACACTTAAATATACATGCAGTTATATAGTTTGGAGCACTTTCTTTTCCTCTCTTTTGTACCATGACTATTACACATTTTGGGTTTCATTGCTCCCACTGTTCTTATTACTTTTTTGGAAGAGAGTAAAACCAAATGTGACATAACAGAACAGAATTGGTCAAGTCAAAAGGGTGGACATAATAGATAATGTAAAAACATAATACAAGGTGATCAACAATGGTTACTATAATGCCTCCCGCTATCTCTAATAGAATTGCCTATATCGTTAGTTATAATATAATTGAACAAAACAGTAAAGAATAAAACCAACAAAACCAAAACATTGGAGACATTGTAGGTCTTCAAAAGTAGATAAAAGTCAACAAAAATGGGCGTCATAATGAATCTCATTATCTTCACAGCTGATGCCTAAACTTTTGAACCTGATACTATCCAGCAAAACAGAATAGGGGAACATCAGTTAAAACCCAGAGGGTGAGAGTAATACAGGGCTTTAAATCAAGGTAATTAAAAGTCAAAGTGGGTTACTATAATATATCCTGCTATTTTTTTCCTTTAATTAAAAGGATAAAGATAAAAAAGTAAATAATGGAGTGGAGATTGAGATAAAAGAGGGCATAACAATGAAACAGCGCAGATCAAAACATAACCATTTAAGCAGAATAATGTTTCACCACCAGATAATCCTAACCTAAAAGTAGTTACCATATTGTCTCTTTCTTTGAAATCCTTGAGTACAACTTCGTATACTGTAGCATTAAGTATATCAAAAGAATGTAAAACCATTCAAGAGAATGACAGCATTACAGAGTATTTAGAATCGACTAACAGAAAATGAATAATGGTTTCTGTATAATCTCCTTGTCTTTACAAGGTTTTTGCTTATACTATCGTACATAATAAAATCCAGTAAGATACAACCTATTTAGACCATTGGAGACAGAAGGACAAAAGCTAGATGAGACTTCAAAACAAGATGATACTAAATCAGTATTACCTATTAAGATGTCATTTTCTCCAAAATAGCTGTTCCTATCATCCAATCTTCTCTGCCTTATTTCTGTTGAGCTTTTTTCTGTCAGTAGCTGTCAGTTTGTCTTCTTCATTTTGTTCTCTGCTCCATTCGTTGTGGCCTCTCTGCCATTATTTCTGGATTCTTTGTATTTTTCTTTTTTTAGAATATCCTGCAATACTCTCTGTAGAGTTGAATTGGTGGTTGCAAATTCCCCCAGTTCCTCTTTATCCTGGAAGCACCTTGTTTTTCCATCAATTTCCAGGGACAGTTGTGCAGGATATCTCAATCTTGGCTGGAGATTATTATCTTTCAAAGCTTGAATTATTTCCCCCCACGCTCTTCGTGATTTGATGGTTTGTGCAGAGAAATCTGCTGTAATTCTGAAGGGTGTTCCCTTGTAAGTGGTCTGTTTCTTGTCTCTTACAGCTTTTAATATTCTGTTCTTGTATTGAATTTCTGGAATTTTTATTATTATATGCCTGGGTGTTGCTCTGTTTGGGTTGTAGGTAGCTGGGGTCCTGTATGCCTCATACATCTGAGTATCTTTACCTTTTGCTAAATTAGGAAAATCCTCCTGGATTATTTCTGTGAGTAGCTTTTGTAGTTCACTTGTTTGTGTCCCTACTTCTTCTTTTATGTTCTTAATCCTTAAGTTAGGGATCCTCTTATCATCTTCTTGTCTTTGTATTATTGCTGTTTGTTTCTTTGTTATTTTTAAGAAGTTTTTCATTTCATTCTCCCATATTACAAGTCTGCCCTCGAGTTCAGATAGTCTGTCCTTAGTTTCTTTCAAGCTGTTATGCCAGTCTTCTATAGACTTCTTAGTATCTTGGTAGTCCCTTTGAACCTGTTTCACGTATTCTATGCTTTCTCTGTTTTCTCCATCAAACAATTCTCCCCTTTTTTTCTGTTCTTCCATTCCACCACCTGTTTTTTCTTGGGTGGTACTTAGCATTTCTCTAACTATTCTGCATACTTCTAGCTTCAGGTCGTTGATAACTTCATTCCTGAATTGGTCTATGAGGCTCTCTATATGGTGCCTTATGTATATTGGTGCGGTGTCTGCTATTGCCTGTTTCTCAGAATTGGGGGCCGAGGAGCCTTTCTTGTTGCTGCCTCTTCCCATGCTGCCTCTTCTTCTCTGTTCCTTATATATGCAAGCTTATATAAGAGGCCCAGCTTCTCTCCCCGTCAGCCACAGCCTGATCGAATTGCGCCAGTTAGGTGTTCCCGCTCACCGCTGCGCACCAGGGAGTTACAGACCAGGCAGCCTACATGTCTCCCCTCCCAGCCACCGTCAGGCTCTGGGATCTGGGTTGGGACAGCCTGCCAGGTCCGCTGGCAGCGTCACGCAGGCCAGGCACTTTTCACCAATCCCGCCCGAGAGGGAAATGTGTGGCTGGAGTCACCACCGCGCCCTGCTCCCGCAGGACTGCTCGGGCCCAGAAAGTCCTCTGCTGGAGTCAAACTGTGGTAGAGTGTCAGCTTCTCTCACTCACCTCACCACAAGTCAGTGCACGCCTCCCTGCTGTTCGCAGATTGCCGTTCTTAGAGCTTCTGCGCGTCCCTCTCCTTGCTGAGCCACTGTAGAGGCAGTCAGCCGCCGCGCGGCGGGAAACCCAAATCTCGGCTTACAATGGCGTGGGGTCCAGCCTCCACACCGAGGCTTTTCTGTTCCTGTTTTAGCACCAGGAATGCATTCCAAGTTGGTTTCTCTCAGCCCAGTTCGTTCCTGAGTCAGCGGAGCATATCTCCACCTGCTTATGTCTCCTTAGTCCGCACCATTCCTGGCTTCTGAGCCGAGTCTTTCAGAGAGCCTCGGCTGTAGTTGCTGTTATCTGTCCGCCATGTTCTCCCGGAAGTCCCAGGGTGCCACTTCTTAGGAGAAACACCTGAATTTAGACCTAAGTCCTCCTTCTGACTTCCTGTGTAAACCTAGGTAAGACATCATGCACTCTGGAGGTCATGCTGTCATCGGCTTCCTAGGGGAATCATCAGAGGTGTGAGATGATATTTGTGAAAATTGGCATCTGGTATCCCAGGTACATAATGTATAGAAATAGAGGAGAAATCTGGGAAGGGTTGGGTTGGAGCTGAATACAATGCATGCTGGGCTGGTTCCTCCTGCCTGGTCATGGAAATGATACTCACCTCTGGACATGTTTCCCTGGTGGCATTATGAGGAGACAGAAGTTCATCAGTTTGGCCATCCTCATGTTCCCTAAGCAGTGCAATTGCTTCTATGTATTGGTATTGTAGCCTCAAGTGCAGAAAGTTATTGACATCTCATAGAATGACCCCTGGGTACAGCCTGGAGAGAGATAGTAATCAACCATGTTCTAAAGGTGGTCAGCCAGACTATAGCAGTAGATTTGGAGTTGGTTTTTAAAAAACTCCTAGAGAAACCAGTTGAGGTTTGAGTCTCTGTAATCCCTATGCTAGGGCAAGAGGGTCACATATTTGAGCCCAGACTGAACAACTTAGCTGCACAGTGAGACTCAGTGTCAAATTTAAGTATCAAAAACTAAAATGGTCTCAGGATGTTGCTCTGTGGGGAGGCCCTCAGTTCAACCCTCCTATATAAATACAAAACTTATTATCTTGTGAAGAAGCTGAATCAAGAGGATTCTACAACTTCCTTGGGGCAATATGAAAGGAAATTCCCCTAGGAACCTTAAGCCATGATTGTCCAAAATGGTCTGAGATTCAGTAATTTGTAAGAGAATGTGAGTCAAGTTGTAGGCAATGTTCATTCATCTTCAAGAAGCAGAGGTGAGGCCATGTCATGCTGTTGTGCTCTCTGCTGAGATGTCATGGGGATGCAGTGTCCCCATGGGAACACCACAGCTTCTAGACCTGCATTTGCGAGAGGTCACCATGAAGCTCTGTGCATGGACACTGTATATGCAGACCCATGGACAGTAACTGGTCCTACCCGAGCTTCTATGACTGTGACCAAAAAATTCCACTGCTAGGAATCTAACACACAAAATGAGATTTACAAAGGTGGTTGCTTCCTATGGGATAGAGCCTGACAGGACTCTGTCTCCACATCCTAGATGCAATCCATGAGGAGCTGTTCCCTGAGACACACTCCCCACCCAACAGTTAAAACACTCAGGCTGACCCTAAAATGAGACTGAAAGAGTAGCACCTAGGAGGGAGGCCACTGTTCCTGGGTGGAACAACAGCCACTATGTCCTATATTATTCACTCATATTGCATTGTGTAGTTAACCATAATATGTATTTCTTGCCCCAGAAAAGAATACTGGATAATTTACTGAATCTTTGATTGATTAACCAAGGACATTAACTTAAGATTCTGCCTTCTCACAAAAAGAACAACATTAAAAAGTCACATCCAGCACCCTCTGGCTGAAGTGAAACTTGATGGCATTGATGTGGAAAATGTAGCAGAGGTAATTTATGAGGACATAAGATGAGTGGTGGCTGGGATGGAGCAGGATGGTGAAAAAAAGAAAACACCTTTCTGTACAAAATTGAAGAAGAAAATGTTCTGGAAGTGCACAGTGATGAAATTTGCAAAACATTGAGAATACACAGAATGCTAACAGGCTGATTATTTTAAACATGACCGAAATCCTAAATTTTATTTATATTAGTTCCATCACTGCCATACCTCTGGGAAATAAGGGTAGCAATGAATAAACTGATAAGTAAATCTGTAAGAGAGGGGAATGGCAGGTGTGGGTCAAGGGTTCCCCGCAGGTAGAACTCAAGAGATGACTCCTGCTGGGGAGCCACCAGGAGGTCCAGCTCTGCAGCTGGTGGAAAACTGAATCTAGGTGATGGCTCTTGCTCTGGGGCCAGAGTTGGTGAAGGAGCTGAAGGTGCAGCTGGCACGAGCTCTGTGGGTGCAAATTCAGCATGCACTGGAATTGCTTCTGCAGTTGCAGGAGGAGAAAACATCACTGACATTCCAGGGACCTCTCAGGAACAAACCTTGCCACTGCCTCTCAGAGGCAGCTGTGTGCATGAACACAGCCCCAGTAAAGCCTCCCAGACTGCATCCCCAAAATGACTGTTGAGGGGCTCACGTTCCTGGGTCTCCCATCATCTGGACACATTGCTGAGTTCCCTAGCACATTCCTTCCCCTCAAGGCCAGAGCCCACATCCCAGGGCTCCTTATCCTGTGACTTAGGCACCAGGGACTTAGGAGGCTCAAGCTGGTCCATGAGAAGCTTGGCTTGGAGAACCTTGGAGTTCAGCTCCAGTGAGGAGTCAAGGACAGGAGATGTGGACCTGGGGCAGACAGGGAGGCAGCAGAGTGAGAGGTCTTGCCTCTCTTCACACACTACCTACACAGGTAACCTTAGGGAGGGCACATGGGCTGCTAGCCCAGCAAGTGCAGTATCCACTCCCACTGACTCCCAACTAGTGTGGCACTGTGGACCTTGGGAGCCCTGAGAGACTCACAGAATGTTCCATAGGAGGCAGTCCTTGCTTAGTTACATGACACCACGCCCTTCCTCAGGGAAGCCTGACACAGTTTCTCCCTGCCCTTCCCCACTGCATGTCAGCTCAACAAAGGCAAAAACTGATATCTGCCATGTCTTTGCACTCAAGGGCTCAGGGCTGGTGCTCCATGAATATCTGAGAAGTGAGGGGTCATCAGTGTCTGTACTGCTTTTCTGCAGTGTCTAGGTCAGGCAAACATCTCTTGCCTAGTTCTCTTTGCCTCTGTACAACTCCTCCTGCATTGTCTGTACCCACATCTAGCGAGGCCTGGGACCCAGAAAAACTGATTTGAGGTGGACAATGTCTATTATACTGCCAATGCTGACTTTGTGACCTCCAAAGAACATAAAACTCAAAGGGGCATTTGTTGCACCTGCTCTACTTACAGGACCATGGACAATACCTGGAAAAGTGTCTTCACACAGGTGTATTCATGTGTATTTGTGGCTTGATGACATCCACCCACTTTCCAATGATATCTTTGGGCTGTGGAAACTTTGCCGTCTCCAAGAATTCCTGTTCTAAGCACACCCTGAACTCACTAGAGTGACTCTCCAATCTCCTTTCCAATGAACAGAACAGCTTCCTGCAAGTGTGGGTCAGTGAGGGGGGTGAAGGTCATCCCTGGGAATCAGCATAGCCTCTGCAGTGGGGCTAAGGCCACAGCTATCCCCTTGCCATGGAGCCCCCATTTCCTCCTCAGTTACCCTGCACTCTGCATCCACTCAGCACCCCATTGTTCAGTGTTGTAAACTGAGGCTCAGCTGCTTGCTCATGGCCATGACTTGAATGCACAGGTAGCCAAGTTCCACAGGGCTGTTCAGGTAAGAACTTACGTTTCCAGTATCTGAACTTGTCCTGGACTCAGTGTCTGTGAATGGCTGGTGGTTGAGCCTAGGGATAACTGTCCTGGGCTCCCTCTTGTCTCTGGGAGCCTCTGGCCTGGGGCTGGTGAGTCCTGGCCTGAGCTGCCCATGATGGTTGGGTGTTTCCAGGTGAGCTTTCTGAAGCATCTGGGCCAAGTGAACCATCCTCTCATACGTTCCCATGTAGTTAAGTGACACAGGGTCCTGATACTGGAGCTGTGAGGCCTGGGAAAGCAGCACAGCATGTTCCCTATTCACTCTCTCAAACCAATGGTCTGTGATGGCCAACTGTCACCAGAATAAGGTGCCTGGTGAACAGAACCTTCAGAGTTCTGTTTGGACCTGTCGCCAAGGAAGTGAGGTCATGTGCTGGGGTCCACAGTTGATCCTCTCCTTCTGATCCCTCCTTTGTTTTTATTGTGAGCTCATCTGCTTAGAAACAGCAAGTTAAAAGAGTAGAAAAATATGTATGTTTCTAGACTTTTCTGAATTTTGAAGATTTTAATGCAACAACCATGTAGATGTTTCAGATGTGGCAGGCAGGGTGCCAAACACACTTTTTCATCCAAAAGATCGTTTCCCTTAAGGATGAGTTACACAGGGTCTTCACTTAGAGATTCCACAAAGTTTATTTTGATTGTGTTTTGTGGGCTTATTTTATTTTTATGTCAATTTCATTAAGGAGCATGGAGATGTTCCCAGAATGCCCACTAAAATTTTCCTTGAAGGATATGAAACGTTTCATGTTATAACACCCATGTGTCCAGGGGAGGAGGATTCATAGGAAGTTTTACTCTCACATGCCTATGAGTGATCATTTATTCATCCTTAGATGTTTCCCTCCCCTACACAATGTAGTACTCTGTACTCTGACCTCCTGTTAGTAGGGACAGCAGGTTGTGAGTGCAATGGGAGGCTTTGCAAGGCTGTGGACATCATCTCCCCATGCTGATGAAAGACACATGAGCATCACTATTGGGGAAGTTGTCTCCAAGCCACTGATTTCACTTTCTGTCCTCCCATCCCAAACATTCCATGGGCTTTGTGTCCCTGCTGGGTATTTGCCTTTCCTAGTGGTGATGGCTCTGAACCTGTTCAGTCTCTTGGTTGGTCTCCTTCAAGCAGCATCTCTGTGCTGGTCTCCCCCTGTGCTGCTTCTCATGGGGCTGAACCAACCAAATGTGGCTTGTTCATGCATCTGTCACCCATCTGCTGATACCATTTGTTCTGTTTCCGGGTTGGACCTGGAAAGCCAGCTGCCACAGCCATTCTTATACACAGTCTTGATTGGACACAGACTTTTATTTTAAAGAAAAATACTTAGATGTGAAATTGCCAGATTATATGTCCTGTGTATGGTTAACTTAAAAACTGTTAAGGTACCCTTGGAAGCATTTTTTAAAAATCAGAGTTATGTGGTTGTTTTCAGTTTGGTACCGGGAATTGGACTTATGACCTCAGGTTTAATGAGTTGGAACTTACACTGCTGAATTAAACCTCTATCCCTGTTTTCTTATTTTGCTTTGTTTTATTTTATTGTGTTTTTATGCTATATTGTGTTATGTTATGTTATGTTATGTTATGTTATGTTATGTTATGTTATGTTATGTTGTTATGTTACACTGTGTTTTATGTTGGTGAGGATTTTGAATTTCCTTCAGTGTATTTTCAGTGCTTTCTGATTTCATTTTGTATAACTCACCTGATAAACTATGAGAATATCACATGATCCTGGGTAATTTTATTTTGGAGATAATTTGAAAAGGAAACAAGAGCCAGGTTTGGTAGTAAATGTCTATAATGACAGAAGTTACAAGACTGAGACAGCAAGATCGCTGTGAGTTGAGGTCAGCCTGGGCTGCAACGTGAGTTCAAGGCAGTCTGAACTTCATAGCAAAACGCTGTTTCAAAATAAAAAAAAAATAAATCAAAATAAAAAATACTTTTAAAAAGGTTAAAAAAGAGACAAAAATCATCTATCAATTGACAAATCAAATCTTTGTGAATTTTTCTTACATATGTATTTTAGTTAGCACACTGAGCATTAGGTTTACCATCTGGTAGATATTGATCTACTGCCAAGAATTTGAACTGTTTCAATTTTTTTGACCTTTTAACTGAGATGAATGTAGATATGCTACTAAATGTACCCTCTCAGGATTTGGAGAGTTAGTATGAAGAGAATTTGATGGTTCTTTTTATTTTTGAACTAAATTTATATAGGGAAGTAGGATTTGAGCAAAGGGTTACATTACTGTTTTTTTTTGAAAGACTTCTTTGTCTTATTTTAATGTAACCCCTGTACATATTACTAAGGACCACATAAAAGATGCTATTTTTAAGTCTATAAAAGGATAAAATATTATACAGAATAACAATGAGAGAATAATTTTAGCTAATGTATTGTGCACAGTGATCTTTTGGATTTCCTAATGATATATATTTTCCTATGTTTCTAAAATTTGTTAATGTTTTCACACATTTTAAAGCATGATCTCACTAAGACTGTGAGTTTCCCAGGTCAGGCTTAAACCTTTCCTTATTCAGTCCCCCTCCCCTCCCAGAGTGCTAGGATTGCAAGTGTACATTATCTTGAGTTGGTAATCAGCAGTAATTTTGTGCATTCATAAAATGAAATAATTGGCTTTGATCTTAAACACTTTACAGAAAGAGTGGATCTAGTTAAGCTCTCCACCACGTTCCTGACTGGTAGTTTCTTTCACAGTGAGTAGGACTGAAAATCCCATTAACACTGTTGGTAGATTCTCTGCTTTGTGACCATGGTCCTCATGCAAATGAGAATATCACTGCAAATGCCTTCTGCACTGGGACTGAGGCTTGGTGTCCTTGAAGCACATTCTGTATTTTTTTTTATCCCTTGTGGATTTCGATGATTGTTTGAAGTCAAACCCCAAGAAAGGTGTGAAATTTAAAGCTACTTGGGTAACACTGCCCTCCAGAAGGCCAGGAGAGTGTAAAATATCATTTTCTCTACCATTGGGCTTTCCAAGTTTTTTTTTTTGTTGTTTATTTGTTTTGCATTCAATTTCTATGTATTGAATACTGAAGTTTAGCTCCATGACCTTGCACATTTAAAATTCTTTTTATTTTCATCCAGGTTCTGGATAAGTGGCTGCATTGCTGAGGCTGTCCTTTAAATTTGTGATGTTGCTGCCTCAACCTTCCAGACTCCTTGGATTACAACCACACCACCAGACCTTGTTTCATCATAGTGTTGTTAAAAACTCATTGGCTGAGCAAGGAATGGTTAAAATGCCTGCAATGCCTGCACTCAGGAGGCTGAGGCAGCAGGATTCCTGGGAGTTCCAGACAAGCCTGCCACACACTCTGAGTTCAGCTTAGGCCAGAGCTACACAGGAAGACCTTGACCAAAAAAAGAAAAAAGAAAAATAAAGAAAACTAGCGAAAATGGAAGCAAACTAAAGCGGAGGGGAGGGAGCAAGGCAAGGGAGATGAGAGGAGAGGAGAGGAGAGGAGAGGAGAGGAGAGGAGAGGAGAGGAGAGGAGAGGAGAGGACCTAAGAGGCAAAGCTTGCAGCTTGTCACCCTCTGAGCATGATGTCAGGGATGGGCTTGTCATTTGTGTTCTTTGCTGTGCTGAGATTCATTCTTCTTACACATGGTGTATGAATGGTTCCTACCAAGAAAGGATGGTGAACTTTTAAATTTCTCAAAGTGATTTTTCCAAATCTCTTGAGGGGTTAGCTGTGCCTCATGCTGTGAATGTGGCAAGTGACACTGAATGATTTGTGCAAGTGGAACCATTCTAGCACCCCTGAGAGTGAACCCCGTGTTTATTGTGGTGTTTAACTTTTGCATGTGCTGGTGAATTTAGCTGATGAGCATTTACTTGAATATTTTTGTGTGTGTTCATTAAGAATATTGGCCATTAGAGCATTACCATTTTTTAATGCATAATGATCTGGCTTTGTTATCAGGGTGACTTCATCATGTACAAGGAGTTGAGGGTGTTTTCCTTCCCTTGAAAGATGTGAAAGATGATTAGTATTTATTATTTTTCAAAATTTTATTTTGGTGGTAGTAAAATACAACAGAGCAAGACAGAACAAACAAATGGAGACAATGCAGTGAAATTGGTACAGAACTCCACAGCAGGGTCCATGATAACAGTAATAGGTACCATGGTATATCTCATGATCTTCACGATAACTTTCCACTTAATAAGTTATAGCATAATCAAACAAAAAAGAACATTTAAAAACCAGTTAAAAGGAAATATTGAATAGAGCAAAACAATTAATCATAATAAAGCAAAAGATTAAAGACAACATTTGTTTTCAAATAGAAGATAGAAGGAAATCCCCTGTATTTTCTATATTGCACACAGTCATATTTCCAAGAGATGCTCAGAACTCAGCCTCCTGTTGCTAACCAGGGTGTGAGCAAGTGGGATGTATGGTTCTCAGTCCATGCACCATTAGGTTCACTTGAATTGGTGACTGGTTCTCCTCCTGGATCCCACCAGGGGTGCTTGCCAGGAAGGCCTGATAATTTTTTTCTTGTTCAGTTGCCTAAGTCCCAACATGGCCAGATCCAGTATTTATTCTTTATTGTACACTTGATAGAACTCAGCTGGCCATTTATCATATTCTGGCATTTGTTGTTGTTATTAAGCAGTTATGATTGTTGACCCATTGCCTGTATTTGTTACAGTTCTGTGAAATGGTTTGTTTTCTTCTGAGGGTGTGGATCAGGGACACCAAAGGAGATCATGTACCCATTAAGGGTCATGTCTCATTTTACTTAGGGACATAGCCATTTACTTTTGTATATTCAAACTTCCCCTATAATATATATTTTTGTGAGTAATCCATTAAGTTATTTAGTCTTTTAATGCACATTGTTGCAGGGTGCAGTAACTCCTACAGGACACTGGGGCAGGCTATGGCCAGGTCTCTTATTTTAGGCTTTTTACCTTTACCTGCCTGAGGGGTGTCCCCACCTCCTCACTTGCTCCCTGTAAATACCTGTCCTCCTCAACAGTTGTGGTGAGTCCACATGCAGCAGTTGAGATCTCAACTGGGTGGAAGACATTCAGTCAAGGTGGGCTGTGTAACAGGCTGACCTCATACAGAGCTCCCCTGAATGAGACTGGGTGGGGGTCTCAGGCTTGCAGGGAGGAGCTCTGGCAGCAGAGCCATTCCCAGTCCTCTCTCATCCAGTGAGCAGTGTGTGCTGCTTTGCTTAGAAGCTGACTGATGGATCAGAAGACCTGGACCTGAGCATTTCTTGCCCATGATTCCCTACTAGGTACCCTGGTGTCCTCCAACTCTGCCTGGTCCATCTTCCCTGGACTTCAGATCTCCACAAAGACCTGAGCATCCCCAGGCTTCTCCTTTCAGGCTCCAACTCTGTACTTAGTTCTAGTGTGAATTCTAAGACCAGAAAATTCAATTTATATACATTTAATCTGGAAATTCCACTTCTAATGCCTCATTATAATAAAATGAGATTGACAGACACCTGTAATCTCTTCTTCCTCAGTTATGAATGTGGGTAGTTTGAAACCATGAATGTGTCACAGCAGAACTGCTGAGTCAATTATAAAATTACAATCACAGAAAATGCTGAAAGAAGGTCTTGTCCTAGGCCACTGAAAATGTGGAAAGAAGGCCAATTCCTGGGCCATGTCCCCAGTCCTACCTGAGATGATAGAAGTGCTCATGGCCTGGCCTCTCTCCACCCAGCAGTGAAGACACAGACCCAAATCACAGACAAGGACAAGAAAAAGGACCTCCTGGAGGGCAGCCCACTGATCCTGGGAGGGATGCCTTTGTGGAGATTTTTCTTCCATTTTCCATTCCATTGGATTATTTATAGTGTTCTATTCAATATTACTTTCATTCAATTCAGTTAATATTTAATAGTGGCTAATTTCTTGAATAGGTTTGCGAAAATAGATGATTTAATTTCAGTATATATAATAAAAGTTATGCACAATACAGACACTTTGAATACAACTATATATAAAATAAGGAGGCTTGATATTCGGCAAGCCAACACATCATTAATGACTAACTTTTATAAACTTTCAACACATAAAGCCATGAGCATCCCTCTGTGGTGTGTGTTGCTGTCCTCCCTACTTTAGACGCCCTCATGCTCACCTGTGCTTGCTACTGCAGAGGACGGAAAGAGTTTTTCTTCAGAGTCTATTTTTCCAGCAAGGAAGTCTTGAACCTTCCTGCTTTCAGGCAGCGCAGGGAGTGTGCAGCTTGCACAAGAGCCCAGCACCACCTGCCATATACCCCTTTAACCTACCACATTCATGCTGCATCCCTGCGGGCACGGGAAAGCAGAGCAGCCAGGATGCAGCAAAGACTGCCACCTCAGGCCCAGGGGCCTCAGTTATGGGGCCCTGGTCTCAGCCTCCACCAGGATTCAGGTGCTACCCTGCACTCATCTCACTTAGTGGGCTGGGCACACACTCTGCCTCTTAGAGGAGAAAGACCACTCACACAGTGACTCTTTCAGTCTGAAAATGTTGCTTCTCTCCTTTCTGACTGAGGCTGTGGCATTGGAACAAAACACAGCATTGTCATTAAATTTATTTTTCTTCTCCCTCATCCCCCTGGTTTCTCTGTTTATTTGAGCATATATTTAGAACTTCATTTTGCCAAAAAAATTTTTTTTCTTGTCTTTTCACTCCTCACTTGATAGAAGATTTTACAGATTTCTACTGTAGTTCAAACTGTGCTTGAATGCTGAGAATCTACTCTCCAGCTTGGTAGAATGAGGGAAGCAAAGCAGAAACTGAACTTGGGGACATTTCTGTGCCCTCCAGCATTCTGTACAGCAAACCCTGACTAATGACTGTTTACCCACAAAATATGGGTTTCAGTGCCAACTGAATCTATCAATGACAAATGAGTTTTGTGCACTTACTTCAAACAATCTCATTTCCTCTCAGCTGGCTAAGCACATTGTGTAATGTTTATTTAGCCTAAACTTGAAAAATAATTTCCAGTAAACAAGAGGCTACCACCCATCCTGAAATCATGATCAGATTTTATGTAAACAGAGTCTGATACATATCCTGGCACCCATGAGCTGAGAGAAGCAGGGATTGTTTATGCAGATAGAAACAACTCCAAATTTTCAACCAGCAGCAGCATCAAGCAGGGAGCAGAGCTGCCGAGTCTTCACAGTTGCATGATGGAATCATCCGGTGGGTTTTGCCCTGGGTTTACTGAGGTGGTAGATCTAGGTTGCTGCTGGGATTTTCTTCCTGTAGTGCAGTGCCAAAAGGAAGTCATGTACATGTAGCATTTATTTGGAGTTTTTCTTTTGCAGTTGTGAAACATGCATGCATGGGATTTCACACCTCTGCCATTAGCAGACCCACAAATGAGCATTATTTTTATGACTTGTAAAGGGTCAGTTTATTTATACACAATGCAAAATGCTCTTCTCAGCCTTGTGCATTTTCAATCATTTCTTCAAAAGAAGCTAAGCAATTTAGTCTGAGCAAACTTCAGTTTTCTTGCTTTGCTTCTGTGTGAAGTCCTTGCTGACAGACTTGAAGCAGGAAGTGAGGTGGACCTGCTGGAGGTTCAGCTCCAGAGGGATACTCTTTGCTCAGCTGTGTCTGGCAGGGCTAACCCTCACCTGACTGGCCCCTCTGGCATCCAAATACCCTTGCCCAGTGCTGGCCCTGGTTTTGGGAAGCACTCATTTGCAGTATAGACTCCCAGGGCACTGGCTGAACCTTGGAAAACCTTGCTGTGCCATGAACGTTTCACACCTAGACCTCCACCTCTATGACCTAGGGCACAGCTCTCTCCAACAGCCATGCACAGCATCCTCCAAACAGCTCTTAGGTGCATGCTGTACGTGGAGGATAGGGAGGGTCCCAGTTCCTTCCTGCTTCAAACGGTACTGTGAGTCAAACTCTTGAAAAGAAATCTTGACAATTTTTTCAGTGTTCTATGTTGGAGAAATCTCTCTTCTTAGTCCTTTGAGGTCTAGGGATGGCTCTATATAGCTGTGATGGGTGATGTGGACAGGATTCTGCTCTGCCCCCCATGTTCTCTCCAGTGCTGTTCAGCTCCTGCCTTAAAATGTGCCATTGGATGGGGACATAGCACATCTCAGTGATTTGTGCCTGTGTGAATCAACTTTGGGAGGCTGAGTGTTTTCTGCACCTGTTGGCTACAGGTAGTGATTTCCTTTCAAATTATAAGACTTTCTCACTTCTCTCACAAAATAGACTAGTGAGACCACTTTTGCTCAGGTAATTCAAACCCCGGGAAGGTGAAGTACTTTCATCACCAATCACAGCACTAAACAATGAACCAATCACAGATGCTAGGTTTAGCTGTCTCTGTGACTTCATGAGGCTTTGGAGGGACACCCAGATACAAACCATAACACCTTCTAAAGTAAATCCTTTGAAGATGCCCGTGCTCTGGACTAGCAGATAATAACTTGCCTTATTCCAGGTTTTTATCTTATTTATTTTATTTTATTATTTTATTTTTTGAGACTCTCACTGTGTAGTTCAGACTGGCCTTCAATTCACTATGTAAACTTGGTATAAACCTTGGTGTAAACCAATTCACTATGTAAACCTAGAACTTGCGATGATCCTTCTGTCTCCCCCTAAGTCCTGGGATTAAAGGCATGTACCATCATATCCTGCTATTGTTTGTTAAGTTGTATTTATTGGTTTACTTGAGACTACTCAATTTATTTATCCTTGTTATTCTTCATTATACAATAATGCTAATAAATGTGATTAAATTCAAGACCAACCTAAACAACTTAGCAACTTAGCAAGGCCCTGTCTGGAAATAAATTATGATAAAACTACCAAGGCACTGCATCCAATCCCCAGCACTGCCAAAAATAAATAAATCTATAAATAAACAAAACTCCTTAGAAAGAAATTTATAAACAAATGAAATTGCTTGTAAGTAAATCTATCAGTAAACAAAATCTATGATGAGTAGCTCAGATGAAAAGTATTTTAAAAGAAATTTTACTTCATTATAATTGCATACAATGAACTTTAAGGTTTAAAGTACAAAATTAGATGAATCTTGACATGGGCCAGGGATATAGCTCAGTGGCAAAGTACTCCCTTGCAAGCACAGGTTCCTGAATTTGGTTCCTAAATACCAAAAACAAAACAAAACTAAAATTGAAAAACAAACAAAGATCTCCTAGGAATCTTGACATACATGAGCCCCTTGAAAACCATCACCTAATGGTGATGTGTACGTCATGCTCAAATTTTCCTTATGGTTCTTTTCAAATGCTTCTTTCTATCCTAAGCAATGCACCTGCTTTTTGTCTCTGGGAATCACTTTGTATTTTCTAGAGGTGACAGGTCTGTAATCACCCAGTATAGACAGTGTTTTCGTTTTTGGGGGGGCTGGTAGAATTTTGTCAATCCTCATAACCATGTGAGGTTTCCCGTGTGCTGTTCCTTGTCAGTGGCTGAGCCATCACATCCCACTGTATGGATGAACCACAGATCCTCATGTGTCCATCAGCTGAGGCCCTGTGTTGTTTCCAGTCTCGATCTTAAAAATAAAGTTGCTGCAGTCATTCTTGTGTTTGTATAGCTGTAGCATTCATTTCCCCGGGGAAGGTACTTAGTGTGAAGTGAATATTTTGTGCCTTGAATGTTAATTGTCTTTCAGAGTAGTTGTTCAAAGCAAAATTAAGATTTCTGGCTCTTCCTGCGGGTATTTTTAAGCCCTGTTCTTATGTTTTTCAGTCTTTTTGAGGTGATTTCATAAAATTTACCTAAGGAAAGTTTATTTCTATTACATAAAATTCAGCATTTTTGACTTTGGATAGAATTTTAAAGGTGTAAAAAACCCCAAAATACTGTATATATGCACATATCTAAATCACCTATAATTTTAACATCACAAAACTTCTGCCATGTGGTGATTAATCTTCATTGTCAACTTGATGGGCTTGAGAGCTGTCCAGGGATTAGTAAAGTGTACTTCTGGGCTCCTCTGTATGAGTCATGGAGGAGTGACCCTAGGTACTACATCTGGTCTCTGGCCCCTTCCTCCCTGGCACTGTCCCGCCACCCTGCTTCCTGGCCACCATGGACTGAGCAGCATTGCTCCATCACACCCTCCTGTTGTGGTGTCCCTGCATTGGAACCAGACAGGAATGAATCCCCTGAAAACATAAGGCTTCTCCTCTTCCCAGTTGTGGGTCTTGGATTCTGTGTCCTACTAATGGGAAAGCTTGACCAAGACAATTGTTTTTATGTTTACCTATGTGCTTCAACCTACACAGCTTTTATAGAATTTACCAAATTTTACCATTCCTTTCAGGTCAGATGTGGGAATTGTTTTCAATTTTTTTACCCATTTAGATGAGCTGTGTACAAACATACTGTTAAATGTCTTCTTCATGATTTAGAACTTTGGTGACTAATAAAATTAAATTATTGTCAAAAGTAAATATTTACTTATTTTTATGCTTCTATTTGTATAAATATCCAGAACAGGCAAATCCTTAGGAAGCACAATAGTGGTTCATGGCTGAGTGTGCAGAATGGAGAATGACAGTTTAATGAACCTAGGTTACCCCCTGGGATGGTGAAGGTGTTCTTTACTAGGAATAGTGAGGGTCTCACAGCCCTTAGTGCATGAAATGCCAGTGATCTGTGTGTTCCAGGATAGATGCTGAATTATAGATTGAATTTTGCCTTAATAAAGAAAAAGAGCAGATGAGGAGTCTCTCTACCCCCACCACAGACCTGTACAGTGGGAGCATACTGAGGACAGCACTGGACATCAAGACCTTTCTCAAATGCTTCTTCTACTCCCTCTGCTTGGAATGAAGCAATCAGAGACATGTTACTCAGTGTAGGTGAAGAATCAGATGTGCCTGATCAGGAGACAAGAAATTTTAACTGTAGGTTCTGTCCTTTGCGTGATATATGGAATGTGTGTTATGATCAGGACCTGGGAGTGTATTACTCCTCAAAAAGTGAACAAGGTGTGACAAAATTGTCCCTGAATCCCCTCATCTCTTCTGTCCAATTTATTGTCTCCTATCTACTGTCTAAAATATGTTAAAATATGCACAACACAAAATCCACTAATTTTGTCAGTAACCAGTTCAGTGAGTTAAGAACATTTACCTTGTGCAATTATAAGCACCATCCTGCTCCAAAACTCTATTTCCAAACTGAAACTGTGAGCCCTCCCAACAATAGCATCTTTTCCCTTCCTTGAACTCCTGGTAACACCATTCTCCTGTCTTTCTCCAAGAATTGGACACTTCTGGGCCATCACATATTTGGAATAATTAACATTTTCCTTTTCTCTCCATTTTATTTCACTTAACATAATATTGCAAGATATATACATACCACCTTTTGTTCATCCACCCTTTGGGGGATGTTTCCATGTTTTGGCTCTTAGAAATAATGGGAATGCAAGTATCTGCTTGAGCTCCTAATTTATGTTAAGCTGTATAAGTATATTTAGAATTGTTGAATCATAGGATAATTCTATAGAATTTGGAGAAGACAGCTATGTTGTTCCCTACAGCAGTCAGTCCATTTTACAACCCCACCAACAGCACGTGAAGTTTGGGTTTCTCACTGAGATCCTCTGGAATAGGGAGCAGTCACAGAATCTAATCAAGCTGCTGGCACTTATCCTTGGTCTGGGGAGCCTCAGACTACACTCCACCTGACTGATTTGTGTGGCACATGGGGCAGTAGGAACAAAGAGGGGCTGGACCCACACCCAAGTTAGGGTCAGTTCTTCAGTGATGTGAACTCTTTAAGGACTGTCCCCTTCTGCACCATGGAAACCAGTAGCCAGGTGATGCATACCTTGCAGCTCTCCACTCCCCAGTGAAGCCCAGATGCCCACACCTAGCTTTTGCAGTGTGAGTGTGGATGTTCCACTTTCTGTTTTTTAGTGGAAAGAGCTAGATGAATCAGCTGTTGCCTCTACAAGGGCAGCAGAGCTCTGATTGGCTGTGTTCCAAAATTAGTTGCTGACTCTCACATTTCCCAGGGAACTGATGTTCAGGCCAGGGTCTGCCTTGGGTGAGCTGGAGGAATCCGACCCTGGTTGAATGCCCTGTCCATGTCTGGGACCAGACGCCAGAGGCCAGACGGGAGAGCTGGGGATAGAATCCCCACCGCAAAGACCTCCTGGATCAGTTATGGGAAAACTTTTAGAGAACAAGGGCCCAAACTGTAACCCAAAACCCACTTATTTATTGCACTGCCAACACTGCAACTAGATCTGAATACTGAACTGAAGTTTTAGTTTAGAAAAAACTACTCATCCATTGACATATTTTGTCTTGAGAGAAAAACACAATCATACAACTTTCAATGATACAATCTTTTATTGAAAAGTGAAGGTTTGCATTTGGTATGCTTTCACACAATTAATGTTATCTTTGCAGGTGCATGCACACTGATAATTTGCCAAAGTTTGGCTCATACTGCATTCATTTCAGAGCAACACATGCAATACTCAAGTCATCTGTTGGTCTCCTTCATGTATCAGACTTAATATAATTGAAAGCTGAAAACAGCAGCCCACAAGCATAAGCTGATCCAGGGTAACAAAAGCACTCCCAAGTGCTTTCGTTGACTTAATGGTTTTTTGTCTTTTCGATACACAGTCTCACTATACAATTCAAGATGTCAATCAGTCTGTGAGTTAAAGAGACCAGGCAGGAGAAGGAACAAATGAAGGTGAGAAACACAGAGCCATGAGAAGAAAGACATCTACAACTACATGAAACAGGTCACAATGTAATGGCTTTGTGAATCAATCAATATGTAAAACTCACAAACATAAAGATAAATGAAAAAGTCACACCCTCAAAAAAACACAAACTGTAAGAGTATATATATGGATATAAATGAGCATGCATATGTATAACTGATATAAACAGGACAAACTAATCTATGGATAGGATTTATCTTGGGGGAGGAGAGGAGAAGCAGCCAGAAAAGAGCATAAAAGGTGAATGTTCATTTCATTTATGAAAACTCATTGAATTCAACATTTTCCTTTATTATTCCTTGTTACCAAAGCTTCACTTTCCTTGCTGCCTTCCTACAAAACTTGTCAAAGTTGACTCGCTGCTCCGCCGCCACCTGCTGGCCATTCTGTGAACTACAACGCTGGACTACAGAGGGCTCCTGGGGCAGCTGGGCTGAGTGAGAGGGATGCTGGTTAATACTTTTTTCAGAAGACAAAACCAGCCAACCAACCAAGCCCTGTCACTGTGCAAACACCACTTTAGGGACCTTCTGCACACAGCATCTGTCTGATCCAACCCGCATGCGCACACAAATGGAGTGGGCAAAGTCATCAACCTAGTCACCTCCCTCTGGTCACCATCTCTCCTACGTACCCCAGATCTCACCTATGACAGTAGTTTAGAGTCATCAATATGATAAGATGTCTTTCTCACATCCTATATCTTGTAAAACTCTAGACTCTTGGGAAGAGAAATGTATTTAATATACCATGAGGTTAGCAATAATTAATATCAATGCCATATAAAAAACTTTGCATGCATTTACTTAGATTTGACACTTAAGGCAAAATTTAGACTTTTTAACAGACATCTTTAGAAATCAAATAAATTTAGAAGACAGTGTTAATGACCATATATATTAAACCTATTAAACAATACAATTGTATCTTATTTATGCAATAACAAAATGCTTATTTAATAAATTACAGTAGATGTAGATCAAGCTTTAAGTATCATGACCAAATTTAAAGAGATGTCAAAATATTTTATTGCTTTGTTCAACCTTTAGATGTACACTGTGTTACAGAGAGCACTTGTTATTTTAGTATGCTCTAAACATATGCAGTCTTAACTCTGTACCTGAGATTCTCCTGATCTCAAAAAAAGTTGTCCTGGGGCAGAGACAGAACAACCAACCACCAAAGCAGTAGGCAGCTGCTCTCAGGGCTTTTCTTGACTTAGTTCATTCAGGAAGTTGCCACAGTCTTTGGTGCCACCACTTTGGGCCCTGTTTGTGTTTTCAAGAAGTTTCTCACAATATGGGGACCATCCTGAGAAGAGACATGTGCCACTGTGAGGGGTTCAATAGTAGAGGACAGAGAACTCCACATGCACCTAGGAAAATTAGGGATGCATAGCTGCAGAGCAGGATGAGGTCAGGGAACTGACAACACTAAGAGTGAGGAGCAGATGGAAGGGAGCTGCTTCCTGACAAAGCCTAATAGGATGCTTGCAAAGGGCAGGCCAGGCTGGACAGGTGTGAGCTGCATGATGGTGGAGGATGAGGAGAAAGTTGGATGTTAAGGGTGATCAGACATTAGGGATGGAGGCTTGTGGCCAACTGCCTTAGCAGGACACTTGCTATAATTGGACAATCCAGCTATGAACACAGAAGCCAAAAACGAACTCAGAGTCAGGAAATGAAATAAATATAGGTAAAAAATTAAAACAACACCTAGTTTCCACTTCACCCTGAAAAGAATGTCTATGTCAAGAAATCAACCAAAACGAAGTGCTAGAGAGGCTGTGGGGAAAAAGGAATCCTGTCCACTGCTGGTGGGAGCATAGACTGGTGCATCCACTGTGGAAATCAGTGTGGAGATTCCTCAAAAAACTAGAATTGCTGGTCCCATTTGCCCCAGATGTGGATAACAGATTAACCTCAACTAGATTAACTTCTGGTCACCCAAGGGACTTTGTGCTATACTAGGTGATAAGAGTGTTTGTTCTGGAGGAAATCTTACAGATGCATTGTGTTTAAGGTAATGATTGCAGAGCCTGGAGTCTCAGTGGAATGCTGCTGGCAAAGCACCCCATGATTTGCTAAGATTTGTCCAAAGGACTGGTAAATGTGAAGGCCCGGTAGAGCCAGAAATGGTCCCTGAAAAATCCCAGCTTCAGGATGTATCCAAAGTTACAATATCTCTTTTCCCTTTCCAGAAACTCACTTTAAAAAATCCAGTATCTTAAAGATAAAATAAGGCCTGAAACTGGGCCTTCTTTTTCCTTTTACCTAGAAAATGGGGCATTGTGTGTGGCCTGTAACCTGAGCCCCTGCTTTCTATAGATTCACAAATTCCACAAATTTCTATCCCCCAGAACACAGAAGCCCCAGCCCTAGACCATAATGTACCTCATTCTCTGAGCTCTTGCACTGTCTTCTGACTATTTGCCTCTTTGAGTCTGCTTACTAAATTTACCTGAGCCTCTCACAGGGATACATAGCAATTCTCCTCCATGACAAGACAGGAACCTCTACACCAGGCCTGGGATGAGTGGAGGTCCCCAGCTCCTCTTTGTGGAGACTCCTGAGACCCTGTCAGGGGACAAAAGGATCCTGACTAGGGTTTGGGCGAAGAGAGAATAGTTGTCAGACACAATTGCAAATGACACATGTCATTTGTGGGTAGTGTCATTTGTGTCTAGTGGGTAGTAATCCACTAGAAGCCTTAAGAGTCATTGCTGTGAAAGAAAACAAGATGAAATCAGGAAAGCTAAGACTTTGTGAAGTATGTCAGGAAATGGCTGCAGGAGAGTACGCTAACCTGCAGAAGGTGACACTGCAGAATGTTCCCTAGACTTAGAGAACAACTGAAGATTTCACCTCCTCTTCCAGCACCTCTCACCCAGGAAGATCCTTGTGAACTAATGGTCAGATGCATGTGTGACTCAGGTGTCTGCCTTTAGGGAGCTGCCTCTGAAAATAACTCTGGGAATCCCCTATAGCAGACTTCACTGCATCTACCTTATGGGGCTGCCTTGAGGGAGTGCACCGGAATTACAACACTGTTTCCCATGTACTATTTCTTTTGACGTCTTTTTGTTTTGTTGTTAATGCTGAATAATTAGTACATTTCTATTTCCTCTGCTGTAAGAAGGGCAGTGTCCACCTGAGAGGAAGGAAGTGCAGGCGATGTGACTCAGACACCACAGTTGGCTCCTGAGGAACGCACATATGAGAAATGCTTTTCGTTTGTATGTTTGGATTGTAATTGTCCCCAAGAGATCCTTGTGGTTGAAGTGTGGTCATCAGCCTATGGCACCACTGCGTGGCCAGCATGCAAGAATGTAAACATAACAACATACACAAAGGCTGGGCGATTAAGACGCAGTTGTTTTCTCTGCTTGCTGTCTGCTGCTGCTGTGCTGAGGTCTGCCTCCCTGCTGTCTCTGGGGACCTCACAAGCAATTCACCCCTTAGCCTCCTCCACTTTGATAGATACAAAGACAAGGGAGTAAAGATCCCACCAGCAAGGAGGGGGTTCTGAGTAGCACACCCATGAGGAAGCCTTTGTCTAGAAGTTTTAATGGGTTTAGAAAAGAGTTGCCCTACTGAAGAATAACTAGTTTTTAGGGTTCAATTGGGAACCACTTCAACTGCTTCACAGTTCAGGATATCTAAAGACAACTGAGGACATTATCATGCTTGTCTGCACAAGCACACAGGGGGGTACATAACTGTATGTAACCATGACTTAGCACAGGTGAACTCCCATGAGCTGGTAACAGCACTACACAAGAATGTAAGTATGAGATAACAAACTGTATAAGAATTATACAACAAAAAACCTGGTCATCTGCTCTGCTCCATACTGCCTACCACTGTTGCTGATGTCTTGAACATGTATATTCTCTAACCTTGCTACCTCACCCAAGAAAATCTCCTTGAGTCCCCAAAACAAGCCAACAAGTTCTCACACAGTGCCCATACACAGCCCATGTACCCTTCAGCCAATGGCCTGCCTGGCCATGTTCTGGAAAGATCCTGAACAGCTGCAGTGCAGTCGTCAGATATTTTGTAATGTCCCTGGAGGGTCACAGCTCAGCAGGCTCCATTTTGGACGTCCTGACTCCATTTTGGGGCTGCTGTCCTTAATGCCTGGTAGAATCCTAACCCTATTTCACTGATTCCTGTTACAATGCTTTAAACCTAAAATAATCACCCTGGAACCATGTATACAATAAATTGTTAACAGGAAAAGGGTGGCTAAAATTGTACCAAGTATAGTTACCTCTCTACATACAAAAAGATCAAATACTTCTAATTTTTCTTCCTTGTTTATTGGACATTTGTAAATATTATCATAATTAGCAAAACAGTGATTGAGGGGCAAAGAGAAAAAGAAAAATTAGAGGATGGGGAAAGGGTTCGATGATGAAATGTTCAAAGCCCCCTTGCAAGGTGCCCTGATTTAGGCCTCTGCTGCCTCCCACTGCAGGACAAGCCATTGTCCTCCTGTTATCCTTAGGGAAACACAAGAGCCTTGTTCTTCATCCTTGATGGCCAGAGATGCAAGGCTGAAGAACAGATGCAAAACAGTCTCCTCTGGCCACCTCTGACTCATGAACACCATGGAAATGCTATTTCTCTTCTCCAGTCTCTTTACAGCTGCTAAAATAAGTGATCGCTTTTAAGTGAGAAAACTGAGTGAGGAAAAGTGACAGGATCTGTTCAAGGTCTTTTCCACAATAGTAGAGTCAGCATGTAAACGCTGTTCCTGGAGTGAGACAGCTACCTCCCCGCCATCTGAAGTCAGGGAATGACAAAGGTACAGTACGTTGCTTGGGGGGGAAAAAAAAAACTTTTGTCAAAGATAGCAAGATACTTAGCCTTGGGCCTCTTGATTCATGTTCCACATGCAAGATCTGAGCCTTGAATATGGCCAGTGATGATTTCTCAGCAATCTAGGCACTCCTATATCCTACAAACCCCCAATGGGGCAAGGGATTACAAGTGATTAAGCAAATTGAACATTAGCATATAACTGCCCACATGCTTTAAAATTTGTTCCATGTCCTTTCTGTTTTAAAAAATATAATTATTGACACATACTAGTTATACAGAGTAAGGAGATTCATTACGATATTTTCATATATGCATATTTTGTCCATTGATCAAGTTCATCAACCCTTCTCCTACCTTCTCCCTCTTTCCTAACTGCCCTCTCAGGCCTGTGTAGCCCCTCTTCTATTTTTTTTTCTATTTTCCATGTACAAGGGAAAACATGCAATATTTGTCTGTCTGAATTATTTTGTTTAACATGACATCCTTGACTTCCCTGAATTTTTCTGCATATGACCAGATTTCAGTCTTCTTTATGGTTGAACAGGATATGTGTGTGTGTGTGTGTGTGTGTGTGTGTGTGTGTGTGTGTGTGTGTTTGTGCCCAAGTGCATGCCATGTTTGCTTTGCCCATTCTCCTGCAGACAGATAGTAGACTGATTTCTTGCTTGTTATTGTGAATAGTGCCTCTCTTGCTCCTTTCTTGCTCATTAGCCATTTTTATATAACAAAGCATTCCCAAACTCAGTGCCTTATTGCAAATTTTTTCTGGTTTGACAAGGCTCAGTTGGGTAATTCTTGATTACAGTTACTGTCATATAATTTCAGTCAGCTTGTGGCTAAAACTGCAGTTCCCTGGTGAGTCCTTTAGGCTGGACATATACCATAGTACATTCCCATGGCCTAAAGTCCAGCAATAAGAAAGGGAGGACTGCAACATATCTTGAGGGTAGAGCACTTGCCTAACATGCAGGAGATCCTGACTTCCATGCCCAGCATGAGATTGTATAACAGCTTACAATTGATTTTTAAGACCATAGAGAGAATGGAACATGGACAGAGGAGCATTATTTGCTATAATAAAGCAAAAGAAATGACAGCAGAGAGGAAAACTGATGGGACTTCATTTCATTGCAGAGCCTTGGAAGTAGTGAAATTCTGTGTGATACAAATCTATAATTGTGTGCTATTGCTTGTTTTCTATCAACAAGAGTGCACAATTCTTGTGTCAGGCATTGAGTTGGGTACTGAGAAACACTGATTACCAGTTGTCTTAGTTACTTTTCACTGGATGTTGAGACAAAATACCTGACATCCAACATGAAAGATGGAACAGTTTATTTCTTACAGGTTGGAGGTTTCAGTCCATACTCAGTTGGCTCCAAGGCAAAATGACATGGCTAAGGAGCAGCAGTTTATGCTGGCTGCAAACAGCAAGCATGAACAGCAAAAGTGAAAAACACAATTTTTCCCTCAGGTACGCTGTATGCTGGCTTCACCCCTGGGAATTAGAGCACACAATACCACCAATCTCAGCACTAGACAATGAAGCAATCAGAACTACTGGATTTGGCCACATCCATGATTGCATGACACTTGGGAGGGGCACTGAGATAAACCATGACATGAGTAGAGGCAAAGAGCCTGCACTCTTACTCTCACCATGAAACTTACAGGCTACTGAGGTAGAGGGGATATTTATCAAATCACTTTCCAAATATAGGCTGAGCATTCCTAATCTGAAATCTGAAGTCTGAAATGCTTTAAAGTCCAAACCTTTTGAATACTGATGTAGTGCCAAAAGTGGGAAATGCCTCAACGAGAAATCTTTTTCAAATACAAAATGGTTTTAAATTAAGATTATTGGCATATTTTAGGTATTAACCTGTTAATGTTAACATGATAATGACCATGTTAATGTAAACATGATAATGACCATGTTAATCATGGGAAATTTGTACCATACATGATATGAATCTTTTTTTCTCCATTCCCCTAACTTTCCTTCAAGTCCTTACTTATGAAAGCTTTGTTTCCTTCTTTTCTTATCATTTTTCTTTTCCCTTCCTTCCTTTCTCCCTCCTCCATCCCTAATTCCCCATCTCATTAGATAATGTTCACAATATCTATTTTATTTTGGTTCTTATCTATATTTTCAGAGTCCCACACCACAGAAACAACACACTACACATGTCAAACACAAAATTATTAAAAATATTGTATAAAATTAACTTCAGGCTATCAGTATGAAGTATATATGAACTATAAATAAATTTCATGTTTAGACTTGGGTCTCATCCTCAAGACAACTTATGATGTCTATGCAATTTCTCCAATAAACAAAAAATTCAGAAATTCCAAACACTTCTGGTCCCAATCATTTTGTATAAGGGCCATTAAATATGTAGATGTTTAATTAACAACCTCAAGGAAGAAGTACAAGGGCTGATTAAAATATACAGATAATATTCACACTTGTTAAATTTACTAAAATAAAACATACATGTCCATTAATCTTCCTTAAAAAACACCTCCTTAAAAATAAATTAAATAAAATGCACCTTCTTGCTTCAAACACACTTCTTCATTTGTTCTTGCAATTTCAAAAGCAGTTTTGGAAGTCCTCTTTTGTGAGTGTCCTGACAAATTGAGATAAAATATAGGGAGTGCTGCTGCTGAGTGCCATCCAATAGAAAGGAAGGCTCATAAATACTTTATGGTGTGTAGTAGTCAGGGGTTGTACACAGAGAACGACTAGGATTAGGACATGGAGTTTATATTTTTATAATGGTCACAGGAACTTAACACAGGAAAATGCAGGAAATCTATCCACAACACCAAAGACATAGATTATTTAGTCAAGAGCCTAAACCCCACAGCACATGTCCCACATGAGTCCAGATAAAAACTCAGAGCTCAGGACAATGCCTCCCATGAGTCCAACTTGAGGCCCAGAGTCCACAAGAAGGACTCATGCTAGTCTCTTTTACAGATCCATGCCAGGAAGACCCAAGGGTCAGCGTTGGAAGCCAGAAAGTCTATACCAGCAGGATGAAGGAGCTGTGCTAATGGGATCAGGGTCCTATGTTGGAGCCGAGAAGTCACACTCACAACAAAGACCAGAGCTATCCTGAAAGGCAACACCAGCCATCCTCAGCAACATGGAAGCCCCAAGCTCCTAAGATAACAAGCACAGTCTTGTAAGTGCCAGGAAACAGCATGACAAGTTCATTCTAGAGAACAATCAGCACATGTCTTCCTCTCCAGAACCAAGAAGCAATGCTCAATATGAAGACTGAAGACTCTCCAGGAGAACCAACCAGCTCAGACAGCAACTCCTAAGAGAACCCACAATGCCTCCTTAGTGCCTCAACCCTCAACACCTCCCTTCTTCTCCACCTATTTATCCTGGTAACTTTCTTCAGGTGGAGCGTCTTTGCTCAATGCCATGCTGGTGTAATTCAGCTGGTGTTGAGTTGACCACCAGTTCTTAATCCATAATATGGTGTGTCCTCATCCACCTGTTTCACCAGATCTGGACCCTTGTGACTTCTGATTCTTCCACAAAATCAAAATGACCATGAAAGGTAAATAGTTTGAACTGATTCAAGACATTGAAGCAGCCACAACAGCAAAACTAAAGATCCTTATAAGAGAACTTCCAGAATTGATTCAGAAGGAAATGGTAAGAATGATAGAATCAGTGTATTCAAAGGAAGGAGGAACTGGGTGTAGAGCATACCTGTAGTGCATACCTCCCAACTCAGCACTTGGGAGGCTGAGGCAACTCAGAAAATCTGAGTTTGAGACTAGCTTGGGCAACAAAGTGAGTTCAAGGCCAGCCTGAACTCCATTGCAAAACCCTGTCTCAAAAAAAAAAAAAAAAACAAAGAACACCAATCTGACTGGTTTAGCACAGTTTTGAATTTGTGTGTAGATTACTGACTCACTGAAGATGGAAGACCTTCCCTGTGTGTGGTGGGCAACCAATAGGCCTTCATCCTGGATGCAGTAAAACGGAAAGGAGAAAGTCTGGCTTCTGCCTCTTCAAAAGAGTTTGAGTCCTTACCATCACCTTAGGTGTCATTTCCAGGTTCCTAGCACAGATTTTTCTGCTTCCTGCCAGAGACTCTCCAGGGACTCTGCAGTGAGCTCCAGGCCTCAGAATTCTGTTTGGAATTTTTGCATCTCCAAGGAGCAAATGGCCCTTTTGTGCTCTTCTCTACCTGTCTCTGCAATGGCCTTCTTAGCATCCTTTGTAAATCCTTTATATCACACACACACACACACACACACACACACACACACACACACACACAGAGAGAGAGAGAGAGAGAGAAATTAAATCTGATCCTACAGTGAACCCTGACATAAACTGCCTCTACCTCCCATGAACAGTTTCATGCATTACTCATGTGAAAAATCCAAAGCGGAACTGCAGCGGTGCTGTGCTATGTATGGGTTAGTTAATGGAGGTGTTGGTGCCAGGCCCACTGGCTTAAAATTCTGTACACTGCTTTGTCATTGGAAAAGGTATTTAATGTTGGTGTCTTGGCTCACACAGCTATGAAAATGAAGATGATTCTTAACTCACAGGATTAACATATGTGAAACACCGCAGAGAGGCCCTGGCCTGACTCCAGTAAGTGCAACATACTTTGAAGTTATGAAGACATCAGACCACGGATACCGAAAGCATTCATTTCTATGTAATAAAAGAAGGGAAACAACGCAAATAACAATGGTAACAGAGAACTTGGTATATGCTAGGAACCATGGGAAGAGCTCTGCAGGTTTCATTGGATCTTCACAGCAGTGCAAAGCAGATGAGTACTGCCATTCATCACAGTTTGTTTTTTTAATGGAAAAAAACCCACAATATTTCAAAGCGAAATAATAGGAGAATAACATAGTGGAAATTGAGGCTCCCAGAAGAGAAGCAGTGTGCCTTAGGTATCAGGCCTGGGAAGATTTGAGTCCAGACATCTGTAAATTCCAAGTCTCAGACTCAGTCCACTCCTCTGCTTCCTCTCATAGCTGTTCTGGTGCTCAGAGTCTCCCAGAAGCGTCATCAGAGACCTCCACCTGCAGCCACACCCAGCTTCAGTGGGACCTTAACCACCCACTGCCACGCCCGCTGCCTCCCTCTTGCCTCACAGGAGGGCTCTGCGCCTACTGGGTCCCAGTTTGTGGCCCCGCCCCTTACCCCGCTCCTCACACCGCCTGGGCTCAATGGAAGATTACACTCCACCTGGCTCAACTAGGGCGGCCGCGCCCAGGTACGGCCCTGAGCAATGGGCCTCCACATCCCAGCTTAGTTCTGCCCTGCCCCGGCTCGATTCTCAATGGTTGCCGGTCTTGTGCATGGAGTCGCCATTTTGGCGCTAGCGACGCTGTCTGGAGAACTGAGCACTCTTCCCATGGTGGCCTAGGCTGCGGGCCCAGGGCTGGGGTATGGGGCAGGTAAGCAGGCAAGAGCCTGCGGCTAGTGGTGGCGTGGCCCGGGGCCCCTACGTTACCATCGCAAGTGCCCCTGGCGGGGAGTCCAGGTAGAGTGCCCAGGGTCGGGGTCCAGGGGAGGCAGCGGGTGTGGCGCTGGGGCGACTTGGCCTCGGGTCCGCAGGGCCCCTCTCCCTTCCTCCCTCCTCTCTGTCGGGGGTCTGCATGGCCAGTCCTCAGTAGTGGCCAGGGATCCCTGGCCGCTGCTGGGCGCTGCTGGGAGCCCAGCCCTCGTGTGGGACCTGAGGTGGGGCGACTCTGGGTCTCACATGGCCTCTGCTGTCAGTGAGCCTGGCCCTGCTGAGCTGGACATTTACCTCCAAAACGAGGATTTCATTCCACTCAGGAGCTCCTCCCTGCAGCAACTGAGAGAGGACCCAGATGTTATAGTAAGATAGGAGTTATTGTTCTACATGCACATGCTTTGGCTCCAATTGGTTCCATTGATAAGGGGTTTTTGCTTCTTTTAATATTGGCACCACTGGGTGTTTAGGTTTTGTGAGGAGACTGAATGCAGCATGGGGCTTTGACAGCAAGGCAAAGTGTGATCAGTAGGGTTTAAAAATTTAAATCCACAAATAAAAATAATTCACCCATATTGTTGAACCCTGCTGCAGAATACCCATCTTGCCCATATTCCGCTGTGTCTAACAATTATTACCCTGTTGTGCTCATATCATTTATATATTTGCATAATGTTGGATATTTATATTATATGCATAAGTAGACTTATACTAAGTTATCCTGCTATTGACTGTGTACACAAGTCTAGTTCCTTTTAGAAAAACTGTGTTGAGCATATATCTTCTTTTGTCAGGATAAATTCCAGAAATTGGAAATACTAAATCAAAGTTCTGTGTTCTTTCCCTGGCACTTGATATGAATTGGTTATTAAACAAGGCATGTTTACAGTAGACATCTTTCAAAATCTAGGTATTTGCCCAATTATCTGGACAAATTTGGAGTTCAGCAGGGTGTTGAATCATTTTCTCTGCAGGCTGAGAGACAGGCCACACATCCTACTGTTAGATTTTGTTTTTAAGTCATGTACCATGTTCATTCATCCTTTTGTTTTGATTGACTGTATGCTGCTTTATTTCATTTGGTTTTATCCTCTTTCTAATAAAACAACTTTTTCTTGCAAGGTATGGTGGTGCATGCCTATAATCCCAGCAATTGGAAGGGTTAGACATTAAGATCACAGAGAGTTGGAGGCTAGCCTGAAATAAATGGTGAGTTCAAGGTCAGCGTGCAGTAGATAGCAAGACCTTGTCTCAGAACAAAACAAACAACCCCTTTTTCCTCTTTTCTTACTCCTGGGTGCTCTGCAGGGTGCTCCTCTGTAACTATCTGAGAAGTGAGTGGACAGAGGGAGTGCATGCTACTTGCGTTTCCACCAC
The DNA here is from genome assembly GCF_034190915.1 of Cavia porcellus. Classification (NCBI taxonomy): domain Eukaryota; kingdom Metazoa; phylum Chordata; class Mammalia; order Rodentia; family Caviidae; genus Cavia; species Cavia porcellus. The sequence goes on along the minus strand of NW_026947518.1, from coordinate 310,928 downwards.
CTTCAGTTCATACACTGATGCATCACCCCATTCTGTGTGGCTTCCGGGGATTCCCATTCCCCTATTTTGTGTCTACATGTACAGAGGCCAGGAACTTAGGCACATTCACCGTAATGTGGGTGGTACCTGATCTGCTCTTCAGGGCAACTGTGTGGCCTGAATAACACGAAGTCACAATATAGCAGTGGTTATTTCTGCAATGGTCATTGCAACATGGTCAGTGGCTCCTACATTGATGATTAAAGGCAACAATCAACTCCTTCCATGATGTCTGTGTGGACTGGGGTCCTCTGATATTCCCCAGTGATTTCTGCTCTGAGTACCATGGAAGCCCATGGAATGACTCTCCAGTGTCCTTCACAATAAACAGGACAGCTTCATTCAAGTGAGGGGTCCTTGGTAGGATGCCAAACTTCCCCAGGAGGAAGAAAAAACAGCATGGCCGCCAGGGTCCCAGCTCTGAGGATAAAGACCTGGCTTTGACCTCACTGTTCACTCTAATTTCCTCTATAAGGCTAGATAAAATACCATTCCTCTTAGGACATTCGGAGGGTGTCCCCTGCACTACAGAGTTCATTCTGGCATCTTCTTGCTAGGGACATCATCAGTGGTATTAGATGATCTTTGTAAAACTTGTGGGCTGTTGTCATGTGTACAAAGTGTAGAGAGTTAGAGGTGAAATCCAGGAAGGGCTGGGATGGAGATGAATTCAGTGCACACAGACCTGGCTCCTCCTGTGTGGTGGTGGAAATGACACTCACCTCCTGGACATGTTTCCCTGGAGGCATCCTGAAGTGGTGGAAGTCCATCTGTTCAGCCATCCTTATGTTCCCTAAGCATCAGAATTTCTTTTATGCATTGTTTCTGTGGTCTTGAGTCAGGACCTCACACAGACTAAGCAAGCATTATGGGTGGAGCCACACCCCCAAATCTACTGGCATTTTTTCTAGGTTCACACATGTGTGAGTCACCACAGCCATGACCTGGGCACCTACTCAATAGCTGACAGCTCACCTTCTGATGGCCACATTCTGAGTAAAGCATTTCTTGTTCCTTTAAGTATGGATCTCAGTTTTTATTACTGTTGTTAATTAACATTAGCAGTGCTGAATGTGAGCCCAGGGACTCATGCATGGTAAGTAAGTGCTCTACCCCACCCCAAGCTCTCTCCCCAATCCCTCACTCATGCTTCACCACCAGATAAGGCAGACGCCATGTGATGTGTCTTCTAAGGTCCACACATAAATAACTGTCATCAATCTCCTGCTGGTTCGCACTTGTATTCTTTCCTACATTCTGGCTTTTTGTTTTGTTTCATTTTGTTTGTTTTTTTATCACTCTCGATGTCTGGCTCTAGGATGTCACTGCTATCTCTGCAGCTTCCCTGATGAGAGACTGAGGAGCCTTGAGTGAAAAGTTAAACAGGCAGAGGAGACACCAGGCATTTGTCCTGAGTCCTGCTTGTAAGCAAGGGACAGAGCCTGAGAGCAGATTCTGCCACTGTGATGTCTCCACTGAGTCTGTAGCTGAGTTCGGTAAACTGTTATGGTAGCAGCCCCAGCAAAGTCTCCTGGATTCCTGATACACAGCACCTTTGTAGTTTGTTCTTTCAGCTGATATTTGATATTTACATTCCAGGCCTCAGTTATTGGGAACAAAGTTGACATGACTATCTTATAAAATTATCTGTAGTAAGTAGAGAGGATAGGATGCCCAGAATCCTAAGCTAGTCAGATGTGTTACTCTTAAATTAACTGCAAAAATGAAATCCAAAGTGAATGTACCACTAGCAAGGCAGAAGGAGTCTCCTTCCTGCATTTCCTCACCAACACGTTAGATGTGTTTTGACCTAAAGGATAAAGTCTGCTCTTCAGTGCTGTTCAAACATAATCACTGGTATATCCTTGTGGGATGAACATTCACTCACCTGGTAACTGAGAATGATAATAAACATGTCTGAGTTTATTTTCAGTCTAGTTGTGTTCCTGGCTGAAATATTATCTCCAATTCTCTTGCCTGTGTTTTCCATAATTTGAAATTGATCACTGTTGTGTTTTCTATTTCTTTTATGGCCTAGAAAGAAGTGTTTCTCGAATACATGACTTCCAAATATTTTATGTCAATGTGTCACTTGTCATTTTGTTGTATTTTATTTTATTTTTTGTATCAGGAATTGATCTCAGGACCTCGCACTTGTCAGGCAGGTGCTGGTGCCACTGAGCTATAACTCTAGCTGTCCTTTTATTCTTGTAACAAGTCTTTTCTATAGCACTTCATAATTTCAATGAAACCTAATGTATCATTTTTTGTTCTGTTGTGGATCATGTTTACAATGTTGCTCATTGGAATTTTCTACCTGTTCCTGGAGAAGTCCAATTTTGTTCCATATAATGTGTATTTGTTATTTACACATTGCTGGGATACAATACTGAATTCCACAACTAAAGGTGGGAAGGTCTGTGCTGGCTGTCAGTGGTGTTAGTCCAGGGTCAACTCCAAGGCAGGCCCTACCTAGTAGAAGTGGTAGAGGCAGAAAGCTATTGACTTAATGACACAGAAGCAAGGTAGGAAGTGAGGTGCCAGGAGGGAGGATGATACACATTTTCCCTCCTCAACCCCTGACCCACCTCCCAGAAGAGCCCACATTGTGTTAACAACTCCAGCCCTGGAACTCATCAGTGGATAAACCCATATAGAAGCATAGAACCCCTATGATAAATTTACCCTCTACACACAAGAGCCTTTGATTGAAAATTTACATCTCAATCATAAGCATTACTTTGGGCTTATGTTTTGGTTCTGCTCCTTGATCCTTTCTGATTTTTCAGTTAATCCTGATATGGTAAGAGATAAGGGTTAAGAACTTCTTTTTTATGTTGCTCTCTATGGACTATACACACATATGACACGTGTAGAGATGCACTTATCATCGAAGTTTCTCTTCTTCCACTTAAATGCTGTGGAATTTTCTGGAAAGTCAATTTTCCACGTATGCATAGTTCTATGGGATCTCTATTCTTGTCCTTTCACTTACAATAACTGTTTCTTTTTAAAAATATTTAAATTTTATTTTGAAGAGAATAAAACCAAGCAAGATAAACCAGAATAAAGCCAATCAAAACAAACTAAAATAAGTGACACAAGACTTCAAAACAATAGGAAATCAATAGTTGTCTTAATACCTCTTGTCTTCCAAATAGCTGCAGATAAATTCAGACATGGTAAAAATCAAAAGGAACAGAATAGAACCAATAAAAACCAAAGAATGCAATAAAGACTTCAAAACAAGACAGGAGTAAATCCAAAAAGGCTGTTACTCTTAATATAGTATCTTGTTATCTTGAAATAGCTGCCCATGACTTCGAATATAAGAAAATCAAACAAAACAAAACAAAATAAAACCTGACCCAACAAAACAATGGAAATGATACAGGAAATCAAAACAAGAGGATAGGGTATTTAACAATGGCTACCACTTTCACAAGGAGTGCCCCATAGATGCCACACTGCATACCAGTATCCTCTGAGTAGATGATCTGACCATGCGCCCTACATCTGCAAAGTCAGTGAAACACCAAACACCACAGGCATCCAATCGCTTTTCACTTCAATAACTCTCATCACAACCTGAGTTTCTGAAGATGGGCCAGTCGTTTACTGGTGGTGGTGAAGGTGATGGTGGTGGTAGTGGCGGTAGTGTCTGAGGGGCTGGCTATTCTTGTTTCCCAGCACACAGGCCAGAAGGGACTGGAGTGTGTCTATCTACTCATTGGTGGCAAAAACCTGCATGAGGAGAGGTTTGTCCAGAGGACTTGCTTCTTGGTGAATTCATGTTCTCTTCCCCCAAAGTCCATGAATGGCATTGACTCATGGCAAAACCCTGGGATCTGAATGTCCCCTACCTTACCTCCACTGCTGGCAATGGCCCAGGCATGGCACTTGTTCACAGGGAAGGTTTCCTTCCTGGTGATTTCTTGTTCTCTTCCCCCATAGTCTGCAAATGGTGCTGACTCATGGTCTGGCTGTCCCCCTGGTGGTGGTGTCCCACACATAGTGTTGGTTCCCAGGGAGGGCTTGCTTCTTGGTGAAATCTTTCATTACTGTTGCTTGGATATAAACATTTTTCTCCAAATCTCTTTTCAGTTGCCCTTAGACACTGGCTACCTCTTTTATGACCTCAGCATTATACAACACATATCTAAGTATGTCTGAAATAAATTTTATAGATCTCTACATGTTGAGTATAACTGGAATTATTTCCTACAAAACAGAGAATATTGAGATAGAAAACCTGCCTATTATGCAGCCTACTGAACTCAGATTCATGCTGCTGTATACAAAAAATGATTTGCCACAGAGGGCTGGTGAGTGTGGTGTGTATGTGAAGTAAGAAATCCTCAAACGTCTTTCAGGGAATGTGAGGGAAGAAGAGAAAAGAGGAGGGCCCACCTATGTCCTGCTCTCCAGAAAGCAGTCAAGATGGCCAACCTAGTTTACCCACCATTTGGAGGTTGAGTGCCAGAATGTAGTGGTTCGCAAGTTCAGGCACATTAAACAGCTGTTTGATCTAGGGTTTAGGTCAGAATGTGCTGCTGTGTCAGCTGAGATGGCATTGTGAATGGGAACCTGTGTGGCAGTCATCTGGACTGAGCACAAGGATAACCCAGACAGGGAGTGTCAGTAGAAACCAGAGTCCAAGCCATACAGATGACTTTGTGTTTGGCCAAAGCTGGCACCATCTGAGATCCGAGAAAGGTGTTGAGCTCTCAGATGAGCAGAGAAGGCCCTTCACAGGAATGAATGCCTGGCAGTGGCCAGTAATGCAGGATGAACAGTAGTGACACTTACTTGCTGTGTTGCTAATGCAGTCTCTGCATGCTTTGTTATCACTGTGGACCTCACCTGGAAAACACGCCTTCATTTTCACAACCCAGACCAGTGGCATAGTGGGCAGGATGAAGTGAGTGTCCCTCTGGGAGTCTCTGAAAACAGAAACTGACAATAAGGGATAACCCTGAGGGTTTGTAGACAGACTTCCCCTCAGCTGTCGTTGTCAACCATAGGTGGTGTTGGTAGTGCTGGAGGCCCTTGAGACTGAAAAGTGGTCATTCTGACACTCTAAGACATGTTGAAGGCCTTGGAAGTGATAGGTATACAAATACCATGAAGGACTTGCAATCGCAGCTGGCTCCTACAGAAGCCACACTACATGACCCAGGGAGCACCGCCCCATCGTGAGGTTAAGGCCCCATGATCAGGACAGTCCCTGTGAGAGTTCCCTGGTGCTGCAAGAGAGGCCTGCTTCTTGACAGAAGGTGCAGGTGGAGCAGCCCCTAGCCCAAGAAGGGGACTCTCAGGACCATCCATCTCTACCTGTAACACATGTATGCAGCCTACATGACTGCGGAACATCAGAGCTGATGAAATAATTCAAATAAAAGGTGAGTGAAACTGTCCCAATGTGTCTTTTACAGCTATGGGACAATGGGGCTGATAACACAAAGCTGAGCCCACAGGAAGTGTCCCAAAGGCTATTCCAAGCAGCACTCCTTCTATACGACAAGTTCTACAGAACATGCCAAGGACAGCCTGTGAGGAGATAAGCAGACTTTGATAAACTGGTTGATGGCAGCAGACTTGGAACAGAGATGCTAGGCCATCAAGAGGCTGATTCAGAGAGCACAGCCACACCACAGGGACTGGGGCCTGTTTTGTTCAATGGCTGGGGGTGGGTGACAGGGAACCAAGGAGCATAACGGGATGCAGCCCCACTTTGTATTCAACAGGTCAAGATGGAATGGGGGCACCCCACTGTGGCATAAGTACCACTTGACCTGTGTAACCATGTATCACTGATAAATGACAGAAACGCTTGCAGTGGCAACAAGCTCACCAGAGTGATGTCCACTGATTAGCTAACTATAGCAGCATCATACGTCAATGAACTGCCTATAAATATGGGCCATGTGCTGCCTATAAATATCCACACACTGAGCAGGAAACTGCACCTGGGGATTCCCATATATCCAGGGCACTATCAAACCCATCATCACAGACACACCGCCCTATTGGGACACTGTACTATAGGTGCCACCATACTCAACAGGTATCACCATACTCTACAGGTGGCCTGGTTGTTTTATCTGGTGGCTGTGTTGCTACCAGGGCCAAGGGTATAGACCCAGTCCTCCAGGCTGAAACCCTTGGCAACACAGGGCCCAGGCTCTGAACCTCACTTGCCAGGCTTTGATGTTGCTCATGGATAAATTTCTCAAATTCTAAACCACATGACCCTTGCTTTACAAAACACAGCAGAGGAGGTACTTGTGCCCTCTTGCATGCAGAATGTGGCATTGATATCCCCTGATCACCAGAGGCAGGAACAAGAAGCCTTGAAATAAGTGGGTGTGAAGTTCTCTGCCCTCCAGGTGGCACAGCAGAACCTGCTCATCCAGTACTAGGAATGCTTGGGATCCACCTAGCTCTGTGTGGCCATAAGCTGTGCTGTGGTGGCATTTTTAGTAGTTTTATGCCTTTACCTTTATTATCTTTGTGTGCACGAGTCCACCTGATGGGTCACTTTCAATAAGCACAGTTTTCCAACTTGGAGGGGGTGGGATGTGGGAAAACACTCCACACTGCTTCAACCCCCAGAGGTTTGGAGGACCAGTAAGGACATGTCCCCACCATGTAGCATTAGCACACGATGGTCACAGTTATATAAGCAAGACTTAGCATAGACAACTGTGCATGTGCTCAGGCTTGTGACAATGCACAAGAATCTAATGCCTGACAATGGCCAGTATACATGGACTGGATAAGAAAGATGCTTGCTTACTGCTGCTGCTAATGTTGGTTCTGTGTTGTTTCTTTTCCATAGTGATCTTACCTGCCAAAATACCCCTTTACTTCCCAAACTCTGAGAAAATCTCATGCCCCAGACACAGGGAACTTCAATACCCACAGGCCCTGTGCCCTGTCCCCAGGCCCTCATCACATTCTAAGTCCCCGTGCCCTGTGCCCTGTACCCAGGCACTCATCACATTCTAAGTCCCGAATCCCTGGTGGACACAGCCCTGTGCCCTGTCCCCAGGCACTCATCACATTCTAAGTCCCAAATCCCTGGTGGACACAGCTTTAGAGTGGATACTGAGGTTCATTCTTCTGCCCTGGCATCATTTCCTAAGCCCTGTGATGGACATGTGCCTCAGTTCCACCCCACCCCTGGGCCCTGCAGGTCACAGAGGGTCTCAGCTGTTCTGACCTGGACTGGAACATGATTCTCCAGGCAGCAGATGTGCAATTCCCCAGCTTGCTCTTCTGACCATGGTCTGAGGGGAGTCATTCCCAGGCTGAAAGCCCAGGGAAATAGCATCTCTTGGCCCCACTTTCACACATGGCAGCCAAGTACCAGGGAATGTGGCCTCCCTTACTACCTGAGCCTATGGGAGGTCACTTGAATTGGTACCATGGCACAGAGCAAGCTGAAGCACAGGATCAGTGCCAGGCAGGATGGAAAAATCCAGGTCCCCATGTGTGGTGCCATGTGGGAGCTGAGCACCGTGAGCAGCAATTTGGAGACCTCTTACTATGGGGCATCTCAGATGTGACCTAAGGTCTGGTCCCTGTGTGATGCATGTGTATCTCAATCCATAGGGAGACAAATGCAGATGCTCCTGTCTGGAAGAATCTAGGTAGACACAGTACCTTTGAAATGATTCAGGGCATGGACAGAATGGAATCTGGTCAAGGACAAAGGCTGGGTGTTCCAAATCATGAAGCAGGGCCCTCAAATCTGGACCACACATTGGAAAGCAGGGTGTAAGGGAGCCCCAGCCCAACTGTATATGGGGAAAAATTCCTCCGCACTGGGCCCATGGATCTCTGTCCTGTGACAAGACCTGCTGACTGTGTTATAAGACCTGGAAGTATATTCAGCCTGTTAGTGGCATGTCCCTTGCCCCTCAGAAGCTGGACAGCACCTGGATAGGAGATGGGCTCAAGGCCCACCTGTGTAAAATGCACACGTGGAATGTGCCTCTGTCCCATTTGTTCTCCCTCAGGTGTGGTGGTCAAGAACCATGGGATCAGTTCTTTTTGTCTGGCCAGCTAGTTGCCAGACTACCACTGTGTTCTCATCTTCCTGCCCTCTGCTACACAGTCACAGCACCTGGGTCCAGGTGTCCAGTGAGGCTTCAGAGCTCAGGCTTCAGGCCAAGAGGCTTCAGTGTGGTGGATGAAGCAAGCATCTGTGCAATCAGCATTGGGGGACCTGAGTTTTGAGAGGCTGCAGAGAGGTGTGAGAACCCCATGTATTTCATTCCCCACCACATTGATTCTGGGGTCATAAAGTAGAGAGCAGGGTCCTTCCAGTCAGATGTCACTTTTTACTACTGCTTTCCATCCCATGACCTTTTACTGGAAAGCTGGGTGTATGTGACAGTCCCATATATACAGTATACATAAATGTATACTGAAGGCCTTGTTGAGCATCTCCATCTGGACCACCTGGAAGAAGCTCAACCATGGAAGCTCAGTGGGAGAGAACTAGAGAGGGAGGTGGAGGAGGACCAAGGGATTTATCCTGGAGATAGCAGTTACAGAAGGGCAGGGGGCTCATTTGGCTGTCTCTGTCAGAGCCACTTCTGAGCCTGTATCCTGAGGCCATTGAAGAGGCAGCAGTTTTGATCACTTTGCTAGAAATCATAGGTCTGAGCAGAGCTACAGAGGAAATTTATACACCTGTAAAGAAGCTGAATCAAAAGAATGCTACAACTTCCATGATTGAAGGGCTTGGGACCCAGACTGAGGGCTCCACCAGAATATTTGCCTGTGTTTTGTTTTCAGTTTCTGTTCCATGACTCAGTCTTCCCCTGCTATTGACAGTGAGGGTTCACTTGTCTCTCCAAGAGTGAGCTGCTTCTGGGGATCTCAGGTAGTCAGCACACAGTGAGATCTCTATGTATTTATGTTAGGTTGTGCCTAGAGCAAAGTATAAAAGTGCATGTTCCCATGATAACAAGATTAGTCCCAGAAATTCCATTAGCAAGGATTTATCCTGAGGAGAGCTGGGGCTTTGTTCTCAGGCTTGCTTCTCCCTGAAGGACTCCTTGCCAGCCAGGTAGAGGATCTGTTTCCTGTGTGAGATTTTTCATTAGTTGCCATTTTTCGCCTGACATCTTGGATGTAGATTTCCTTCCTGTATATTTGTTCATGGTTTATTATATATTTTTATTGCTATTTATACTACATACTGATTACAGTGATAAAGGGCACATGGTACATTAAATGTGCTGAATAGAAATTAGGCCCGATGTGGTGCATTATAGTACAATCCATGATCCAGTGACTATAATCAAATTTGCTTGCACTGACCATGTGTTTTCTGACAGAGCCTTTGCCAGCACAAGTCCCCCCGGAAGGAATTAAATTCCTCTTCCATAGCCATAGAAGGCTGACACATTGTGTTCATTGCCCTCTTCAGGAATTCATTTAACCCAGAGGCTCCTGCAATAGGAACCGCACTGCATGAAAAATTCTGTGAGACAAGTGCCAGAGAATGGACAGAGTAGCATGGGCCTGATATTTAAGGTTAGCACATCTCTGGAGAGGTCACAATGTGTAATGGTAGAAAGACACCAGCTAATGGTCCATGGACTGAGCCCCAGAATTGATAATGAAGTGCAGTGGCAGAATTAAATCATGACAGGAAATGGAGTCACTTTGTGCCTATGTCACCATTATTCTGCTCCCACTGATTTGAGGACAAGGTACCTTGCCTATAACAAGGTAGAGGCTGAGTAGAGAGGATATGGAGGCTGAGGCCAGCAGTCCAGATTCCTTGGGAGCAGAACCATGGGCCTAGTGTTTGCTGAGCCTTGGAGGACGGTACTAAAATTGTAATGTGACCCAAAGTTCCTCTCTGTCATCTTTGGGCCTCTACAGTCCTTTCTGCCCACACACCTTGCACCTGAGCCAGCACCTGTTGTGGGTCCCAGAGTCTGGAGCAGGGCCATGGCAAACAGGGCCCAGAAGCAGCTCCAGATCAATGTCCTATGAGCAGCTCTGCTGTGGCAGAGACCAGCACCTGGCAGGAAGCCAGAAACTCTAAGACACCACAGGTTTCACTTTGTGAATGAAGATAACCTTATTTTCCTCTAAGACAGAAAACTGTGTCCCCTATTTCTACCCAAGAGGACAGGAAATGACTGGAGACTGTGGATAAACATGGGTGCTGCCCTCCTCCTCCTGCCAGCCCTGTCCTGGGTGGGAATGTGACAGTGGCCCAGGCTCACAGCTTCCCAGCTCCTGCTCCTGCCCAGGAGGATCTGCCCTCAGTGCCTGTCCTCAGACCCCCTCACACTGATGACCTAGGGCAGGTGTTGTGCAGGGGGACTCACAGTTTTGGCCAGACCTTAATGTACCTGTGCTGGACTCAGTGTCTCTGAGTGGCTGGTGGCTGAGCCTAGTGACCCCTGTCCTGGGCTCCTTCTTGTACCTGGGCACCTGAGGGATGTGGACAGTAAGCCCTGTCCTTTGCTGCCCTTGTCAGTTGGATGTTTACCAGCAATCATCTGGAAGCATCTGGGACGAGTGCACCATCTTTTCAGTCTTTAGCACATGGTCCCCTAATGCGGGCTCCTGAGGCTGGGGCCTGGAGTCTTGCAAAAATGCACAACTTGTTCCCTGTTCACTTTCTCCTGCCAACTGTCTGTGAAGGCCAACTGTCGCCAGACCAAGGTGTCTGATGATCTGAGCCCTAAGAGTTCAGCTTACTCCTGTTGCCAAGGAATTGAGCTCATGCACTGGGGTCCACAGTTGGGTTCTTTTTATTGTGGAGCAAATCTGTAGCCTCCTTAGAAAAAACAAGTTAAAAGCCTAGAAAACTGTGTGTGGTTTTAGACTTTGCTGCACTTTGAAGATTCTAATGCAACAAACCTGTAGATGCTTCAGATGTGGCAGGCTGGGTGCCAAGCACACATTTCCATCCAAAGGGTCCATTGTCTCTGAGGATGAGGGACTCAGAGTCTTCACTTAGAGATCTGTCACATTTTATGGTGACTTTATTTCCTGGGATTATGTTAGTTTCATTTCAGTTCTAAAAGTGAGCATGGAGGTGTTCTCAGTATATCCATAATAATGTTCCTTGAATGTTTCATGTTATAACCCCAGTATGTCCAGGGGAGCAGGATTCATAGCAAGTTTTACTCTCATGTGCCTATGAATGATTACTTATTCATCCTTAGATGTTTACCTCAGCCACACACTGTGAGGCACTCCACTCTGACCTCATGTGTGGGGGGACAGCAGGTGGTGAGTGCAAGTGGAGGCTTTGCAAGGCTGTGCACAACATCACCCCATGCGGATGAAGGACACTTGTGAGTCACTTCTGGGGAACTTATCTCTTAACAACTGCTATCACTTGCTGTCCTCTCATCCCAAGTTGACCATGGGCTTTGTGTCCCTGCTGGGTAGTTTGCCTTTCCTAGAGGTGATGGCGCTGAGTCTGTTCAGTGGTGATGCTATTTTGTTGATCTCTTTCAAGTAGTGTCTCTGTGCTGGGCTCCTCCTGTGCTGTCACCACCCACTATCATGAAGCTGAACCAACCAAGTGTGACCTGTTCATGCACCCCTCACCCATCTGCTGATGGCCATTTGTTCTGTTTCCGGGTCAACCCTTGAAAGCAAGCTGCCCCAGCCATTCTTATACATGAGTGTAAGTGTATACAGACTTTTATTTTAAGGAAAATGTTCTTAGATGTGAAATTACTGGATCATATTGCTGGTTTATGGCTAACTAAGAAATCTTAAAGTATCTTTGGAAGCAGTTGTTTCAAGCAGAGTTATGTTAGGTGGTTGCTTTTTGTTTTGTTTTGTTTTATTATACTACACTATGCTATGCTCTGTTACATTGCATTATGTTATGTGTGAGTGAGAATTTTCAAAGTCCTTCATTGTGTTTTCATTGCTTTGTGGTCAGATTTTGTATAATCAACCTGAGAAAATTAAAGAATTTCACATAACTCTTAGTAGTTTTGTTTTGGGGAAAATTAAAAAGGAAAACAGAGTCAAGGTATTGGTGTACACCTGCCATTCCAGTACTCAGAAGGCTGAGGCAGGAGGATTGCTGTGAGTTTGAGGTCATCCTGTGCTCCAAGGTAAGATCAAGGCCAGGCTAAAATGCATAGCAGAACCCTGTCTTAAAAAAAGGAAGGAAGGAAGGAAAGAAGAAAGAGAGACAAAAAGAGAAAAAGAAATAAGATAAAAATGAAAAGTCAAAGATCGCCTGTCAATTGAGAAATCAAATCTTTGTGAGGTTTTCTTGCACATATACTTTAGTCAACAGAACTAGCATAAGGTTTGCCATCATGTAGACAGTGATGTGCTGCCAGGTGTGCATGATTTTAATTTTTTCAATGTTTTACTGAGATGACTCCATATATGCTACTGAATAAACCCTCTTAGGATTTGGGTAGAGAATTTTATCATTCTATTATCTTTTTTGTGATAAATTTATATTTAGAAGAAGAATTTGTTCAAGGGGTTAATATTTTTTGAAATAATAATAAAAACCATATAAAGATATTTTTGACTCTATGAAAGCTAAAAATAATTATAGATTAATAATGGTTAATGTACCTTGCACCATGATTTCTGGGATTTTTCAATGATCAATATTTTCACACAATTATCAAAACTTTTGTTTTTTTAAAAATGTAACCACATGGTCTCACTAAATTTCTAAGTTTCCCAGGCTGGGCTTAAACCTTTCCTCATCCTTCCTCACCCTCCCAGAGTGCTGGGATACAGGTGTACATTATCCTCAGTTGACAATTGGTCACAATGTTTTGTGTTCACAGAATAAAATGTTCGGCTTTGCTCTTTTACACACTTTGGAGAAAGAGTTGATCTAGTTAAGCTATCTACCACCTTCCTAGCCTACAGGTTCTTTCACAGTGAGTAGGACTGAAAATCCCATTAACACTGTTGGTAGATTCTCTGCTTTTTAACTGTGGTCAGCATGCACTTCAGATGATCACTGCAAATGCTTTCTGCTCTGGGACTGAGGCTTGGTGTCCTTGAAGCACATTCTCTTTCTCTCTGATCCCTAATGGAATTTGGTGAGTGTTTGAAGTCAAATCCCAGGAAAGGTGTGAAGATTAAAGCTCCTTGGGCACAGTGCCCTCCAGAAGGCCAGGCCAGTGTAAAACATTACTTGCTCTTCCAACCAACTTTCCAAGTATTTTTGTTTTGCATTAAGTTTCTAGGGATTAAATAAAGAGCTTTGCACTTAACTCCATTGCTTTCTACTTTTAAAACTCTTCTTCTTTTGAGACAGTTTCTAACAAAGTAGTTAAATTACTAAGTGTATCCTTGAATTTGTGATGTTCATGCTTCAGCCTCCCAGACTGTTGGCATTACAAGCCACACCAACAGACCTGGTCTCATGATAGTGCTGTTAAAACTCATCGGCTGTGCAAGGAATGGTGAAAATGCCTGCAATGCCTGGACTCAGGAAGCTGAGGCAGTAGGATTCTGTGAGTTCCAGATAAGCCTGCAACACAGTGTGAGTTCAGCACAGCGCAGAGGTACACAGACAGACCCTGAACCAGGAAAACAAAAAGAGAAAAAGAAAGAAAAAGGAAAAGGAAAGAAAAGAAAAGAAAAGGAAAAGCAAAACAAAATTCCTGGTGACTGTATGAGCTGGTTGAATCTGAGCTGCCCATCTTAATCTGTAGCCCTGTTCTTGCAGTATAAGACCCTTTTGACTGCTGTCACTTTATAAGTACCTGGAAACCAGGTATTTTGATGCCCCTAGCTTTATGCTCTTTCCATGGAAAGAGTGTGACTTTTTATACTTCCTTGTGAATTTTCATGTTGTTTTTTCCATTTCTAGGAAAATAGCATTGATATTTTGACAGCAATGGCATTGAAACAGCTGCTTGCTCTGGGTAGCATGACCTTTATAGCAACATTAATCCTTCCCATCCCTCATCACTGTCTGGGTTTTCTTCTCTTAGTGCAGCTTCACTCATTTCACTAATTTCTACAATTTTCAAATAACATGAGAGTGATTTTAGTTGGGATTCCTCTTTAATTTTGTGGCCATCAGCACAAGGAAGCAATGTTTTACTGACCACCATTTTTGGCCTGCTCTGAAAAAGGCATCTGGGTGCATTTCCTACCTTGTGAGGCATTTGCTAATATCACAGCCAGGCCAAATATATATATTCTTGACATACTTTTCCTAAATTCTTCACAAACAACTAAATATGATGCTGATTTAAATATGCCAGGGTGACAGCATAACATGAAAGAAGTTTCAGCCTCTTAATTAGAACATCTCTTCACTAAATCTTAGATATTAAGCTTCAACATTTATAAAAAGACTCAAAGCTAAAATATTGCATTAGTAAAAACAGTACCTTCAGTATGAGCAGAGTCACAGGTCAAGGGTAAAGTGCCCTGTGACAACAGGCAGAGAAAGATGTGGGGCAGGTACACGTCAAGAGGTACCCAGGAGAAAAGCAGTCACCAGAAGAGCTGAACAATGAGTCTCCTTTTGTGACCTCAAAGTGAGAATGTCCATTGTAAAACCTTGATTTCTGATTTCGAGTTCCCAGACCTTTAAAAACATGTTTATGGTGTTTTAAACCATTTTGTTTGTGGTACTTTAAGCTACCCCTGGGAAGCTAATATAACAATTCATGGTGTGTTAGACACTGTATTGAGTACTGCAGGAGATAGTAAAAAGTGGCAAAGACCCTTCAGTGGGGGAGGCAGACTGTCCTCCTCTGTCCTCGATGTGAAGTGCAAGCTTCTTTTCCCAGTCAGTGCATGGTCAGGCATCATAGCTCAGCCCCCCGCTCATCTGTCAGCTTTTGCACTTTGACATCCGTCTATCCCATTTGCAGTTAAAGATTTGGAAAACCTGAAGCCTTTGGGTCATCACACACTGAATCACGATCACAGTGGTCAGATAAACACCTGCACATCTATCTTCCCTGTAGGCTGTGAGGATCAGATGTCAAGGGTTACTAAGCCAAGAGACCTGCACATGCTATGCAAGAGCTCTGCCATTGAGCAATGGGCCCAACACTGTCAGGTATTTTTAACATCACTTGTATTATGTAGCAAGGTGCCTGACACAATTGCCTAAAAACTACTGAAGAAAAAGGTTAAGGAGAGATCTAACATGGCATGCTACTACATGCCTGGAGACCCAGATGCTCAGAAAGCTGAGGCAGGAATATCATTCAAGCTTGTGAGTTTAATGTTTGCCTCTCAAAAAACAACAAATCTCAGATAAGCACAAGAGATGGCTCTGAGATCATGAATATACTCAATGGCATGGGAAATACATTGGCCATATCAGGTAATAGGGCAGAAACATGTATAACCTCAGTGCCACTCAGGTATATAGCTCCAAGATATAAAAAGACATGTAGCATATATACCACTAAAAAGACATGCACAAGTTTCATAGCCACAGAACTCATAATGGCCCCAAACTAGCAATTATCCCAAATCCATAACCTGTGAGTAGAAGAGACAAGCCAGGAGAAAGAACAAATCAAGTTGAGAACCACAGAGTCATGAGAACAAATCCATTTACAACTACATGAAACATGTCCTAGATGTAATGGCTTGTGGATGGATCAGTGTGTAATACTCACAAACATAAAGATAAGTGAAAAAGTCAGACCCTCAAAAAGCACAAAGTGTAAGAGCACATACACAGATATAAATGAGCATGCATATATATAACGGATAAAAACAGGACAAATTAATCTCTGGATAGGATTTATCTTGGGAGAGGAGAGGAGAAGCAGCCAGAAAAGAGCATAAAAGGCGAATGTTCATTTCATTCATGAAAATTCATTGAATTCAACATTTTCCTGTATTATTCCTTGTTACAAAACCTTCACTTTTCTGGTTGCCCTTTCTACATAACTGCTCAAAATTGACTCCCTTCTCCCTCTCCATCTCCTGGCCATTCTGTGAACTACAGTGCTCTGCTACAAAGAGCTACTGACAGAGTTGGGCTGAGTGAGAGGGATGCTGGTTAATACTTTGGGCAGAAGACAAAGCCAGCCAGCCAGCCAAGCCTTTTCAGTGTGCAAAAAACACTGTAGGGTCCTTCTGCCCACCAACATCTCTCAGACCCCAAATGCACATGTGCACTGAAATGGAGTGGGAGAAAGTCATCAGCCTAGTCACATCCCTCTGGTCACCATCTCTCCTAGGCACCCCAAATCTCACCTATAAGTGTAGCTTGGAGTCATTAATAGGATAAGATGTCTTTCTCACATCCTACATCTTAAAAAAAAAACTATACTCTTGGGAAAACAAATGTATTTAATATACCATGAGGTTAGCAATTATTAATTTCAACACTGTACAATACAAACATTTGCATGTACTTACTTATTTTATTCTTAAGGCAAAATTTAGATTTTTTTAAACTGATGTATACAGAATTCTTGTCAATTTTGCATTGACAAAAATTAAAGCACATCTCTAGAAATTTAATAAATTTAGGAAACAGTGTTAATGACTATATATAAAGACTTATTACCCAATACAATTGTATCTCATTTATTGCAGTAACAAAACACTTATTTAATAAATTTTGGTTAATGTAGATCAAGTTTTAATTACAGTGACACTTTAATAGATGTTGAAATATTTTACTGCTTTGTTTAACCTTTAGATGTACATTGTGTGGCAGAGATCAACCTGTTATTTTTGTATGCACTAAATGTATGCAGCCTTAGCTCTGTATCTGAGTTTCTCCTGATCTCATCAAAAATTATCCTGGGACGGGGACAGAACAACCAACCACCAAAGCATAGGCAGCTGCTCCTAGGGCTTTTCTTGTGTTAGTTTAGTTAAGAAGTTCCCACAGTCCTCTCTGCTTTCCTTTGGGTCCTGTTTCTGTTGTCAAGAAGTTTCTCACAATATGGGGACCATCCTGATAGAGGCAGGTGCCACTGCAAAGGGTTTAACAGTGGAGGACAGAGAACTCCACATGCACCTAGGAAAATTAAGGATGCACAGCTGCAGAGCAGGGTCAAGTCAGGGAGCTGACAACACTAAGAGTGAGCAGTGGATGAAAGGGAGCTGCTTCCTCACCCAGCCTGATAGGATGCTTGCAGAGGGCAGGTCAGTTTGGACAGGCATGAGCTGTGGGATGGTGGAGGATGAGGAGCCAATCGGATGTTAAGGGTGATCAGACATCAGGAATGGAGGCTTCTGGCCAACTTACTTAGCAGGACACTTCCTAAAACTGGACAATTCAGATATGAACACAGAAGCCAAAAATGAACTCAGAGTGAGGAAGATGAAATAAATACAGGTTGGTAAATTGAAACAGCACTGAGATTCCACCTCACCCTGGAAACAATGACTATGTCAAGAGACCAACCAATAACAAATGCTGGAGGGACTGTTGGGAAAAAGGAATCCTACCCACTGCTGGTGGGAGTGTAGCCTACAGCCACTGTGGAAATCAGTGTGGAGATTCCTCAAAACACTAGGACTGCAGGTCCCATTAGACCCAGCTGTGGATATCAGATTAACTTAAACTAGTTGAACCTTTTTTCACCTCAGGGATCTTGTGCTATGTTAAGCCTTAGGACTGTTTGTTCTCGGGGAAGTCTTACAGATGCATTGTGTTTAAGGTAATGAATGCAGAACCTGGAATCTCAGTGGAATGCTGCTGGGACAGCATGACCTGCTTTGCAAAGATGTGTGCAAAGGCCTGGTAATGGTGAAGGCCAGGTAGAGCCAGAGATGGTCCCTGGGAAAGTTAAACAATTAGTTACCACCTATCTGACCTTTGCCCTTCTGACATCCACTTCTGTTCTTCTGAAAGAAAAGACTCTCATAAAAAGCCAGAGAGAACTGTACTTGGGGCTCAGTCCTAGAGGCTACTACCTCTCCCTCATCCCATAACTTGTTCTCTTGTTTTCTTTTCATTGCCACACCTTCTTTTTGGGCACTGTCTCCTCATAGAAATCAACACTAGCTATTCCTCTTCTGCCTTCCCAGAAAAATTAAAAACATCACACAACAGCACTATATGTGGCCCATGTTCATAGTACACAATTTATAATAGCCAGACCTTGGAAACAACATGAATGCCCATCAACTGAAGAATAAACAAAAAAGATGTGGTATTTTTATATAATTGAGTAGTACTCAGCCATAAAAAATGATTAATTTGAGAATTTTGTAAGTAAATGGATGCAACTAGAGACTATACTCATAAAGGAAGTAAATCAGATTTCCATACATGTGTAGATGATAGATAATAGACATACCTCTGAAGTCTTTGAGTTCATTGAAGAGAAAGGTTTGTGCAAATATTGTTCAGACAACTAAATGTAGACATCTTGAACTCTGAGAAACTAATTTAAAGATGACAATATGTAATGTATTAACCATTGTTACATCTATCATGGTAACATCTATCGTGTTTTGAAATTTTGTTTTATTTTTTCTTCTTTAAAATTAAAAAAGAAAGAAGTAAAAGTTGAAAGGAGACCCCTCCAAAAATCATAATTTTAAAATTGCTTGTATAGAAAACAACTCCATGAGGCTTGGGATTTAGCTCCGTGTGATAAATGCCTGCCTTGCAAGGGCACAATCCTGAGTTCGATCCCAGGTACAAAAAATAAACAACAACAACAACAAAAAAAAACCAGACAGAAGAAGAAAACAAATCCAGCTTCAGGATACAAATGTATCTAAACTTACAGTGTCTTTTTTCCCTTGCAAGAAACTTACTAAAAAAAAAAATAATCCAGTGTCTTAAAGATAAAATAAGGCCTAAAACTGGGCCTTCTCTTGCCTTTTACCTAGAAAATGAGCAATCGCCTGTTACCTGTCAGTTGAGCCCCTGATTTCCATAGATTCACAAATTCACAGATTTCCCCGCCCCACAACACAGTAGCCCCCAGCCCTAGACCGCAATGTGCCTCATTCTCTGAGTGCCTGCACTGTGTTTTGACTGCGTGTATCTTTGACTCTGACTACTAAATTTACCTGTGTCTATCACAGGGATACACAGCAATTCTCCTCCATGACAAGCCAGGAACCTCTGCACCAGGCCCAGGATGAGTGGAGGTCCCCATCTCCTCTTTATGGAGACTCCTCAGACCCTGTCAGGGGACCAAAAGATCCTGACTAGGGTTTGGACAAGGAGGAAATAGTTGTCAGACACAAATGCAAATGACACATATCACTACTCCCTAGAAGCCTTAAGAGTCAGTGCTATGAAAGGAAATAAAATGAAATCAGGAAAGCTAAGACTTTCTGAGGTAAGTCAGGAAATGGATACATGAGAGTACAAAAACCCACTGCAGGTTAAACTGCAGAATGTTCCCCAGACTTAGAGGACAACTGAAGCTTTTCACCTCCTCCTCCAACACCTCTCACCCAGGAAGATCCTTGTTAACTAACAGTCAGATGCATGTGTGACTCAGGTGTCTGCCTAGTCAGGGAGCTGCGTCTGAAAATAACTCTGTGGGAATCTCCTACCACAGACTTCACTGCATCTGCCTTATGGGGCTGCCTTGTAGGGGGGCACCTGAATTGCAACACGGTTTCCCATGTACTATTTCTTTTGACTTGAATATTTTTTAGTTACCACTGACTAATTAGTAAAAATTATTTGTCCTCTGCTGTAAGAAGGGCAGTGTCCCACTGAGGGGAAGGAAGTGCAGGCAATGTGATTTAGACACCACTGTTGGCCCCTGAGGGACGCACACATGAGAAATGCTTTTTGTTTGTGTGTGTGATGGTTTGGATTGTAATTGTCCCTCAGAGATCCTTGTGTGAAAGGCTTGGTCATCAGCCTGGGGCACCACTGTGAGGGGCAGACCTTTAGAAAATGGAGCTTAGTGAGAGGAAGTTAGGACATTAGGGGTGTTCTCTGGGAGGCAATGAGGGACTATCAGGACTCCAGACACCACCCCTGCCACTTTCTCTAATTACTAGCCACTATACATTGAGCAGTTTTGCTCTGCGTGGTGATAGTCATCCCTGCCCCAGGTCCAAAGCAAAAGGGCCAAGTGACCATGAACTGAAAATCTGAAGACACAGGCCACAATAAGCCTGAATTCCTTGAAGTTGCTTATCTCAGGTATCTCACCATAGGAGTGGAGAGCTAAGACAGTGAGCACTAATATTTGGGTTTCATTTTTTACTGCAGCTGGACTCAGCCTCTTCTGGCCAACAGAGAAATGCTGATTGCTCTTCACAGTGCTATCTCCCTAGACAACTCAGCCCTTGTGCAGCGGCTCTGGCAGGTTCCTGATATCAAGACAAGGCCTGTTTATCTCAGCCACTGTTGGCCCTGGCTGCCCATGCATATTGAAGAGGACACAGATGTTCTTCCATGAAGTGACTTTGCTAGTGTTTGTAGGCAGAGGGACTCCTTGAGGGCTTGCACACCTGGCCTCCAGGGAGAGTCTGCTTCATATGGTGAAATCTTTTTCAGAAGATCCACATTTATGAATGTTTCAAAGGACTTAATTCATTTTTGATATTTTTGTGGTGCTGAAGCTGAAACTCAGGGTCTTGCCCATGCTAGTCCAATGTTCCTAACCTCTGAGCTACAGCCCCAGTCCATAAAGATCTTGGTTTGTAATTCAGACCTAAAAATTTCTATTACACCCAAAACTTTTGAAAGCCCTGCAAAATCAAAAAACCTATGTATTTATTTAAATGTCCACAAAATGTAACCATTTACTCAACGTCTTTATGGTTAGACTTAGTGTTCATGAAATTTTCAGGTCAGCAAAAAACATGTAGGTTAGATTTTTTTGTTTGTTTTGCAAGAAGTCTCGAAAAAAGCAACACACAAGGTAATTGCTTAGAAACCACAGTGGCTCTTAAATTGAATGAATCACTTGTAACCAAATGATTTAGAAACTGATATTATAAATGCAGCAAAGAACTATCTTTTCTGCCCTGGGGGTATATTTTATACATTTAACAAAGAATGTGGAGTACAGGTCATGTGTGAAGCAAGGTTTTCATGCTGTTTGTGGGCCTTTGTGGGACATGGGCTGGTGCCTTTCTTGTCTCTAATGGGGTTGCCAAGTAGCCCCCAATGTCTGTGTCCTCTGTCTCTTTAGAAACAGAGCTCTGAGAGGATGACTCTTGAAGTGTGATACTGGGACTCTAGCATAGCATCAACTTGGGTCTTGTTTTAGAAACATCAGTGCTCGTGTTTCACTCCAACCATATTGAAACAGGAATCTGACAACGGGCCCAGCACTGCATTTTAACAATTTTTAAAAACATAAACACAGTACTTCCAATTCATACAACAGTTCCTCCAGTTGTTCCACAACTGCTGATCTTCTCATGGGGCAACAATGAGCATAGGAAAAGACTTCATTTCCCAGCATCCTTTGCTGCACTGTGTGGTCATGGAAGTGAATTTTGAACAATTAGATGGACGTGGAAGTAGGATTCCTGGAAAGGAAGAGATGCCTCTTTGGACTTTTTCTAAAAATGCTGGGGTGGAATGGTCACTCACCATGATGTCATCACCAGAGCTGAACTGATGCCAGACCTTCACACTGAACCTCTAGCATTGTGAACTAAATAAATTCTGTTTCCTCTGAAGTATCCAGCTACAGATAGTTCATTATGGTAATGAGACATAGACCAATACAGGGGAGTGAGTTGGGACAGATGAGGTGACAACTGACAGGTCCACAGGGTCCAGCATGCAGGGCACAGGGTGTGTTTCTCAGACAAGACAGGTTTTTAAAATAAGCTTTATAGAGGCACCCTTTATATGTCATAAATTGTAATCCCTCTACATGGACTATCCTGCTATTTGAGACTAAAAACTTTTCAATCACTGTAAAAATTTTCCCTTCTTTGTTTTCAGGTGTAGGCAATTTAATCTCTGCCTGCATAGATTAAATTTACCCTTTCTATAATCTCATATAAAGGGGTTGCAGAATGTTTATACAGTGTTTTCTGTCATTCACACAACAGTTTTTAGAAGAATCCATGAGTCAAATTGTATTATACTATGTTAATCCACCTCCTAGCCAAAGGACATTTGGACACCTCTAAATTTTGGTGACAATATTAAAAACTACTATGAATATTCATGTACAAAGTTTGTTGATAGTGAATGTTTTCACTTCTTTAGGGTAAGTGTCTTGGAGATATTTGCTGGATTGTACTGTAAGTGTAGGTTTGATTTTATAGGAAACCACAGAATTGCTTTCCAAAGTTTACTGTTTCAAATTCCCAATGACCATCTATGTGAATTCTCATCCCTTCACTTCTTTACCAACAGTATTGTTGCTTGTTAGATGTCTATTATTGTGACAAAATACCTGGGATATTCAATTTAAAAAACAGGTGATGTGGGCTCCTGGTTTTACTCTATGGTCACTTGACTCTTGCTTTGGGCCTGTGGTAGCACAGCACATCATGGTAGGAATACAGTGGAAGAAACCTGTTCATGTCATGGCCACTGGGAAGCAAAGGGAGAAAGAAAAAGAGGAAATGCCAGGGTCCTATTTTCCTTCAAGGGCACGTCTCAGTGATCTAACTTCCTCCTATTGGGCTTGACCTCCTAAAGGTTCCACCACCTTCTAGTAGTAGCATGGACTGCAGACCACAGTTCTAACACAGGGGCCTCTGAGGGACATTTCAGAACTAAACTATACTTAAACATATTTTTAGTCATATAGCTAAACTTAATTCTTTGCATAATCTGGTCACAAACTGAATTGAATGAGAAGTGAATCAAATTCAATGATTAGGTTCAATGTGGATCTTGTGGTGAGATTTCAGTGGGTTTTCATCCAGTTCTGTTTCCACTACAGTTGTGGAGGGAATACAGTTCATGAACCAAAGTACCATTGTACATGCAAAGTAGTAAATCACTGAGCTTTAATTTACATTTTGCTGAACACTAATAATAGTAAGCAGCTTTCACTGGCTGGGAATTGTTGGTTCTTCACATCCATAATTGAAAAGTTCAGTCACCAGGAAGCAAGGCCCAGGGCCCATGTCTTCAGTCTTCGCTAGCAGAGGTTTTCAGTGCAGGAATAAGAAATAACCTGTAAGTTTATAGCCAGGAACTCTGCTTCTCAGATGGTTGTAGGGCAGGTGGAGAAGGATATCAGTGGGCTCCACAGACTCCAACTCAGAATGAGGTATTTAGAAGCTCAAGCAAGAGGAACATGATTTGCAGATTGTTGGTGATGATTCCAGCTTAGGGTCTTGGAGATGATGGTCTCTGGCAGAGAAGGAGACCCAGTAGACTTGTGCTGGGAGAAGTGCTGCCTTGATTGCTTTTTCCAATTATGGGTATGAAGAACCAACAATTCCTGGGAGGTGGGCTGCTGCTGTGACTCAACAGTACCCAGAATAGCTGCAAGGAAGAGCAATCATTGTGTGTGGCTTATCTCAACCTCACTGTGGCTTTGGTTCATTGCCAGGTGCCATAAATTCATGGTTCAAGTCTGTTTCCCAACAGTCTTCTAGGAGGTTGGTGGCACTAACTTACTCATAGATGAGGAAACTGAGGGTCAGGTAAGAGCAGCAACTTCTGAAGTATTATAGCCAAAGATGCTGACAGTATTATCATCATTATAATGAATGTCACACTGTAGAAACTAGTTTAAAGCAGAGAAAATTTTAAAAATTATATTTCTAATACTAAGCATATTTCTAAGACTGTTCAAGAATGAGACCAGGAGACACAGCCCATTCACATAGTTAGAAATCTACAGACTTAATGAGCCTTGATACTCCAGGTGCCAATTACAAGACGGGAGTAACTCAGCTAGAAAGAAATGTTTCTCTTACTTCCAAGCCCCAGAGAGTAACCACTTCAAGGACACTTCTGCCTAGTCTCAACCAATGATGCATTCTCCCTCTGTGTTGCATGATAGTAACCTCATTCAGTCGCTGTTTCTGTAAGAGTGAATTCTGCCTAGCACTTAGTGACAAAGACATGTGTAACCAACATAGATATTATGTCATCTCCCTTTTGTGCTTCCTTTTGGAAACACAGAGAAATGATTGGAAAATTCCAGTCAGGGTTGATGATTTGGAACTGAGATTCCCATCAGCCCTCTAGCATAATAAAGCTGTCTTCTAAAGTCCCTGTGGTACTGTGTCTCCATTTGGTCTGGTCCTGAATTCCACATCAATATAAAATAATAATACTATTGATATGCTTAGAAAAGAAATGCTATACAACTGCTTGTAAGTACTGGACATGTGCAGTACAGTTTACAGGGTATTAAAGCAGGATTTGTTAACTTCTTAATTTGTAGTGGCTGGCCCACTGGGTTGTCTTGGAAGTGGGAGTTTTCTGGTTCCTGCTGCGATCCCACCTCTAAGCCCTGGCATATAGAAGTACTCAGTATATGATGGGTGGGGGAGAAAAGATGATATTCAGCTGGCAGTTTGGCCAGCATAACAAGGGACAGCTTGATTTGGACAAGTAATTTTAAAAAACTAAGAAACATTGACCATCAACTCAGGCAACATAAAAACTTGGTGGTGCCAAGGTTGATGAGTAAATAGGGATATTGTGGTGAGAATATAAATTAATTCAAAATGCCTACATAACCAGATTGGAAAAGGTCACACTTTCTTGGCCCAACAAACTTACTTCTAGAAATTTACCATGAGGAAATAATTGGGTAATCATACCAAACAGGTTTTACAAAGCACCCAAAATTAGGGATTAATTTTAAAAACTCATGACCCATTCAGAACACAGTAGTCCTAAATATGGCTAACAGAAAATAGTTGGTCAACTGCGCTTAAAGTACAACTCACTTGGCTGTCATGACAGCCCCATGAAGTAACTTCCGTGATTGTTGCCATTTCATAGATGAGGAAACAGGTCCAGAAGAGTTAAGGGTCTTGCTCGGGTCACATAGCTGAAGAGAAGAGAAATAAAGTGAGCCCAGCTACCGGTTCCTAAATTTGTGCTCTTTGTCCACTGTTCACATAATGATGGTGACACCAAAATGCCAAGGTTGTCTCCCATAGCAGTGAGAAAAGAAACCACATATGGAAGGGGTCGGATGCAAACAAATTCACTGAAAAGATACACTATCTCTAATAAGTGAAGAATATGGTGAGGAACCACAGCAGATTACAGCAAACCCCAGGGAGTCTACTGACACCTGAGAACATGAACCTGCTGTCTAGTACATGTGCAGAGTAGGATACACTTAGGTAACAATGACTTAGCATGAGATGACCACACACGTGCTGGTGAGGCCAGCATGCAAGAATGTAAACATAACAATATATACAGAGGCTGGATGATAAAGACACAATTGTTCTCTCTGCTTGCTGCCTGCTGTTGCTGCTGTGCTGATGTCTGCCTCCATGCTATCTTTGGAGATGTCCTTAGCTTCCTCAACTCTGATAGATATAAAGGCAAGGAAGTAAAGTGCCAACCAGTAAGGAGGAGGTTCTGAGTAGGATACCCATGAGGGAGTCTTTGTCTAGAAGTTGTTATTGGGTTTAGAAAAGAGCTACCGTATCGAAGACTACCTACTTTTCAGAGTCCAATCTATGTAGTGTTGTGGGGAATCACTCAGACAGTTCAGGGATGTCTAAAGACAACTGAGAACATGACTCTGGTGTCTGCACAGGCACACAGTGGGCTACAGTTTTGTAACCATTACTTAGCACAGGTGAACTCCCATGTGCTGGTTAGAGCACTACAAAAGAATGTAAATATGAGATAACAACCTGTGTAAGAATTATACGACATAAACGGGTTCTCTGCTCGATTTCACGCTGCCTACACTATTGTTGATGTCTTGAACATGTACATTCTCTAATCTTGGGAACTCACCCATGAAAATCTTCCTTGGGTCCTCAAAGCAGGCCAACACATGTTCACACAGTGCCCATGCAAATCCCATGTACCCTACAGCCAATGGCCTGCCTGATCATGCTCTGTAAAGGTCCCAAACAAATGAAGGACAGTCAGGAGATGTTTTTTTAAGGTCCCTGGAGGATCACAATTCAGCAGGCTCCATTTTGGACTTCCTGACTCCATTTTGGGGCTGCTTCCCTTAATGCCTGGTAGAATACTAACTCCTATTTCAGTGATTCTTGTTACAATGATGTAAACATAAATCAATCACCCTGGAACCATGTCTACAATGAATTGTTAACAGGAAAAGGGAGGCTAAAACCATACAAACAATAGTTACCTCTGTACATGGAAAAATGGCTAACCTTTCTACATTTTTTTCCTTGTTTGTTTGATTTTTTGAAATTTGTATATATTATCATAATTACCAAAAGATTAATTTAGGCAAAAAAAGAAAAACAAAAACTAGAGGATGGGGAAAATATCAATGATGAAACTTTCAGAGCCCTCATGTGAGGTGACCTGATTCAGGCCTCTGCTGCCTCCCACTGCAGGACAAGCCACTGTCCTCTTCTTTTCCTTAGGGAAACACAACAGCCTTTTCTTCAACCTTGATGGCCACAGATGTCAGGATGAAGAAGCACTTGCAGAACACTTTTCTCTGGCCACCTCTGACTCATGAACAACACAGAAATGCTATTTCTCACCTCCAGTCTCTACAGCTGCTAACATAAGTGATCATTTTTCAGGGAGAAAACTAACTGTGGAAAAGCAACAGGATCTGTTCAAGGTCATTTCTGCAGTAGGAGAGTCAGCATGCAGTCCCTGTTCCTGGTGTCTGACAGCCACCTCCTAGCTATCTGAAGGCAGGGAATCATTCTGTTGTAGTACATTGCTTGCAAAAAAATAAAACTTCTATCAAATGATAACAAGATTCTTAGCCTTGAGCCTCTTGATTCATGTTCCAAATGCAAGAGTCTGACCATTGAATATAGCCAGTGATGTTTACCAGCAATCTAGCCATTCCTATCACATCAAAACTACCAAAGAGGCAAGGGATTAGCAAGGGATTCAGCAATGTCTGCATTAGCATGTAACTGCCCACGTGCTTTAAATTTTATTCCATCTCTTTTCTGTTTTAAAAACAATAATTATTGACATATAATAGTTGTACAGAATGAGATTCATTATAGCTTCATATTTGCATATACTGTGCATCAATCAAGTTTGTCCACCCCTCTCCTACCTTCTCTCTCTCCTCTAACCCTCTTCCCAGGTCTGTGTAGGCCCTCTTCTACTTTAAGTTTCCACATATTAGAGAAAACATGCAACATTTTTCTGTGTCTGAATTATTTTGTTTAACACATATCCTCCACTTCCACGCATTTTTCTGCATATTATCAGAATTCATTCTTCTTTATGGTTGAGTAGGATGTGTGTGTGTGCATGAGTTCACGTGTGCAAGCTATGTTTGCTTTGCCCATTCACCTGCTGACAGATATCTAGACTGATTGCTTGCCATGGTTATTGTGAATAGTGCCTCTCTTGCTCCTTTCTTGCTCATTATCCATTGTTGTATAACAAAGCATTCCCAAACTCAGTGCCTTATTGCAAAATTTTACAATTATCACCCAATTTTCTGGTTTTACTAGAATCAATTGGGTATTCTTACTTAGAGTAGCCTCTCATATAACTTCAGTCAGCATGCAGCTAAAACAGCAGTTCGCTGGTGAGTCATTTGGGCTAGACATCCACCATAGTACATTCCCATAGCCTAAACTCCAGGAATAAAAAAGGGAGGGCTGGAATGTATCTTGAGGTAGAGGACTTCCCTAGCATGGAGAGGTCCTGAGTTCCATGCCCAGCACTGTGGGAAAAAAGATATTTCATAACAACTTACAAGAGATTTTAAGACCACAGGGTGAATGAAAACTGGATAGAGGAAAATTATTCGCTATAATAAAGCAAAAGAAATAGTAAACTTAGTGCCTACAGGAAGGAAAACTGATAGACCTTACTTCACTGCAGAGCCTTGGAAGGAGTGACATTCTGTGTGATACAAATCTAGAATTGTGTACTACTGCTTAATTTCTTTCTGTCATCCAAAGTGCACCATTCTTGTGTCAGGCATTGAGTTGGGTACTGAGAAACAGTGATTAGCAGTTGTCTTAGTTACTTTTCACTGGTTGTTGAGACAAAATATCTGATGTCCAACATGAAAGAATGAATGGTTTATTTCTTACAGTTTGGAGGCTTCAGTCCATACTCAGCTGGCTCCAAGGCAAAATGACATGGCCGAGGGGCAGCAGTTTATGACAGCTACAAACAGCAAGCATTGACAGCAAAAGAGAAAGACATGCCTTCTTTCCTTACACTGAAAGCTGGCTCCACCCTGTGCAGGTGTAGCACTCATACCACCAACCTGAGCACTAGACAAAAGCCAATCAGAAAATATAGATATGATCACATCCATGATTGCATGAAGCTTGGGGGGGCACTGAGATTAACCATGACAAAGAGCCTGCTGTCATACTCTCACCATGAAGCCTACAGTCTATTGAGGTAGAGGAATATTGAACAAATCACTATCCAAATATCAGCTGAGGATTCCTAATCTGAATCTTGCAGTCTGAAATGCTTCAAAGTCTCGAACTTCTGAGTACTGATACAGTGCCAAAAGTGAAAAATTACATAAGAAATTTATTTTGAATCACAAAGTATTCAGAGAACATGGCGAACAGATAGCAGCAGCTATGGAGGCTCTCTGAAAGATCCAGCTTAGAATTCAGGAATGGTGCAGAGTAAGGAATCATAAGGAAGTGGAGATATGCCCTGCTGACCCAAGAATAAACTGGGCTGAGAGAAACCAACTGGGAATGCAATCCTGGTGCTATAACAGGAACAGAAAAGCCTCAGTGTGAAAGCTGGAGCCTGTGCAATTGGAAGCTGTGATTTGGGTTTCCTGCCACCGCTGTTGCATCTGAATCAGCTCGGCAGGGAGAGAGACTCACGGAAGCTCTGAGAATGGGAATTGGTGAATGGAGTCAAGAGCAGGGCAGGTGGGGAGCTGTGCATTGACCTGCGGTGAGTGAGAGAAACTGGGACTCTCCCATGGTCTAGGAGGCAACAACAGAGAACATTCTGGGACTGGGCAGACTTGTGGAACAGGTGCTTCAGTGACTTCAGTCACGTATCCCCCTCTCAAGCAGGATTGGTGAGCAGTGCCTAGCCTACATGACGCTGCTGGCTGAGACCCAGTAGGCTAGCACAACCCAGGTCCCAGCACCTGAGTGACCTGTAGAGGCAGGCCCCACATAGGCTGCCTGGTCTGTGACTCCCTGGTGCACTGCAGTGGGCAGGAACACCTAGCCGGCACAATTCAATCAGACTGTGGCCAACAGGGAAGGAAGCTGGGCCTCCTATATACGCTTGCATATATAAGGAACAAAGAATATGGGAAGAGGCAGCAACAAGAAAGGCCCCTCAGCCCCCAATCCTGAGAAACAGGCAATAGCAGACACAGCACCAAAAGACATAAAGCGCTATCTCCAGAGCCTCATAGATGAGTTCAGGAATGAAGTTATTAATGACCTGAAGCTAAACATAAGCAAAATAGTTAGAGAAATGCTAAACACCACCCAAGAAAAAACAGATGGTGGAATGGAAGAACAGAAAAAGAGGGGAAAATTGTTTGATGGAAAAAAATAGAGAAAGCATAGAATATGTGAAGCAGGTTCAAAGAGATTACCAGGAAACTAAAAACTCTATCAAAAACTGGCATAACAGCTTGAAAGAAACTAAGGACAGGTTATCTGAACTGGAGGGCAGATTTGTAATATGGGAGAATGACATGAAAAAGTTCTTAAAAATAACAAAGAAACAAACAGCAATAATACAAAGACTAGAAGATGATAAGAGGATTTATAACTTAAGAATTAAGAACATAAAAGAAGAAGTAGGGACACAAACAAATGGACTACAAAAGCTACTCACGGAAATAATCCAGGAGAATTTTCCTAATTTAGCAAAAGGTAAAGATACTCAGTTGTATGAAACATACAGGACCCCAGCCACCTACAACCCAAACAGAGCAACACCCAGGCATATAATAATTAAATTTCCAGAAATCCAATACAAGAACAGAATATTAAAAGCCATCAGAGAGAAGAAACAGATCACTTACAAGGGAACACCCATCAGAATTACAGCAGATTTCTCGGCACAAACCATAAAATCATGAAGAGTGTGGGGGGAAATAATTCAAGCTTTGAAAGATAATAATCTCCAGCCAAGATTGATATATCCTGCACAACTATCCCTGGAAATTGATGGAAAAACAAGGTGCTTCCAGGATAAAGAGGAACTAAGGGAATATGCAACCACCAATTGAACTCTACAGAGAATACTGCAGGATATTCTAAAAAAGAAAAGTATGAAGAATCCAGAAATAGTGGCAGAGAGGCCACAATGAATGGAGTAGAAAAAAATGAAGAAGACAAACTGACAACTAATGATAGAAAAAGATCTCAACAGAAAGGAGGCAAACAAGATTGGATGATAGGAACAGCTATTTTGGAGAAAATGATGTCTTAATAGGTAATACTGATTTAGTATCATCTTGTTTTGAAGTCTCATCAAGCTTTTGTTCTTCTGTCTCCATTGGTCTAAACAGGTTGTATCTTACTGGATTTTATTATGTATGATAGTATAAGCACAAACTTTTATAAATGAGATTATACAGAAACCATTGTTCATTTTCTGTTAGTTGATTCTAAATACCCTGTAATACTGTCATTCTCTTAAATGGTTTTACATTTTTTTGATATATTTGATGCTACAGTATATGAAGTTATACTCACAGATTTCAAGGAAAGAGACAATGTGGTAAGTACTTTTATGTCGGGATTATCTTGTGGTGAAACACTATTTTGCTTAAATGGTTATGTTTTGATCTGTGCTGTTTTGCTGTTATGCCCTCTTTTATCTCAATCTCCATTTTACTATTTACTATTTTATTTTTATCCTTTTAATTAAGGGAAAAATAAATAAAAAATAGCAGGATATATTATAGTAACCCACTTTGACTTTCCATTATCTTGATTTAAAACCCTGCATTGCTCTCACCATCTTGTTTTGACTGATGTTTCTCTATTCTGTTTTGCTTGATAGTACCAGGTTCGAAAGTTTAGGGAACAGCTGTGAAGATAGTGGGATTCATTATGACGTCCATTCTGGTTGACTATTATCTACTTTTGAAGACCTATAATGTCTCCAATGTTTTGGTTTTGTTCTTTACTATTTTTTTCAATTTTATTATAACTGATGATATAGGCAATTCTATTGGAGATAGCGGGAGGCATTATGGTAACCATTGTTGATCACCTTGTATTATGATTTTACATTATCTATTATGTCCACCCTTTTGATTTGACTGACTCTGTTCTGTTATGTCACATTTGGTTCTACTCTCTTCCAGAAAAGTAATAAGAACTGTGGGAGCAACAAAATGCAAAGTGTCTAATTGTCATTGTACAAAAGACAGGAAAAGAAAGTGCTCTAAATGATATAACTGCATGTATATTTAAGTGTATAAGATAGATAATGATATCACTGAGTTTTGTTGGATCATTGAACAGAACTGTTTGCAGTCTCACTGCTGTAATGTCCACTTTATGAGCTTTAATTTTGTAACTTGAACAATTATTTCTAAGATGACAATATGTAATCCATTAACTAGTGACTTCCCACTGTTTTTTTCTGTAAATCTGTATAACTTGTACCTTTTCTCTTCTTTTTTTTCTCCTTAAATAAAATTTAAAAAAAAAACACAAAGTATTTTTTCATTAAGTTTATTGGTATATTTTATGTGTAAATAATGATCATGTAAACCATGGGAAATTGGTTCCATACATTAAAACCTTGAATGTGTTATTCTCCAACTCCCTTCTCTTCCTTATTTATGAAAGCTTTGTTTCCTTCCTTTCTCATTTGTTTCCTTTGTCTTCCTTTCTTTCTCCCTCCTACATCCCTAATTCCTCATTCCATTCAAAAATGTTCACAATATTTATATTAGTTAGTACTTATCTACATTTTCATTTTCCCACACCAGAGAAACAACACAATACACATGTCAAACACAAAATTATTAAAAGTATTGTGTAAAATTATCTTCAGGTCATGCATATGAAGTATATGTGAACTATAAATAAATTTCATGTTTAAACTTATGTCCCATCTTCAAGATAACTTATTATGTATATGCAAATTCTCTAACAAATAAAAAATTCAGAAATTCCAAGCACTTCTGGTCACAATCATGTTGTATAAGGGACACTGAATATGTAGATGTTTAATTAAACACCTCAAGGAAGAGTACAAGGGGTGACCAAAATATACAGCTAATACTTAAATTTTTAGATGTACTACAATAATGACACGAGGCAATTAATCCTCCTTAAAAAGCACCTCTTTAGACAAATAAATTAAATAAAATATAGCTCCTCACTTCAAAAACATTTCTCCATTTGTTTTTGCAACTTCTGATGCAGTTTTAAAAGTTCTCTTTTGTGAGTGTCCTTACAAGTTGAGATAAAAAATATAGTGAACGCTGCTGCTGAGTGCCATTCAACAGAAAGGAAGGTTCATAAATACATTATGATGTGTCCTCATCCACCTGATTCACCAGATCTGGACCCCTGTGACTCTTCCCAAAATCAAAATGAACATGGAAGATAAATATTTTGAATTGATTCAAGACATTGTGGCAGGAACAAGAGCACAACTAATGATACTCATAAGAGGACTTTCAGAACTGTTTCAAAGAAAATGGCAAAATGATTGAATAAGTGCATTCAAAGGAAGTAGGAACTGGATATAGTGGTACATATCTATAAACTCAGCACTTGGGAGGCTGAGGCCAGAAAAATCTTTGAGTTTGAGACTAGCTTGGGCAACACAGTGAGTTCCAGGCCAGCCTGAACTCCATAGCAAGACCCTGTCTCAAAAAAAAAAAAAAAAAAAAAAAAGCAACAAAGAAGACCTGACTGATTGTTTTATCACAATTTTGTGTTTGTGTATAGATTACTGACTCGCTGAAGATGGAAGACCTTCCCTGTGTGTGGTGGGCAACCAATAGGTCTGCATCCTGGATGCAGTAAAAATGGAAAGGAGAAAGTCTCGCTTCTGCCTTTTCAGAAGAGTCCGAGTCCTTGCCATCACCTTAGGTGTCACTTCCAGTCTCCAAGCACAGATTCTTCTGCTTCCTGCCAGAGACTCTCCAGGGACTCTGCAGTGAGCTCCAGGCCTCAGACTTGTGAGTGGAGTTTTTGCATCTGCTAGAAGCACATGGCCCTTTTGCGCTCTTCTCTGCCTGACTCTGCAGAAGGCCTTCATAAGCCTCCTTTGTAAATCCTTTATAACACACACACACACACACACACACACACACACACACACTCACACTCACACTCACACACACACACACAGAAATCAAATCTGATCCTATAGTGAACCTTGACACAAACTACCTCTACCTAGCTGTGCAACCTCCCATAAACAGTTTCATGCCTCACTCATGTGAAAAATCAAAGCAGAACTGCAGTGGTGTTGTGCTAAGTATGGGTTACTTAACAGAGGTGTTGGAGCAAGGCCCATTGGGTTAAAATTCTGTCCACTGCTTTGTCATTGGGAAAGGTATTTAATGTTGGTGTCTAGTCTCACACAGCTATGAAAACAAACATAATTCCTAACTCACACTCTTGTAAGAATTAACATATGTGAAGCACCTCCAAGAGGCCCTGGCCTGACACCAATGTGAAATATTCTTGTTAGTATGTCATATTAACATGTAAATGTACTTTTAAGATAGGAAGACATAGATGACGGATACCATAGGCTCTCATTTCTCTGTAATAAAAGAAAGGCAACAATGCAAATAACAACAATGGTATCTGAGCACTTGCTACATGCTAGGAACCATGGGAAGAGCTCTCCCCTTCTCCTCCTGCCAGCCCAGTCCTGGTTGGGAACATGACAGGAGCACAAGCTCACACTTCCCAGAACCTGCCCCAGCCCCAGAGCATCTGCCCTCACTGCCTGTCCTCAGAGCCCTTACACTGGTGATTTAGGATGGGTATTGTTTAGGAGAACTCACAGAGGTGGCCAGGCCTTAATGAACTGTCCTCTAGTTGGTGTCTCTGAGCGGCTGGTGGCTGAGCATAGGGACACCTGTCCTGGGATCCTTCTTGTTTCTGATCTCTTGGGGGTTGGGGCTCATGAGCCCTGCCCTGTGTGCCCTTGACATTAGGCAGTTCCCAGTGAGTGTCCTGAAACCTCTTGGCCGAGTGAACCATCCTTTCACTCATTCCCATGTTGTTTTCACATGCAGGGTCTTTAAGGCTGTGGCCTCAAGGCCTCAGAAAGCAGCACAGAATATTCACTGGTCACTCTCCTGAGCCAAGTGCCTGTGAAGGTCAACTGTCACCAGACAAAGGTGCCTGGTGATCAGAACCTTCAAAGTCCTGTGTAGACCTGTTGCCAAGGAAGTTTTGTCATGTGCTGGGGTCCATAGCTGGGCTGCCCCATCCGATGCCCCCTTTCTTTTTATTGTGGAACAAATTTGTGTTCCTTAGAAACAGCAAGTGAAAAACTAGAAAATGGGGTATTGTTTTACACTTTCTGTCCCTTTGAAATTGTTCATAAAACAAATGTGTAGATGCTTCAGAAGTGGCAGGTTGGGTGCCAAGTGCACATTTCCATCCCAAAAGTTCTTTTCATTGAGAATTAGGCTTCACTTAGAGATCTGTCAACTCTTAGGATGAGTTTCTTTCCTGGGCTATGTTAGTTTCATTTCAATTCCATTAGCGAGTATGGAGATGGTTCCCAGAATACCCATAATAACTTTCCTTGAAGGATGTGAATGTTTCTTGTTATAACCTCCTCATGTCCAGGGGATAAAGATTCCTAGCAAGTTTTACTCTCATGGGCCCATGAGTGATTATTTATTCATCCTTAGATGTTTAACTCAGCCACATATTGTAGTGCTCCACACTCTGACATCCTGTGGAGGGGAGAGCAGGTGGTGATTCAAGGGGAGGCTTTCCATGGCCATGGACATCATCATCCCATGCTGAGGAAGGACACATGCACATCACTCCTGGGGAACTTGTCTCATAGCCATTGCTATCACTTCCTGTCCTCTCATCCCAAATAGACCATAGGCTTTGTGTCCCTGCTGGGTATTTTGCCTTTCCAAGAGGTGATGGCCCTGAGGCTGATCAGGTGAAATGCTCTTTGGTTGGTCTCCTTCAAGCAGTGTCTCCGTCCTGGGCTCCCATTTTCCTGCCACCACATGCCATTGGGGGACTGAACAAAACCAGCTGTGACTTGTTCATGCACCCCCTCACCCATCTGCTGATGGCCTTTTCTCCTGTTTCTGAGTCAACCCTTGAAAACGAGCTGCCACAGCCATTTTATACATGGGCTTGTGTGGATGCAGAATTTCATTTTAAATAAAAACTGCTTAAAATATGAAATTACTGGATCATATTGCTGGTTTATGGCTCACTTAGAAATTCTTAAAGTATCTTTGGTAGCAGTTGTTTAAAGCAGAGTTAGGTGGTTGCTTTTTGTTTTGTTTTATTATGCTATACTGTGCTATGCTGTGCTATGTTACATTATGTTATATGTTGGTGAGTATTTTGCAACTGTATTTTCTATGGTATCTGATTTGATTTTGTATATTCAACCTGAGAAAAATGTAAGAATGTCAAATAACTCTGAGTATGGTTTTTAGGAGAAAATTTAAAAGGAAAACAAAGTCAGAGTGTTGGTATACATGTATCATTTCATTGCTCAGAGATTGAGGCAGGGGGATTGTTGTAAGTTTGAGGTCATCCTGAGCTACAAGGGAGGTTCAAGGCCAACCTCAACTGCATAGCAGGACACTATCTCAAAAAAAGAGAATAAAAGAAAGAAAGAGAGAAAGAAAAAAGAGAAAAAGGAAAAAGATTAAAAATACAAGGTCAAATATCATTGTGAATTCAGAATAAAAACATATGTGAGTTTTTCTTGTAAGTGCACTTTAGTCAGCACACCTAGCATAAGGTTTCCTATCATGTAGACATTGATGTGCTGCCAGGTTTGCACTGTTTCAATTTTTTTGAATGTTTTACAGAGATGACTGCAGATATGCTACTGAATATACCTCCTTAGGATTTGGGTAGCTCAGTATGAAGAGAATGTGATCATTGCTTTTTTCCTCTCCTACATTTATATTTAGAATCAGAAGTTGATCAAGGGATTGCTATTGCTTTTGAAGTAATATAAGGACCATATAAAAGATACTCTTTTAAGTCTATGGAAAGATAAAAATGATGGTAGAATAACAGTGGTTAATGTACCTTGCACAGTGGTTTCCAGGATTTCTTAATGATCAATAATTTCATACATTTGTAATTTTTACAGATTTTAAGATATGGTCTAACCAATTTTCTGAGTTTCCCATGCTAGGCTTAAACCCTTCATCATCCTTCTTCACCCTCTCAGAGGGCTGGGATTACAGGTGTACATTATCCTGAGTTGGCAATTGGCAGTAATTTTGTGTATTCATGGAATAAAATATTTGACTTTGATCTTTAGACCCTCTGTAGAAAGACTCCATCTAAGTAAGCTGTCTGTCTCCTTCCTAATCTGCAGTTTCTTTCACAATGAGTAGGACTGAAAATCCCATTAACAATAGTGGTTGAGTCACTGCTTTTTAACTGAAACTATGGTCAACATATGCTTCAGAAGATCACCCCAAATGCCTTCTGCTGGGGGACTGAGGCTTGGTATTCCCGAAGCACTTTCGGTTTTTCTCTGATCACTCATGGAAATTGATGATTGTTGTCAAATCCCAAGAAAGATGTGAAGGTTAAAGCTACTTGGGGCACACTGCCCTCCAGAAGGCCAGGCCAGGATAAATCATTTTTGCCTTCCCTCTGCTTTCCAAGGTTTTGTTTTGGTTATGGTTTGGGTTTTCCATTCAGTTTCTAGAGATTGAATACAGAGCTTTTGCATTTAGCTCCATTTCATTCCACTTTTAAAAGTATTTCTTTTGTGAGGAGTTTCTCAATAAGTTGCTAAGTTGGTGAGTTTATCCTTGAATTCATGATGTTTCTGCCTCAGCCTTACAGAGGGATAAGATTACAAGCCACACTACCAGACGTGGTTTTGTCATGATGTTATTAAAAACTCACTGGCTGAGCAAGGAATGGTGACAATACCTGCAATGTCAGCATTCAGGCTGCTGAGGCAGCAGAATTACTGGGAGTTCTAGACAAGCCTACAACACAATCTGAGTTCAGCTCAGGGCAGAGTGACAGAGGGAGAACCTGACCAGAAAAAGCAAAGGAAAATATAGGAAAGGACAGGAATGGAATGGAGAAACAAATCCAAATTTCTGGTGGCTCTATGAGTTGGTTTGTCTCTGGGCTAGTCATTTTATTCTGCGGTCCTATTCTTGCAGTATAAGACCCTTTTGACTGCCATTGCTTTATAATATACTTGGAAACCAGGTTATTTCTTTGCTTCTATGTTTAATGTTCTTTACATGGCTAGAGGATGACTCATTGTACTTTCTTGTGAATTTCCATATTGTTTTTTCAATTTTGAGGAAAATATCAGTGGTATTTTGACAGGAATGCTTTGAAAGGGCTGGTTGATCTGGGTAGCATGTACATTATAACAACATGAATTCTTCTAATCTACCATCATGGTATTTGTTTTCTTCTGTTAGTGCTATTGCACTGCTTGCATCAATTTCTACAAATTTTAAAGAACATGTGAGTTTGGTTAAATATTACCTAAGCATTAATTCTTTTTAATGAATTGTATTCTTTGTATCTAAGGCTTCAATTTGTTTGAAGCACATAGATATGAATTGTTTAGGACATGTGGATCTTGTACCCTGCACATTGTGTGATTTGTGAATTTGTTCTAAAAGGTTTTCAGTGGAGATATAAGTTTCTTATATGAAAGATTATGTCCTCAGGAAACAGAGACAATGCTTAGTTCTTTTCTCATTTAGAAGCCTTTCATTTCTTATTCTTGAGTAAATTCTAGGGCTAGGACTTGAAGTACTGTGTTGAAGTCATTGCAAGCCTTGTCTGGTTCCTGATCTGAGAACAATATCTTGCAGCTTGTCAGCCTCTGAGGACAATGCCAGGGATGGGCTTCTCACATATGATCTTTGCTGTGCTGATGTCCATTCTTCCTATAGATGGTGTGTGAGTAGTTCTTAACATGACTAAATGTTGAACTTCATATTTTCTTTAAGCTATTTTTCCAAATCTATTGAAGGGTTAGCTCTGTCTCATTCTGTGAGAGTGACAAGTGACACTGAATGGTTTTTATAGTGGAACAGTTCTTGCATCACTTAGATTGAGCCGAGTGCTGACCACGGTGCTTAACTTTTGCATGTGCTTGCGAATTTAGCTGACAAGCATTTAGCTGAATAATTTTGCTTATGTTAATTAGGAATATTGGTCAGTAGGGGTTTTCAATTTATTTTATTTTATTTTTCAATATATTATTGTCTGGCTTCATTCTCAGGGTCACTTTGTTATCTAAAAGTAGTTGGTATTGGTTCTTTCCCTTCGATTTCTATTAAGAATCCAAAAGTGATTATTACTTATTCTTTATTGTACACTTGAAAAAATTCACTGGGTCATTTATCTTATCCTGCGTTTTGTTGTTGTTAATGAGTTTTGATTGTTGACTCATTGCCTATATTCATTTTTTGCTCTGTCAGTGTGTTTGTTCCTGATGGGTGTGGGTCAGTGACACCAAAGAAGACCACATTCCCATTAAGGGTCACATCTCATTTTACTTAGGGATGCAGCCATTTACTTTTGTATCTTCCAACTAATCCTACAGTATATATTTTTGTCAGTAACTCCTTTCAGTTACTTAGACTTTTAATGCACACTGTTTTTGTTGGATGGTTACTGCTGAAGGAACCTGGAGCTGATCAGGTGCCCGTCTCTTATTTCAGGCTTCATATACTGACCTGCCTGCAGTGTCCCCACCTCCTGACCTGCTCCCTGTAAACACCTGTCCTGCTCCAGAGTTCTGGTATATCCACATGTGGAAGCTGAGATCTGCACCCGGATGGAAGAAATTCAGTCAATGTGGGCTATGTAAGAGACTGACCTTTTCACATAGTGCTTCCCTGAGTGAGACAGGGGGCCTCAGGCCTACAGGAAGGAGCTCTGGCAGCAGGGCCATTCTAGCCCTCTTCTGTCCAGCGTGCAGTGTATGCTGCTTTGCTGAGAAACTGACTTTTGTGTCAGGAGCCCTGGACCTTGGTCTTTCTTGCCCCTGGTGCCACGGTGTCCTCTACGACTGCCTGGCACATTTTCTCCTGACATATGATCTCCACAGAGATCTGAGCACCCCTGGATTTCCTCTTCCAGGCACCAACTCAATGTGGAGACTTCAGGTGTGAAATCTGTGACTATAACATTCAACATGTATATATTTAACCCAGAAAATGTACTGCTAAGTCTTCATTATAAAAAGTGAGATTAACAGACACCCATATTCTCTTGTTTCTCAGTTAAGGTGTGAAAAGTTAGAAATCGTGAACATACCACAGCAAAGCTACTGAGTGAATTACAAACTTACAGGCACTGAAAATGCTGAAAGAAGGCCATGTCCTAGGCCGTGTTTCCAGTCTTACTTGAGGTGAGAGAGAGTTTATGGGTTGGCCCTCTCTCCACCCAGCAGTGAAGAGACACAGGCCCTCACAGCAGGCAAGGACAGGAGAGAGGAGCTGATGGATGGCAGACCACTCATCCTAATGGCCCTGATAGGTATACTGTGATCCCCTCTCTCACAGCTGAGCCCTGGCCCTCTTCCAACCCAGACTTGTACTCTGTGCTGCCCTCCCACCCTGCCCCACTCCATGGGAAGAGGTGGCATCTCTCTTTGGTTTAAGTAAATACTCTCAGGTGACTTTTTTTCAACTAAGGGAAAACCCTATTTCCCCCTTTATATGGACATTTCTCCCCTTCTCCCACCCTTCTTCTGTCTTCTATGCCTGCTAATGACAAGCCCATGGAGGACTCTGCTACTGGAGAACTATTTGTATGTCATTAATATATGCTCTCTTACTATAAATGACAGATTTAGAAAAAGAAAAAAGAAAATCTTGGTATATTTATCTATGTCACCAGGTTTGTGTTAGTTCCCTGTGCCACTTCCCCACCCAAAGATGACATTGTATGATAAAGGAATTTGAGAGTAAAACCAAGAAAAGCATTCACATTTCCGGTCCTCTGCATCTCCATTCATTAAGTGATGGGCAAGTCTCCCAGGCTCTGCCTCTGTCACTCTGTTTGTCTCATGCACATCTCTGTGTGTTCACACATTGATGTCAGAGGTATTATATTGTGAAAACTGAAACCTTCCACACACACATCCATCTTGCATCAATGGTTATTTCATGATCAGATTCCCTGGCCTCTTTCTCTGTGGGCCCAGAGAGACTGAGCTCTGCATCCATGCAACTTTCCATGTTTCCCACACTGGTGCCCTGCACCCTCTACCTGCAGGGTAGGGAGGGTCCCAGTTCCTTCCTGTTCTAACAGTGCTGTGAACAACAGTCTTGAAAAGAAAGTTTAAAAGTTATGAAGATTTTTCTTTATTTTATTGTGTTGCTGTTTTGCAGCTCTCTGTGTGGGAGAAACCTCTATGCTTAGCTCAGCGAGGTCCAGGGACCCTGTGTAGAGCTCTGATGGGAGCTGAGGGAAAGGGCTCTGCTTCCCTAACACCATTTGCTCCCTACTGCTGTTAACCCCCACCTTAAAACCTGAAGTCAAATGGGAACACAGCACATCTCATTGACATGTCCCTGAATGTATCTTCAGTGGAATACTGTGCATTTTGTACCCTAGTTGGCCATATGAATTTATTCCCTTTTGAACTGCAAGAGTTTGTCTCTTACCTCACAAAACAAATGGAAAATCAATTCCAACCTCAAAGATGAATGTATTTAAGTTTTACTTATAAACTGGGATCTATCTGGGATTGTGCCCTTTATCAAAGAGAAATATCAGTTAGTCCCTTCCATTAATGCTTGGCCAAACAGAGCTGTGATGCACTGAAGTGAAAACCTGGAGTAGTAAATCACAGAGGCAGAAAGATCAGTGGTGGCTGGGGCTGCCAGGGAAGAGAGGGAATGTTGTCCAAATGGGAATGAAATTGTGGGAAATATTCTGGAACTGGGCAGAAATATACACATTGACAATGTGTACATGCCACTGCACTGAGGATGCTAATTAAAAATGAATGACATCCTATCATTTGTTTAAAATTAATTTATGCCATAATATTTAAAAGGAGTATAGAGGTAAGGGCAAGAAAATGGAAAAAATAGTGGAGGAGATGGGAAAGTCAGGATTTCAGCAAGAGGTGGCCTAAGTGTAGTTGAGGAGCTGCCACATATTGTGGAGACCCTGTTAGGTGTACCTCTGAGCTGACAGAGATGGGCTTCCTGGTCCTGGCTGTTTCCATGGTCCCAGAGCTTGTGAAGGCACTGGAGATGGATCAGGTACAAACTCTGCAGCTGGTCCCTGAGCTTGGTGTGCAGCTGACACTTCAACAGCAAAAAGTGAAAAGATCATCAATTTCCCATGTTCCTTGTAGAGCAGTCAAACTTCCCAGTGCCTGTCAGAGATAGCTCTGTGCATAAATCCACTATCAGGAAGTCTTCCCACACTGCATCCACCCACTGATTGCTGTGTGTCTCAGAGATGCAGGGTGGTCCCTTAGCCTTGTCCTCAGTGGGCTCACAGTGTTCCAGCTCAGCAAGTTGAAGTTGTATTGGAGGGTCCATGTGGGTTTGCAGTTGCTGCGTAGAGCTGAGAAGCAGGGCTGTGGTTCTGGAGGAGACAAGTGTGGGGAGCTGAGTGTGAGGTCTGGTCCTCCCTCCCAAACTGCTCACCCAAGGCAATCTGCTGAGTTGGACACCTGCCTGCTGCTCCAGCTGTGGAGAACCCAGTTCACTCTATCTCCACCACCAGTGAAGCAGTGTTGTCTGAGACAGTCCTGAGAGACTGACCGATGACTCTATGGGAGAGGTCACTGGTGTGACCATCTCTCTTTTCTTCAGAGAAGCTGTACACATATCTATCTAGTGCTCACCAGTGGCATGTTGCCTTCTTGGGGGATGGAAAAGTATCTGCTGTGGTACAGGGGTTGTGTTCCATAAATATTTGAGAAGTGAGTGAACAAAGGAATGTGCCCTGTTCCACCTTTCCTCGGTTGTTAGATTGTGCAGTAATTTGCTACCCAGTGCACTGTCCGTCCTCTGGGCTCACCTTCCACTGTTGTGCATCCATGTCTATGGAAGCCAAGATGGGGTCTCATGTACCATAATGTCAGTGGTACATGATCTGCCATCCAGGGTAGCCCCTACTAGTTTGGAAGGTCAAGAGGGGAATAGATACATCTTTTCTAGCCATTGGACCATGGTCAGTGCCTGGAAAAGTGGCTGTGCATGGTGGAGCTCTACGGATATTCATGTACTCATGGTACCAACTGGTTCCTCCTCTGAGGTCTGAATGGGCCTGATGCCTCTGCCACTCTCATAGAATCTGACTCTGAATAATACATCACAAAGGCCATAGAGCAAATCTCCAAACACCTCTACAATGTAGAGAGAAATTTTACTCAGTGTAGGGATCATTGCAGGAGAAACAATCCTTTCCCATGGAGAGGGCAGCTCAATGGAGAATAAACATGGCTACTCCAGCAGGCCTTCCACAGAGCCATGACCAGGGTCAACAATTTCCTGGAAACCCCCATTTTGTTCCATAGGGACCCTGTAAGCTTGGCCTTAGGTGCAATTCACTGTTCTGAGAATTGCACTTACGGGGTGCAATTCTCAGTTCTCAGTGAAGTGAGGCTGAGAGATGTAAGCACATTTCAAAGCCTCAGCTTTAGGTGGCCGAGTCACACTGTGCAGCTGAGAGCAAATTCACCTTCCCACCATCGGGGCCTGTGGGGTAGAAATGTTGGCCCTTGAGGGACCTGGGAAGGAAGAGCCATAGATGGGGCAGCTGTGCAGAAAGTCCTGCTCCAGGGGCTCCATCAGGCTGTGCAGCCCTT
The DNA here is from genome assembly GCF_034190915.1 of Cavia porcellus. Lineage (NCBI taxonomy): Eukaryota > Metazoa > Chordata > Mammalia > Rodentia > Caviidae > Cavia > Cavia porcellus. The sequence goes on along the minus strand of NW_026947518.1, from coordinate 267,877 downwards.
CTGCCTGTGTCACTCTCACTGTGCAGACCACCATCAAGTTCTCCACTGATTGATTTCCAGTCTGTAATGAGACAGTGGGAAGCTTGGAGTTAGTGGCCTAGCCATGCCCCTACCCCATGAGTGCTGGAAGCTGAAGTGATACTCAAAGGTTAAATTTCATAAGGAGCAGTTAGAAATAATAGCATTTCTGATCAGTTTGTTAACAAATAAGTCATTAACTCCCTACATGAAGAGTATCATCCCATGTATCCTGTGACAACAACACATTCTAGAGATGAGAAAACAGGCTTGTCCTGGGTGTGGGAGTGGGAACATGTATGTGATGACTCACAGGGTACTTCCCTGTGGTGCTGCTGAAGAAATTTGGTCCAGTTTCCTTAGCTATGAAAGACTGAGTGGCTGTATTCACTGTCTCCTGGTACAATGTCATTTAGCCTAGTGGGGCCCTAACCTCTGATCTGAGGAGCCTGAATATTTTCCCCAAGACATGGGTGAGTGAACCTCTGCTCATGTGATGATGTGTCAGAGCTGGGGGCAGAGTAGAATCACAGTCACACCAGTGCCAAAGGGATAGCTGTTTCCAGAAGTTAACAGTGAAGTAAAGCAGCAGAAGTAAATCGTGACAGGAAGTGAACAGATTTAGTATCCATATCTCTATTCTGATGCTCCCATTAATATGTGGACAGTGACCTGGCACTTGGTCGAGTTGGCTGAGCAGAGAGGAGGTGATAGTTGAAGACTTAGACCACAGTTTCCTTGGGGGCAGGACCACAGGCCTGCTGTTTACTACACCCTTGAGGGAGGTGCTGAAAATGTAATCTGACCCTGAATATCCTGTCCTCCTTGGGCCCTATTACAGAGTCCCCTTAGCTCACTCTCTCCCCCTGCTGGCATCTGTTGTTACTGCGAGTCCCCACTGTGGTACAGGTATGTGGATTGCAGCCCTGCAGGAACCTGCTCCAGGCTGATGTCTGGGGCAGCACTGTTGGTGCAGTGCCTAGTAGTGTGCAAGAAGCTTCTGAGATCTCAGAAAAGCAGAGAAAGGGACCATCAGGACTCCCCTAAAGCCTCCCAGATTTCTGAGTATAGCATAGAGAGACATAGCAGCTTCTGGAAGCACAGGCTGCACATAGAGCTGCAGGGTCTGCCCTGCACAGTGAGCTGGGAGGGGACATGCCCTGTCTCATAACCCTGCTCCCCCATGGTAGGGATGATAGGGACACCCAGGCCCACAGAGCAGATAGTCACTAAGGGGTGTTCACCAGCATTTATGATCCAGGAAGCCCTCAAAGCCACCAGCCAGCCAGGACAGAAAACCAGGTCTCACTTTGTCTCCTTTGGGATTGCCTAAGTGGGGAAGGATTCACCTTTCTAGTGACAGCACAGAAGCCACCAGCCATGTATTGAACCAGGTACTTTATTGCAGTTCCCCAAGGCAGTCGTTCAGACAGCACCTGGGGCTTGCTGGCCTGGTGGGGAAGCCAGGCTGGGTCCTTCTGGAAGCTGATCTCACCCACCTTCCCCTCCCCATCTAGAATTTATTCTCACTCTGTGGTTCCCCAAACCCTGGACCAGCTCAGGCTCACTTATCAGCCCCCAGGTGGCCTTCCTCAGAGCCCTAGTGAAAATCCCTCTACCTGGGTTGCCTGGCCTCTGCTTTGCATCTGAGGCCTGAAAAAACCCCATCTCTATTCCTGTTTCCTGCTGGGAACTCATGGCCACCTGACTGAGCCCTTGGGTAACAGATCTTCTTATGTACACAGGAAGGTTCTTTAGAAATTAAGCAGTGAGTACCTAGCTTCTGGATTGACATTTCTGGATTAGAGCCAGGTCAGAAGGCTGTACTATCTCTCACTGGCACTCTCATGGTATATTGCACATGTTACATTTTGTGTCTGGATGTAGCCCCAAAGCCTCATGTAGTCACAGGAGCACAGTTTTTCCAGAAGTCACTGAAACTAAATTTGTGATGGATTTGTGGTCTAATGATGAGATTAAGGGGGTTTGTGGCCCATCTGTCCTAGCATTGACCCCAGTTACATTGTAAGGGATGGAAGGAGACTTCCTTTCCCCTGCTCAACTGTTGTTTTTACTGTTTTCCACTGCCATGGACTGTTGCCCTCTGCCATGTCCCACCCTGCCTTGAAGCCAGAAGGTAATGGACTGAAACCTCTCCAAACTGTAAACTAAAAAACCCTCCCCCTTTTAAATTTGGGTGTCTGTTATTTTGCCTCACCAGCAAGAGAAAAGTAACTAAGACACCACACAAGAGACCCAGCCTGCTATATGGTCCCATGCTTTCAGCCTCAGGAATTCTTGCTCACATTGCTGAATTCAGCTGAGTGTAATGCATTTCTCGTATACACCACACATCTGATACCCAAAGAAGCAGTGCTGGCCCTTTGTAATTAGAGACCTGCACTTAATCTTGTGTCTCACAGGCCACCTTTCAAGCCTTGTGCTCTCTGAGAACAACCCTTTGACCGGTGAGATGATGGAGAACTTTGACTGACCAAACCCCACACCAAAAAATCCAGGCTCAGGGCTGCTCAGCCCCAAAGAGTAAGCTGCTGTCAAAGTCAGACACTTTATGTGCTTGGGGTTGATTGTAGTAGGAAAAGTCCATTCAGAGAGTGGGCTTCATGCTCCATGGAAGCTATGCAGAGTAAAAGAGAACTCCACGATGGCGGTCTGCAGCCAGGAGCTGGGCAGTGGCTTCTTCCCCACCACAAGGCTCTGTCTACACAGGAAGGAAGCCCCCCTCCTCCTGGGTGCACAGAATAGAGTGTTGGGGTCAGCAACCCAGACACTATGTGTGGTCCTCTCAACCCGTGCTCTCTATGGCTGCTCAAACTGGTGACCTAGCACTTGGTCATGGCCAAGGCCATGACTGTCTGTGTTGAAGCTGCCTCACAGTCTCAGAATAACAGAGTAATGAGGTTCCAACAGGGGAGGGGTGGACCTGGGACCCAAAAGGCAGAGGCATCTATGGAAGCTGTGCTCAGTGGGAAGCATACCCTAGGGTACCATATTCTGTCACCTGGAGCGTGAAGCCCATGTTAGGCAGGGTGTGGTGGGTCCCAGGTACAAGATATTGTGGATTCCAGTATGTGGTTGAGGTTTAGGTGGAGGTAGAGCATCTTCCCAGGGAGGTTACTCTGCACTTTTTCACTTCCTGCCAGGCTCCCATAGACAGGCAGAGTGACCTGGCAGATGTCGGGGAACCTCCCTTTCTGTTCTGTGAGCCTCAGGCCACAGACACAGGAGGCAGCTGTATCCCACCCCATGCTCTTCCAGAGGGCACTAATTTCATGGAATAGTAGCTAAATGAACTCATGACTGGTAAGTATTTGACTGAGAGCAGAATCATCATTGGTTGGCATCTGCCTGCATCTTCAGAAATTCAGGCTGCCAGTTGCCTTCCTTGCACCTGGCCATCAACCTGGTTGGTTCATTGTCCCCAGCCCAAGAAGCAGGATTATGGAAGGCTCATCTCTCAAAAGAGTCTTGACAATCATGATAAATGTTCAGTAGTCCATATCTCTAGCCCCTTTGTTTTGCTGACACTGTTTCATAACTGTTAAAGGAACAGCATTGGTGGTGCACCCTGCAGAGTTCAATGCCAAAAGCATACACTGCCAGAGAATAGCAGAGTGAAGACAGATTCGTGACTATTGGCAATTGAAGAGAGCTTCTGGGGTAACTGTCAAAACTGCCTCCCCAATACAAGGGCAGCTGTATTGTACTGGAGAGACCTAACACACCCATGTGGGGAGGACTGGTCCTCACCTCTAGACAGAGACACTTTCCTGTTCTCTTGGAATCACATTATAGATCATGCTGTATTGTGCACTGTGCACCTACTGGTAGAGTAGGTGCCTCATGTCTTTGAGCACCCACATTCCATGCTTGAGTGCATTTTGTGTCTCCCTCTAGCAAACCTTACTGAAGCCTGTGTTTTAAAAAAATAGTGGAAGCTGGGCATGTTAGTGCACACCTGTAATCCCAGCCCTCAAGAAGCTGAGTCAGGATTCTTGAAAGGTTGAGACCAACCTAGGCTACACAGTGAGCTCAAGTGTAGCCCAAAATGCAAAGTGAGACCTGTTTCAAAAAGACAAAATTAAACTAAACAAATGGTGGATTAAAACACTGCTGAGTAGAGAATTTGGTATTATAATGTATGCATAGCTTTTTACTGTTAAACTTCTCTCTCTTTCTCTCACTGGGGATTGAACTCATGGCCTTATGAGTCTTGCTTGCTTCCTTGCTCTTTCTATCTCTGTCTCTGTCTCTCTGTCTCTGTCTCTCTGTCTCTGTCTCTGTCTCTGTCTCTGTCTCTCTCTCTCTCTCTCTCTCTCTCTCTCTCTCTCTATATATATATATATATATATATATATATATATATATATTGAGTCTTCATATTTTTCAGCCTAGGCTTGAACTTCTTATGTTCCTGTCTCAGATTCCTACATTATGGGAATTGCAGTTGTGCACAACTATGCCATTTTCATAGGGTGATTGGAACAAACACTATTTACTCTAGATGACTTACAAGAGAGTGTGTGTGTGTGTGTGTGTGCTCTTTGGTTGGTTTTAAGTAATTTCTCATTTTTTGTTTTTGATTTTTTTAGTAGCATGGATCAAACTAGCAACCTTGCATTTTCCAGGCAGGTGCTGAAGTTGCTGAGCTAAGTTCCCAGCCTAAAGCAATGCCTTCTGTGGTTCTCATTACCTTGAGGATGTCACCTGAAATAAGTAAACAATTTTAAAGGGGTGTTTGCAATTACTAGTAGTATTTTCCTTTACCATCACCTTCCCAAATAATGAATGCTTAACCCTATCCCCTCCTGCATAGCAGCTAACTACTTTGGGAATGTCTCCTTCTGGGCCCTAGGAAAATGAGAGGGCTGAATTGTCCATTGAGGCAACTTCATCCTCTTTGGTTGTTTTTACCAAATGCCTACAAGAACTGTCATACCTCAGACACAGTGAACAACCTAAATGACCTGTTCCATGATCCGTGGCACTGATGACTAACCAAAGGCCAAATCCCTGGTGAGTACACCTTTAGAGAGGAGACTGAGTTTCATTCTTCTTCCCTGGCATCATTTCCTAAGCCCTGTGATGACATTTGCCTCACTTCCATCCTGCCCCTGTTTTCCACTGGTCACTGAGTGCCTCAGTTTTCCCGACCTGGACTGAAACATGGTTCCCATGCAGCAGATGTGCGGTTCCCCAGCTTGCTGCTCTGACCACCGTCTGATGGGCATCATTCCAGGGCTGAAAGTCCAGGGCAATAGCATCTCTTGGCCCCACTTTCATACATGGCAGCCATATGACTGGGAGTGTGGCCTCCCTTACTTCCTGAGCCTGAGGGGAGTCACTTGAAATGGCACTGTAGCACAGCAAGCTGAAGCACAGGATCAGTGCCAGGTAGCATGGAAAAATCCAGGCCCCTCAGTGTGGCACCATGTAGGAGCTGAGCACCATGAGGGAGGGCACAAAACAAGGGCAGGAGCAGGTTCTGTGGAAACCACAGAGGTGGGCAGCCCTTCTCTGATGTGTGGACACCAGTGCCTGTGAGGGCATCAGAATAGCCCTCTTGCATTGAACAAGGGAGTTCCTGGCCTGCTGTTGCTGGGTTAGGGTGGCAGTGGATACTGGCTCTGTCTGGCAGTGAATTTGCACAACACAGATTGTGTCACTGCCTGACTTTGTCTACCCAGGTCCTTCCTGGTCCACCACAGTCTTCTCTGAACCTTTTGTTCGAACCACAAGAGGAGACACTGCATGTGTAGCTGCCCAAAATATAGCTGGTTCAGTTTGGTGCTATCAGCCAAAAGGTATGATGGGTGACAAAATGAAGTGCCAAAAATTGTGCAGCTCAGGGACTTCTTAGCCTTCTTCTTCCAGCTTCCATTCTCTCTTTCCCCAGGTATCCCTCCATCCTCCTCTTATACACCCTTCTCCTCTCAAGAGCACACATCTGGGCTTGTGCTAGCCCTGGCTGGACTGGGAGCTGCTCTGCACTCCCCCAGAAGAGAGAATCCAGTACCCACAGGTATGGCTGATTTGTTGTCACCCACAACAAACTAGAACCAAAATGTGTTGTCCTTGGTTCACAACGTGGGACTGAGGCTACCAGGAATTCTATTTTTGGCTCTAAGCTCTAGAGTTCTCCTCAGGACATGCTGGTCAGAACTGGGGGATCAAGATCAATCTGATTGTGGAGCAACCCAGGACCTGACCTAAGCTTTGGGTCCCTGTGTGATGCATGTGTTCCTGGATATGTGGAGAGACAAATGCAGATGTTCCTGTCTGGCAGAATCAAGATAGACACAGTATCTTTGAAATGGCTCATATGATATGGGCAGAATTGTATCTACTCAGGGAACAAAGGCTGGGTGCACGAGACTGTGAAGCAGGGCCCTCAGATCTGTACTACACTTTGGAATAAAGGCAAATAAGTGTGCCCCAGCCCAAATGTGTCTGCATTCAAATTCCTGCTGCCTGGGGTCATGCATTTTAGTCCTGTCCTAAGAGCAATGGATGGCATTATAAGGTGTGGCAGTGTGGTCAGACTTCTAATGGCATGGCTCTGGGCCCCTCAGGAGATGGACAGCACCTGGACAGGAGACAGGCACAAGGCTCACTTGTGTACAATGTGACTCTGTCTCAGTGTCCAGCCTCAGGATATGGCCACCATCAGCTCTTCTTTTGTTTTGGCCACCTAGTTGTCCGGCTTCCATTGTGTTCTCACTTTTCTTGCCCACTGTCACCTGAATCACAGCAGAATTGACTGTCGAAGTCCAGTTGCACAGTGAGGTTGTAGGCCAGTGTGCTGGTGTGAGGCAAGCACCTGTGCCATCAGCAATAGGGCTGCTGTGTTGTGAAAAGCTGTGGATTGTGGCAAGAACCCTAGGTATTTTGATCCCCACCACATTGATGCTGGCATCATGATGTACAGAGCAAGATTCGTGCCACTCAGATATCACATTTTACTATAACTTTCCTTCCCATGATCAGTTACTCAGAATCTGTGTGCCAGATAATTATATGTTGAAGGTCCTGCTAAGCATCTCCACCCAGACTTCCTGGCAGCAGCTCAGCCTTCAAAGCTGGGTGGGAGAGGTGGGGAGGGAGGTGGAGGAGGACAAGAGGCTTTGTCCTCCAAGACATCAGATACAGAGGGGCAGGGGGCATCTTCAGCTCTCACTATTACATCCACTTCTGAACCTGTATCCTGTGGTCAGAGAGCAGACAGCAGTTTTGATCACTTTGCTAGAAATCAGGGATCTGAACAGAGCTACAAAGGCAGGACATTGGAGCCAGACTGAGGGCTCCTCCAGAAGATTTGCCGCTTTTCATTTTCACTTTCTGTTCCATAACTCAGTCATCACCAGCTATTGGCAGTGTGGATTCACTTGTCTCCCCAAGAGTGGGCTGCTTCTGGGGATCTGGGGCAGTCAGCACAAAGTGAGATCTCCATGTGTCTCTGTTAGGTTGTGCATACAGCAAGGTATAAAAGTGCGTGTTCCTATGATAGGCAGATTGGTCCCAGAAACTCCGTTAGTAAGCTCTTAACTTGAGGACAGTTGATGATTTTTTCTTGATCCTGTATCTGCCTGAAGGACCCCTTGCCTGATGCCTGGAGGGTGTGCTTCTTGTGAAAGATTTATCATTAGTTACTCTTTTTTTCTCCAAAAGTAAGTAGTGGATTTTCTTACTGTTTGTTTTGTTTGTAATTTATGATTTTTTTACTAGAACTTCTTTGCAGTGTATATTGATTACACTGATGATAGGCACATGGTTTATTTATTATGCAGAATGCATATTAGATCCTATGTGGTGCATGACAGTGCAACCCATCAAGTAGAGACTGTTCTCAAAATTTTTTGCATTGATCACGCAGAACTGAAAAAATGTGGAACAGTTTAGAGATAACATCTTTCAGATACAAAAACATACTTTAAGTCAAATGTATTAGAGAACACACAAATAAAAGAATAGATGAACATAGGAAAACAATGAAAAACAAAGGTGGCCCAACATAGCAAAAAATGGAATACATGAAAGATATACAAACAAGAGTTCAAAAGTTTCAGTGCTAAATAAGAGATATATAAAACCTATAAGAGATTAAAATTATACGCACAGACTGAACAAAAGTTAGGTTTAGAATTTCAGATCTTGAAGACAAAATTGTAGCTAGTTGTCATGAAAACAATGCAATCTTAAAAGTAGCAAGAGACTATGAGAAATCAATCCAACAGGTACAAAATGCATCAAAGAAGAATTGCTTGAGATTGATTGGGGTCAATGAGAAAGCCAGAGACAACACAAATACCATAAAAATTTTCAAAAAATAATGGAAGAAAACTTCCCAAGCATGAATAAAGAATTTGCCATACAAATAAGTGAAACATATAGAACTCCAAACAGACATAACAAAAATAAAACTACATCAAGGTATATAATATTCAAGATTCCAGAAATACAGCACAGGAACACAGTATAAAATGCTGTTACTGAGAAGTCACAGATCACTTATAATTGAAAGCACATCAAATTCTTAGCAGTCTTTGTTGTAGCTTGGCACAACTGACATCATCTTGAGCCCTGCTTTTAACTGGTGCCCTATATTTAACACAAGAGAATGGAAAATTACTCAGAGTACAAGTCCTGTGAGGAAAACAGAATGATCTGCACCACCTGGAGAAAAATTACCCTGTTCAACAAAAGAAACATGATATAGTTGTCAACTGAAAATTAATTTAAGATTGTAGCTCGATTGTTTCTAATAGGATGTCACTTTGTGGTTCTCTGTTTAAGAGCTTTGTAAGTTTCCAGTTCAGCCACTTGTTTGGATTCTGAAATTAGCAGGTAATCTATATGAGTGGTCCTGAGCTCTATTAATCAAATTACAAATTTATCAATTTGTATGCTTTGATTCCTTTATTTTTGTTCATTAACCTACCTCAGTCTTCTCAACACAAATATCCAAGTAAAGAAGAAAACTGTAGTTGAAACAGAAGAACAACTCCTGAATTTGGACAGAAGTACAAGTTCTGAAACGAAAGAACATCCAATCCAGATTGAGGTATCCTGCAAAACTTTCAAAATTAAAGGAAACATAAGACACTTCCATGACAAAGAACAACTGAAGAAATCCATGACTGCAAAACTGACCACTGAAAAAGTAATGAAAGTTATAATAGAGAGAGGTAAAAATGGCCAAAATTCCAAGAAAAACACAGAAACAACCAGGCAGGACAAGTAATTAAACAGAGGAGAAAAGCAGAGAATCAACAGCAGAACAATATTACAACAAAGACAAACCAATACATATCACTGTTAATGGTTGGACCTCATCAACCAAAAGAAATAGATGGGTGAATTGGATCAAGAATAAGATACAAAAATATGCTGTATATAGCAAAAAACATTTAATTGAAAAAGAAATTCAGAGACTGAAATTCAAAGGGCAGAAAACAATCTTCCATGCAACAGAGGCCCAGAAAAGGATGAGAAGATATTCTCTTTGCAGACATTATGAACTTCAAACCAAGAGTGACTAAAAAGATAATGAGCCTCACTACATACATGTTAATGGAAGGTTTTAAAAAGAATAAGATAACAATCATAAATATGTGTTTATCTAATACAGGAGCACTTGGCAATGTAAGGCAATTATTGTTAAAAGACATGAAAATAATGCAACAAAGAATCACACAATTGACTCAAGAGACTTCAATATCCCACTATCACAAATAGTTCATCTATTTGTTTCAGCCAAGAAACATGAAAGTAGAACTAAATCTGTGAAAAAATGAACTGAATAGATGGTTACCAATATGTGATCCAACATATTCAGAATAAACATTCTTCTCAGCTGTGCAGGGGAGGTTCTCTAAAACATGCCATATACACTAGTCCACAGAACATGCTGAAGTAAATGCAAAGAAACTGAAGTTTCCCCATGCATTTTACCTGACCATAGTGCAATACAATTGGGAAATAATTGTAAAAGAAGTTACAAAAATTTCATAAATATATGGAAATTAAATAACACTCTGTCAAACAATAAATGGGTCACAGATGAAACAAAGGAAGAAACTTGAAAATATTTACAAAACAACAAGAATGTGGATGCAAAAGTTGGTTCTCATGGGATTCAATGTAAGCAGTTCAAAGAGGGAAATTTATAGCACTCAAATCTCACATCAGGATATAGAAAGAACATAAATAAAGATCTACTGTTGCACCTCATACTTACAAAAAAAATGACATGATAAACCCAAAGCCATTAAAAGGGAGGAACCTATAATGATCATAGAAGAAAGTAATGCAGTGCAAAACATAAAAACAATAAAAAGGTTTAATGAATCAAAGAGTTGGTTCATTGAAAGAATAAAAAAATTGATAAACACTTAGCCAACCACATAAAAAGAAGAAAAGAACCACTCAAAAGCATTCATTGAGGAAGGAAAACAATAAGATAACTACAGATGGTGTGAAAATTAAGATGATCGTCAGTATCTACTTCAAAAACTTATGCTTCCCTAGGTTGAATAATATAGAATTGAATTGATTCCTAAATACATATGAATTGCCAAAGCTGACTCAAGAAGATATAAAAGTTCTAGATAATGCAGTATCTGTTATGTATCAATGCAGTTAATGAGACTGAAGATCTAATTAAATGTTGTCAGCTACTGGCCAGGTGGTGCATGCCTGTAACCCCAGAACTTGGGAGGCTGAGGTAGAAGGATTGTTGTGAGTTTGAAACCAACCAGGGCTACAACGTGAGCTCAAGGCCACTCCAGTGCATAATAAGACCCTCTGCAAAACACATTAAAATGAAACAAAACAATGACAACAAAAAGGCAACTGACCAACATATAGAATTCTAAGTCTTCATGGATTTACTGCTGAATTTTACAAGAAATGTATAGAAAATTGAAGGCCCCTATTCTTTAATAAAATTGAAAGAGAAGCAGTTCTCCCTATCTCTTTCCTGGAGGCCAGCATTACACTGATACTAATAGCAGAGAAAGACACAACCAGAAAAAGAAAACTATAGGCAAGTTTTCCTAATGAACATAGATGCAAAAATCCTTAATAAAACACTAGCAGACTCTCCTCTTCTCCTGGGGGCCAGGCTCCCTGTTGGTCCAGTAAGACCAGTAGAGGCAGGGAACCCTGGCCTAGGCTGGCGAACTGTTTTCTTTGCCTGGGGCCCAGGATCCAGCTGCCTGTGGGTCATGTAATTCCAGCGGAGGCCTGAAACTCTCTTCTTTGCCTGGGGGCCAGTCTTCAGGTTCCTGTCTGTGGGGTAAGTCCAGCAGAGGCAAGGAACCCTGTCCCAGCCCGGTGAACTGTTTCCTTTGCCTGGGGCCCAGGATCCAGCTTTCTGGCAGAAACAGTGAGTAAGGAGGGAGCAGGGAATTCTGTCCCAGCCTGGCTGACCTCTCTACCTCACTTGGAACAAAACTTGAAGTGCAAAAATATAGGAAAATGACAAAACAAAAGACCAAAACGCAGTCTCAGACATCCAGCCCATCCCAAGAAAGCCTAGGAGCCATGTGCATAGAAGAAAATATATGCCACATACCTGAAATAATAGTAACTGAAATAAAGAAGCAACTCTGGGAAGCCTTAAAGGAAATCAAACTAGAAATAATCTCTCAGGTAAAAGAAGAAATGATAAAAGAAATGAAGGAGATGCTGAACATATCTAAAGAAGACACAGTTAAAAAACTTGAGGAGATAAGTAAAAAGATAGAATCTCTGGATGAACAATATAAGAAACAAACAGAATATGTAAAGCAGATGCAAATAGATATACAGGAAGTCAAAAACTCCATCAAAAGTTGTAAAACCCGCCTCAATGAATGTGAAGATAGAATTTCAGACCTTGAATACAAGATTGCAGCCAGTGAACAGGAAAGGAAAGATCTTATAAAAATAAGAAATCAGGAAATAACAATTCAACACCTGCAAGATGACACAAAAAGGAACAACATAAGATTAATAGGGACAAATGAAAAAGAAGGGAACAACATAAGGATGTCAAGAGGCTATTTAGAGAAGTAGTAGCTGAAAATTTCCCAAACATGAGATTGGAAACTGATATCAAGATCAGTGAAGCATATAGAACTCCAAATAGCCATGACCAATATAAAACTACACCCAGACACATAGTAATGGCCATCTCAAAAATTGAACAAATTATAGAATATTAAAAGCTGTAAGAGAGAAAAGAAAGATCACCTATAAAGGAAAACCTATCAGAATCACAACAGACTTTCAGCACAAACAATAAAGTCAAGAAGAGCATGGAGTGAAGTATTTCAGATCATAAAGGAAAATGATTTCCAACCTAGACTGATGTATCGTGCAAAACTGTCCTTCAAAATGGATGGAGAAATAAGATACTTCCATGACAAAGAACAGCTGAAAAACTACATGATCACCAAGCCAACCCTGGAAAGAATACTGAAAGACAGGCTAGATGCATCTAGGAAAAAAACCACTAAACAAAGCAGACAATTAAAAAGAACCAAAAGACAAAAATGCAACAGCAGAAAGATAACATGTCAACAATAAACCAATATATAACAGTTATAACCATTAATGTAAATGGTCTCAATGCACCAATTAAAAGAAACAGACTGGCAGAATGGATCAAGAAACAAAATCCAACCATATGTTGTCTACAAGAAACCCATCTCACCCATAAGGATACCTACAGACTGAAAGTCAAAGGATGGAAAACAATACTTCATGCAAGAGGAACCACCAAAAAAGTGGGGGTGGCTATTCTGTTTGCCGACAATGTGAACTTCAAGCAAACAATGATCAGAAGGAATAAAGAAGGTCACTACATACTGGTTAGGGGAAAACCAAATTCGAGAGCACCCAGTTATATAAAACAAGTACTAACAGAAATGAAACACCAAGTTAACAGTAACACAATTCTAACAGGAGATCTTAGCACACCATTGACACTAATGGACAGATCAACCAGACAGAAAATCAGCAAAGAAATAAAAGAACTGAATCGTACCTGTGAACAAATGGACTTAATAGACATATACAGAGTATTCCACCCAACAACAACAGAATACACATTCTTCTCAGCAGTACATGGGTCATTTCCTAAAATAGACCATATATTAATTCACAAAACATATCTTAAAAAATAAAAAAGGGTTGAAATCATCCCTTGTGGACCATAGTGCCATGAAATTAGAAATTAATGATAAAAGATACTACAAAATTTCCCCAAACACATGGAAACTGAATAACACACTCTTGAGTAATCAGTGGGTCACAGAGGAAATTAAAGAAGTAGTTAAACACTACCTACAAGAAAATGAAAACACAATACAACTTGCCAGAATCTGTGGAATGCAATGAAAGCTGTCCCTCAGAGGAAAATTTATAGCACTGAGTTCACACATCAGGAAAACAGAATGAATAAACATATAACCTGATGTTACACCTCAAACATCTAGAAAAAGAAGAGCAAGTCAAGTCCAAAGCCAAAAGAAGAAAAGAAATTATAAAATCAGAGCAGAAAGCAATGCAATAGAGACTTTAAAAAACGATCCAAAAAATCAATGAATCAAAGAGTTGGTTCTTTAAAAAATAAATAAAATTGATAAGCCCCTAGTTAACATTATTGTAAAAAGGGCAGAAAAAGCTCAAATTCATGCAATAAGGAATGAAAGAGGAGAAATCTCTACAGACCCTATAGAAATACAGAAAACCATCAAAACCTATTTTGAAAACCTCTACTCTCAAAGGTTTGATAACACAGAGGAAACGGACAGATTCCTAGAAACATAAGTACCTAGAAGATCTAAGTACCAAAGCTAGGTCATGAAGATGTAAAACTACTAAATAACCCAATTTCTATTAATGAAATCAAAAATGTAATTAAATCCTTACCTACAAAGAAGAGTCCAGGCCCACACAGATTCACTGCAGAATTCTACAAGAAATACAAAGAAGACCTAATGCCAACACTCCTCAAACTCTTCAATGAAATTGAAAAGGAAGCCATCCTTCCTAAGGCATTCCTGGAATCAAATATTACTCTATTAACAAAGCCTGAGAAAGACCCAACTAAAAAAGAGAACTACAGACCAATCTCCCTAATGAACACAGATGCAAAAATCATCAATAAAATATTGGCAAATAGGATGCAGCAAACCATCAAGAAGATCATAAACCATGACCAAGTGGGATTCATCACAGGCATGCAGTGATGGTTCAATATGCATTAATCAATAAAAACTAATATACCATATCAATAGAGACAAAAGTAAGAGCCACATAATCTTTTCTACAGATGCAGAAAATGATTTTGATAAGGACCAGCACTCATTAATGATACGAACCCTGCAGAAATTTGGAATAGATGATCTTTACCTCAATATGATAAAGGCCATCTATGACAAACCAACAACAAATATCATACTAAATGGCCAAAAATGGAAGGCCTTTACTTTAAAATCAGGCACAAGACAAGGATGTCCCTTATCACCACTTTTATTTAATATAGTACTGCAAAAACTAGCCAGAGCAATTAGACAAGTGAGAGAAATAAAAGGTGTAAAGATAGGAAAAGAAGAAGTTAAGCTATCATTATTTGCAGACATGATACTCTATATAGAAGATCCCCAAAACTCCACTGAAAGACTCCTAGTTATAATAAATAAATATAGTAATGTAGCTGGCTATAAAATCAATACTCAAAAATCAATAGCATTCCTATATACTAACAACAAAGTGTCAGAAAAAGAAATAAGAGAAGCCACACACTTCACACTAGCAACCAAAAAAATGAAACATCTAGGCATTACTCTCATGAAAGAAGTGAAAGACCTGTACAGGGAAAATTATATTACACTGAAAAAATGAAATTGAAGATTATCTCAGAAAATGGAAAAACTTCCCTTGCTCATGCATAAGAAGAATAAATATTGTGAAAATGGCCATTTTACCAAAACTTTTATACAGATTCAATGCAATACCGATAAAAATACAAGCAACATACCTCATAGAACTTGAGAAATCACTTCTAAAACTCATCTGGAGTAAGAAGAGACCTATAATAGCAAGGACAGTTCTAAGTAGCAAGGGTAATACAGCAGGTATCACAATCCCTGACTTGAAATTATACTACAAAGCAACTGTAGTAAAATCAACATGGTACTGGAACCAAAACAGAGCTGAAGATCAGTGGAGTAGATTAGAAGATACAACCACAACTGCAAACACACTCAACCACCTTATCTTCAATAAAGGAGCCAAACATGTTCACTGGGAGTACGACAGTCTCTTTAATAAATCGTGCTGGAAAAACTGGCTCTCCATATGTTGAAAGCTAAAACTAGACCCATGCCTATCACCATGTACTAAAATAAAATCTAAATGGATCAAAGATTCAAATATTAAAACAGAAACACTAAATCTATTGGAAGACAAATTGGGTAAAAACCTTGAAGATATAGGAGGAGGTAGAGAATTCATGAACAGTACTCAAACTTCATGGGAAATACTCCCCAGAATCAATAACTGGGATCACTTCTTATTAAAAAGTTTCTGCACATCAAAAGAAGTCTCCAGCGTGATGAGAAGAAAACCCACAAACTGGGAAAAAAATCTTAGTGAACTGTCCCTCAAAAGACTTCAGTCTAAAACATATAAAGAATTTAAAAAAATCAGACAACCAAAATTCAAAGACCCAATTCAAAAATGGGCATCTGCAATGAATAAACAATTCTCAGATGAAGAAATACAAATGGAGGGGATGGGGATTTAGCTCAGCAGCATAAGTGCCTGCCTTGCAAGCAGGCAGTCATGAGTTCGATTCCTGGTACTGATAAAAACAAAAAAGACCAAAAAAAAAAAAATACAAATGGCAAATAAATACATGAAAAAATGTTCACCATCAATGGTCATTAGAGAAATGCAAATTAAAACCACACTGAGATTTCATCTCATTCCTGAAAGAATGGCCAAGATCAAGAAAAGCAATAACAACAAATGCTGGAGAGGCTGTGGGGAAAAAGGAACTCTCCTGCACTGTTGCTGGGAGTGTAGACTAGTGCAACCATTGTGCAGGTCAGTCTAGAGATTTCTCAGAAAGCTGTGATGGGAAGCACCTTTTGAACCAGCTATTCCATTTCTAGGCATATTTCCAGAAGAACTGAAAGCATCATACCACAGTGATATATGTGCCCCCATGTTTATAGCAGCACAATTTATAATAGCCAGATCTTGGAAACAAACTAAGTGTCCATCAACGAGGAATGGATAAAAATTTGTGGTATTTTTATACAATGGAGTACTACTCAGGTATAAAGAATGACCACATTGAGACATTTATAAATAAATGGACACAGCTTGAGACCATACTCATAAGTGAAATAAATCAAACTCACATGTATAAATACCGAATAGTTTCCCTAGTGTAAGAAATGATAAGAATACATTAGAAGTATGTGGTAATCATGATTTCCAATCATATTGGCTTGAAGCCATATACTGCTTTCACTCATTAACTGCAATGGTTTTTCAATTTTAGTATCTATGATAGCACGAATAGCTAATTTTGAAGAAAGCAACACAACATAAAGGTTAGTGCTGATTTAATATCGTCTTGTTTTGAAGTCCCATCAAGCTGTAGTACATCTGTTTCCACTGGTTTTAACATATTGTACCTTACTATATTTCACCATATGCTATAGTATAAACAAAATTCTTTATAGGCAAAGAGATAAAATGGATTGTGTATTTTCTATTAGCAGGTTCTAAATACCCTGTAATTCTTGCATTCTCTTGAAAGGCTTCACACTGTCTAAAAATGCTTGATATTATAGCATGTGAAGTTACACTCAAATAATTTAAGGAAAGAGGCACTATGGTGACTACTACTATGTTAGATTATCCGGTGGTGAAACACAATGATGCTTGAATTGCTAGATTTTGCACTGCATAGTTCTATTACACTGTCCTATCTTATCTCAATCTTCCCCCTATTTTTAAATTAATCTATTTTCTCTCATTTTTTAAGGGAAAACTATATTACAGAATAATGGGACATATTGTAGCAACTTTTTTGTTGTCCTATTAACCTGACTTGAACCCCACTATTGTACTCCCCATCTTGTTCTGTCTGATTATTATATATTCTGTTTTGTTTGACAGTATCAAGTTTGAGGGTATAGGCAATCACTTTGAAGGCAATAAGATATACTATGTTGCCCAATATGGATTGACTATGATCTTTTTTTTGAAGTCCTGTAAGGTCCTCAGTGTAGATTTTATTGGTTTTGTTCTGTGCTGTTTTGATCAATTCTATTATACCTGATGATATAGACAACTCAGTTTAAAAATAGCAAGAGGCACAATGGTAACCACTTTTGATCACCTGGTATTCTATTTTTGCATCACATGCTATGCCCACCCTTCTGTTCTAACTGACTCTGTTTTGCTTAGTCACATTTGTTTTTATTCTCTTTAAAAAAGTAATAAGATCTGTGAGAGTAATAAAACCCTAAAAGTCTAATTGTTACTGTAAAAGGGAGAGGAAAGTAAGGTGGACTAAGGGATATAACCGCAGGTATGTTCAAGTGTGTAGGATGGAAAACCATATAACTGAGCTTTTGTTGGATCATTGAACGGAACAGTCTCCAATTTCACTGTATGAATGTTCACTTTATATGCTTTAATTTAGTGATGTGGACAACTATTTTTGGGAAGATAATATGTAACCTATTAACTGGTGATTTTGTACTGTATATATTTTTTTCTAGAAATACTGTACCCTTATACTGCATTGTTTTTTATGTCCTTTCTTTTTTTTTCTTTTTTTCTCTCTTTAAATAAAAGAAAAAGACACTACCAAAGTGAATGTCGAAATCATCAAGAAGATTTTAAAACCTGATCAACATGGATTCATCCCAGGAAAGCAGGGATGTTTCACTACATGCAAATCAACACATTTAAATGTCATATCAACACGGAAAAACAAAAGTCATATAGTGATCATCTCAATAAATGCATGATAAGCTTTTGATAAAATCAATCACTGATTTGTAATAAAATGCTACAGTATGTAACAATGGAGAGCCTTTACCTCAATCTGATAAAACAAGCAAAGACAAAAATACATCCAGCATCATACTGAATGGTGAAAAACTAAAAACTTTCACAGTACAATTAAGAACAAGAAAATGATGATTCCTATCACCACTCCTACTCAATATAGCTCTGGAAACATTAGGCAGAACAATTAGACATAAGAGACAAATAAGAGTAATCATATAACAGAAAGTAGGTAAACTATCATTATTCACAGATGACATTATATTCTATGTAGAAGATATCAGTTACTCCACCAAAAGACTTCTAGACTTAACCAAATTCAATAATGTAGCTGAAGACAAAGTTGACAATCAAAAATCAAGAGCATTCCTGTACACAATCAACTCATTAAGAGAGAAATTACAGAAACCATGCCATTTATAATAACTTACAAGAAAATGAAATACTTGGAATGAAAGAAGAGAAAATACTTGGAATGAAAGAAAGTCAAGGAGGTACATATTGAAAATTACAGTACTTTGTAAATGGATGTTGAAGCGATTTTCAGAAAATGGAAACATATCCCTTGCCCAAAGTGTGCATTGTTTTCACCGTGTTAATGATTTCTTTTGATGTACAAATATTTTTTAACAAGATGGAGTCCCAGTGGTTGATTCTTTGAAGTTGATTCTTCAAAATTTGTGTTTTGTTCATGAAGCCTCATTAGTGTTTCTGTTGTAATATTGAGATCTCCAATCTAGTTTGACTTTTGCTATTTTATGGTGATAGGCATGGATCCAGTTTAAGTCTTCAGTATGGGGAAAGTCATTTTCTTCAGCATTATTGAAGAGGCTATCTCTCTTCCAGTGAACATATTTGGCTCCTTTATCAAAGCAAGGTAGCAGAATGTGTTTGTAGTTGTGTGTCCATGTTCTAGTCTCTTTGATAGATTATCAGGTCTGTTTTTCTGCCAGTACTCTGGTGATTTTGTGACAGGAGCTTTCTATTATAGCAAGTGAAGAATTGTGATGTATTATAGCAAGTGAAGAATTGTGATGCCTCCTGACTTGCCTTTGTTGCCTAGGAATGTATTTGTTATTCTAGATCTTTTCTGTTTCCAAAAGAATTTTTGAAAAGTTTTCTCTATATTTGTGAGCTATATTAATAGTATATGGATAGGCATTGCATTAAATCTGTATAAGAGTTCACAATATGATTTTTTTGAGTTTTCCATATCCTTAAAAATAGTCTTACTGGTTTTTATACTCACCTGATTTATCCTAAAAGGTATAATCCTAAGAGTTTCAAACTATTGAGTTATTCTTCTAGAGGATATTAGCAATAATAGATATTTTTCCCTATTTGTTTGATACAGGGTTTCCCTATGCAGTTCTGGTTGAGTGTGGACTCACATCTTAGTCCAGTAAATTCACACTGATAATCCTACATCAGCATTCCAAGTCCTGGGATTACAGGTGTGCATGTGACACCTGAAAGAATTCCTGGTGTTATTTGAAAGATGAGGAAACAGTCATGAGATACACATGTACTCATTAACTGTCATTTCCTTAAAGAAAAAGTGTCTAAATTAATAGGTAATACCATTGGAGTGTAGGGAATCAGAAAACGTTTTTCTATGTCTTATGTTCTGGGGATAACAGACTACACCCCTGCAAAAACGGGAGATGTCACAGCTAGAAATATGTGTCAAATTTGAGCACCAATATTATGAACTCAGAGAGTATTTATGGAAGATGAGGAAAAAGACCAGTGGAAAATAATGAGAGACCTGGTGACGTTAGCCTTTTATGACTCTAGATCAGGCTTTATTATAATGCTGAATGTCACAAATATTGAAATAGTCAAATATTATATGTGTTTTAACCTAGAAAATATTAAGGCTTGGCACAGTATCCAAGATATGTTGTAACTTGGAATAAATCATGCCATCTTGAGCCCTTCATTTAACTAGTGTCTTGTATTTGACCCAGGTAAATGGAAAATGACTCAGTGTATAAGTCCAGTGAGAAAAGCAAAATGAGCTGTACCCAAAGAAAAAAATTTAACATGCTCAACAAAAAAACAAGATACAGGTGTCAGCCAAAAATTAACCTAAGATTTTAGATACATTGTTTCCAATAGGATGTTCTTTGTGATTCTCTCTTTTAAAAACTCTTAACTTTCCAGTCCAGGATCACTTGTTTAGATTTTGAAATTGGGAAAGTGAGTCTGTATAGAAGTGGTTCTGAGAACAGCTATTTAAATTCCAAATTTATCCTTTGGCTGTATGGATTCCTATAGTGTTGTTCACGAACTGACCTCCAGCTCCAGAAAGGTTTACTGACACAAGCAAGCACCTGGATTAAATACAGTGTCACCTTAATAGAAGAATAATAGTGAAAAGGAGGGAAGAAAAAAGACAAACACCATGTGTTATGATACCCACCTCTTTACCTGGTATTAAAGAGGCTGAAACAGGAGAATGGCCGTGTATTTAATTACAGACTACCCTACATAGTGAGTGCAAGGTCAGCCAGAACTACAAAGTGGGGCTATGTCTTTAAAAACAAAAATGAAAAATATAAAAAACCGAGGAACAGAGAAAGACTATTAAAAGAAAACAAAAATATTAGAGCTGAATGAAAATTGGCTTAGCTAAAATGGGAATTATGGAATGATGTTGCAGAGGAAAGCTGGTCATGAAGTGGCACCCAGGAGGCAGTGAAAAATACAGTTATGAATGGGACCTATTGTGCTACATCTCAATACTTACCTCCTTCCTCCAATACATCTGCAGTTTATTTGACAGGAAGTCCAAAAGCTCATGGAAATGTCAAACTCAGAGCAAACAAGCAGCTTGAAATCAACGCTTTGCATCATGGCCTTTAGCAGATGTTTCATATTCAAATTGAAATAGGAGAAATATAATCCTACCCTGTTTGTTGGTAAATGCAGCAAGTTGGTTGGGTCATAGCATTGAAGAATGAAGTCATGAATCAAAAGAAGTTCAAAAAATTTTCTTGGAAAAAAAGACAGGATAGCCCTGTCTTTGCAGGAGTGGTCTTCAGTGTTTAGGCCACATATCTATTTTCAGGGGTCATTTATACAGCAAAGTCAGAATATGAGTACAGTGTGGGTCTCAAACTGCAATGTACCTATAAGTGTATAGCTGCTTAACTAATATTCAGAAGGGCAGCAAGTCACCCCGAAAAGGTATGCAGAAAGAGCCAAGGAATTTTGTGGCAACAATAGTCCAGTTGTTCTGGTCTATGTGTATGGTAATAGATGCTTATCTGGATTTCCTGCGGAAGGTGTTGGTAACTGTAGTACATTTCAAGCTATTGTTTTTCTCTTTAAGAGGCATGTAGACATGGTCACTGCATCTTCACCTTCAGGTCTGGTTTTCTTCAGCTGTGCCTCTAGCAGTGATTGTTGTATTTACTTTTTTACATTGATGCCTTTGAAGTTCCATTTCCTGTCTGACTGTGTATCAATTTCTGTCTACTTTGGCCTCCTGTAGTAAAATCACAATACTATTTGAATGGATAAAGCGATATTTATATATTTAATAAAATATTATTTAATAGGGGACTGGGTTTTACCTCAGCAGACAGAAGTACCTGCCTGGCAAGTGCCAGGTTGTGAGTTTGATCCCCAGTAGCTAAAAAAAAGTAATTTAAACTGCAAGGAAAGAAAATAATTTCATTTGTGAAGATGTAGATGAACAAAATTTTCAATTAAATCTGTCAATGGCAAACTAAATGGTAGTAATAGTCATATTTAGAATCTAAGGTTGTTCAGGCTGGGGATTGAGCTCAGTGGTACAAGCACCAGCCAGGCAAGCACAAGGTCATGAGTTCAGTCCCTGGTACCAAAAAGCAAATTTCTACAATTCTCGACCATGTGGTGCTATGAGCATAATTATTGAAATTGATAGTTGTTCATTCAATGGCTCAATTTTTCTTTTTTGGTCTACAAAATATCTACAGATAACATGGTAAATATAGTGAATGATATACTGTCCTCTATACTATGGGTATTTGCTGAGAGTTGTTTTTAGTTTTTATTTTTCCATGTACTTGAATGCTGAAAATATTTGGTAATGCTAGGTAGAGAAACAATGATAATAATTTTTTTCATTTTAATCATATAGTTCACTCTATCCATTAAGTACATTTTATTTACTACAATTATGCTAAGAAAAGTTGATAAATGATTCTTAAATTTATAGGCAGATGAGTTAGTTAGAAATATAGGCAGGCAGACAGTGATATCGGGGAATGAAACTTCTGACCTACTATATTGGGTATGAGTTTAGGTTTTCTAAAACTGAGGAATAAATAATTAAGAACAATGGAGGTAAGAGCAGAATATACTTTTTGACAGAAAGAAATTGAGAGGATTTTGCTCTAGATGGGACATTTCAGCACTGGGAGGTGAGACCAGGGGACATTTACCTTGAGGTCACTTTCCCCTCTCCTATGCAACTTACCTGTGGCATGAAAAGAGTCCCAATCAGCTACTTGCACATCAGCAATGCCACCTTTAAGCACCACCCCAATGGAAAACTATATGTATGCCCCCACATGACATTTTTACTTTGTATTCTTTCTTTTACCATGCCAAAAATGCTATCATTTGGTTCCCTGACCACTAAGGCAGATTGAGTGTCTCCTGGGAATCACTCCCATTTTGAGTTCCTCTGCCTTAAATCCACCTGTGTCTTCCTCCAGGACAGTTTACTTGCCACTGCTGATCTGCATACAACCGCAGCCTTACTCACTGAACATGGGTGAGACACCATCTGGTGTTTTTTTGTTTCTGTTCCTTAGCAAGCTTGTGACAGAAAACCCATCCTGCCATCCCGGAACAGGGTTACTAGTTTCCACACTCCTTAGGCCACACAGCTGGAGGTAACACTGAGATTTTTGTGTGCTGACATACCGCCCTGTTCTCATGGTTACCTGCCAAGAAGAATGGGTGTTGGGATTTTGCCTGTCACACTTTCCAAATAGATTACGATCTCTATTGTTGTGTGTGACCGAGCACAGCTCCCTCATTCCTTGGGGGAGCTACAGCTCTTAGTTCCTGAGATGAAATTGTTCTCCAAGCTCCCTTATAATTTGGTCCTGGGGACCACTTCCTGTCCTCCAGAAAACACGCCTCTGTGGTGCCTGGTTCATAACCTTGTTGCTTTTGGCCTTTAAAAGGCTACAACAACCAAAAAGCTGATCTTATATTAATGCTTTTGTCACAATGGTAACAAGTTGGCAAAAACCCTTCATCTTTAGGCCTTCTTCACTTTAAGGACGTGGTTTTCTCTCACTCTGTCTTCTATGATGGCCCAAGTACTCCTGGCTTGCTCTGCTCCACCAGGATCTCTCCCCTTCCCCAAACTTATGATGCAGCTTCTGTCTGTACAGCTTCTCCCCATATCTCTCATACCAAATCCCACAGCTATCTCAATGAAAGGTTTCTATACACCCTGCATCATCTGCTCCCCCTCCTTCATTCCCAAGGGTCTCCACCGCCCCCAGGGTCTCTCATCCTACCCCTAGCATTTCTCACAAGGCTCTGGCTTCTCAATTCCCCTGCTCTTGCTGTCTGTCCCATCTGAGGGTTCATTTTCTCCTTCCCCTGCATCACCATTTTCTCTGCCTGCCCACCACACTCGGTCTCAGCCATTGCAGTCTTTTGGCAGGCCACATGGTTGCCAGCAGCCATGTTGATTACACACATGCACCTGCTGGGCTCATCTCTACTAATGCTTTGGGAACAGACTGGACCTAAAAGATTAACTAATATTTGTGTTTCTTCTTTTTAACTTTCTGAGCTACTTCCATTTAACCATCAATTCGGTTCCTTTTCTGGTATTCTTATTTCAACAGATATCTATTAATTGATCTATAAGAAGGTTCACTCTAATCTATTTATTATAGTTCAAGTTGGCCAAATATATTTGAGTGCATTCTAATTTTATAAGCTGATTATCAGTTTATATATCTGTTGTCTATTTATCCAATTGTCTCCTCTGTTAGTGGTTATTTCTTTTTATTTGAGCTCAACAACTTTTTCCCTCAACATTCATATTTTCAGATCATGTAATAAAGGTTTATTTGGGTAACAGATTTAAAAGACATTCTTCCACCTAAGTTGCCAGCTGGTCAAAATGATCCTAAAATTGGTTAAACAAAATTCCTTGGGGTGAGGCAACATCAGACAGCACTTCAATTGATAAACAAGAAAGTTTGAATTCTGGGAGAACATGGCAGACAGATAAAAGCAGCTACAGAGGCTCTCTGAAAGACTCGGCTCATAACTCAGGAATGATGCAGAGTAAGGAGTCATAAGCAGGTGGAGATATGCTCTGCTGACCCAGGAACAAACTTGGCTGAGAGAAACCAACTTGGAATGCAGTCCTGGTGCTAGAACAGGAACAGAAAAGCCTCACTGTGGAGGCTGGAGCACGCGCAATTGGAAGCTGCGATTTGGGTTTCCCGCTGCACGGCGGCTGCGTCTACATTGGCTCCGCAAGGAGAGAGACACATGGAAGCTCTGAGAATGGGAATCAGTGAACAGAGTTGAGAGTGGGATGGGCGTGGAGCCGTGCACTGACTTGTGGTGAGGTGAGTGAGAGAAACTGACACTCTACCACAGTTTGACTCCAGCGGAGGACATTCTGGGACTGGGCAAACTTGTGGGAGCAGGGCGCTGTGGCGACTTCAGCCACGTATCCCCCTCTCAAGCGGGATTGGTGAGAAGTGCCTAGCCTACATGATGCTGTTGGCGGACCCAGTAGGCTAATCCAACCCAGATCCCAGAGCCTGAGGGTGGCCTGGAGGGGCGGGCACACATAGGCTGCCTGATCTGCAACTTCCTGGTGTGCTGCAGTGGGCGGGAACACCTACCTGGCACAATTCGATCAGGCTGTGGCTGACAGGGAGGGAAGCTGGGCCTCCTATATAAGTTTGCATATATAAGGAACAAAGAATATGGGAAGAGGCAGCAACAAGAAAGGCTCCTCGGCCCCCAATCCTGAGAAACAGGTAATAGTGGACACCGCACCAATAGACATAAAGCGCCATCTGGAGAGCCTCATAGATCAGTTCAGGAATGAATTTATCAATGACCTGAAGCTAAAAGTAAGCAGAATAGTTAGAGAAATGCTAAGCACCACCCAAGAAAAAACAGATGGTGGAATGGAAGAACAGAAAAGGAGGGTAGAATTGTTTGATGGAGAAAATAGAGAAAGCATAGAATATGTGAAGCAGGTTCAAAGGGACTACCAGGAAACTAAAAAGTCTATCGAAAACTGGCATAACAGCTTGAAAGAAACTAAGGACAGACTATCTGAACAGGAGGGCAGATATGTAATATGGGAGAATGAAATGAAAAACTTCTTAAAAGTAACAAAGAAACAAACAGCAATAATACAAAGACAAGAAGATGATAAGAGGAGCCATAACTTAAGAATTAAGAACATAAAAGAAGAAGTAGGGACACAAACAAATGAACTACAAAAGCTACTCACAGAAATAATCCAGGAGAATTTTCCTAATTTAGCAAAAGGTAAAGATACTCAGATGTATGAGGCATACAGGACCCCAGCCACCTACAACCCAAACAGAGCAACACCCAGGCATATAATAATAAAAATTCCAGAAATTCAATACAAGAACAGAATATTAAAAGCTGTCACAGACAAGAAACAGACCACTTACAAGGGAGCACCCATCAGAATTACAGCAGATTTCTCTGCACAAACCATCAAATCATCAACAGCGTGGGGGGAAATAATTCAAGCTTTGAGAGATAATAATCTCCAGCCAAGATTGATATCCTGCACAACTGTCCCTGCAAATTGATGGAAAAACAAGGTGCTTCCAGGATAAAGAGGAACTGGGGGAATTTGCAACCACTAATTCAACTCTACACAGAGTATTGCAGGATATTCTAAAAAAGAAAAATACAAAGAATACAGAAATAGTGGCGGGGAGGCCACAATGAATGGAGTGGAGAACAAAATGAAGAAGACAAACTGACAACTAATGACAGAAAAAGAGCTCAACAGAAATGAGGCAGAGAAGATTGGATGATAGGAACAGCTATTTTGGAGAAAATGACGTCTTAATAGGTAATACTGATTTAGTATCATCTTGTTTTGATGTCTCATCAAACTTTTGTTCTTCCATCTCCATTGGTCTAAACAGGTTGTATCTTATTGGATTTTATTATGTATGATAGTATAAGCAAAAACTTTTAAAGACAAGGAGATTATACAGAAACCATTGTTCATTTTCTGTTAGTTTATTCCAAATACCCTGTAATTCTGTCATTCTCTTAAATGGTTTTACATTGATATATTTAATGTTACAATATACAAAGTTGTACTCAAGGATTTCAAGGAAAGGGACAATATGGTAACTACTTTTATGTCAGGATTATCTTGTTTTGAAACACTATTCTGCTTAAATGGTTATGTTTTGATCTGTGTTGTTTTGCTGTTATGCCCTCGCAATCTCCACTCGATTATTTACTTTTTTATTTTTATCCTTTTAATTAAGGGAAAAATAAAGAAAAATAGCAGGATATATTATGGCAACCCACTTTGACTTTCCATTATCTTGATTTAAAGCCCTGTATTATTCTCATCATCTTGATTTTGACTGATGTCCCCCTATTCTGCTTTGCTTGATAGTACCAGGTTCGAAAGTTTAGGCAACAGCTGTGAAGATTGTAAGATTCATTATGACGCCCATTCTCGATGACTTTTATCTACTTTTGAAGACCTACAATGTCTCCAATGTTTTGGTTTTGTCGGTTTTGTTCTTTACTGTTTTGTTCAATTTTATTATAACTGATGATATAGGCAATTCTATTAGAGATAGCAGAAGGCATTATGGTAACCATTATTGATCACCTTGTATTATGCTTTTACATTATCTATTATGTCCACCCTTTTGATTTGATTGACTCTGTTCTGTTATGTCACATTTGGTTCTACTCCCTTCCAAAAAAGTAATAAGAACTGTGGGAGTAACAAAACCCAAAATGTGTAATTGTCATTGTACAAAAGAGAGGAAAAGAAAGTTCTCTAAATGGTATAAGTGCATGTATGTTTAAGTGTATAAGATAAAAAATTATATCACTGAGTTTTGTTGGATCATTGAACAGAACTGTTTGCAGTCTCACTGTTGGAATGTCCACTTTACAAGCTTTAACTTTGTGACTTGAACAATTATTTCTAAGATGACAATATGTAATTCATTAACTAGTGATTTTCTACTGTTTATTTTTTTCTGTAAATCTGTATAACTTGTACCCTTTCTCTGCTTTTTTTGTCTCCTTAAATAAAATTTAAAAAAAAATGAAAGTTGCCACCTAGTAACTTTTTAAAAAATTTGTTTTAATATTAAAGATATTTAAAGAAAAGAGCACTTAACAAATGTGATTGGAGCAAAACAGTTTAAGCAACACAGTATTTCAACACAATACAACCTGACATATCAGTAGCTACCATAATGTCTCTTTCCTTGAAGTAGTTGAGTATATCTTCATACTCAATAGTATCAAGCATAACAAAATATTATAAAGCCATTAAGAGCATGAAAGTATTACAGATTATTCAGAACCAAATAACACAACATGAACAGTGGTTACTATATTATCTCATTGTCCATAAAATATTTGTTTATACTATCACAAATAATACAATCCAATAAGATACAACAAGATAGAACCAACGGAAACAGAAGACTAAAAGCATGTTAGCACTTCAAAACAAGATGATATTAAATCAGCACTGGCTATTATAACGTCTTGTTTTCTTCAAAATAGCTGTTCAAATAATCATAGATAATAAAATCAAACAACCCAGGATGAAACCATTCTGAGTAATGAATGGGAATATTATAAGGCTCCAAAGCAATGTAATGGGGAAGCAGGATTACCACAAACTCTTATGTACTCTTACCAATTCTCACACTAGGGAGACTATATGTTTTTTACACATGAACAACCAGGTACTTTAACCAGGTCAGGTTCACTGACTGGAAGTCCAAGTAAACCCTATAGCCTCATGGGAGAAGGCTCAAGTAAAGTTCATATTACTAAGACAATTCATTATTGCTGATCTCATGGTATATTCATTCCTTCAAATATAAAATTGTGATTGTTTATGATAGCAAATGTTTTCTTTCATATCTAGATGTCTTATGCCTTTTTCTTGTGTTCGAGCCTGTTGACTTAGATCAGAACAATACAAGGTCACCAGTCAAATAATAATTTTTAACACAAATTTATGTAATGTAATAGTGAGCTGTCTAAAATATGTCACACATTTCTTCAGTGCTCAAATGTTAAATCACCCATGGTTAATAGAAAATAACAGTTCCATTTCGTGTTCTATATTAAGCTTACTGCTTGTCCTGCACTGTATAGTATTAATCTTCTGCATGTTTAACAGCTACAGTTCAGAGATAATTATAAATTCCCTTTGGATTTCTTGTGCTAGGATCCATCAGATATTTTCTAAAAAAAAAAAAAGGTTCTATGATGCAGGGGACAACAGAACAAAGAGACCAGCAGTGGGGCTGAGACTGGGGCAGCAACGAGGTCAGGGCCAATCCAAGCCTGTCTGTCAGCACTGGCTAAGCCCTTGGGATAGGGATGCATTTGCTTGGTGTTTTATCTTGAGGCCTGACCCACAACAGGAGGTATCCCTCTCCCCATGGTTGCAAGATATCTGGGCTTCTGCATTGGCCACTTCTAGGACCTAGTCCTGTCTCACTGCCTATATATTTCTAACTAAGTCAGCTTCCTGTAAGAACATGATAGCCTTCTGAATGGAAAGAAATATGGGTGTCATCTCTGAAATAACAACTGATTTGTCAGTTTGGCTGCTAATACACATTGTTTATATATAGAAATTCTCTGAAATGGACTTTACTAAGTGGTGTAAAATAGAAGCCCTAAATAGAAGGTGTGCTGCAGGGATATCCATTGTTAGGCATGAAGGGTTTTCTGTGTAGTGTGGATCAGAGCAGCATGGAAAGGATGTGCAAGTGATTGGCATGATACAGGGTGTCAAGAGCAGGATTTACAAATGAGAGGATCTTTATTGAAAATCAAGTAGTTCTTAGGGTAAGCATGAAGTTCAAGTTGGCTTCTAATTTCTTACTTGAGATTAATAACACCAGCTCTGTCAATAATCAGTATTACATACCTGTTAACCCATGATTTCTGTGTTCCACAATTGAGATCTAATTTTCTCTAATTATGTGCCAGTGTCATGAAGTAGGAATTTGAATCTTTTTTTTTTTTTGTACCAGGGATTGAACTCATTAGCTCATGCTTACTAGGCAGGTGTTTATGCCACTGAGATAAATACCCAAACATGAATGTGTTTTCTGTATATTGTGGAAAGTATAAACATTCTTCCTCAGAACATGTTGAAAGTTCTTGGAATGTTACTATATTGTATGGATATAATTTTTAAAACAAAGCAATGATGTTTTATGCAGTCAATTTTCAAGTTGCATTTTTTTTGTGGTGTTTTGCAGTCAGGGTCTTTCTCTCTATTTCAGACAGCTCTGTAACTGAGGCTGGCCTCCAACTCAAGGCATTTCTCTTACATCAGCCTCCCAAGATATATTTGAGATTTCTGAGAGAAAGGTGATCACTTGGTGATACTGAGCTATAATTTGCAATGTGTGCCTTGTTTCAATGTTTATACATTGTTTACATACAGTTTTCCATTTTCATCTGAGTTATTATTTATGTACAATATTTGTTGTTATTTATGTTTTGTTGTATGAAAATAAATTCAAATTTATTTGAATGCTGCATAAGTATATTAAGAACAAAGGACTTAGTGGCCTAAATGAGATTTGAAAAGATATGATCTGTAGTTTATCCAAGTGATTCGTGTGATATTTGTCTACCCCTTTGCTTTGTGGATGCTGGTCCTGTGGGCTCCCACTGTGAGCTCTGCTTTAGAGACAGTCTACAGGGACACTTCCGGTGACTCAGCACAAAAATCAGTGCTCCCATTTGGCTGTGAGATGCAATCTATCATCCAAACTGCTTTTACAAAAAATGTGTCTATACATAAAATTAATCACCAAGACATGGAATTAAGCTTTGAAGAATTCATTCTTCATTCAGCTGTGATGTTTGGTTTTACTTTGTTTAGTTTAGTTTTGTTTTATTGAGACAGGCTTTCACTATGTATATCAGCAGGATTTGAAACCCCCATGGTGCCTACAATTTTTTGACTTCATAAAAGCCCTCCTCTCTCAGCCTTTTGAGTGCTGGGATAATAGATATGCACCAACTCTGCTTTGGATTCAGATTTTTATGAGTGAATGTAAGATATCCCAGGCCATGAGTCCCAACCTTCCTTTGAGAAATATATGTATGAATCGTTAGGATCATACTTTTATCACTTGGCCACTCAGCAGTTATCCCCTAACATCACTTGAAAAGCACATTTGCTTATGCACTGACTATGCTGAGCATCATTGGAGCAGTTGTCATTTTAACCAGTTGATTCTTATATTGAATACATTACAATAATCTCTTTTATATTTCTTATTATTTGATAAAAACTAACAAAAAGTATGCAATTATTGATTATCTTTTATTTAAATAATTGCACTGGTAAGGACTTACGAATAAAGCCCTAGGCTAAGTGTGATTCCTTTAGTCCCAGCATCAGTAGAGGATGAGATCAGATTATCATGGCTTTGAAGCTGACTTTGCGAGGAAATTTTGCTATATGATCTAGCAAAATGTGTGGCAGTTGTTTTTATACCTGCATTTGAAGTTTAAGGAAACAGGTAAGTTTAGGTCAAGAATATAAATGTAGGATGGGATAACTGAAGCAAACTGCAAATCATGAATTTTGGCTCAGGAAATGTGCTTTTTATGGTAATTTGTGCAGCGGTCTTAAATATACCTGTATTAGAGTAAAGCATAGTGAAACATAAATGAGCCAGACATTCTCTGTTCTGAAAGTAGAGGCATTAACAAAACTTTTTTTACTCAATGCTATTGCTGGTGCTTTTTGTAGAAAATAAGATAAGGTAACAAAACAAGCAAAAAGGATTATATAAAATTTTAATACTTGTGCACAAATGTAGAAGCCAAAAAACAAAACAAAACAAAACAAACAAACAAACAAAAAAGACAAATCAAATTTAAAAAGGATGAAGAAATAATCTACAGGATAGGAGAAGATTGCATGTTACCCCCTGACAGCTAACATGTAAATCCCATAGAAATGTGAAATGAATACACACTTTTCAGAACAGGTACAAATTGTCAAGAAATACCTGAAGAACTATTGAGCATTTATGCACAATAGAGAAATGCAAATCACTATACCATCTCATTGCAGAGACAAATCATCACAAGATCAAATGAATACTCATAAGATGGCAGGAGAAAAGAAACTATTTAACTTTGTTGATGGAAATGTAAACAAGTACTTCAGCCACTA
This sequence comes from Cavia porcellus, assembly GCF_034190915.1. NCBI lineage: Eukaryota > Metazoa > Chordata > Mammalia > Rodentia > Caviidae > Cavia > Cavia porcellus. The sequence goes on along the minus strand of NW_026947518.1, from coordinate 236,274 downwards.
CTGAAGTCAGTGTTCAAAGTATTCAAATGATTAAACATAGTAAGCCCACTAAGTACAGTGCTTCCTTTAGTGGGTCTCATACTCAAAGATCTAAGGACCCATTGCAGTGATTCATGCATATTCCTGTTTACTGCAGCAATAGTCACTTTTCTGTGGAGAGCAGCAGCAAACACTGCTCCATCACTACCAAATGCCAATGATGAACAACAAGTACCCATCAGTGTACTCCGTTTAGTAAATGATATGATATGTTATTTTGAAATAGGCTCTAAATTAGCTTTTCATAGCGTGATAAGCATGACATAAGCATGATAGTCATGCTAATGTAACAAGACCCTCACTATTACACTATGTTTATTAAATTCAACTGTTTTACTTTGGGAGGCAACATCTTGCTATGAAGTTCAGGTTGGCTTTAAGATCACTTTATAACCCAGAGGGTCCTCAAACAATTCACCTGCCTCAGCCTCTCAAGTACGTGGCTTACACACACATGCCATCAGGCCCAGTTTAGATTTGGTAGGTTAAATGTATATTCAGTATTTTTTCAACTGTTTTGGTTGTTAAAGTATTTCCACTTTTTACCTCCAGCATCTATAACCACTGAGACCTTATTGAGGTGGTGATGTGCATGCGACCAGCCTCATGACATTCTCTCCTGGGTTCAGTGCTTTCAGTGTACTGCAGTGAGACTTATGTGTACAAATGTATATAACTGCTTGTTTTTCTACTTTCCTTCAAAAAGATTTTAAAATTGCCTTATACAATCAATAACCTTGTCTACAGTTTGATGCAAATGCCCACAGTTAAGCAGAGTGTAACACACACACACACACACACACACACACACAGGAAAGAGATCACATAGTTCCCATGAGAGGTTTGTCAAGGCAAATGAGGAGACCACTCTCTGGAGGTATGTGTTCCTGATTATTACATTTGAGTGATCCTCAGGTTTTCTCACTGTTGTTTATGTGAGGTAGACCAGATGACTACTATAAGATACGGAGTTACATAATGTCCTTGTTTTTGAACAGAGGATCAATCTCATGACCTTGACCTTGCTAAGCACATGCTTAAGCCACTGAGATCAATCGTCAGCACCCTATAAAGTCTGTTTTGAAATTTAAGTATCTAAAGATCTGCTTTGGTGGTGTGGCCCACTTAGTAATGTCAACCTGGATCACCCAGAGAACTGAGACACAATGGTTTTGGACATAGAGCATCCATTGAAAGGTTGTTGCAAACACCGTCAAAGGAGAAATGGAGGGGAACTTGCTGGGCTGTTGATTCTCATGGAGAAGCTGGTATCACAGTTTTCCAGATATAAACACAGACATCATCATCATCATCAGAGGAGGAGTAGGATCTCAGGACATCATTAATACTCTGCATGGCTACTGTTTTCTTTTGCATATATCTGGCCCTCAACTTGAGCTTTTTGTCTTGGCTCCAGTACTGATCACTCAGCCTGATGGCACACATGCTGCGCCCAAGTGCAGAGACTTTGTAGCTTCCAGCACTGAACTTTGACTCTTCCTAGTACACAACCTTGATAGAGACTTGCATGAACATTGGCAGTTCCTCTAGGTCTCCAGGTAAACTTGTTGTGGTCCTTGCCATGGGCTCTAGGTGTTCAGCATGACTTAAGATGTATATTGTCATAGAATTCAGATTCTCGGCTGGATTCTTTAGGTATCTAGTATGTGGACAGATCTACACCTCTCTAAATCTGACTTTTTGGGAGTAAATATTTTAATAAAATCTTATCAATTGTAAGTTGCATATTAAATCTCTTTCCTTGCAAACCCTGACTACAACAGATGGGAAAGGTTAAGAGGTGACATTTTTCAGACATGACAAAGTTCTTTAGTTAGCTAATGTCCCATGTGAATCCCAGCTATACCAATAGCTTGGTTTTGAAGACTGTTGAGAGATTCTCTATGGATATTAAGCCATTACATTCTGTGTTGCATGATCAATAAGCACAGGTGTTAGGAACCTACATGGTGCTTCCTGTCACCTGACCGTAGCCTTTGTAGCCTATGCTGTCAGGCCTCTGTGTACCTTAATTGCCAAAAAGGATCCACTCACAGACGCAGTCATTTTATATTGACAATTAACTTGTGAGTCTATTGACATGTTATATCCTGCTGTTGCATCTTTAACTTTCATGACAAAGAACATCTAAAGAAATTTATGAACACCAAGCCAACCCTGCAAATAATACTGAAAGACAGTTTAGATACTCATAGAATAAAACTACTAAGCAAGCCAAACAATTAACCAGTATGGAAAGATAACATGTCAACAGTAAACCAATATATAACAGTTATAAACATTAATGTGAGTGGGCTCAATTCACCAATTAAAAGAAACAGGCTGGTAGAATGGATCAAGAAATAATGGCCAATCACATGCTGTCTATAAGAAACCCATCTAACCCAAAATGAAACTCACAGACAGAAAATCAAAGGATGGAAAACAATGCATCATGCAACAGAAAGTGAAAAAAAAAAAAAAACAAGGGTAGCTATTTTGTTTGCAGACAATGTGAATTTCAAATCAGGAATGATTCTAAGACATAAAGAAGACACTACATACTGGTTTGGGGAAAAATTCAAGAGGAAGAGATAACTATCTTAAATATATATGCACCAAATTCCAGAACACAAAGTTATCCAAAGAAGGTATATATGGAAATGAAAAATCAAATAAGCAATAACACAATTCTAACAGGAGAACGTAACACACCATGGACACCAAGAGACATATCAACCAGATGCAAGTCAGCAAAGAAATGACAGAACTGAATCAGACCTGTAAACTAATGAAGCTGCTGGACATACACAGAGTGTTCCTCACAACAATTTCAGAATACATATACTACTCAGCATTACATGGGATATTCTCTAAAATAGATCATATAATAAGCCACAGAACATTTTTAAATAAATGCAAAATGTTGTAATTATCTCATGTTGGGGGCTGGGGATTTAGCTCAGCGGCATAAGCGCCTGCCTTGCAAGCAGGCAGTCATGAGTTCGATCCTTGGTACCGATCAAAATGAAAAAAGACAAAAAAAAAAAGAAAGAAATTATCTCATGCATATTATAAGATCATAGTGCCATAAATATAGTAACTAATGATAAAAAAACTGCAAAAATCACACAAACACATGGAAATTGAATAACACGCTCTTGAGCAATCCATGTGTCACAGTGGAAATTAAAGAACAGATTAAAAAATACCTAAAAGCAAACAAAAATACAGATACAATTTACTGGCATGTGTGGGATGCAATAAAGCAGTCCTTAGAGGAAAATTTATTGCACTGACTTCCCACAACATAATGAATACAAATAAACAACCTGATGGTACACCTCAAATGTCTAGAAAGACAAGAGCAAGTGAAGCCCAAAGTCAAAAGAAGGGAGGAAATTATAAAAATCAGAGCAGAAATTAATGCTATAGAGACTAAGGCCACAATCCAAAGAATCAATGAATGAAACAGTTGGTTCTGTGAAAGAATAAATAAAATTGATAGGCACCTCACCTACCCTATTTTAAAAAGGAAAGAAAAAGCTCAAATTCATGAAATAAAGAAGGCAAATGACAAAATCACAACAGACTCTTGTGAAATACAGAAGATCATCAACACCTATTTTAAAATTGTCTATTTTCATTGGTTTAATAACACAGAAGCAATGGAGAGATTGCTAGAAACATACGAAGTATAAAGCTTGATCAAGAAGATGTAAAACTACTGAATAACTCAATCTATGTTAATGAAATTGAAAATATAATAATTCTCCTTAGGTACAAAGAAGATCCCAGGCCCAGCTGGATTCACTGTGGAATTCTATAAGAAATACAAAGAAGTTTAATGCCAGCACTCCTCAAACATTTCAATGAAATCGAAAGGAAAGCAATTCTTCCTTAAACATTCCTGGAAGTAAATATTATTCTAGTTGCAAAACCTGAGAAATACCCAACTAAAAAAGAGAACTACAGGCCAACCTCCCTAATGAACACAGATGCAAAAATCATCAATAAAATATTGGCAAACAGGATGCAGCAAATCATCAAGATGATACACCACAACCAAGTGTGATTCATCACGGCATGCTGGTATGTTCCACCATATGTAAATCAATCAATATAATCCGCCATATCAATAAAACCAAAGGTAAGAATCACATGAGCATTTCTATTGATGCAGAAGAAGCTTTTCATAAGGTGCAACTTCCATTCATGAAAAGAACTTTACAGAAAATTGGAATAGATGATCAATATGATAAAGGTCATCTATGACAAACCAACAGCCAGCATCATATTAAATTGTCAAAAGCTGAAGGCCTTTACCTTAAAACAAGGCACAAGACAAGGATGCCCCTCATTACTGATCCTATTCAAAATAGTACTGGAAATACTAGCCAAAGCAGTGAGATAATAGAAATTAAAGGGGTAAAGACAGGAAAAGAGGAAGATAAATTATTATTGTTTGCAGATGACATGGTACTCTACATAGAAGACCCTCAAAATTCCATTGGAAGTCTCCTAGATACAATAAATTCAGCGAAGTAGCTGGATACAAAGTCAATACTCAAAAATCAATAGCATTCCTATACACTAACAACAAAATTATTGAGAGAGAAATAGGGGAAGCCACACCCTTCACACTACCACCCCAAAAAATGAAATACTTTGGAATTAATCTCACAAAAGAAGTTAAAAAAATCTATATAAGGAAAATTAATATCCTGAAAAATACATTGAAGAGAATCTCAGAAAATGGAAAGACATAGCTTGTTCGTGCATATTAAGAATATATATTTTGAAAATGGCCTTTCTCTCAAAACTGTTATAGAGATTCACTGCAATCCCAAAGAACATAGCATCAACATACCTCATAGATCTAGAGAAATCAGTCTTAAAATTATTCTGGAATGAGAAGAAACCTAGAATAGCAAATATAATTCTAAACAGCAAAGGAAATGGAGCAGGCATCACATTCCCTGAGTAGAACTTATACTGCTAAGAAATTATAATAAAATCAACATGGTATTGGAATAAAAACAGTTCTGAAGATCAATGGAAAAAATTAGAAAATACGACCACAACTACAAACAAACTCAACCATCTTATATTTGATAAAGGGGCCAAACATGTTCACTGGAAGAACGACAGTCTCTTTAATCAATTGTGCTTGAAAAACGGGCTCACCATAGGACAAAAACTAAAAATAGACCCATGCCTATCACCATGTACTAAGCTAAAATATAATTGGATCCAAGATAAGAATAGTATAACAGAAACACTAAATCTGTTGGAAGATAAATAGGGTACAATCCTTGAAGACTTAGGAGTAGGTAGAGAATTCATGAACAGTCATCAAACCACATGGGTAACATTTCCCAGAATCAACAACTGGGATCACATCTTATTAAAAAGTTTGTGCATGTCAAAAGAAATCTCCAGCATAGTGAAAAAAAAAAAAAAAAGAAACCACAAACTGGGAAAAAAATCTTAGTGAACCATCCCTCTGACAAAGGATTTCTGTATAAAACATATAAAGAATTGAAAAAAGTCAGACTCCCAAAATGCAAAGATCTAATCTAAAAATAGCATTTGAGATGAATACACAATTCTCAGATGAAGAAATACAATTGGCAAATAAATACATGAAAAAATGTTCATCATGATTACTCATTAGAGAAACGCAAATTAAAACTACACTGTGATTCCATCTCACTCCAGAAAGAATGGCCAGGATCAAGAAAATTACCAACAACAAATGCTGGAGAGGCTGTGGTGAAAATGGAACTCTCCTGCACTGTTCATGGGAGTTTAAACTGGTGAAACCATTTTGGGCTCAGTATGGAGATTTCTGAAAAAACTGAGACAGGAAGTCATACTTGATCCAGCTATTCCACTTCTAGGCCTATTCCCAGAAGAACTGAAAGCATCATACCTCAGTGATATATGTACATCCATTTTTATAGCAGCACAAATTTTATAGCAGCCAGATCTTGGAAACAGCCTAAGTGTCTGTAAACTGAGGAATGGATAAAAATCTGTGGTATTTTAATTCAATGGAGTACTACTCGGCTATAAAGAATGATCACATTGAGATATTTATAAATAAATGGGTGCAACTTGAGACCTTACTCATATGTGAAATCAATCAAACTCACATGAACAAATACTGTATACTCTCCCTAGTGTAAGAACTGATAAGAGTACATAAGAGTTTATGGTAATCATGATTCCCCATTACATTGCTTTGGACACTTATAATGTTCCCATTGATTAGTTGTAATGATTTTATCCTGGGTTGTTGGATTTTGTTATTTGTGATGGTATGAACAGCTATATTTAAGAACACAACACATTATAATAACCAATGCTAATTTAATATCATCTTGCTTTGAAGTGCTACCATGTTTTGTCCTCCTGTTTCCATTGGTTACATCATGTTTTATCTAATTGATTTTATTATGTGTGATAGTATAAACAAATCTTTTATAAATAATGAGGTAATATGGTAACAATTTTTGATTTTCTGTTATTAGGTTTTGAATGTCCTATAATAATTTCATTTTCTTTAATGATTTTATTTATTTTGTTACATTTGATATTATTGTATATGAAGGTATACTCAACTATTTAAAGGAAAGGGAAATTAAGGTAGCTACTGATATATGGGGTTGTTTTGTGGTGAAATACTGAGTTGCTTAAATTGTTCTGTTCTGAAAAAAATATAATTTGAAGTCTCCCATATCTTTTACTGCTTTTGTTGATGTGAAAAAAAATGTAGGATGCACAATCTGAGTTCCCAATAATCAATTATTACAACTCTATAGACCTATCTGAACTCATGGAAATTCAACTATAGGCTCCTCCTATTCCATCTAGAATCAACCTTGAACCTAAGTGGTTCTGCAACATATTACTAACTTTTACAAACACAAGAGGGCTAAGTTTCTCAGAGCCTCTCTTCTCCTTTTTAGTTTACATTTACACAGTGTGTAACAATGCCATGTCTCTATGGTCAGCAGACACTCGCCTTTGCTTCAAACTGCTGTTTCTGCCATCAATGCTATTTTTACATTGTCTGGGTAACCTATTTGTGTTATTCAAGCAACTCTAGGTAAAAAGCAATTTTACTCTTCATTTGCACTAGTGAATTTCACACTGCTTTTTCTCATTTTCTTACAGCATCTTGCACTTTTAATTTTTCCTTATTATCACCACTGTGAGTTTCATACTCACTTGGTCTAAAAGTATTATGCACACTGAGAAATAGTATTGATCAAAAAAAGTGTTACTCTGTCCTCAGCATCTCATGGCTCAGACTGACAAATTCTCCTGTTGAGCATGGTGACTAAGCATAAATGTGATGAGATAGGGCAAATGTCTATCAGTATGCAGTAAAACTGAAAGGCCAGGTCTGTGAGTGAGAGAAAGTGGCAGTGATGAATGAGACCTGAGTGATGTGCACTTGTGATTGATGTAATTATATGGAAAATGTTGGAGCCATTGAAGCTGAATACATATGCAAGCCTGTGGCATGGCCAGGGCATGACTGAACTGAGAATGAGGAGACATCACAGGGGGACAGAAAGGGCAAGATAGTTTTCCTAAATTAGCATCATTTGTTGCTTTGAGGGATCCTTGAACCCCTCCCAAGATCCTGCTCAGGTTTCCTCCATTGTCCACTAAACTCCTTTCTGGTTCTCATTAAATACTTGCTACCCAGCATCATTCAGCCAGGTGGCTAGCAGACTTATGAGCTCTGCCAAGAATTTTTCTCCTGCAGCCCTAAAGATTGTGTCACTTGTTTCATTGTTTTGGGCCTTTCCCATGAACCTGTTTGAGGAGCTGGGGATCCAGGAATGGAACCCAAAGTCTTGGTGCCTCAACAGGGACTCTAGAGTGGAGATGACTGATGAAGAGTGTAACTTACTTTTGCTGAATTTCTGGAGTGGAATACAGCCCCCAAAGAATGTTTATTTCACTTTCTTTGGAAAATCCTTTCTTTTATTTGAAAAAAATCACTTCACCCATTAAATCATGGGGAATTCTGTGTCTGAAGTGCAACAGAAACAAAATGCAGAAATGCATTTCCTTAGGACAGCGGGCCATGTTACTTCCAAGGATAGTTTGGTGCACCTCTTGTGGGAAATTCATGATCATTCTGCTTGTTATTCTGAGGTTGGTGTGGTCACTGTGGCAGATTGGGAGAAACATACATAAACTGCTGCATTGAGGAGCCTTGAGCTCTGTTCTCTGTCTTGCACACTTGGTATCTTTGCTGGGATGTGGTGACATTTGGCAGGCAGGCACATGGAACAACACACGATTCACTTCCCAGTTTTCCTGGATGCCTCACTTGTGCTGCTTCTCCACCTCCTCTTGCTGCTACCCCCAAAATATGCAAACCCTGTAAAATGTCTGGGCAACTCTTCACCTCTTGGAACTCCCAGGAAAAGATGGCTCAAGAAGGTAAACAACATGGCAAATTAATTGCTTGACCTGTTTTGTATCAACAGCAAAAGAGCCCCACTTTAAAAGTTTGCAGTACTCTATTTAAAGAGTTAAAAGGTGCAGGGAGTAATCTCAGTGGCCTAAGTAGCTGCCTGACACACTCAAGTTTGTGAGTTCAATCCCATGTTTCAAAAAAATAAAAACAAGTAAAATCTAGAGTTTAAAATGGCTCTCATGGAATATGGATTTAAAAGTACTTTTGTAATTGACATTATTGAAGGTATCATTCATTATTGTGAAATGACACCTTTGGATTGGAACGTCTCAGTGTGTACTGTTATCACTCCAGCCCAACATCAGGTGTGTCTTAAGAACATACTGGTGCTGAGGACATGCAAGCTATTATTAATTTAGATTGCTATATTCCTATAAGAGCTGCTGAATTATGAGGGGAGAGAGATTTTTCAGACATTTGTCAACAAGTTCATTGCCACTGTCAGGCTATTATCTTCAAATTGCTTTAAAAGCTTGAAAAAGAATTTCTGAAGCAGTGGACACACAAGGTTTTTAGTACTATCAAATAGGAGGACACTGAACCTTGCCTTGCCTTTATAGAAGTTTAAATAAAGCTATTGAATGCCAGGTAGACAACAACACAGGAGCCTCTATCTTTTTATTTTTTATTTTTTGTCTTTTGCCTTTATATCAATACCAGGGATCAAACACATGACTGCCTGCTTGCAAGGCAGGTGCTTATGCCACTGAGCTAAATCCACAGCCCCAGTAGCCTCTATCTTGTTAAAGCAATTAACATACAAAAATGCAAACCAAGGCTACAAAAATGCTTTAAAATATGTTTCTATGATACCTGACACTAGCTTGGAATTCCCTGGTAAGTTTTAGAAGCTTCCTACTCCTTTTCATGATCCTTTACCTCCTGGGAAAGCTGGCCTGTTCTTTTCTGTTCACCTGCATCAAAAAAGAGGCACTTTTGTTATCCTTGGCCTCATTATTGATGCTGGTTATACGGGCATATTGTTGCTTCAATTGTGATCTCTCTTACCCATTCAACTAATTTTTTTTGAATCTGTAGCCCAACTAATTGTCTTGCCTTGTCTCCTCTAAAACTTGTGATGTCACTCAAGGAAATCAAGCATTTGGCTCTACTGTGGTGGCTACTGCTATTCCCCCAGTAGATGAATGCTGAAGCCTCTCTGTAACTATTGACAACCTTTCCTTTTCAGGTTTGTTACACACTGGAGATGATGATTTTGTTTTACTCCACTTGCCAGGCAATACTTTATTTCCCATTGCCAATGCTATTCCCTCTCATCTCTTGAGGATGTACTGGAATGCCTATAGTCCTTGGAATTGATTTAATCAATACTGTCTTACCACTTACCAAAGCCGACTTTTCCTTTTTGCTGTTCTCTGCTGTTTACTCGGCAAGATGCAGGCCTGAGAATTTAGCTCAGTGACATGAGTGCCTGCCTTACAATGTCATGAGTTTGATCCTTGGGACCAAAAAAAAAAATCCTCTGCAAGTGACTTTGGCTGTCTATGTTGGCTCCATTTTTATTGATATGACCCATGATCACTTTTGTCTCTATTTACCCTTCTTCCCTTTTCTCTTCAAACGTTTTTGGTTAGCACCACTTTAAACAGTGCCCTCACTGTCTTCACTAATGGAACCCCCATCATGAATCTGTAACATATGTTTTTATAATACTTGGAAACACCTGTGTTCACTACCACACACCTCTGGTCAATGCAGTGAGCTCTCTGTGTTATACTTGCTTTGCAAATTTTTTTCATACCAAGTCCTTAACACAGTTACTGCCTCTTTTTGTGTACATAATGCTATCCCACACTGATCTTCTCTTGTTATCTCTCCTGTAGCAATAGACTCACACTAAATGTCTCATTTTTGCATCTACAGGCTCCTCTTTGCCTTCCCCATGCCCCTCTTTTTTTTGACATATAGGTAGTCATTAAGCCCTACCTGTTGTTTGATATGATAATGCTATTACTTATTATCAAGCACTGAATATTCTGTTACCTCTTTTTTGGGCAAAGTCTTTTTGACACAGTGTCTCTATATGCAGCTCAAGCTGCTCTTGAGATTAATTTGTAGTCTACCCTCATTTGATAACACTAAAGAAAGCCCCGCCTTTTTTCACCAATCAGCATGTTCCTTGGACAAATTGTTTCACATTCCACCTTTTGCATCTAGAGCTTTTATTTCCACTGGTTTCCATTGTGCTGCCATGCCTCACCCTTTTCCCTGTGATGCTGGCCTCTGCTTAATGACTCATGGTAACATGCTACACACAGTGTTCCTCCTTAAAACTTTTTAATTTCTTCAAGTTTTTGTTGATACATTCTCTGTTTTTATTTGTGCTTCAACACTGCTTGGTGAATCTGCCTGACATGTAATTCAACATCTCCTGGCTGCATTAGCTATCAAGGGTGTATCTTCCTTTTTTAAATTGACAATGGTCCAGCCTACACCTCACAGCCTTTTGCTTCCTGTTGTCTCACATAGCAAATTTGTTATGTAACTTGTATCCCCTCTAATCCCAGTAGCCACACTATCACTGAACAAGCTCATTATTCACTCAAATCTCTTCTCTTGAAACAATTAAAGGAGAAAAATGCTCTTCCTGCACAAGTTTTACTATTCTGTCCATGTGCACTTTCTGTTACTTGTCTTTCCCTACAAGGCTTTCTTCTTCTCTGATTCAAATACATTTTCACAAGGGCATACCTCTAACAAAGCATTTTATATTATATAAAACACCCCAAGAGCCACGTAGGCAGGGTCAGGTGCCCCTACTGAACTGGGTAAGATGGGATGCTTCTATGTTATTGCCTTGTGTGGATTTCTGCTTGTTGTGTTTTCCCCGCATGGAATGACTTGGTACCACAGGCTACTCACATAATTCCACAATTTCTCCTCTCCCTGAATCAAGCCTTCGATCCTTTTATACCAGATCTTTGCCAGTTGGTGTATAACAAATACAACTCGTTTGTTTGTAGTTGTAAATTCTAAATTTGTAAGAAGGTATTATAATTTGGCTTGATTAATGATATGCTCAAGTTTACTCTGATTTTATATTTGTCAGTCTGTCGACATATCAGTTGCCTGTTTGTCCAGTCGGCTTCTAAGAAGGTGCTGAAAGTTGCTGAGCTTGTGATTGTTCATACAGGTAAAGCAGAAAGCAAAACTGCCCATACAGGAGTGCTCAAGTGCACAGAACATCTGGGAAATGTCCTGAGGGCATGGAGTGCTGGAGGTGAACAGGTGTTCCAGCACTGGGAACACGGAGTGTAAGAAGTGAGCTAGTTTTCTTCTGTTTTCATCTAAGTTATCTTCTTTTTTTATCTCTTCTGTGGCAATGGACTCACACTTAGTGTCTTTTTTTTACATTTACAGATTCTTCTTTGCCCTCATAATGCTGCTCTTTTTCCTTTACATATATGTAGTCATTTATACCTACCTGGCTTTTTACAAGATAATGCTATTTCTGATCAAGGATTGCACATACTCTACAGCCCCCACCCTTTTTTTTTGGCCTTTTTGAGGCAGGTTATCCCTATGCAGTTCAGTCTGGCCTTGGGCTTACTCTGTAGTCTACCCTCTTTTTGATAACACTAAGCAAAGCCATGCCTTTTTCAACAATAAGCTTGTGCCTTGCATAAATTGTTTCACATTCCAATTTCTGAAGCTAAAGCTTTTATTTCCACTGGTTTCCATTGTGCTGCCATGCCTCACCATTTTCCCTGTAATGCTATCAACTCTCATGGCCTCTGTTCCAATGACCCTTGGTAAACATGCCACACACTGTTCCTTGATTTCTTTTTCATTTCTTCATGTTTCTGTTGATACAATTTCTGGTTTTATTTGGGCTTCACCACTGCATGGTGAATATGGCCGACATGTAGTTCAACATTTCCTGACTACATTTGCAGTCATGGGTGTATCTTCCTTTCTTAAAACTGTCAATGGTCCAGCGTATACCTCACAGGCTTTGGCTTCCTTTTGTTCCATATGGACATTTCTCATGTAACTTGTATCCCCTATAATGCCATTGGACAAGCAATCATTGAACAAGCTCATTATACTCTCAAATAAGCTTACTGCCTTTAATATACTGTATTGTTATCAATCTTTTTTTTTCTGGATGTCCAACAGCTAAGGATTAGAGACCAAAAATGAGAGACACAGATGGGCTAAATCGATAGCCAATATTTTGGCCCCAGCGCTTAAAGCTTGGAGGAGACCCAAGATGTAAAATAAATTCTGCTTGCCCTGCTTGCCCTATCAAAAGAAACTCAGTGAGTACCTAGTGTTCTGATCAGGAAGATGATGAGACCACAGTGGAAAGTGAACTTTGATGCAAGGTGTGCCTAAGGAGAGTCATGCATCACCAGAAAAATCTCCTAAGCATTCCCAGAAATCAGTGTGATTAAGCAATGGCCCTACTCTTGCAGGTAGCTGACACTGACAGAAGATATATGAGGAGCTATGCATGGTTATAAGATTGTTCTTGAGTAGACCTAACTGGCCTTGATAGGAAGTAATGAACCAATTGTCCTTAGTGCAGTCCTTATGTTAGCTTGGTCTTGAACCTTCTGCAGAAAAGTCTGGCCTCTGGAGGTACAGTGCAATGTAAAATATTGTCTGTGCGTGAATCTCGGATCACCCACATCCTCTGACAATTGCTGGCTATGCTGGTAACTGACTACCATTATGAATGTATGGACTGTGCAGTGGTGGGAGCTCTAACACAGCCTCTCCATCTTCTGCTGGTCACCCAACTGTGTATCAACCAAACAAAAAAGAGGGATATGTTGGAGCCATTGAAGCTGATTACTCATGCAGGCCTGTGATGTGGCACAGGCATGATTGAACTGAGAATGAAGAGATGCCTCAGGGGGCACGATAGGCCACAGCTGAGGCCACCTAGACACTTTCTGTGGGATAGTTCTCTTCAGTTGGCATCTTCTGTTGCTCTGAGGGGGGCTTGTACCTCTCCCAAGATCCTTATCAGGTTTCCTCCATTGTCCACTCAACTCCTGCCAGCATGAATTGGCCAGCTGGCTAGCAGAGTGATGAGCTCTGCCAAGGATCACTCTCCTCCTGCAACCCTGAAGACCATGCTGTGTTTCTCATTTCTTAGAGCCTTCTTGGTACACCATTTTGGTGTCTTGGTTTCGAGGAAAAGACCCAAACATGAAACATAAAATGTATCTGTTTTAAAGACTCAGCACTGAAATATTGTTGGTATTGTTGGTATTGTTGGATGATGACAGGACCAAGTATCAAACCTGTTTAAGACAATTTAAGTATACTGACACTGTTCTATTCCATTGTATGTTTTTGGTTCACCAATGCCAAATCCTCTTACATGACACAACTTTCCTCAAGACATTTCCACTCCAATCAATGACCTACATATGAATTATTTTCTGTAGGACACACACATAAATATGCAGGTTTTATGATATAACTCCACTAAGTCATGCTGATGACAAAATTAACAATCCTGAGCCATTCCAGGCCTGAGAGGAGAAATAGAAACCTAATCTGCCCTTCCTGTGAGCTGGTGGAAGTCATGTGGGGAATAGTAGATGAAACTAGCCAATGTGTCCATGTTGTGATTCTGTGGAATCTATTCTGGTTCTCAGAAGAAAAGCAAGAAAATAACTTACTCTTCCTGTGAGCTAACCACTCCATTGGCTGGGAGAGGAGCACCACAATCAACTCCTCCCACCACCAACCATCTGAGTGGCTTAGAGGACATGCTGAGTTAATAGCAATGGAGGTATAAAAACATCTTAATCCTTGTATTACATGATTGAGTTTGTAGCCTAAGGCTAGTATTCTTAAGCATGTATTTAAATTGGGAAATAATGGTAAAAGAAGTTGCAAAAACTTCATAAGTATATGGAAATTAAATAAAACACTCCTAAACAACCAATGGGTGACAGGTGAAATAAAGGAAGAAACTTAAAAATACCTACAATCTAACAAGAATATAGATGCAAAATCTGTACCTTATGGGATTCAATGAAAGCAGTCCAAATAGGGAAATTTATAGTAGTCAAATCTCACATCAAGAAATAGAAAGAACACAAACAAATAATGAAATGTTGCATCTCAATGTTCCAGAAGAAGAATGACAAGACAAACACAAATCCCATACAAGAAAGGAAATTATAAGACCAGGCAAGAAATTCATGCAAAAAAAAAAAAAAACAATTCAAAGAATTAATGAATCAAAGAGGTGGTTCACTGAGAGAATAAACAAAATTCATAAACCCTCGGACAACCATATCATAAAAGAAAAAAATGAAGACTGAAAACCATGCATTGATGAATCAGAAGAATAAAATAACTACAGATCCTGTGAAAATTCAGAAGAGCATCAATATCTACTTGAAAAGCTTATACTTTCATAGGTTAGAAAATATAGAAATGCACTGATTCCTTGATACATATGAAATGCCAAATCTGATTCAAGAAGATAAAAAATTCTAGAAAACACAGTATCACTTAATGAGAATGTAGATCTAATTAAAAATGTATCAGCTGCTGGGCATGGTGGTGCACTGCTGTAATCCCAGAACTTTGGAGGCTGAGGTACAAGGATTGTTGTGAGTTTGAGACTACACAAGGCTACAAAGTGAGCTCAAGGCCATCGTGACTTGAATAATGAGAGCCTGTCTCATGAGCACATTAAAAAAAAGAAAAACAATGTCAACAGAAAAGCAAATGACCAACATCAAAAAAAGTCTAGTTCTTGATGGATTTACTGCTGAATTCTACAATAAATGTAGAAAAAAATTTAAGGCCACTGCTGTTTAATGATTTTGAAAGAGAAGCTGTTCTCCCTAACACATTCCTGGAGGCAAGTATTACTCTGATACTAACACCAGAGAAAGACCCAACCAGAAAAAGAAAACTATAGGACAGTTTTCCTAATGAACATAGATGCAAAAATCCTTAACAAGATACTAGCAAAGTGAATGTAGCAAATCATCAAGAAGATTTTAAAACCTGAACAACTTGGATTCATCCCAGGAAGGCAGGAATGTTTCAGTACATGCAAATCAACAAATTTAAATGTCATATCAACTCAGGCAAAAACAAAAGTCACATGGTGATCATCTCAATAAATGCACAATAAGCTTTTGATAAAGTCAACCACTGATTTGTGATAAAAACCCTACACTAAATAACAACAGATGACCTTTATCTCAAGCTGATAAAATCAAAAAATGATGGGGTTGGGGATTTAGCTCATTGGAATAAGTACCTGCCTTGCAATTGTGTGGTCATGAGTAGGATCACCAGTACCGATAAAAAGAAAACAACAACAACAAAATCAGACAATGACAATGAAAATCCAGAATCATACTAAATGGAGAATAACTGAAAACTTTCATTCTACAGTTATGAAAAGGACATGGATGACTACTATGACCACTCCTATTCAATGTAGCTATGGAAACATTAGGCAGAACAATTAGACAAAAGAGAGAATTAAGAATAAGTATATAATAGAAATTGGTTAAATTATCATTATTTACAGACGATATGATATTCTAAATAGAAGATGCCAAAAACTCCACCAAAGCAGTCCTAGAATTAATAACCAACTTCAATAATGTAGCTGGAGACCAAGTTGACATTCAAAAATCAATAGCATTTCTGTATACAATCAACAAACTCACCGAGAGAGAAGTTACACAAACCAGACCCTATTCAATAGCCTCCAACAAAATGAAATACTTGAAAAGAACCTAACAAAGAAAGTAAAGGACTTACATATGGAAATTTATAGTACCTTGGAAAAGGATATTGAAGAGATTATCAGAAAATAGAAAAACATCCCTTGCCCATTCTGTGCACTGTGTTTTCACTCTGTTAGTAATTTCTTTTGATGTACAAACATTTTTAATAAGATGGGGTCCCAGTGTTGATTCTTTAAAATTTGTATTTTGTTCACAAAGTTTCATTAGTGTTTCTGTTTTAATATTTAGATCTTTCATCTACTTTGACTTATATTTATTTCATGGTGATAGACATGTCCAGTTTAAGTCTTTAGTATGAGGAAAGTCATTTTCTTCATCACAATTTATGGAAGAGGCTATTTGTCTTCCACTGAACCTATTTGGCTCCTTTGTCAAAGACAAGGTAGCAGAATGTATTTGTTGTTCTATTTGCCTTTTGTAGTCTTTTTGGATGATTCTCAGGTCTGTTTTTCTGCCAGTACAATGCTGATTTTCTGATAGTAGCTTTCTAGTATTATAGCAAGTCAGGAATTGTGATGCTTCCAGACTTGCCTTTGTTACCCAGCAATTACTTTGGTGATCTAGAGCATTTCTGTTTCCAAATGAATTTCAGAAAATTTTCTCTACATTTGTGAGCTATCCTAATGGTATTTTGGTGGGCAATGCATTGCATCTATATGACAGTTTGCAACAAGATTTTTTGAGTTTTCTCCATAACCTTGAAAGTAGTTTTACTGGTCTCTTATACTCACCAGATGAAACCTAATATGTATGATCCTAAGAGTTTCACACTGTTGAGTTCTTCTTCCCAAGGATATCAACAATAATATGATATTTTTTTCTGTTTGTTTGAGGCAGGATTTCCCTATGCAGTTCAGGCTGACTGTGGACTCATTTCTTAGTCCAGTAAATTCAAACTGATTGTCCTACTTCAGCCTCTTAAGTCCTGGGATTACAGGTGTGCACCTAACACTTGAAAGAATTACTGGTGTTTTTTGAAACATGAAGAAACAGTCATGAGATACACATGTATTCATTAACTGCTATTCCCTTTAAAGAAAAGTGTTTAATTTCGCACATAATATCATTGGAGTGTAGGGAATCACAAGATGTGTTTCTATTTCTTATGGGCTTGTGATGCCAGACCAGACAACCAGCAGAAACAGGAGACGTCACAGGTAGGAACATGAATCAAATGTGAGCATTAGTATTAAGAACTCAGAGAGTATTGTATTTAATGATGATGAGGAAAAGACCAGTGGAAAGCAATGAGAGACCTGGTGGGCTTAGCTTGTCCTGACTATAGATCATTCTTTATTATAAGAATGAATATCGCAATTTTTTAAATATTCAAACTATGTACTTTGTACCCTTGAAAATATTGAGGCTTGGCACTGTAGCTCAGCTGTTTTGTAGCTTGGCACAACAGATGCCATCTTGTGCCCTGCATTTATCTCGTGTTCTGTATTTGACATAGGAAAATTAAAAATCACTCATGATATAAGTTCCATGAGAAAAGCAAAAGGAGCTGTACCCAAAGAAAAAAAGTAACCTGCTAAAAATAGAAGCAGGATACAGGTGTCAAATAAAAATTCATTTCAGATTCTAGCTAGATTGTTTCCAAACAGGATGTCTTTTGTGATTCTCTCTTTTAAAAATGCTTAGCTTTCCAGTTCAGGGCCACTTGTTTTGATTCTGAAATGGGGAGGGTGGTCTGTATATAAGTGGTTCAGCTACTTAAATTCCAAATTTATACTTTGGATGCTTGAATTCCTTTACTGTTGTTCACAAACTCACCTCAAGATGCAGAAAGATTTACTGACACAAGCAAACATCAGGATTAAACGTCAGTGCCCCTGAAATGAAAGAATAATAGTGAAAAGGTGGGAAAAAATCACAAACACCATGTGTTATGATGCCCAATCTTTTCCACAGCATTAAAGAGGCGGAAACAGGAGAATGGTCATGTATGCAAGACAATCTAACCTACATGGTGAGTGAAAGGCCAGCCAGAACTACAGGTGAGACTAAGTATTTAAAATCAAAAATAAAAATGAAAAATGTAAAAAAGAAGGGAGAGAGAAAGACTATTAAAGGAAAACAAAAACAATAGAGCTGAATGAAAGCTGACCTAAATTGGCAATTATGGAATCATGTTGCAGAGGAAAGCTGGCCATGTAGTAGCATCTGGGCAGCAGTGACAAATACAGAGTTAGAAATGGTGCCTATAGTGCCACAGCACAACAGTGACCTCCTTCCACCAATAAATCTGCAATTTGCTAGAATGAAGAGGTCCAAAAGCTCATTGAAATCTTAAACTCACAGCAAGCAAGTAACTTCACACAAAGGCTTTGGAACATGACCTTTAGCAGATATTTCATGTTCAAATTGAAATAGGACAAATATAATGCTGCCCTGTTTGATGTCAAATGCACCAAGTTGGTTGACTCACAACACTGAGGAATGAAGTCACAAATCAAAAGAAGTTCAGAAACCTTTCTAGGAAAAAAGAGAGAAGAATAGCCCTGGGTTTTCAGGAATGTTCTTCAGTGTTTAAGGCACAGACATATTGTCAGGGGTCATTTTACAGGAAAGTCACAATGCGGATACATTGTGGGTCTCAAACTACAATCAACCTATAAACTTGTGGTGGCTTAACTAATATTATTCAACTCTTGGAAGAAGTCATCCAGAAAAAGTATGTGTAAAGAGCCAAGGCATTTTGTGGGAACAACAATCCAGTTGTTTTGGTCATTGATTATGGTAACTGATGCCTCTCTGGACTTCCTGGAGGAGGTCGTGGTAACTGTAGTACATTTCAAACTGTTGTTTGTCTCTCCAGAAGGAATGTAGACAGGGTCACTGCATCTTCACCTTCTGGCTTTCTTCAGTTGTACCTCTAGCAGGGATTGTTGTGTTTAGGTTTTTACACTGACTCCTTTGAGTTTCCATTTCCTCTCTGACTGTATATCAATTCCTCTTTACTTTGAACTCCTCTAGTAAAATAACAATACTATTTGAATGAATAAAGTAATGTTTAAACGTTTAATGAAATATTATTTAATGGGTGCCTGGGATTTAGCTCAGCTGGCAGAAGCACCTGCCTGAGAAGTGCTAGGTTGTCAGTTTCATCCCTGGTACCTAAAAAAAAAAAAAAACTGTTTTAAACGGCAATGGAAGAAAATAATTTCATTGAAGATGTAGATTAACAAGATTTTTCATTAAATATGTCAATGGCAAATTAAACATTGGTAATAGTCATATTTAGAATCTAAAGATGTTGGGCTGGGTATTGAGTTCAGTGGTCAAAGCACCTGCCTGGCAAGCACAAGGTCAGGAGTTCAATCCCTGGTACCAAAGAAAAATCTACAGTTGTCAACCCTGTAGTGCTATGAGCACAACTATTGAAATTGTTAGTTGTTCATTAAAAAGCTCAATGTTGCTTTTGTTGTGTATGAAATACCTACAAATAACATGGTAACTACAGTGAATAATACACTGTGCACTATACCATTGCTACTTGCTAAGAGCTGCTCTTATTTTCCCCACATATTTGAAAGCTGAAAATGACTGGTGATGATAGAGAAACTGTGATAATAATTTTTTTCAATTTTATCGGATATTTCACTACACCCACTAAGTACATTTTATTTGCTACAATTATGCTAAGTGAAATAAATAAATAATTCTTAATGTTACAGGCAGCTGTGTTAGTCAGAAATATAGGCAGTCAGATAGTTATATAATGGAATGAAACTCTTGACCTACTATTTCTGGTAGGTGTTTGTGTTCTATAAAATAGAAGAATGAATTTATAGGAACAAAGGAGGTAAAGAGCAGAATATACTACTGAGAGAAAAAAGTGAAAGGTTTTTGCTCTAGATAGGATATTATAGCAATGGGAAGCAGGCCAGGGGACATTTACCATGAGGTCACTTACGTCTCCCTTAGGCAACTTACCTGTGGCAGGAAAAGAGTCCCAATCAGCTACTGGCACATCAGCAATGCCAACTTTAAGCACCACCACAGTCAAAAAGTAGATATAAGCCCCTTCACCATGTATCCAGAAGAAAAAGGCAGACATCTAGTGGTCATGTGATCCACCTTCTTAGAATAAAGGCCATTTTTACTTTATATTCTCTCCTTTACCACAGTGAAAACCCTATCAGAAAGCTTCTGTCTGAGAGAACAGGAGGGGTCATAAGTGGGTTGTCTAGGACTCTGTATCTTCTAGGGTCTTTATAGAATAAAATCATGGGGTGAGATGGGTTTAAGGTGGGGGAAATTGGGAACTCACAAGGCAGATGGGCATAATTTGGACAGAGCTATGTTTAGCCGGTATAATTAATAGTTCGGGCAAAATCATTTACACTGCAGACAAATGGGGAAGCGAGGTCATAGAAAGCAGGCATTTTACAGAGCAGTAATTCTCCTCTATGGGATTGGGAGGATGACTCCTGACTTCAGCAGGGTGACAGGGAACAATTTAGAAAATCAATTCTTAGAACATGGATGCATTTGCTTGGTATTTTCTCTTGAGGCCTGTCCCATAGCAGGAGTTATCTGTCTTCACATAGCTGCAAGGTATGTGGGCTTCTGAGCTGGCTACATCTAGGCCCTGATCCTGTCTCCCTGGCTATATATTTCTAACTAACTCAGCTGCCTATTAACAACAAGGCTTGCCCCTCAAAGGAGCCAGAAAATTAGTTCAGATTGCTTGCAGGATTGGAAGAGACAATCACCTCCTGCTGTGGGCCAAATTTCAAAACAAAACGTAAATTAAATACAACCAAGTGCTAAGGAGCAACAGTCCAAATAGTTCTCTGATCACCCTGAGGAACTCAAGAGCCCCCATCCCAACCCTCTAAAAGAAGAGTCTCTGCTCTTAAACCTGCCCACTTACTATGACTTGCTCTCCCATTTGCTCTCAATTTAATCAATTTTACCTGAGAATTAACCTTATTGGTTGACCACATTTCTATCTCACCTTATGCTTAACTTTCAGATTCCCAGTTTTCCCCTCCCCTGGACCCATCTAACCCCATGATTTAACTCTAAACAAGTTTCTCAAAAACACAGAGTCTTTAGCAACCCACTCAGAACTTTCCTGTCTCTCAGACAGAAGCTTTCCTTCTCCCAATAAATATATTCCACTCTTAAACTCCATCATTCCTAAAATTCATTCTTCAATTTTAGAGAACACAAACTCATACCGGATATATAGTAGGTAAGGAGTTTCATTCCCTTATACCATTAACATGAGCCAAATTAACATGACTATACTTTTTTAATGTCTGAAATTTGTTCCTTTTCCTGCAGTTTTAGGTGATTAATACAATTCACAGTGATTATAGTCCTGGCAATATCTAAAATTGTATACAATAGTCATTATAAGTGTAAAATAATTGCTTTGATTGTATTATTTAGCAAGACATAGACTTTGCCATGGCACTAGTTTATATCTTACAAAAGAGAAGGTTCACCTATAATTGTTCAGAAAAATTTCTACATTATTGGCTGATTGAACAATTTTTAATTAGATAAACTGTGTATTTTTTCAGTTTCTAGAAGGCTTCTATTATATTATTGAAATCTGTCTGTAGGCCTCTAGGACCTTTACTATATATACTTTGACAAATAATTCTGTTTTGAAACTTGTATGAAGATTTATTTTTATCTTAGTATTAAATTCACTGCATTGACACTGATAGAGTGAAGCAAAATCCCACTGCATTAATTTCCACTGGATACTCATGGCATTGAGCATGTGAATTACTGAGGAGGTAGATTAGCTTCATACATAGACAAGAATCAGTACTGTTAGGATTTTACGGCCCAATAGAGAAGCCCAATGATAGGATTATTTCCAAAAGATGAAAAATATTTCCAAAAGATGAGTAGTATAAAACAAAAAGAGGCCTTTATTCTGAGAACATGGAGAGAGATGTCTGGTACCCCCCCACTGCAGAAGTCCAGTGATCTCTCTGGCGGATACGTGGGGTGGGGGTGTGTAAGTAGCCTCAGTTTGGGGTGGAACCTAAGGAGGGCATTAGGGATGCACAGGTAGCCCATTGGTCATAGGTTTGGCACCATAGGTAAATTTCCAGGTGCGAGAAGATGGCATCACATGTAAATTCCTAGGGGCGGGGGAGATAGGGTCTTCCTGCTTCCAGTTGAGCCTTTCCCAGCTACAGAGTCCTGTCTGGGCCAAAACCCTTTCACAGAATATAAGAAAAAGTATCAGTGTCCTTTCTATTTAAAGAATGTGGAGAGGAGCCTAAAGCCATCAAGGGTTTGCCTTTTTTTCTGATGGATTATGGGATTATAGGGTATATCTGAAATTTGGTCGTGCTGGCACGGACATTGATATCATGTAAGGAGCTGATTGGAATTTTTTTTTGCCCCTGAGAAAGGAATGAGGAAGTTGTATTCAGGGAAAAACGAGGAAGTAGCCATATGGGTAAGCATCCCTGATTTGATCTTTCACACTGATGAACTACCACCATGATGTCCTGTAATTTATTCTAGGGCAAAACTCTTTAAAGTACATGCTTCAGTTTAAATTAAGAAATGAAAATAAAGAATTTTTGCTATGTGTCTTCTCCCATGGTTAGTGGTAAACAATTCATAAGGAAAATTTCCAGTCATTTCCTTAATGCACTGTAGATAGCATAAACAAAACTACAGATCAGTTCACATTCAGAAAACAGAAGCAGCACTAAAAGGCAGGGATAAAGCCCTTCAATGCAAATGTTCCTTAATAGGAGAGATCAACATTTAAGAACACAATCATTTACTGATTTCTCTGACTTCAAGAAAGAGAAAATTTTACACTGTTATTGCTATAGGGTAATGAAACTCCAGGTCTACTATGTCTGATATGAGTTTGTGTTCTCTGAAGTCAAAAAATGAATTTTAGAAAAAAACAGAAGTCAAGATAATATAATTATTGGAAGAAAGAAAGCTGTGTGAGAGAGAGCAAATGTGTCCTGACTGGATGGGCAAAGACTGTATTTTCCAAGGACTTTTATAAAGTAAAATCATGTGGTGAGATGGTGTGAAGGGTGGGAAAACTGGGAACTCACAATGCAGATGGGCATAAGATGGGACAGAGCTATGGTAGCCAATAAGATAAATAGTTCAGGCAAAGTTGATTAAATTGATAACAAAAGGGGAAGGGAGTCACATAGGAAGCAGGCATTGTTAGGCAGCAGTGAATATTCCCTTAGGGGTTTGGGAGCATGACTACTGAGGTCATCAGGATGATAGGAACTATTTAAAATGTCAATCCTTATAAGGATACATTTCTTTGAATGGTGACTCCTGACTTCCTCAGAGTGCTAGGGAACTATTTAGAATATCAGTCCTTAGAATATGTATGAATTTGTTGATCTTCTGTCTTGAGGCTTAGCCCGTAGCAGGAGTTGTCCATCTTCTCCATAGTTGAAAGGTATCTGGGTTTCTGGATGGGCTCCTCAGAGGACCCAGCCCTGTGTCATTGCTAATCATAATTAACTAACTCAGCTCCACATAGCAGTACTTTTAGGAAAATTTAATACAGATGTCTTGTGCTCTGGGTGAATGATCCAGGATGACAGTATGCAACGTATATACCAGTGTTGCCCAATAATTCCTATGTTTTGAAATTTAGTTTTAGTTTATTTTTTCTTTTTTTCCTTGAAATGAAATGGATTTGGAAATGAAAAGCCTGAGGTAAGGCACTTTGGTACACATATTCCTCTGTGTAGTTGAGATCAACACTGTTGAAGACTACCAGCTTCAGAAGTCGCTGACTACTGTCTATCATTTGGGATCCTCTCTTGCAGGAAAGAGTTCCTTAAACCCTACCCTAACCCTGTTTATTTTGGACTCAGAAGGAGAACAGTAGAGCAGCAGTCAATCAGTGATGAAGAGGCGGGCTATATGAAATGTCCAATCAGGCGAGCTATGGCAGGAAGTCTCTTGAGTCTTTTCCAGTGTGTAGACATTTTTTACCTGTTTTCAACACAAAACTGGGAGCAGAATGCTTGCTGGATCTCATTTACTGGTTTCGAAGTGCTCTGGTCTGATTAGCAAAGAATCTGGGAGACCCTCACAGAATGGTGAGGCTTTGGATGGGAGCCCATATATAGAGTGGAATTGGGAGAAACCAGTTACAAGTGGTTAGAAGCAGTTCTGGTGTGTGTCGACTCAGGTCTTTAGTTAGATTCAGCTCCTGAGCTCTTCTAGCATTGGTCTTGGGTCATCCACTTTACCTTTTTCTCCTGCTGGGAACAAGGATGATTCTGTGTCCCCAGAACCCTGAATTAACTATGATAGAACCAGACAGGAGTATCATCTTTGAAATTTTCTACTGTCCTGGCACCTCCATCATAAGGAGCAGAGGAAGGAGCTTGGGAAGCCCCTGACTGTGATGCATTTTGTAGCTGGAGCAGCAGTACTGAGCTTGGTCTCTGCTCTCATTCCAGGAATCATTAATCTTGATGTTCTAAAGTTTCTAAATGTATGTAATGCAGGGCCTCATATCCACAACAGAACTCCTTAAACCTGTACTTTTTTGTATTTATAGGGATTGCCTAAATTTATGGTATGTTCTCACATTTCCAACCTCATGACAGGTGTTGGCAAAATCAAGAGAATTCAGAGATGTGTAGTGATGTGCTTCAGTGGAGGAAGGCTTTCCAAACACCTGGTGGACTCCTGTGTATTATAAATAACAGTGCAAAGAATTTCTGAACATACTTCATGTGACACATGTGCTCATAGACTATGTTTGTGAGAACAGCCATAGAGGTTTGAATTCTGAGAAAAATAAGCAGATATAAAAGTGTCATCAAGGGCAGGGTAAAGTGTGCTTGCTAAGGACAAATTTCAGAAAGGGGTGCCTGTTAAATTCTCACTGAAAAATTGCTAAATGTAGTCATTTGCATGAACATATACACGTGATATCCTTCTGAATGGAAAGGAATATGGGTGTCATCTCTGAATTAAGAGCTAATTTAATAGCTTGGTTTATCATATTCATTGTTTAAATATGGAAATGCTCTATAATGGACTTTACTAATTCCTGTAAAGGAGATGCCCTAAATTGAAATTGTGTAGGGATATCAATAGTTTAGGCATAAAGGGTTTTCTGCTTAGGGTGGTTCAGACGAGCATGGAAAGGATGTGGAAGTGACCAGCAGGACACAGTGTGCAAATAGCAGGACATACAACAGAGAGGGTCTTCACTGAAAGTCAGGTAGTTCTTAGGGTAAGCATGCAGTCAAAGTTGAATTATGATATCTTCCTTGAGGTGAATAACACCAGCTCTGCTAACAACCAGTATTCCACATCCATGTAAACCCATGAATTCTGTGTTCTTCACTTGAGATCTAGTTTTGATTATCTCAAATTATGACCCAGTATCATGAAGGTGAAATTTCAATTTTTTTTTTGTACCAAGGATAGAACTCATGATCTCAAGCTTGCAAGTTAGGTTTTCATGCTGCTAGCTAAATACCCAGCTCTGAAAGTGTTTTCTGTATATTATGGATGATATCTGTTCCTCAGAAAATGTTGAACATTGTGGAATTTTTCTATATTGTATGGCTAAAATTTTTAAAGCAAACCAAAGGTGTCTTATGCAGTCACTTTTCAAGTTTCACATTGTCTGTGGGGTGTCTCAGTCAGGGTTTCTCTATTTCAGACAGCTCTGTAACTTAGGCTAGCCCCAAAAAGGAAGTTCTCCTGCATCAGCCTCCCAAGATATATTTCTTCTATCTGAGTGGAAAGGGATTACTTGTTGACACTGAGCTATAATTTGAAGCTTGCACTTGGTTTCATTGTTTATATGTTTTTTACATACAGCAGTTTTCCCTGAACATTTGAGTTATTATTTATGTACCATATTTGATGTTATTTATGTTTTGTTCTGTGAAACCAAATTCAAATATCCAAATGCTGCTTAAGTATATTAAGAACAAAGGACTTAGTGGCCTAATTGAGATTTGAAGAGATATCATTGGTAGTACATCAGAGTGATTGATGAGATATTTGTCTGCCTCTGTGCTTTATGGATGCTGGGCCTATAGTTTCTCACTATAAGCTCTGCATTAGAGACAGTGCACAGGGACTCTTGCAATGACTCAGCACAAGAATCAGTGCTCCTATTTGGCTGTTACTTAGCTGTGAGTTGCAATATAGTATCAAATTTGCTGTCTCAAAAAATGTGTATATACAAAAAATGAATCCCCAGAATATGGAATTAAAATTTGAAGAAATCAGTCTCCATTCAGCTGTTTTGTTTGGTTTTATTTGTTTAGTTTAGTTTTGTTTTATTGAGACATGTTTTCTCTATGTATGTCAGCTAGATTTGAACCCCTTTTGGAGTGCAGAATTGCCCTAACCTCAAAGCAGCACTCCTGTGTCAGGCTCTTGAGTGCTGGGATTATAGATATGTGTGTTTTTACCCTAGAAAATATTGAGGCTTGTAACTTAGCTGTGTTGTAGCTTGTCATAATAGATGCCATCCTGAGCTTTGAATTTAACTAGTGTCCTGTATTTTACCCTGAAAAATGGAAAATCACTCAGGGTAGAAGTCCCAGGAGAAAAGCAAAATGAGCCGTACCCAAAGAAAAAAAATTAACCTGCTCAACAAAAGAAACAGAATACAGTTGTCATCCAACCATTATTATAAGATTCTAGCTAAATTATTTCCAACAGGATCTTTTTGTGATTCTACCTTTAAAACATCTCTAACTTTACAGTTCAAAGCCTGTTGTTTAGATCTTGAAATGGGTGTGGGGGTTCTGAGTACAAGTAGTCCTGAGACCATCTAATGAAATTCCACATTTCTCAGTTGGGTTGCTTGGATTCCTGTATTGTTGTTCACAAACTCAACTCAAGCTTCAGAAACCTTTACTGACACAAGCAAACATCAGGATTAAATGACAGTGCCACTGAAATGAAAGAATAGTAGTTTAAAGGAGAGCAGAAAAAGACAAATACCATGTGCTATAATGCCCAGCTCTTTTCCCCAGCAATGAAGAGGCTGAAACAGGAGAATGGCCATGTATTCAAAGACAGCCTAACCTACATAGTGAGTGCAAGGCTGGCCAGGACTCCAAAGTGAGACTATGTCTTTAAAGCAAAAAACTAAAATGAAAATAATAAACAACCAAGGTGATAGAAAGACTATTTAAAAAAATCAATAATAGAGCTGAGTGAAAGTTGACTTATGCAAAATGGGAATTATTGAATGATGATGTAGAAGAAGGAAGGCCATGTAGTGGCATCCAGGAGGCAGTGACAAACACAGATTTAGGAATGACACCTATAGTGCAACAGCACAACAGTGACCTCCTTCCTCCAATACATTTGCAGTTCACTAAATGGAGGACTTATAAAAGCTCATGGAAATGTTAAGCTCAAGGCAAACAAGCAGCTTGAAATCCAGGCTTTGGAACATGGCCTTTATCAGACATTTCGTATTTAGATTGAAATAAGAGAAATATAATCCTGCCCTGTTTGATGTCAAATGCACCAAATTTAATGGCTCACAACATTGAGAAATAAAGAAGTTACAAACCAAAAGAACATCAAAAATTTTCTTAGAAAAAAAGAGAGAAGAATAGCCCTGAATTTTCAGGAGTGGTCTTCAGTATTTTGGCCACAAATCTATTGTCAGGAGTCATTTATACAGGAAATTCACAATGTGGGTACAGTGTGGGTCTCAAACTACAATCAAAATATAAGCTTAAAGCTGCTTAACTAATATTATCCATCAGGGGAACAAGTCAGCCAGAAAAGGTATGTGGAATGAGCCAAGGCATTTTGTGGGAACAATAGTCCAGTTGTTCTGGTCATTGATTATGGTAATTGATGCCTAGCAGGACTTCCTGGAGGAGGTATTGGTAACTGTAGTACATTTCAAGCTGTTGTTTTTCTCTTCAGGACCATGTAGACATGGTCACTGCATCTTCACCTTCAGGTCTGGCTTTCTTCAGCTGTGCCTGTAGCAGTGATTTTTGTATTTAGTTTTTTGCATTGACTCTTTGAGGTTCCAGTTCCTCTCTGATTGTATATCAATTTCTCTCTACATTGACATCCTGTGCTAAAATCACAATAGTATTTGAATGAATGAACTTATGTTTATACATTTAAAAATATTCATTAATACAAAGCAGGGATTTAGCTCAGCAGGCAGAAATGCCTGCCTGGAAAGTGCTAGGTTGTAACTTTGATCCTTGGTACCTAAAAAAAAAAGTAATTTAAACTGCAAGGAAAGAAAATAATTTCATTTGTGAAAATGTAGGTTTACAAAATTTATAACTAAATATATCAATGGCAAACTAAACATTGTTAATAGTCATATTTAGTATCTAAAGTTGTTGGGTCTGGGGATTGAGCTCAGTGATACAAGGAGCTGCCTGGAGAGCACAAGGTCATGAGTTCAATCCCTCATACAAAAAAAATTCACAATTGTCAACGATGCAGTGCTGTGAGCACATTTATTGAAACTTATGCTTGTTAATTAAGAGGCTCAATGTTTCTTTTTTGGTCTATGAAATACCTGTAGATAACATGGCAATTACAGTGAATGATGTACTGTCCCCTATAGGATTGCTATTTTCTAAGCTGTTTTTATTTTTTGTTTTCCCACATACTTGAAAGTTGAAAATGTTGGCTGATGCTAGCGAGAAAAACTGTGATAAACATTTTTTCAATTTAATGATATATTTCCCTATATCCATTAAGAACATTTATTTGCTACAATTATTCCAAGTCAAATTCATAAACAATTCTTAAAGTTACAGGCAGCTGAGTTAGTTAGAAATCAGGCAGCCATACCGTGATAAAGTGGAATGCAATTCCTGACCTTCTTTGTCTGGGATGAGTTTGTGTTCTCTAAAGTGCAAGAATGAATTTTAGGAACAACAGAGTTGAAGAGCACAATGTATTTATTGAGGGAGAGAAAGTGAAAGTATTTTGCTCTAAGTAGGATATTTTGGAAGTGGGAGTTGGAAACAGGGGACTTTTACCTTGAAATCACTTTCCTTTTCCCTATTCAACTTACCTGTGGCCAGAAAAGAATCTCAATCAGCTACTTGTATATCAGCAATGCCAACTTTATCCACCACCCAATTCAAAAACTATATGTATGCCACCCACACATTTCCAGAAGAAAAAGCCAGACCGCCAGTGGTCATGAGATTCTCTCCATATTCTTAGAATAAAGGCCATTTTGACTTTATATTCTCTTCTTTACTACACCAAAAATCCTATCAGAAAGCTTCTGTCTGAGAGAAACAGGAGGGATTCTGAGCCTGTAGCAAAGGACTCTGTCTTTTCTAGGGACTTTTTAGGATAAAATCATGTGGTGAAAATGGTTTAAAGTGGGTTAGATTACTGAGATTACTGAGGAGGTAGCTTAGCACAATAGAGAAGCCAAATATAAGAATGTAAAATTGGCCTTTTATTTAAAAAATGTGGAGACAAGCCCACAGCCACTAAGGGCTTGGCTTTTATTTTTTTCAGACTGACTATGGGGTTATGTGGTATATGTGACTTTTGACTGGATGTGGTGCTTGGAGGGGACATTGATGTCATGCTAGGAGTTAATGGGAATTTTCTTTAGGCCCCTGGGAAAGAAAGAGGATGTTGTAATCAAGGAGAAAAGAGGAAGTGGCCATATGAGTAAGTATCCCTGAGTTCACCTTCTTCCACATTGAACTACCACTATGAGGTCCTAGCAAAACTCTTTCAAGTACATCCTTTGGTTTGAATGAAGAAATCAAAACAAAGAATTTTTGCTATCTGTCTTCCTCCATGGCTGGTGATAAGCCATTCATAAGAAATATTTTGATTCAATTCCTTAATGCATTGTTGATAATATAAACAAAATTACACATCAGTTCAGTTTCAGAAAAAGAAGCAGCACTTAAAGGCAGGGATAATGTCCTTCAATGCAAGTATCCCTGGCAAGGTGAGATCAACGTTGTGTAATATAAACTACAATTGATTTCTCTGACTTCCAGAAAGAGAAAAGTTTATACTGATATTGCTATAACAAAATCAATCTCCTGGTCTGCTATATCTGATATGATGCTTTTGTTCTGTAAAGTCAAAGACTGAATTTTAGGAACAACAGAAATTAACAGAAGAATATACTTATTGAGAGAAAGAAAGCTGCCTGAGACAGAGAGGGTGTCCTGAGCAGGTTGCCAAACACTGTCGTTTCTAGGGATTTTTATAGAGTAAAATAGTGTGGTGAAATGAGTTTAAGGTGGGGAAAACTAGGAACTCACAATGCCAATGGGCCTAAGATGGGACAGAGCTAAGGTAGCCAATAAGATTGTAAGTTCAGGTAAAGTTGATTAAATTGGGAACAAAGGGGGAAGGGAGTCACATAGAAAGCAGGCATTCTAGCACCTGTGACTCTTCCCTTTGGGGTTTGGGAGGGTGACTCCTGAGTTCATCAGGATGATAGGAAATATTTAAAATGTCAGTCCTTAGGATAAGCATACTTTTCTTTGAATGTGACTGCTCACCTCCTCAGAGTGCTATGGGACTATTTAGAATGTCAGTCTTTATGATATGGATGAATTTGCTTATCATTTGTCTTGAGCCTTGGCCCATAGCATGAGGTGTCAGTCTTCCCCATAGTTGGACAGTATCTGGTCTCCTGCATGGACTCCTTGGAGGACCTAGCCCTGCCTTATGCCAATACTATTTAAATAACTCAGGTGCCTGTAACAGTACTGTTTGGATAATTGATTACAGATGTCTTGTGCTGTGGGTGAATGATCTGGGGATTACAGTGTGCAGTATATATACCAGTGTTGCCCCCTGATTGACATGTTTTGAAATTTAATTTTAGTTGATGTGTTCTTTTTTCACTGAAATAAAATGGATTTGAAAATTAAAAGCCTGAGGTAAAGCTCTTCAGTACAAACACTCCTCTCGTCAAGATCACCACTGTAGAAGAACAGCAGCTCCAGAAGTCTCTGCACTACAGTCTATCATTTGAGATCCTCTCTTGCAGGGAGGGGTTTCTTTCCCTGTTTATTCTTGACTCAGAAGGAGGGCAGTAGAGCAGGAGTCAATCTGTGATGAAGGGGCAGGCTATATGAACTGTCCAATCAGATGGGCCATTGCTGACTGTGACTTCTGTCTCTTCTGATGTCTCATCATGATTTATCTGTTCTGAGTACAATACTGGTAGCAAAATGCTTGCTGGATCTCATTTAGTACTTTTGATGTCCTGTGGCCTGATTAGCAAAGAACCTGAGAGATCCTGAAGCCATGGAATGGTGAGGTTGTGGATGGGAGCCCAGAAATATGGTGGATTGGGTGAAACCAGTTAAAAGTGTTTAGGAGTCCTTCCGGTGTCTGGGTCCTCAGGTATTTAGTTAGCTTCAGCTCCTAAGGTCCTCAAGCTTTGGCCATGGTTCATTCACTGTCCCTTTTGCCTCTTGCTGTTGGCAAGGGTGACTTAGGGTCCCCAGAACCCTGGCTCCACTATGACAGCAGCAGACGCAAGTATCATCTTTAAAATTCACTGCTGGCCTGGTAACTCCACAATCTTAGGCATTGGAAGGAGCTTGGGAAGACCCTGACTATGATGCTTTTTGTAGCTTGTAGAGCAGTAATGAGCTACGTCTCTGCTCTCTTTCCTCAGAGTAGCTGATCTGGAATGTCCAAAGTTCATTAATGCCTGTAAAACAGGGCCTTATAGTCACAATGGCTCAAATTAAACTTTGGCTTTTTTGTATTTATAGTGATCTCCTATATTTATAGTATGTTCTCATATTTCCATCCTCATGACTGGTAGTGGCAAAGGTCCTGAGAATTCAGTGATGTATAGGAATGTGCCTCAGTAGAGGAAAGCTTCCCAAACACCTGGTGAACTCCTGTGTATTATACAGAACAGTGCAAAATGATTTCTGAACATACTGAATTATTTATATGGCACCCTTGCCCACAGACTAGGTTTGTGAGCCCAGCCATAGAGTTTTGAAGTTTGAGAAAAATGAAGCAAATATGAAAGTGTTATCAAGGACAGGGTAAAATTTGTGAAGGACAAATTCCAGAAAGGGCTACCTGTTAAATTCTCATCAAAAAATGCCAAATTTTAGGCATTTGCATGGACATATACGCATGATATCCTTCTGAATGGAAAGGAATAGGGTGTCATCTCTGAATTAAGAGCTGATTTAGTAGCTTGGTTGTTCATAGACAGTTTAAATATGTAAATGCTCTGCAATGGAATTTGCTAAGTGGTGTAAAGGAAAAGCTCTAAAGAGAAATTTTGCAGTGATATCAATAGTTTGGCATGAAGGGTTTCCTGCTGAGGATGGATCAGAGGAGTATGGAAAGGATGTGCAAGTGACTAACAGGATTCAGGAAGCCAATAGCAGGACATACAAGAGAGGGTCTTCACTGAAATTCAGGTAGTTCTTAGAATAAGTATGAAGTTATAGTTGGGTTCTGATTGCTTCCTTGAGGTGATCAACACCAGTTCTGGCAACAATCAGTATTTCACATCCCTGTCTACCCATGTATTTTTTGTTCCATACTTGAGATCTAATTTGGATTATCTCTAATTATGCCCTAGTGTCATGAAGGTAAAATTTGGATTTTTTTTGTACCAAGGATCGAACTCATGACCTATGCTTTCCAGGAAGGCGGTCATGCCACTGAGCTAAATACCCAACTATGAAAGTGTTTTCTGTGTACTATGGAAGATATGCACATTTTTTCTCAGAAAGTGTTGAACATTATTGGCATTTTTTGGTATTGTATGGCTATAAGTTTTAAAAACAAACCAAAGGTGTCTTATGTAGTCTGTTTTCAAGTTTCACTTTGTCTGTGGGGTGTCTCAGTGTCGATGTCCGCTCCCGGCCGGCAGGAAGGACACACGACACAGTCTGGTAGTGGACAACCTTTTCTTTTTATTTTCCTTCTCCGTACAGCCTGCCCTGGGTTCTCCCAGCTGAAGCCTCCTTTGGTCCGCTCCCCGCGGCTCCTTTTGTGCTTCAGCCTGCCCCAAAGCCTCTACCGGTCCGCTCTCCGCGGCTCCTTTTGGGCTTCTACTTCCGGGCTTCTATCTGGCTTCTACTTCCGCCCAGGGGTGGCACCGGTATATATACGGGTACAGTGTCCAATCATGTTAAAGTAAGCAAGGCAAGCTGATTGGCTAACATCATCAGTTGCCAGGCAGACTATATTGTTGAGCGGGTTGTTTACGCGGTAAGCAGGAAACTAACATATTCGATGGGAGGGGTAATCTACCTCAGGCCTCACTCTTTACTACAGGCCTCACGTCCGCCAAGTGAGGCGACCGGGCTCGGGGCTGCGGCTCCCAACATCTCCCCCTTTTTTATTTTTTATGAATGTGCGCATCGTAGCCCTTCCTGGACTGGGTGCAGAGGCTTATGCCCTATGCGTAGGCCCACCGTAGGTCCTTGGCTTAGACCCTGGTCGGCCGTCCCATGGTCTGCCAAGGCCCTGAGGCCCTCGTCCTTTTTCTAGGGCCAGGCACAAACTGGACGGAACCTGGATGCACACAAGCTTGCACTCATTCTCTCTCCGTAAAGAAATCCCCTCGGAGAGAAATTTAGACCTGGGCAGCATCTAACAGTCCAGCGGCTTACGTGCAGGATGGGGTAGGGCCTGGCTTAGGTCGAGTCGTGCTGGGGAGGCACGCTCTTACCCGTCATTGACTCATCTACCCTGCTATATCATAATTTTTTAGAGGAGGAGTGTGGGAAGCTCACCGTCCCTAGACTCGGTCGTAGGCTAGGCGAGCGAGCCATGCATATGCCTGAGGATCTTTTTGTCCATTTTGGGCTACCGCTATTTTTATTTATCTTATTGGTTGGTCTGTGATGGATCTCCAGTAGGGCAGGTCTGATCTTCAGTCGAGGGCTTTGTTGCCCGTGTCAGTCTCTCCGGTATCCACAGTGGTTCTCGTCCCGATTCCTGTGGGAAAACACAAACCGCGCCTCGGTTCCAGCTGATTACCGGATCCGGGCCCATCCATTGTCCTGTCAGGACATCTTTCCACTTCACCCACCCTTTATGGTTGGGGGAAGGGTTGCAGTGCTCCACAGCTGGGGAGCGATTATCATTATTTAAATTTAAAAAATTGTGTGTGAATAGTGCCATGGATAATCGTGCCTTTGGGGCCAGGCCTTGGCCTACTCCCCCTTTTTGTTTTTGTAAAATTTCTTTGAGGCTTCTATGAGCCCTCTCAATGATTCCTTGACCTTGGGGATTGTATGGGATACCATGTTTTAATTGAACCTCCATCATTTTGCAGAACTCATTGAAAGCTTTGCCTATATAGGCTGGTCCATTATCAGTTTTTAATATTTTTGGTTTGCCCCATGCGGCCCAAGCTGCCAGGCAATGATTGATCACATTAGACACTTTTTCACCTGTTTCTGCTGTTGCAAATATGACGCGAGAACAGGTGTCTGTGGAAACATGAACATATTTAAGAGTCCCAAACTCCTGTATATGTGTGATGTCCATCTGCCAAACATCACCAGGGATCAAACCTCGAGGGTTTACTCCCATCGGTATGGCAGGTTTGTATGTGGCACAGGAGTCACATAGTCGCACGATATCTCGTGCATCTGCTCTAGAAACATGGAAATGGTTTGCTAGTGTCCTGGCATTAACATGAAATTTATCATGGAAGGCACGGGCTCGCTCGATTGGTGTTAGTAAGGTAAAAATCCATAACGGGCGAGTGGCAGTGTCAGCAGCCGCATTCCCCTGTGCCATGGGCCCTGGCAGGGATGTATGTGCTCTTATGTGGGTGGTGAAGACCTTATGGTGTCTGTTTTGAAGCAATGTCTGGATAGACAGGAACAGTCCAGCCACTGTGGAAGTGGATCTAATTAAACTGGCAGTCTCAAGCACTTGCATAGCATTGACCACATACCTAGAATCGGAGACAATGTTAATGGCCTCTGAGAACCGTTCAAGAATCATTTTAACGATCTGCAGTTCCACCACCTGAGGCTGATCTGGTTCAAATTGTATGGTAACCGGGGGCTTGCCTAGGATCACATAGGCGCCTATCCCCGTCTTGGAGCCATCTGTATATATTGTAGTTGCTGGGACTAATGGCTCAGAGGCAGTAACCTTTGGAAAAATTATAGGGTGCTGAGTGACAAATGACAAGATGAACACCCATATAAGTCTGGAGGCGACACTGAGGTCCACACCTGCTGACCCAGGGGTGGCCCTTGTTGAAGGCTGCCACCCTGAGCTGTCCTGTCTCTGGGGCGGGGGCCTGCCTGTGAAGGGGGCCCCCTCTGGCCGTTTTTTGGCTCTCTAGCATCTTGTCCACAAATACGGTTGCCCTGAGCATCAAAGACCGACCTACACTCCTCAGCTTTGTGTGATCCCTTCTTGCATCGCCCACAAACATATGGTTCTTCATTCCTAGGGCGAGGCCTAGCATCTGCATTGTTTGGGCAGTGACGTTTAATGTGTCCTGGCTCCCCGCAGGCAAAACACCCTTTAGCCTTACATTCCCCTTCTAACCCGCGAGGTCCCCTCTGCTGTACAGCCGCGGCCAGGAGAGCAGCCACTCCCGAGTTGGAGAGCGGCCCCCCTATCTCTCTGCATATCCTAATCCAGGCATTGAGGTCCTTGTTCTTATGAGGAGCTATCGCTGCCTTGCACTCCTTTGTACATTGCTCAAAAATCAGCTGTCTTACCAGCGGTTGAGCCACTCCCGGATCAGAAAATATCTTATCGGCAGCATCTTGCATTCGGGCCACAAAGTCAACAAATGGCTCTGTGGTACCCTGAATTATTTTTGAAAGACACAAGGAGGCTGTTCCAGCACCACTTACTTGCTTCCAGGCGCGGAGTCCTATGGCATTGATTTGCTCATAGACAGCGCCGGGGAACTGGGTCTGGTCATCAGCGTGCCGACCTTCTCCCATAAGCATTTCCTTGTTCCACCCCCGGTTTCCTCGATTGGCGTTTTTCTCAGCCTGCTCGGCAGAGAACTCTGCATACCAGGCTCGCCAATCCAGGTAACTGCCCGAGGGCAGACAGGCCTTTGCCAGCTGAATCCAGTCCGCGGGGGTGAGGGGCCCAGAAGACAGATTCTCCAGCATGGCAATGGTGTAAGGCGCAGTCGGCCCAAAGGTTGTAACTGCATTTTTAAGTTCTCTAATCTGCTTTATCTCAAAAGGCTCCCATACATTGCGTCCCTGGCCCATAGCTACTTGTACAGGAAATATCCCGTAGGGGCCACTATCTATCCCAGGTGGATGTACCTCATGAGACAAGCGTCCCCCCTGCCAAAGCCGCCTGTAAAAATACCGACCCGCCGGTGGCGGAGCATAAGACGGCGGCCGTGATTGGGCGGAAAATGGGGGCCCGTGCATCACTTCCTGTTCTGGCGAAAGGGGAGGGAGCTCCCAGGCGGCCGCCTCGTGGCGAGGGACCGCCTCCCTCTCGTGCCGGGGCGCACTCAGGAGCTCTCTACTCCTCCGCAGACCAGGTTGAGCAGAGCGCAATTCGCGGGGCAACGCTGGAAAAGAACCCTGCGACTCCTTATTGAGCGATTTAGGCTCCTGACAGCTGGTCTCTTTGGCCTCCCTGCCATTTAACTTTCCCTCGTCCTCGGAGTCAGACGACTCCGAGGCTAGAGCCCCGTCCTCCTCCTTAGCATCCTTGTTCCCCTTGACAAACACCTCTCGGGAGCTCCCTGACTGGGCCTGCTCAGATACCCTGCATACTTTTGTAAGCTCTTGAGAGCTTTCTCCACAACCACCCTCGCTCTTAGTGTTGCTACCTAACATGTTTCCCATCTTTTAATATGTTACTCACCGCGTGAGGCCCAAGGAATCCGCCACTTACGCGTGAGCCTGAGGGGAGTCTAAAAGCCCTGTAGGTGCGCGCCACCCAGAGCCCAGGCTTATCCCCAACTCACCTGTCTCGCAGCTCTGTACTGGAGCGTTGTCCACTACGTCTCGGGGGTGATCAGTCCCCGTACGGGCCACCAAATGTCGATGTCCGCTCCCGGCCGGCAGGAAGGACACACGACACAGTCTGGTAGTGGACAACCTTTTCTTTTTATTTTCCTTCTCCGTACAGCCTGCCCTGGGTTCTCCCAGCTGAAGCCTCCTTTGGTCCGCTCCCCGCGGCTCCTTTTGTGCTTCAGCCTGCCCCAAAGCCTCTACCGGTCCGCTCTCCGCGGCTCCTTTTGGGCTTCTACTTCCGGGCTTCTATCTGGCTTCTACTTCCGCCCAGGGGTGGCACCGGTATATATACGGGTACAGTGTCCAATCATGTTAAAGTAAGCAAGGCAAGCTGATTGGCTAACATCATCAGTTGCCAGGCAGACTATATTGTTGAGCGGGTTGTTTACGCGGTAAGCAGGAAACTAACATATTCGATGGGAGGGGTAATCTACCTCAGGCCTCACTCTTTACTACAGGCCTCACGTCCGCCAAGTGAGGCGACCGGGCTCGGGGCTGCGGCTCCCAACATCTCAGTCAGTGTTTCTCTATTTTATACAGCTCTGTAACTTACAATAGCCCCAAATTCAAGGAAGAACACCTTCACCAGCCTCCCAAGATATATTTCTTATATCTGAATTGAAAGTGATGGCTTGGTGACAGTGAGCTATAAATTACAGCTTGGGCCTCGTTCCATTTTATATACTTATTTTTTAAAAACAGTATTTTCCACTAATATTTGAGTTATTAGTTGTGTACCATATTGGATGTTATTTATGTTTTGTCCTATGAAACCAAATTCATGTTTCAAAATGCTGCTGAAGTATATTAAGAACAAAGTACTCACTGGCCTAAATGAGATTTGAAGAGACATTATCTGTAGCCTATCAAAGTAATTGATGAAATTTTTTTCTTTTTTTAAATTTCGAAAGTGATAAAGTACAACAGAACAAGGCAGAATAAGATCATACAGTGAAATTGGTACACAACTTCACAACAGGTTACTGGGATAACAGTAATTGGTATGACAGTATATTTTATTATCTTTATAATAGTTGTTTTTTCAAACCCGTATATCAAAATGAGATGAAATACAGAACATTCTAGTACTTATCAAAACAGAATATTGAATAGAGCAATACAATTAATCAGAATACAGCAAACCAATAATAAAAATATTTGCCTTCAAAGAGATAGTAGAAGAAAGTCCCCCTTATTTGTTATGGTCTGCTTCCCAGTAGACACTCAGATTTCTGGTTCCCATTTGATAACGGGGGGTTACAGGAGGAGAGGAGTAGGGAAGAGGGATGTTTGATTCTAGGCCGTGCATCAGTAGGTTCACTATTGCTTAGTAGGGAGACAGGCTGGTTGTTTGGTTTCACAGCGTCCTAAGTTCCCACATGGCACAGGTCTCAGGAGCTGCTGCTGGTTCTACCCCTGGAAGGGCCGCATTCTGCCAGACTGCCACCGCTTATCAGAGAGAAGTGGTTTGCTTGCCTTCCAAGTGTCCTAAATTCCATCGTGGCATGGATCTCAGGAGCTGCTGCTTGTTTGCCCCCTAGATGGGCCACAGTCTGCCACATTGCCACCACTTATCAGGGAGGGGAGGTGCTTGCTTGGCTTCCCAGTTGATTGATGGGATATTTATCTGCCTCTGTGCTTTGTGGATGCTGGTCCTGCAGGCTTCTCACTGTGAGCTCTGCTTTAGAGACAGTACACAAGGAATATTGCAGTGACTCAGCACAAAATTCAGTGCTCCTATTTCACTGTTACATTAGCAGTGAGTTGCAATCTATCATCAAATGTGCTGTCTTCAAAAATGTGTATATACACAAAATTAATGACCAAAACATGGATTTAAATTTGAAGAAATCAGTCTTCATTCAGGTTTTTTGTTTAGTTTTGTTTTGTTTTATTGAGATAAGCTTTCTGAACGTATAACAGCTGGATTTGAACACCCTATGGAGCCTAGAATTTTCCGAACTCACCGAAGCCATCCTGTCTCAGCCTTTTGAGTGCTGGGATTATAGATATGCACCACCACACTTTGCTTTTGATTCAGATTTGTAGGAGAGTATTTAAGATATCCCAAACCTGGTGTCTCAACCTTCGTGTGAGAAATATATGTATGATCCTTTAGGAGGTGGTGACCCTTGAGGATGTGGTCGTGAACTTCAGCAATAAGGAGTGGACTTTGCTGAGTCCATCCCAAAAGAACCTCTACAGAGGTGTGATGGGCAAAACCTTTAGGAACATGACTGCAATTGGTAAGGACAAAATACTTTCATCACTCATGCTGTCAGAATGTTGTATGTCACTCATTAGTGCTGTTTAATTAAAAACAATGTGAAAATATTTTTAAAAATAGCTCAGACATGGACACATTATATCATAACTCTAAACAAAATCTATTAATTTGTGTGTATTATTCTAATGATCGCTGGTATTTCTATGTCTACAATTCAGGAGGACTTTGAGATATCCAGGAAGCTAAAAAAGAATGCAAAATTTACTGGAGATACTTAAGGTAATTCGCACTCACAAGGAGAAGGAATGTTCCTGAGTAATTAGTGAGTCAGCAGAAAAATGACCACCAAAGAAATGAGGCACCATTCAATTTATTGTCAGTAATAGTCTCCAAAGACATATAAGCTAGGGTATGTATAATGAGTGAATTAAATCATGAAAATGTATGACATTGCATATAGATGTGTATGAAAGGCATACACTTTGAGTTATGACACTCTCCCTTCAGTTTTTCTACCCATATATACATGTGAATACAACACATTCATTATCTAAAAATTTCTACGATTGCAATAGAATTTGAAATAAAACAGAGTGCTTGTGTTTGCAAGCCATGCTCTAAAGAATCAGCCATTCTGAGTAAAATTCTTAGAAGGCTGGTAGAATGTTAAGTGCACTCATTCTGAATATCAGTGTGCAGTTGTCTCTAGAAATTGATCCCCTCATACTTGTCCTGGATATATTTTTAAAAATTCAAAATCCACATAAAATATTGATACATGCTTACTCATATACAAAGCAGATCGTTATAATAGATCAGGACTTGAAGACGCTTAGCTATCTATCACTGGATTTGTGGAGAAGGAAAATGTTAATAGACTCTCTGTGATTGTGCATTCTTGTAAACCCAGCACACTAGGAATCAGATTTTGCAGAATGGCAAATTCAAGTTCAAACTTCACAGCTTAATGATCAGCGAAAATCTCTTAAAACAGATTTAAAAAGCTATAGATTTTATGCTAATAGCTGTTGTTCATTCCCAGCATGGAAAAGAAAAAAAAATGTGTTATATAATGTCAAAAAATAAAGAATATAACATCATTTGCCATAAGAAATAGGTGGTTTTTTCTCTCATCAATTCGGTGAAATAGCTCAGCTATAAAACATAAAATGTCACAGGGTTTCTTTTAGATGAAAAACCAAAATATAAATTGTGGAATGAAATGAAAGAGAGTTAATAGAGAAAAGTAAGACTGGCCATATGGAAACTGGAACTACAGGTTAAGGAACGAAGGGAGATTGTGATGGGGAAACATATGAGAATGATCTGTATGTGATACACATATGTACCCATGCCCAAAGTGAAGCTAAAGATTCTGCATTTCAAAAAGTACCAAATTTTAAGATTTACAAATGTGTGCCAGTCTTTTGGGAATGGTTGTTTTCAACATGTCTTACAAGGCCATTCTGTTACTTCATGGTCAGAATTTCTTAGCAGGCATTAAAAACAGAACTTGACATTAATGCAGTCATTAAACTGAGACCCATTTCACTGTGAATTTTTCTTTTTTTTATTTAATGTAAGGAAAGACTAAAAAAAAACAAAATAAGTAGAAATAATACCACTTTCACAGTGAAAATAAACAGTAAGAAATCTAAAGACAATGATTACATATGCTGCTCATAGAAATAGTTAATGAAACACAAAAGTGAAACAGATGAAGTGGGGATTCAAACAGTGAGACTGCAAACAGTTTTGTTCAACTCTTCAATAAAAACTTTGTAATATGGTTATCAATCTTATATGTGATTTTTTTTTACAGAAATGAAAAGCTAGGGAAATCCTATGGACATACATCTTGGAATCAGTGTAAAGAAGTATTCATTTGTACTGCAGAAGGTAATGTGAATGTGAAAGAATCAGAAACACACCACAATGTTCAGATCCATGAAAAATATTGCAGTGGAGGGAAACTCTATGTATGTCAGCAATGTGGAAAAGTTTTCACCAAATCTGGACATTGTAAGCAACATGAAAGATTTCATACTGGAGTGAAACCATATGTATGTAAGCAATGTGGGAAAGGTTTTAACACATGGGGATATTTTAAGAAACATGAAAGAATTCACAGTGGAGAGAAACCCTATGTATGTAAGCAATGTGGGAATGCTTTTAACACACGTGCAAATTTTAAGGTTCATGAAAGAATTCACACTGGAGAGAAACCCTATATATGTAAGCAATGTGGGAAAGCTTTTACCCGACATGGACATTGTAAGCAACAAGAAAGTTCACACTCAAGATAAAACCAGTGTATATAAGCATCATGAAAAATTTTTGAGCACAAGTACATATTGCATAATGCGTGAAAAACTTCACACTGGGCAGAAAACTTATATATGTAAGGAATGTGGGGAAGGTTTTAGCAGAAATGCTCATTGTCCAATACGTGAAAAAATTTACACTGTTGAGAAACCCTGTTTATGCGAAGAATGTGGGAAAGCTTTCACCACACATGGATTTTGTAAAATGCATCAGTGACTCCACACTGGTGAGAAACCCTATGCATATAACAATGTGGCAAAGCTTTTGCCACATACAGTCATTGCAAAACACATGAAACGCTTCACACTGGGAAGAACCACTGGCTATGTAAGCAAGTGGAGACACTTTCAGCAGCCAGATTGTAAGTGAAATACATGAAGAAACTCACACAAGAGATAAATCCTATGTGTTATGGGAATACTCTCAGCACACATGATCATTGTTACATATCTGAAAGAGCTCACTGGATCCTATGTGTATTAACAGTGTGAGAAATATGGCAATCCATGTTTGTTGTTAAATACATAGAAAAAGCAGCACTCTTCAGACAGTTTAGATCTAAGTTTACTTTAAACATTCCAAGTACACCTGAAGAAATAATCAATACAGAAGTTTGATGTCAATATTTCTTCACAATTTTCCAGAAACAACAAATCTGAAGTGGAGCTCTACTCAAGTACACATTTTGTATGGTTTTCAGTTAATCACTTATACCTCTTTAGAGTTTTTAATGTGTCTTTTAGCTTCAACATGGCATCTTATAATTAAACATGGTAAACTGAAATGGGTTTTTCACTTTCAAGTATGGATAGTGTCTATGTACTTTATATTTTGTCTTTAAAACTTAATTTTCATATTTTTTGTGAATTATTTTTATTTAAAGAAAAAAGCCAAAAAGTGTAGAAATAATACAGAAGTTCTGAAAAATAAACAATAAGAAATCACTAGTTGATTACTTTCATATTGTCATCTTAGAAGTAATTGTTCAAGTTACAAAATTAAAGCATACAAAGTGATATTCAAATAATGACACTGTTAACAGTTTACCTCAGTGACCCAACAAAAACTTATTAATATGCTTATATGTTCTACAAACTTGTTTTTTATCTTAAAGATGGTAAGATTAAACATGACAAAACAAAACAGAACAGTTCATAAGGAAACAAGTTAAAGAAACACAGGTTTCAAAGCAAGTCCACTGAGATGTTCACTGTCTAACTTACAGTGTCTAGTTTTCTTCCAAATAGTTGTTCCCATCTTCACAAGCATTGAATATATACTGAACATATAGAACTAATCAAATAATTACAGGATGATGCAGGCATTTTTGATCTTCAAGACTGACTTAGGGGAAGTTGATAATGCTTACCATAATGTGTCTCATTCTCTTCGTAGTTGACGTCTTTATTTTTATGTATGCTGAAACTGAACATAAGAGACTAAACTACTATCAATCTCAACAGTGAATAATAGTATCCTGAGAAGGAGAAAGGTGAGGAATTGCCTAAAAAAGGAAGGCAGAGAACATTGTTAAAAGTGTATAAGGATTTAAAAGCTACAGTAGTTCTGTTGCCTTGTTTATTTTGATTATATTTTGTTCTGGTCTGTCTAATCATATTAGATTTGAGGGAACAGAGAGGTAACCCAAAAATAGCAGGTTATACCATGATGGTAACTGTCCTTAATTTCCTATTAACTGAAACTGAAACCCTGTATTACTTACATTGTCTTACTATGACTGATCTAATTGGAAGCTGGTTTGTTTGAATGTAATTTGGCCTTGACTGATTTTATTCACATTTGGTATGCTTGCTGGTATCAAGTCCAAGAGGAGAGGCCACTAGTCTGAAGATGATAAGATGTGAAAGATATATATTGGGGGGCTGGGGATTTAGCTCAATGGCTTAAGCACCTGCCTGGCAAGTGTGAGGTCATGAGTTTGATCCCCAGTACCAAAAAATAAATACAAGATATAAATTCCAGGTTTAATTTTTTTATTTAAAGAGAAAAAAGAACATAAAAAAGCAAAGCAGTAAAGGGTACAAATCATACAGAATTTCAAGAAAAAAATACAGTAAGAAATCACTAGTTAATAGGTTACATATTGTCTTCTTAGAAACAGTGGTCTAAATTATAAAATTAAAGCGTATAAAGTGAACATTTCTACAGCGATTTTGCAGACAGTTCCGTTCAATGATCCAACAAAGCTCAGTAATATGGTTTTCCTCCCTACACACTCAAACAGGCACTTATATCTCTTAGACCACCTTCCTTTCCTCTCTTCTTCACAATAACAATTACACTTTTGGTTTTTTTTTTTTTTTTTTTTTTTTTTTTTTTTACTCCTATAGTTCTTATTACTCTTTTTGAAGAGAATAAAACCTCAAGTGAGTTAACAAAACAGAGTTGGTTAGAACATAAGGATGGGCATAGTACTTGATGCAAAAATAGAATATCAGGTGATCAAAAATGGTTACCATTGTGCCTCTTGGTATTTTTAAAAAAGAGTTGCTATATCATCAGGTGTAATAGAATTGATCAAAACAGTACAGAACAAGACCAATAAAATCTACACTGGAGACCTTACAGGATTTCAAAAGAAGATAATAGTCAAACC
The DNA here is from genome assembly GCF_034190915.1 of Cavia porcellus. Lineage (NCBI taxonomy): Eukaryota > Metazoa > Chordata > Mammalia > Rodentia > Caviidae > Cavia > Cavia porcellus. Next base: position 191,819 of record NW_026947518.1, on the reverse strand, counting down.
ATAATGGGCATCATAGTAAATTTTATTGCCTACAAAATGGTTGCCTATACCCTCAAACTTGATACTATCAAACAAAATAGAATATAGTAAAATCAGACAGAACAAGATGGGGAGAGCAATACTGGGGTTAAAATCAGGTTAATAGGAAAACAAAAAAGTTACTATAATATATCCTGCTATTTTTTAATTTAGTTTTCCTTTAATTGAAAAAAATAAGAAAAAATAGAATATTTTTTTAAAAAGGGTGGAGATAGAGATAAAAGACATTGTAATAGAACAACACAGGTCAGAACTGAACAATTAAAGCATGATTTTGTTTCATCACCAGATAATCTAACATAATATTAGTCACCATAGTGCCTCTTTCCTTGAATTGTGTATAATTTTGTATAATATAGAATCAATCATATCAAGACAGTGTGTAGCCATTCAAGAGAATGAAAGAATTACAAGGTATTTAGAGCCAGTTAACAGAAAATGAACAACAATTTCTATATTATCTCTTCACCTGTGAAAAATTTTATTTATACTATCACATACGGTAAAATATATTAAGATACAACATGTTAAAACCAGTGGAAACATGTACAACAGCTTGATGGGAGTTCCAAAGAAGATGATATTAAATCAGCACTAGCTTTTATGACGTGTTATTTTCTTCAGAATAGCTATTCATACTATCACCGATACTAAAATCGAAAAACTCAGTGTAAAACCATTGCACTTAATGAGTGAAAACATTATATGGATTCAAACCAATATGATTGGGTATTATGATTGCCACATACTTCTATGGGTTATCATTTCTTATACTGGGGAATATATTTGGTATTTGTACATGTGAGTTTGATTTATTTCACTTATGAGTATGGTCTCAAGCTGCACCCATTTATTTATATGTCAATGTGATCAATCTTCATAGCTGAGTAGTACTCCATTGTATAAAAATACCATGAATTTTTTATCCATTCCTCAGTTGATGGATACTTAGGTTGTTTCCAAGATCTGGCTATTACAAACTGTGCTGCTATAAAAATGGGTGTACATATATCACTGTGGAATGATGCTTTCAGTTCTTCCGTGAATATGCCTAGAAGTAGAATAGCTGTGTCAAAAGGTGCTTCCAGTCCCAGCTTTCTGAGAAATCTCCAGACTGACCTCCACAATGGTTCTACCAGTCTACACTCCCACCAACAGTGCAGGAGACTTCCTTTGTCCCAGCAGCGTCTCCAATATTTGTTGTTGGTGATTTTCTTGATCTTGGCCATTGTTTGAGGAGTGAGATGAAATCTCAGTGTGGTTTTAATTTGCATTTCTTTAATGACCATTGATGGTGAACATTTTTTCATGTATATATTTGTCATTTGTATTTCTTCATCTCAAAATTGTCTATTCATCTCATATGCTCATTTTTGGATTGGGTCTCTGAATTTTGGTGGTCTCATTTTTTAAAATGCTTTATATATTTTAGACAGAAGCCCTCTGTCTGAGGGGCAGTTCACTAAGACTTTTTCCCAGTTTGTGGGTTTTCTTTTCACTATACTGGAGATTTCTATTGATGTGCAGAAACTTTTTAATAAGAGGTGATCCCAATTATTGATTCTGGGAAACATTTCCCATGCAGTTTGAGTCCTGTTCATCAATTCTCTACCTACTCTTTGTCTTCAAGGTTTTTGCCCAATTTGTCTTCCAATAGATTTAGTGTTTCTGTTTTAATATTTAGATCTTTGATCCATTTAGATTATATTTTAGTACATGATGATAGACATGGGTCTAGTTTTAGTTTTAGGCATATGGAGAGCCAGTTTTTCACCACCATTTATTAAACAGAATGTCATTCTTCCAGTGAACATGTTTGGCCCATTTATCAAAGATAATGTAGTTGAGTGTGTTTGTAGTGGTGGTTGTATCTTCTCATCTATTCCACTGATATTTGGCTTTGTTTTGGTTCCAGTACCATGTTGATTGTACTACAGTTGCTTTGTAGTATAACTTCAAGTCAGGGATTGTGGTACCTCCTGCCTTGCTTTTGCTGCTTCTAACTGTCCTTGCTATTCTAGGTTTCTTCTCATTCCAGATGAATTTTAGGGGTGATTTCTCAAGTTCTATGAGGTATGATGATGGTTTTTTTATCGGAATTGCATTGCATCTGTACAAAAATTTTAGGAGAATGGCCATTTTCACAATATTTATTCTTCCTATCCATGAGCAAGGGATGTCTTTCCATTTTCTGAGATCATCTTCAATTTCATTTTTGAGTGTGTTATAATTTTCCCTGTATAGGTCTTTCACTTGTTTCGTGAGAGTAATTCCTAAATATTTCATTTTTTTGATTGCTAGTGTGAAGGGTGTGGCCTCTCTTATTTCTGTCTCTGTGACTTTGTTGTTAGTGTATAGGAATGCTATTGATTTTTGAGTATTGATTCTGTATCCAGCTACATTACTGAATTTATTATATCTAGGAGTCTTTCAATAGAGCTTCGGGGATCTTCTATATAAAGTATCATGTCATCTGCAAATAATGATAATTTAACTTCTTCTTTTCCTATATTTAAGCCTTTTATTTCTCTCTTGTCTAATTGTTCTGCCCAGTATTTCCAGTAGTGTATTAAATAGGAGCTATGATAAGGGACATCCTTGTCTTGTGCCTGATTTTAAAGTAAAGGCCTTCAATTTTTGATCTTTAGTATGGTACTGGGTGTTGTTTTGTCATTGCCAGCCTTAATTATATTGAGGTAAGGACCATCTATTCCAATTTTCTGCAAGGCTCTTATCATAAATGAATGTTGGATCTTATCAAAAGCCTTTTCTGCATCTATAGTAATGATCATGTGATTATAACTTTTGGCTCTATTGATATGGTGTATTACATTTATTGATTTACATATATTAAACAATCTCTGCATGCCTGGGATGAATCCCCGTTTGTCGTGATATATGATCTTCTTGTTGATTTGCTGCATCCTATTTGCCAATATTTTATTGAGAAATTTTGCATCCTTGTTCATTAGGGAGATTGGTTTGTAGTTCTCTTTTTCAGTTGGGTCCTCCTCTGGTTTTGGTACTAGAGTAATATTTGCTTCTAGGAACGATTTATGAAGGATTGCTTCCCTTTCCATTTCATTGAAGAGATTGCGGAGTGTTGGCATTAGGTCTTCTTTATATTTCTTGTACAATTTTTCATTGAATCCTTCTGGGCCTGGGCTCTTCTTTGTAGGTAACGATTTTATTATGTTTTCAATTTCATTAATATAATTTGGGTTATTCAGTACTTTTACATCTTCATGACCTAGCTTTGGTACTTCATATGCTTTAGGAATTTGTCTATTTCCTCTGTGTTATAAAACCTTTGAGAGTAGAGGTTTTTTAAATACGTGTTGATGATCTTCTGTATTTCAATAGGGTCTGTAGTAATTTCACCTCTTTTATTCCTTATTGCATGGATTTGAACTTTTTCTTCCATTTTTTAAATAAGGTTGGCTGTGGGCTTTTTGATTTTATTTATTCTTTCACAGAACCATGTCTTTGATTCATTGATTTTTTTGGATTGTTTTTTTAGTCTCTATTGCATTGATTTCTGCTCTGATTTTTATAATTTCTTCTTTTCTTTTGGCTTTGGGCTTGACTTGCTCTTCTTTTTCTAGATGTTTGAGGTATAACATCAGGTTATTTATTTGTATTCGTTCTGTTTTCCTAATGTGGGAACTCGTGCAATAAATTTTCCTCAGAGGACAGCTTTCATTGCATCACACAGATTCTGGTACGTTTTATTTGTGTTTCCATTTGTTTTTAGGTATTGTTTAATTCCTTCTTTAATTTCCTCTGTGACTTACTGATTACTCAAGAGTGTTATTCAGTTTCCCTGTTTTTGTGGGATTTTTGCAGTATCTTTTATCATTAATTTCTAATTTCATAGTGGTATGGTCTGATAGCATGCAAGGGATAATTTCAACCCTTTTGCATTTATTTAAATATGCTCTGTGAGGTAATATATATTCTATTTTAGAGAATGACCCATGTAATACTGAGAAGAATGTGTATTCTGTTGTTGTTGGGTGGAATACTCTGTATATGTCTATTAAGTCCATTTATTCACAGATGTGATTCCGTTCTTTTATTTCTTTGCTCATTTTCTGTCTGGTTGATCTGTCCATTGGTGTCAGTGGTGTGTTAAGATCTGTTAGAATTGTGTTACTGCTAATTTGATTTTTCATTTTTGTTAGTACTTGTTTTATATAATTAGGTGTTCTGGAGTTTGGTGCATATAAATTTAAGATAGTTTTCTCTTCCTCGTGGAGGTTTCCCCTAACCAGGATTTAGTGACCTTCTTTATCCCTTCTGATCATTATTGGCTTGAAGTTCACATAGTCTGCAAACAGAATAGCTACCTCTGTTTTTTGTTTGTTTGTTTTTGTTTTTGTTTTTGGTTCTTGTTGCATTAAATATTGCTTTCCATCCTTTGACTTTCAGTCTGTGAGTATCCTTTTGGGTTTAGATGGGTTTCTTGTTGACAGCATATGGTTGGATTTTGTTTCTTAATCCATTCTGCCAGTCAGTTTCTTTTATTGGTCCATTGAGACCATTTACATTAATGGTTAGAACTGTTACATATTGGTTTATTGTTGACATGTTATCTTTCTGCTGTTGCATCTTTATCATTCTGCTCTTTTTAACTGTTGGTTTTGTTTTTTTTTTTGGGGGGGGGTCTTTTTTGTTTTTATTGGTACCAGGGATCGAACTCATGGCTGCCTGCTTGCAAGGCAGGCACTTATGCCGCTGACCTAAATCCCCAGCACCCTGTCTGTTTTGTTTAGAGGTTTTTTCCTAAATGTATCTAGGCTGTCTTTCAGTATTCTTTGCAGGGTTGGCTTGGTGATCATGAAGTTTTTCAGCTTTTCTTTGTCATAGAAGTATCCTATTTCTACATTGTTTTTGAAGGACAGTTTTGCAGAGTACATCAGTCTAGGTTGGAAATCATTTTCCTTTAGGATCTGAAATACTTCACTGCCTGCTCTTCTTGACTTTATTGTTTGTGCTGAGAAGTCTGCTGTGATTCTGATACATTTTCCTTTATAGGTGATCGGTCTCTTCTCTCTGACAGCTTTTAATATTCTATTATATTGCTTAATTTCTGGGATGGTCATTATTATATGTCTGGGTGTAGATTTATTTTGGTTATGGCTATTTGGATTTCTATATGCTTCATTGATCTTTATATCAATTTCCAATCTTGTGTTCGGGAAATTTTCAGCTATTACTTCTCTAAATATCCTCTTGACATCCTTTACGATGTCCCCTTCTTTTTCATTTATCCCTATCAACCTTATATTGTTCTGCTTTGCATCATCTTGCAGGTGTTGAATAGTTACTTCCTGATTTATTGTTATTTTTAAAAGATCTTTCCTTTCCTGTTCACTAGCTGCAATCTTGTCTTCGAGGTCTGAGATTCTATCTTCACATTCACTGAGGCAGTTTTTACAACTTTAAATGGAGTTTTTGATTTCCTGTATATCAGTTTGCATCTGCTTTATGTATTCTGTTTGTTTCTTATAGAGTTCATCCAGGGATTCTATCTTTTTGTTTAGTTCCTCCAATTTTTTAACTGTGTCTTCTTTAGATATGTTCAGAATCTCCTTCATTTCTTTTTTTTACCTACGAGATTATTTCTAGTTTGAATTTCTTTAATGCTTCCCAAAGTTGCTTCTTTATTTCAGTTACTATTATTTCAGGGATTTCAGTGGAATGTGTTTTCTTCTATGCACATGGCTCCTAGGCTTCTTGGGGATGGGATGAATGTTTGAGATTGCATTTTGGTCTTTCATTTTGTCATTTTGCTGTATTTTCAAGCTTCAAGTGTTGTTCCAATTGAGGGAGTAAGTTCACTAGAATGGGACGGGATTCCATGCCTCGGCCGAACTTGGAAGCAACATAGGGAGTTCCCCCAGACTCGAATTGGAATCTGTTCCTCGGCCCCACTCCGTGGTCCCAGCAGAATCCGTGGGCTAGTCCCCAGGTGAGAGAGAGTTACCCCAAACTGGGAAAGGATTCTGTGCCTTGGCGTGACTTGCTGGTCCTGGAAGGAAACTATGGGTTCTACATCAGGTTTGATTATTAACTGCTTTCACTTCCTACAACATCTTCAAAGTTGTGTTTTTATAAAAATAGCTATATAATGTTATGCTTAATTGTATAGTCCCTGATGAAGAGGACAATTCTATTGAAAATAACAAGAGAAAGCATAGTAAGTACTGTATATCAAGTAATATTGTGGTCTTATATGTCTCTTTCATATCATGATTTTCTAGGAATTTGTTTTGTTGTCTTATTTTGATCTGTTTTCCCCCATAACACAGAAAGGATAGATATACACATAGAGATCCACACATTGGAAGAATTTCTAACCTATTTTTTGAACAAATACTATAATGCATAATGTAATGAACAGATACTCTGAAGAAGTGAAACTAAGAAACCCAATGCTAATTCTGTAGCATTATGATATGAAATTGTGCAATACTATTATTCACTGTTCAGAGTGATATTAGTCTAGTCTTTTATTTTTTTGGGAATTGTAATTTTAACATGGCATTGTTTTAATCTTTTTATGCACATGCTTCATTTTCTCTTTCATAAATGATATTTCTGAAGTTGAGGCAATATTTGGCATTAAGATATACATTTGTAGGGGCTTGGAGTATGTGTTTTTGACAAAGTTGTGTTCTTTTCACATAACTTGTACATTAATGAATGTTATATTTTCCAAGTTGTCACAAGACATCTGCTAATTTCCTAACATCGCTGGATATCATACCATGCAAATTATGTTGCCTGATTTTGTTTCTCAGTGGAGCCAATATTTGTCATTTAAGTAAACCTTTGTTTTTCTAACCATCAGAATTTTACTTGTTATGTTTATATTACATCTTTATTTGCTAGTAAGGTTTCCCCACATGTACCAAATGTAAACCATACTACTGTGAATTTCTGATTGTGCCATACTGAAAGAATCATAACTTGTCTCCAATAGCACATCACAATATATATATATATATATATATATATATATATATATATATCTCCAGAAATTATAAAATTTGGCATGATTTATGAGGAACCATACTTTGAAATCAATTTTTCTTAAATGTGGAGTTGTTTTGGGGGAAAATGTTGTTATTGGATGTATCATGCAAATGCCTTTATTTTAGTCCTTGATGCTGTGAATGCATTATATATTTTGTAATTATTACTGTTTTTCCTAAAATACTGAAGTAATGGCATGAAGGGAAACCTAAATTTTGAGCAGTCAACACAGTAAAAAGTTTAATTTGCTAAATTAAGATTCAGATTGTGTTCTGTTTTACTGAATTGTGAATTTATACAATGGCATATCACTTTATTTATAAGGACCAGTGCATGATGTTTGTGGTGTGTACTGATTATCTTTAAACACATACACTGGGCCATGAGTCCCAGTTGGTTTCCTGTGGCCTGTGGTTTTCACACTCATTTTAACATTGGTGTAATTTGCAATGTGTTTAATGCCGTGTTGTTGAATACAAAATCTGCTTAGGAATTATGTTGTTAAAAACTGTGGTATTATGAAAACACAAGTGAACACTGCATTAAATAACCCTAATCCAGTGAAGATAGCTTGCCCAAGTCTCGATTATCCTTGAGAAAATAAATTACTCACCTCTTATGTAATCACCACTAAAACTATATCTATTTTGTACCTGAAGAACCTGATATACTTCACAAAGTAAAAGACACTGTGAAGTACATTGTCAGCTTCTATGCACTACAGCTTGTGGCCAGATTCCCTGCAGCACATTTCTGCTTACCATCAATGGGAATATTTGGAGATTGTATTACAGCTAATAATAGAATACTGAATCTATAAGACATATATCCTGAGTACATGCACTTTCTCATTTTACCATGGAAGTAAATCTTGCTGGTCCTGTTGATGCATGCTTGTAATCCTAGCACCTCAGTGGGCTTAAATTAGTGGAAGAGGAAGTTGAGTCTAACCTACACAATTAGAGTGACCTTGTCTCAAAATATATCCTCAAGTTCTGCAGATGTAGCTCAATGCTTTAGATCTCCTCCCTTTCTTCCCCAGCATCAACGTTTTTTTTGGTCTTTTTTGTTTTATCGGTACCAGGGATTGAACTCATGACTGCCTGCTTGCAAGGCAGGCGCTTATGCCGCTGACCTAAATCCCCAGCCCCACATCAACATTTTTTAATACTCACAATTGCACATCAGTAGTTGTCCTTTTATCAGTTGGCCAACTAGCAGTTATCCTGGAGAATCACTTGGGAAACACATTTGTTCATGCAGTGACCATCCTGAGCATCATTTTGGCAGTTGTCAATTTAACCCATTCATTCTTGTATTGAATACAGTAGAATTGTCACTTTTATATTCCTTGTTATTTAAAAAAACTAACAAAAAGTATGCAATTTTTGATCATTTTGTATTTATATAATTGCATTGGTAAGGAGTTACCTATAAAGATTAGGCTAAAGATGATTTCTTTAGTTCAAGCATCAGGAGAGAATGAGATGAGATAATAATGGCTTTGAAGCTGACTTTGGGAGGCAATTGCTAGATGGTTTAGCAGAGTGTGAAACAGTTGTTTTTATGCCTGCATTTGAAGTTTAACGAAACAAGTACATTGAGATCAAGAATATAAATGTACGATAGGATAAAAGAATCACTACTGAAAATTGTGATTTTTCTTTTACTCAGGAAGTGTACTTTTTTGGTAATTTGTGCAGCAGTCTCAAATATGCCTCTATTGGAATAAAACATAGTGAAATATGAAAGAGCCAGACATTCCATGTTCTGAATGTAGAGGTATTAAAAAACATTTTTTTAATACTATTGCTGTTGTTTTGGGTAGAAAATTAGATAGGGTGAAAAAACAAGCAAAAAGGACTTTGTAAGATTTTAATCCTCCTGCACAAGCATAGAAGCCACAAAAAAAGTCAAACCAAAAGGATGAAGAATTAAACTACAGAATGAGAGAAATTTTGCCTGTTACTCCCTGACAGCTAACATGTAAAACCAATAGGAACGTGAAAGGAATGCACATTTTTCAGAATATGTACAAAGTGCCAAGAAATACCTGAAGAACTATTGAGCATTTTTGCACAATAGAGAAATGCAAATAGGGACATCATTTCATTGCAGAGAGAACTAATCACCACAAGATCTAAAGAACATTCAGGAGACTACAGGAGAAAGGGAACTATTTAATCTTGTTGGTGGAAATGTAGGTAAGTAGTTCAACTACTACTGAAGTCAGTTTTTAAAGTATTCAAAAGACTAAAATTAGTAATTCTCATTAGTGCAGTGCTTCCTTTAGTGGGTCTCTTCCCCAAAGAGTATAAGGACATATTGCAGTGATGCATGCCGATTCCTGTTACTGCAGCAATAGTCATTTTTCTGTGGAGAGCAGCAGCAAGCACTGCTCCATCACCACCAAATACCAATGATGAACAACAAATACTCACTAGTGTATTCCATTTAATAAATGATGTGATATTTTATTGTGAAGTCAGCTGTGACTTAGGTTTTCCAGTAGACTACAGGTCAGTGTAAATATGATAGTGATGCAAATGTCACAAGGCCATCACTAGTACACTATTACGTTCATTCGATTTGATGTATTTATCTTTTTGAGGAAGCATGTTGCTATGAAGTTCAGGCTGGCTTTGAGGGCACATTATAACCCAGAGTGGTCTCAAACAATTCCCCTTCCTTAGTGTCTCAAGTACTGGGCTCCACACAAGAGCCACCAGGCCTAGTTTATATTTGGTATATTAAGTACATATTCAGAATATTTTATTTCAACTGTTTTTGTTGTTAAAGTATTTCTATATTTTACCTCCAGCATTTGTAGAAACTTTGGCCTTATTGAGGTGGTTATGTGCATATCACCAGCCTCATGACATTGTCTGCTGGGTTCAGAGCTGTCAGTGTACTGCAGTGAAACATAGCTGTACATAACTTTTTCTTTTTCTACTTTCCTTAGAAAACATTTTTTAAAATTTCCATGGATAATCAGAGTGTCAGTAACCCTGGCTAGAGTTTCATGAAATGCTGACAGTTAAGTACAGTGTAGCACTGACCTGAAGATACTCTCTGTCATCTGAGAGTCTCTATAGTCTTTTCTGTACACACACTTTGTGCCTGAGCCAGTACCTGTTGTGGGTCCCAGAATCTGCTGCAAGGCCATGGAACACATAGCTTTGTGACCGCCTCTAGACTGGTGTCCTATATGCCACTCTGCTGAGGCAGAGCACAGCTTCTGGCAGGAAGCCAGAGGCTGTGAGGCTCTGAGACAACACTGGTTTTACTTTGTGAACACAGACATTCTTATATTTCTGTAACACAGACAGCTCTGTCCCATATTTCTACCCAGGAAGACAGAAGAGGAATCTGGAGACTGTGGATTAGACTGGGGTGCTGCCCTTCTGCTCTGCCAGCCCTGTCTTGGGTGGGAACCTGACAGTGGCCCAGGCTTGCATCCTCCCAGCACCTGCACCGGCCCATGAGTATCTGCCATCAGGGCATGTCAGACCCAGTCACACTTATCTTAGGTCAGGAATTGTGTAGGGGGATTCACAGTGGTATTCAGGCCTTAATGTTACTCTGCTGGACTCAGTGAGTCTGAGTGGCTTGTGGCTGAGTCTAGTGACACCTGACCTGGTCTCTCTCCTGCCTCTGGGTCCCAGAAGGCTGGGGACAGTGAGCCCTGTCCTTTAATGCCCTTTTCATTTGGCATTTGCCCGCAATCATCCTGAAGGCTCTGGGATGAGTGAACCATTTTTTCAGCCATTCCCACATAGTCTACCTATTCGGGATCCTGAGGCTGGGGTCCCGTGTCCTGGGAAAGCAGCATAACCTGCTCCCTGTTCACTGTCTTGAGCCAACTGTCTGTGAAGACCAACTGTCACCAGACCAAGGTGCCTGGTGACCTGAGCCTTCAGAGTTCTGTTTGGACCTATCGCCAAGGAAGTGAGGTCATGCACTGGGGTCCACAGTTTGGCCTTCCTCTGTGATATCACCTTTCTTTTTGTTGTGGAACAAATCCATGTCCTCCTTACAAACAACAAGTTAAAATGCTAGAAAACTGTGTATACATTTAGACTTTGCTGCACTTTGAAAATTTTAATGCAGCAAACATGTAGATGCTTCAGATGTGTCAGGCTGTGTGCCAAACACAAATGTCCATCCAAAGGGTCCATTGTCTCGGAGGATGAAAGACACATTGTCTTCTGTTAAAGGTTTGTCAAATGTTAGGATGACTTCCTTTCTTGGGCTTATGTTAGTTTAATTTCAGTTCCATTAGGAAGCAGAATACCCATAATAATTTTACCCAACAATGTGAAGGTATCATGTTATAAACCCCATATATCCAGGGGAGGAGGATTCATAGCCAGTTTTACTCTAACATGCTTTAGGAATGATTATTTATTCATCCTTAGATGTTCAACTCAGCTATACCCTGTAGTGCTCTGAACTCTGATCTCCAGGGAGGGGGGACAGCAGGTGGTGAGTACAAGAGGAGGTGACATCATCACCCCGTACTGATGAAGGACACATGTGCATCACTCCTGGCGAACTTGTCTCCTAGCTGCTGCTGTCACTTCCTTTCCTCCCATCCCAATCAGACCATGGGCTTTGTGTCCCTGATGGGTAATTTCCCTTTCCTAGAGGTGATGGTGCTGAGCCTTTTCAGTTGTAATACTCTTTGGTTGGTCTCCTTGAAGCAGTGTTTCCATGCTGGGCTCTCTCTGTGCTGCCACCACCCACTATTATGTGGTGAAACCAAGCACATGCACCTGTTACCCTTCTTGTGATGGCCATTTTTTTTTTAATGTTTTTGGGTCGGATTTCAAAAGGAAGCTGCCACACTCATTCTTACACAAGCATTTGAGTGGATACCAACATTTATTTCAAAGAAAATGCATCATTTTGCTGGTGTGTGGATAAGTTAGAAATTCTTACTGTATCTTTGGAAGCAGATGTTTAAAGGAGAGTTATGTGGTTTCTTTTTATTTTGTTTTGTGATATTATGCTATACTATATTATGCTCTGTTATGTTATGTTATATGTTGGTGAGGATTTTGAAAGCCCTTCAGAGTGTTTTCAGTACTTTCTGATTTGTTTTTTATAACCAACCTGATGAACTTTGAGAAAATCAAAAACTTTGAGGAGTTTTGTTTTGGAGAAAATTTAAAGGGGAAAACACAATCAGGGATGTTGGTGCACACCTGTCATTCCAGGACTCTGAAGGCTGAGGCAGAAAGTCTGTGGTGAGTTTTAGGTCATCCTGGGCTACAAGGGAAGATCAAAGCCAGACTGAACTGCTTAGCAAAACCCTGTCGGAAGCAAAAAGGAAAGAAGAAAGAGAGCAAAAAAAAAAATGATAAAAATGAAAAGTCAAAAATAGACTTTCTAGTGAAAAATCTTTGTGAGGTCCTCTTGCATGTGTACTTTAGTCAGCACACCTAGCATAAGGTTTACCATCATGGAGACATTGATGTGCTTCCTGGTGTTTGTACTCTTTCAATTTTTAAATGCTTTTTACTTAGATGATTGCAGATATGCTGCTAAATATATCCTTTTAGGATTTGGGTAGTTCAGTATGAAGAGATTTTGATCATTCTGTTTTTTTTATTTTTTCTGTCCTAAATTTATATTTAGTACCAGAATTTGAGCAAGGGATTACTATTTTTATTTTGAAATAATAATAAGAATCATATAAAGATACACTTTTTAAGTCTATAAAAAGATAAAATAAGTATAGATTAATAGTGGTTAATGTACCTTGTTCAGTGATTTCTGAGATTTCTTAAAGATCAATATTTTCATACATTTGTAAAAGCTTTGGTTTGGTACAAATTTTAAGACATGGTCTCACTAATTTTCTAAATGTCCCAGGCTAGCCTTAAACCTTTCCTCATCATCACCCCCCCAGAGTGCTGGGATTACAGGTGTATATTATCCTGAGTTGGCAATTGGTAGCAATGTTGTGTATTCATGCAATAAAATGTTTGGCTTTGGTCTTCAGACACTTTGTAGAAGGAGTCACTCTAGTTAAGCTGTCTGCCACCTTCCTAGCCTGCAGCTTCTTTCACAGTGAGTAGGACTTAAAATCCCATTAACACTGTTAGTAGATTCTCTGCTTTTCTAACTGTGGTCAGCAGGCACTTCAGAAGATCACTCCAAATGCCTTCTGCACTAGGATTCAGGCTTGGTGTCTTTGAAGCACATTCTCTTTTTCTTTGATCCCTTATGGAATTTGATGATTGTTTGAAGTCAAATCGCAAGACAGGTGGGAAGGTTAAAGCTACTTGGGGCACACTCCCCTCCAGAAGGCCAGGCCAGTGTCAAAATTTATTTACCCTCCTGGTGTCAGTTGCAAGGTTTTTTTTTGTTGTTGTTGTTGTCCAATTTCTAGGATTTGAATACAGAGCTTTGCATTGGCTTCTTTGTCTTCACCTTTTAACACTTTTCTTGTTTTGAGCCAGGTCCTTAATAAATGGCTAAATTGCTGAGGCTCACCTTGAATTTGTGATGTTCCTGACTCCGCCTTCAAGACTGCTAGGATTACAAGCCACACCTGATGCCTCTAGGATTACAAGCCACACCTGATACCCCTATGATGCCTCCTTTGTTTTTATTGTGAGCTAATCTGTGTCCTTTTAGAAATAGTAAGTTAAAAACCTGGCAAAATATGTGTGTTTTTAGAGTTTTTGATCCATAACATCCTTTCCCTTGAGAATGAGGTGCACAGTTTCTTCATTTAGAGATTTCTCAAATTTTATTTTGACTGTCTTTTCTGGACTTTTCTGTAGTGCAGTCCCAAAGGGAAGTCATGTCCATGTAGCATTTATTTGGAGTTATTCTTTTGCAATTGTGAAACCTGCATGCATGAGGTTTCACACCTCTGCCATTGCAGACTCACCCACAGGCATTATTTCCATGACTTGTAAAGGGTCAGTTTATTCACACAACACGCAGAATGCTGTTCTCAGCCTTGTTTTTCTCAGACTTGTGCATTTTCCATCATTTCTTCAAAGGAAGCTAAATGATTTAGTTAGAGCAAACTTCAATTGTGTTGCCATGCTCCTGTGTGATGTCCTTGCTGACAGACCTGAAAAGGAAGTGAGGTGGACCTGCTGGGGGTTCAGCTCCAGAGGGATACTCTGCTCAGGTGTGTCAGTCAGGGCTGCCCTTCACCTGACTGGCCACTCTGGCATCCAAATGCCCTTGCTCGGTGTTGTCCCTGGTGTTGGGAAGCACTGGTTTGCAGTGTAGACTCCCAGCGCACTGGTTAGCCCATGAAAAATCTTGCTGTGCTATGAGTTTTTCACCCCTAGACCTGCACCTCTATGGCCCTGGCCAGAGTTCCCTCCAACAATCATGCACAGCATCCTCCAAACAGCTCTCCTGTGCATGCCCTACGTGAAGCCTAGGGAGGGTCCCAGTTCCTTCCTCCTTCAAACAGTACTGTGAATCAAACTCTTGAAAAGAAATCTTGAAAATTTTTGTAGCATTCTGTGTTGGAGAAACCTTTCTTTTAGTCCTGTGAGGTTTAAGGATGGCTCCAAATATAGCTGTGGTGGGAGCTGCGTGATGGGACTCTACTCTGTCCCCAATATTCTCTCCAGTGCTGTTCAGCTCCTGCCTTAAAATGTGCCATTGGATGGGGACACAGCACATCTCAGTGATTTGTGACTGAGTGAATCAACTTTGGGAGGCTGAATGTTTTCTTCAGCTGTTGGCCACAGGTGGTGGTTTTGAATTATAAGACTTCCTCACTTCTCTCACAAAATGGACTGGTGAGACCTCTTTTACTCCGGTAATTCAAACCTCGGGAAGGTGAAGCAATTTCATCACCAATCATAGCACTAAATAATGAACAAATGACAGATGCTAGGTTTAGCTGTCTCTGTGACTTCATGAGGCTTTTGGGGACACCCAAATACAAACCATAACACCTTTGAAAGTAAATCCTCTGAAGATGCCCATGCTCTGGACTAGAAGATAATTCCTTGCCTTAGTCCAGGGTATATCTTATTTTATTTTATTAATTTGTTTTTTGAGACTCTCACTGTGTAGTTCAGGCTGGCCTTCATTTTACTATGTAAATTAGGCTGACCTAGAACTTGCAACAATCCTCCTGCCACAGCTTCCTAAGTGCCAGGATTACCTGCATGTATTCTCACACCCAGCTATTGTTTGTTAAGATGTTTTTATTGATTTACTGGAGACTATTCAATTTAGTTTCATTTGTTATACTTCAGTATACAAAAATGTTAGTAAATGCAATAAAATTTCAGCCCAATGTAAACAACTTAACAACTTAGCAAGGCCCTGTCTGGGAATAAATTATGATAAAAAGAGCAAGGAACTGGATTCAGTCTTCAGTGCAGCAAAAAGTAAATAAATCTGTAAATAAATAAAACTTCTTATAAAATAATCTATAAATAAATAAAACTGCTTAGAAATAAATCTATAAACACAATTGATTATTAGGAAATCTATAGGTAAATAAATCTTTTGTGGGTAGCTCAGATGAGAAGTGTTTTAAAAGCAATTTTATTTCATTATAATTGACATACAATGAACTTACAGTTTTAAACTACAAAATTGGATGAATCTTGACATGGGCCAGGGATATAGCTCAGTGGCAAAGTGCTCCCTGGCAAGCACAGGGTCCTGAATTTGGTTCCTTGTACGAAAATAAACAAAACTAAACCTAAAAACAAACAAAAATCCTCTAGGAATCTTGTCATACATGAGCCCCTTGAAAATAGTCACCAAAGTGGTGATGTATATGTCACCTTCACATATTCCTTATGGCTCCTTAAAATTGTTTCCTTCCATCCCAAGCAATGTGTCTGCATTTTGTCTCTGGGAAACACTTTGTATTTCCTAGAGGTGACAGGTCTGTAATCACACAGGATGCAGGGTGTTTAGTTTTTGTTTTTGTTTTGGGGGGAGCTGGTAGGGTTTATTCAATCCTCATAGCCATGTTAAGTTTCTTAAGTGCTGCTCCTTGTCAGTGGCTGAGCCATCCCATCCCACTGTGTGGATGAACCACAGATCCTCATGTGTCCATCAGCTGAGGCCCTGTGTGGTGTTTCCAGTTTTGATCTCAGAAATAAAGTTGCTGTAGTCATTCTTGTGTTTGTATAGCTGTAGCACTGATTTCCAAGGGCAAGATACTTAGTCTGAGGTTGAATATTTCAAGTCTTGCATATTTAACTCAGAAATTGTTTAACTGTCTTTCAAGTAGTTGTTCAAAGCAGAGTAAAGATTTCTGGCTCTTCCTGTGAGTATTTTTAAACCCTATTCTTTTTCAAACTCTTGTTCATTTATTTTTCAGTCATTTTCAGTTCATTTTATAAAATTTATCTAAGGAAAGTTTATTTCTATAACATAAAATTCAGCATTTTTTGACTTTGGATAGAGTTTTTAAGGTGGAAAATACCCAAAATACTGTATATATGCATATATGTAAATCACCTATAATTTTAACATCACAAAACTTCTGCTATGTGATGATTAACTTCATTGTCAACTTTATGGGCTTGAGAACTGTCCAAGAGATTAGTAAAGTGTATTTCTGGGTTCATCTGTATGGGTCATGGAGGAATGACGCTAGGTACTCCATCTGGTCTGTGGCTCCTTCCTCCCTTGTGCTGTCCCTCTACTCTGCTGGCCACCATGGACTGCATAGAGCACTATACAAGAATGCAAATATGAGATAACAAACTGTAAGAATTATACAACAAAAACAGTGGTTCTCTGCTCTGCTCCACACTGACTGCCACTGTTGCTGATGTCTTGAACATGTACATTCTCTAACCTTGGGACCTCATCCAAAAAAATCTTCCTTGAGTTCCCAAAGCAAGCCAACAAGTGTTCCCACAGTGCCCATGAACAGCCCATGTAACCTTCAGCCAATTTTTCTGCATTTCCAAGGAGAACATGGCCCTTTTGTGTTCTCCCCATGACTCTGCAGATGGCCATTCTAATCCTACTTTATAAATCCTTTACGTGTGACACATACACACATACACACACATACACAAATTAAATCTGACCTTGTGGTGAACCCTGACACAAATTGCCTCTAGCTACCTGTGAAACCTCCCATGAACAATTTCAGGCCTCACTCATGTGAAAAATCCATGTAGCAGTGCTGTGCAAAGTATGGGATAGTTAAGAGAGGTGTTGATATGAGGCCCACTGGGTTAAAATTCTGTCCACTCGTTTGTCATTGGAAAAGGTATTAAATGTTGGTGTCTCGGCTCACACAGCTATGAAAATGAAGATAATTCCTAACTCCTACTCTTGTAAGAATTAACATATGTAAAGCACCTCAGAGAGGCCCTAGCCTTACACCTGTGTTACATATGCTTGTTAGTATGCTGTATTAACATGTAAACATATATTTAAGTTATGAAGATATCAGATGACAGATAACGAAAGCACTCATTTCTCTGTAATAAAAGAAGGGCAACAGCGCAAATAACAATGGCATCTGAGAAGTTGCTATATGGTAGGAACCATGGGAAGACTCTGCAGGGTTTTCATTGAATCTTCACAACAGTGCCAAGAGAGGAGTATTGCCATTCATCACAGTTTGTTTTTTTAATGGAAAAAACCACGCAATATTTCAAAGCAAAATAATAGAATAACAATAATGGAAACTGAGGCTCCCAGAAGAGAAGCAGTGTGCCTAAGGTGTCAGGCCTGGGAAGATTTGAGTCCAGACATCTATAAATTCCAAGCCTCAGACTCAGTCCACTCCTCTGCTTCCTCTCACAGCAGGCCTGAGGCTCAGTCTCCCAGAAGCTCCACCTGCAGCCACACCCAGCGTCAGAGAAACCCTAACCCCCACTGCCACGCCCACCGCCTCATTCTTGCCTCCTGGAGGGCTCTGCACCTCCTGGGTCCCAGCTTCTGTCCCCGCCACTCACATCGCTTGGCCCCACCCCCTGGCCGCGAGCTGGAGAGAAGATTACACTCCACCTGGCTCAACCTGGGGGCCCGAGCCCAGGGACAGTCCCTAGCCACTGGCCTCCACATCCCACTCAGTCCCGCCCCGCCCCCGGCCTCGCTTCACAGGGGATGCACGGAGTGGCCATTTTGCCGCTAGCGACCCCTTCTGGAGACCTGAGCACTCTTCCTTCCTTCCTGGGCCTAGGCTGTGGCTGGGTTGGGACTGGGGTCTGGGCCAGGTAGGCGGGCGGCAGCCGGTGTTGAGTGGCGGTGCGGCCTGGTGGCCCCGACTTTAGCTGCACAGGTGCCCTTGGTCGGGGGTCCGGGGAGGCGGTGGGCGCAGCACTGGGGCGACCTCGCATCAGGTCTTCAGGGCTCTCTCTCCTTTCCTCCCTCCTCTCTTTCGGGGTCCAGGCCTAACGTGTAGCCCGGGATCCTTGCAGCGCCCCCCCCCAGGTGCTGTAGAGAGCCCAGCCCTGGTGTGGGACCTGTGCGCAGGGCAGCTCAGAGTCTCACATGGCCTCTGCTCTCAGTTAGCCTGGCCCTGCTGAGCCAAGGATATTTACCCCAATAGGACGATTTTATTCCGCTTGGAGCTCCTCCCTGCAGACTGAGAGAGGACCTAGATGCTATACTAAGATAGCAGTTATTATTCTACCTGAACATGCTTTGTCTCCAGTCCATTCCATTGATAAGGGCTTTCTGCTTGTTTTAATATTGGCACCTCTTGGGTGTTTAAGCTTTGTGAGGAGTTTGAATGTGGCATGGGGCTTTGAGGGATTAGGAAGTGTGATCAGCAGTTTAAAAATTTATATCCACAAATAAAAATAATTCACGCAGATTGTTGAACCTACTGCAAAATACCCATCTTGTCCGTATTCGGCTGTCTCTTACCATACTCCCCAGTTCTGCTCACATCATTTGTGTATTTGCATACAGTTGAATATTTATATTATATGCATAGGTAGAGTTTTACTTAGTTATCCTGTTACTGACCATGTACACAAGTCTAGTTCGTCTTAGAAAAACTGCATTGAACATATATATTTTTTTCTTGGGATAAATTCTAGACATTGGAAATAGTAAATCAAAGTTCTGTGTTCTTTCCCTGGTACTTGATATGAATTGCTTCTTAGACAAGACATGTTAACAATAGACACCTTGCAAAATTTAGGTATTTTCCCAATTATCTGGAGAAATTTGGAGTTCAGCAAGGTGTTGAGTCATTTTCTATACCAGCTGAGAGGCCACACAACCTACTGTTGGATTTTATTTTTAACTGATGTACCATGATCAGCCTTTTGTTTTG
Source organism: Cavia porcellus (assembly GCF_034190915.1). Classification (NCBI taxonomy): domain Eukaryota; kingdom Metazoa; phylum Chordata; class Mammalia; order Rodentia; family Caviidae; genus Cavia; species Cavia porcellus. The sequence continues at coordinate 172,477 of NW_026947518.1, read as the reverse complement.
ATTCACTCTATTCTGTTTTATTTCATTTGGTTTTATCCTCTTGACAATTAAAAAAAACACTTTTCTTGCAAGGCATGGTGTTGCATGCCTGTAATCCCAGCACATGGGAGGTTTAGACACAAGGATCACAGGGAGTTCAAGGCTAGCCTGAAATACTTGTTGAGTCAAGGTCAGCATGCAGTACATAGGAATACCTTGTCTCAAAGGAAAATAAAACAAACAAACAAACAAACAATTTTTTCTTCTTTTTTATTTTAATATAGCACAGGTAGATATTAATAAAGTATGAAAACACTTTTATAAATAGATTTTTTTCATAACAGAATAGTGGTTAATACACTGTGTTCAATGATCCCAGGGATTTCTGTATGAGCTATATGCTCATGCATTTTAAAAATTTGTCGTTGTTTTTTTTTTATTTTTGAAACAATCTCTAAATATTTTACTCAGATCTCCAAGTTTGGTTTAAACTTGTGGTCCTCCTTCCTTACTCTCCCTGAGTTCTTGGAGTACAGGTATAGGATATCTTCCTTTGATAATTCACAATAATTATAAATGTTTGTGGGGTAACATTTGCTTTTGATCTATGTCTGCTTTGTAGAAAGAATCAATCCAGTTAATGTGTCTACCATGTGTCTACCACCTTACTAACCTACAAAGGCTTTCACAGTGACTACAACTGCAAATCCCATTGTTTAGCAGTTTTGAAAGCTATCCTTCTTATTAACTGTGGTCACCATGCAGTTTAGTAATCATTGAAAAGTTCTTCTCCATTGTTAATGAGACTTTGTATTCTTGGATGAAAATCCTCCTTTCTCCATCCTTCATGGAACTGATCATTCTTTAAAATCAAAGTGCCCAAGAAAGATGTGGAGCCTCAAGCTGCTTGGGGCACACTGCTCTCCTGAAAGACCAGGTGATGGTGTTCTGCAGCCCTTCATCTTGCTCCCAATTTTTTTCCATAACTCAATTCTGGGAATTGAATGCAGGCCCATGCACTGAACTACAGTAAATTCGGTTTTTAAATTTCTTTTTTATTTTGAGTCAGGTTTTGCATAAGTACACTGCTGAGACACCAATCTTGGGCATAGATTCTTACATGTCTGTATGTGGACACACACTGATGTCAGAGACATTTCATTTTCAAAACCAAGATCCTCCATGCACACATCCTTCTCTCATCAGTGTATTACTTCATGATCCGATTCCTTTTCCTCTTTCCTGTGGGCCCACAGAGACTGAGCTCAGCATCCCCACAGCTTTCCCTGGTTCTCGTGACCCACTCTGATGACTTGAACTCTCTATGTGGAGTGTAGCAAGGCACCCACTGTCCTTCTGCTTCAAACAGTGCTGTGAACCACAGTCTTAAACAGAAAGCTTGAAAAGTTATGTGGATCTCTGTGTGGGATAAATCTCTATTGTGAGCACTGCAAGGTCCAGGGACACCTGTGTAGAGCTGTGATGGGAGCTACTGGACAGGGCTCTTCTCTGCACACCATGTTCTCCCCAGTGATGTTCAGCACTTGCCTTAAAACCTGCCATCAGATGGGGACACAGCAAATGTCAGGGATGTGTGCTTGCATGAATCAGCTTTGGGAAGCTCAGCAATTTCTACATTTGTTTACATGTGGTGATTCTCTTTTGAATTACAAGAAGTTTTCATCTCTCACAGAATGGACTCATGATACCTCTTTGTCACTTCTAATACAAACTATTTATCTGCCTGCTGCTTGTAAGCAAAGATTTTAATTGTGGATTCTACATTATTCTTGTTTCTGTTTTTTCAAATGTAAAGAATCAGATCTTTCTCTCTCCCTTGTACCACTGAAATCATGGGAAAGCTTTTCCAACATGAAAAGATGAGTAGATACACAATAGTCTTTACATTTTACCTGTACGTTTTGGTCTACCTGGGATTTTCTCTTCTCTCGAAGTGCAATAGCAGCCAGTCTCCTCTAGGAATATTTGGCCAAATGTAATCTGATGCATGAACATTAATGACCCAGAGTATTAAATCACAGGGTGAAAAAGTCAGAGTGAGTGGGGAGTAGCAAGACAGTGCAAGGATATGGAAGGAGAGCAGAGTGCTGTAACTCAATGAATGTGGAAATTGTACAAATTGGTGATGTGATGACGTGCTACTGAATTGAATATGTTGAAATGCATGATATCTTAACCTTTAAATTACCTTAGAATTTGATGTTGAGAATATAGACATAGGAGTAAAAATCAAAACTGAAAGAAATACAAGGGGAGGGGTTACAAGGGGATGAGAAGGTAAAAGCAGGTGCTTTGCAGGACTTGGCCTAAGTGGAGTTCAAGACATCTATCATGGCATGAGTAAAAGTGCCAGTTATGGAATTCCTTAAGACAGGGTGCCTGACCTTAGTTTTTACTTTGATCCCAGAGCTAGCGAGGTCACTGAAGGTGGAGATGACCAAAGCTCTGCAGTTGGGACTTGAGGTTAGTCAGGTACCAGCCCTGCATCAGAAGAAGTAGAACAATCACCAACGGTCCTTGCTCCTTGCAGGCCCCAGAAGTTCCCAGTGCCTGTCACAGACAACTCTGTGCACAAATCTACCCCAGCAAAGTTTCTGATTCAGCTTTGATGAACTCATTTCTGCATGCCTCAGGGTTGCAGGAAGTCCCAAGACTGGCAGTCTTTCTCCTTGTCAAGTGTCCCATGCACTCATCAGAGGCCCACAGGCCAAAGCCAAAATCTTCTGAAGGCAGGGCTCAGGTTCAGTGAGCTCAGGTTGGTCCAATTCAGCTGGGACATCTTGTAGAATTGGACACCAGCCTCCTGCTCTAGTTGCAGAGCCCAGCCCAGCCTTCTCTCTGCCTTGATGGGAGAGTGCTGGTCCAAGAAGCCTTCCCCTGCTTATAGTAGTCCCTAAAATTGCTGTGACCACCTGTCCTCCATTTTTTAGGAAAGCATGAAATCCATCTTCCTTTCCCACCCTCATGGTGTTGTCTCTGTGAGAAACAGAATGGTGTCTGCAGTGTTACTCTACTTGTGCTTACTCTACAGGGTTGGTGCACTATAAATATCTCTGAAGTGAGTGCTCAGAGGGAGTGTGTTCTGACTGCCAGTCCTTCCTCTTCACTTCATATAGTGATACATCATTCCATTCTGTGAGCCTTCTGGGGACACCCCTTCCCATATTATGTGTTCATATATGCAGATGCCAGGAGGTTAGGCACATTCACAGTAATGTGGGTAGTACCTGATCTGTTCTCTAGAGGGACTTGTGTCCTGGATAACATGGAATCACAAGAGAACAGTGGCTACATTTGCTCTGGTCATTGCATCATGGTCACAGCCTAGTAAATTGGTGGTTAAAGGCACTCACCAGCTCCTTTTATAATGTCTGTGTAAACCTGTGTCCTATGGTATCCCCCAGAGATTCCTGCTGTGGATACCTTGGAAGCCCATGGAATGACATTCCGGTGTCCTTCATAATGAAGAGAACAGCTTCACCCAAGTGACAGATCCATGGTAGTAGGCAACGCTTCCCCAAGGCTAAGAAAAACCAGTAATGCTGATAGGGTCACAGCTCTGAGGAGAAAGATTTGGGTTTAGACACAAATCCTCCTCCTAAAATCCTATGTAAACCTAGACAAGACACCATGCCTCAGGTCTTTCACAGAGTGTCCCCAAGCACTATAGAGGTCATCCTGGCATCTGTTTCCTACAGACATTATCACCAGTCTGAGATGACAATTATAATGCCTGTTGGCTGGTGTCTTGAGTACATAGTGTACAGAATTAGAGGTTAAATTCAGGAATGGTTGCAATCAACGTGAAATACAGTGCTGCCTGGTGGCACAAATGACACTGCCCTCCTGGACATATTCCCTGGTGGCATCGTGCGGGGGCAGAAGTTCTTCAATTCAATCATCTTTATGTTCCCTAAGCATCACAATTTCTTCTGTGTACTGGTGCTATGGCCTTGAGTCAGAACCTCACACAGGCTTTGCCAGCACTATCGATGGAGTTTCACCATCCATATCCCAAAACTTCTGGCCTTGCTTCTACATTCACACCTGTGTGAATTAGCACTCCCATGACCTGACTCCTACTCAGCTGACAGCTGACCTACTGATGCCAAAAGCTGAGTAACCCATACCCTACATTATGGGCCACACTTAGTGCATTATTGTTATTATTATTATTATTAGTGTTGTTATTTTGCATTAGCAGTGCTGAAATTGAGCCCAGGGCCTCATGCATCGTAAGCAAGTACTCTGCGCTGAGCTCTTTGCCCAGCTCCTGACTTACTCTTAAATAACTGAATATGGCATACATCATGTGATGTGAATACTAAGGTTCAAGCATTAAAATAACTGTGACCCATCTTCTGTTCTTTCCCTCTTATGTTCTCTCTTACATTTTAGTATTTATTTTTTTCCCTTTCTGTATCTCTGGCTGAGGGGAAGCCACTGCTCTCTCTGAAGCTTGCAAGAGGTGAGGCTGATGATCTTTGAGTGAGAAAAGGGAAAACAGTCCAAAAGGCATCAGGCTTTTGCCTTGGATCCTGCCTGTAAGCAAGGGTCAGAGCCTGAGAGCAAATTCTGCCCTAGTGCCATCTCCCCTGAGCCTGTCTTCATAGAGATATGATGGTAGCAGACCCAGCAAAGCCTCCTGGATTCCTGATACACAGCAACTTTGAGAGAACAGATTTTATCTCTTATATGAACTGACCTGTCTTCTATTAGATGTGTCTTGTCATATTTTGAAAATGTATGTAATGACTGGACAAAATTTGACCTCTCTGCCTTCTTTCACCAATCATAATTATTAAAGATTATGTACAATGAGATTGCTGTACCGTGTTTTCCTATGGATTTTCTTTAGTAGGTTCTCACTTCATAGTTTGCTGTGTTTTTTTTTTATTCATTCAAATGTTATTGGATATTCACATTGCAGTTTTCAGTTGTTGGAAACAAATTTATGTGAATATCTTATAAAATTCTCTTCATGACATACAGAGGATTGTATGCACAGAATCCTAAGATATTCAGATGAGTTAAACTGAAATTGGCTGCCAAAATGATATCTGAAGTGAATGTACCACAAGCAAGACAGAAGAAATTTCCTTCATGCACTTCCTCACCAATACCAGTGTGTTTTCACCAAAAAAAAGAAAGTCTGCTTTTGTGCTCCTCAAAACATAAACAGGATTTCTCTTGTGGGATGAATATTCACTTACCTGATATTTGACAATGATAGGAGGCATGTAGAAACTGGGAAGGGTTCATGTGACTGCCAAGGGCATGTGGAATGCCTTAGAAGTGATACACTTGTGAATCCCATGGAGGACTTGGAATCACAGCTGGCTCCTGTGGAAGTCACAGAGCATGAGCCAGGGAGTACTGACTTCTCCTGAAGTTAAGGCCCCATAACTAGGACAGTCCCTGTGAGAGTTCCCTGGTATTGCATGACAGGCCTACTACTTGACAGAAGATGGAGGTAGAGGAGCCCCTAGCCCCAGGATGGGGACTCAGGGGACTGCTTCTCTGTACCCATAATACATGTGTATAAACTAGACAGCTTTGGAATATGGGAGTGGCCGAAAGAGTTAAAGCAAAAGGTGTTATACCATGGTTGTTATACCTGTGGAAAATTACAAAAAGAAAAGGCAAATGCAGTCTCAAACATCTACTCCATCAGAAGCAAGACCAACCGACATTGAAATAGAGGACTTTAAAAGTCACAAATCAGAAACCTCAAAACATAGCAAATTAAGTAAAGAAACAAATCCATGATGCTATAGAGGAAATCAAATTAGAAATAATGTTTCATGTAAAGACATAACAGAAATAACAACTGTAGCAAACAAGTTCCTCAACATAGCTAGGGAAGAAATAGATAAAAAAAAATACAGGAGCATGGTAAATTGAAACTATGAATGAATAATGTAGAAAACAAGCAGAATCTATGAAACACATGCAAATAGATATACAAGAAACAAAAAAATATATTGAAAGCTGGCAAAACCATTTAAATGAAGCTGAGGATAGAATTTCACAATTTGAGGACAGTACTGCAGGAAGTGATCATGAAAGTGTAGAACGTATAAAAATAACAAAGCATCATGAAATGACAATCCAGCAGCTTCAACGTGATGCCAAGAGAAGCAATGTAAGATTAATAGACATCAGTGAAGATGCAGGAGTCAATGCAATTGACATAATTAAAATATTCACATGAATAATAACAGAAAAATTTCCAAACATGAGGAAAATTCTGATACACAAATAAGTGAGACACAGAAAGTGCCAAAGAGCCACAACAAACATAAGTCTATGCTCAAACATATAATTAAGATCCTAGACTAAAGCATAAATACAGAATACTAAAACTGTTAGAGAAAAGACACAACTCACCTGTCAGGAAAGACTATGATTACTGTTAAGGCAAACTTTTCTGCACAAACCTTCAGGTTAAGATGTGCTTGGAGTGAAAAATTTCAAGGCCTAACACAAAACCACTTTCAACTTAGACTGATGTACCCAGAAAAAGTGTCTTTAAAATTTAATGGAGAAAGAAGATACTTCAATGACAAAGAACAACTGAAGGAATTCATGTCCACCAAACCAACCCGAGAAGGATTACTGAAAGACATGCTAGATAGAGATAAAAATGACCACAATCTCCAGAACAACAGAAAGAAATGACGAGGCTGGGAAAGAAATTGAACAAGGGAGAAAAGCAGGAAATCAACAAGAGGAATACAACATGGCAAGTCAAGCCAGTATATATAAGTGATATCCATAAAGGTAAATGGGCACAACTCACCTATAAAAAGAAACATGTTAATGTAATGGATCAAGAAACAGGACCCCACAATGTGCTGTATACAACAAACACATCTTACTAAAAAAAAAAAAAAAAAAAAAAAAAAACTTCATAGGTTAAAAGACAAAGGATGGAAAACAGTTTTCCATGAAACAGGAACCCCCCAAAAAAAGCAGCGTAGCTATTCTGTTTTCAAACATTGTGAATTTTAAACCTAAAATGTTTAAAGGAGATAAAGAAGGCCACTACATATGTGTAAGTGAGAAACTGCAAGAGATAGAATTACAAATATATATGCACCAAATACAGGAGCACCCAACTATATAAGACAAATACTAATGGATGTGAAAAACCAAACACAAGTATATAATTGCAATAGGAGACCTTAACACCCCACTGTTAGAGATAGATCAATGAGACAAAAAGTCAGCAAAGAAATAACAGCACTGAATAATACCTGTTAGCAAATGGACTTGATGGAGTTTACAGAGTGTTCCACCCAACCACATCACAATTTATATTAGAATATACGTTCTTCTTAGCTGCATATGGGACCTTCTCCAAAACAGATCATATATTAACCCACACAATGTGCTTAACTAAATACAAAAGGAACAAAATTATCCCATGCATAATATCAGACCATATCTCAATAAAATTGGAAATCAATGACAAAAAAGTGTAAAGCCTTCATATACATAGAAATTAAATAACAACTTTCTGAATTACCAGTGGGTTACAGATGAAACTAAAGGGCAAATAAAACAATTCTTATAATACAATGAAAACACAGATATAACATACTGTAACCTATGGAACGCAATGAAAGCAGTACTCAGAGGGAAAAATATAGCAATAAATAGTCACATGAAGAAAATGGAATGAACACAAATAAATAACCTAATGCTACATGTGAAGTTTCTAGAAAAGGAGCAAGTCAAACCCAACACTGATAGAAGAGAGGAAATTGTAAAGATTAGAGCAGAAATTAATTCAATTGAAACTAAAAAAATGTTACAAAGAATTAAGGAATCAGCTCATTTTTTGTTTTGTTTTGCCTTTGTTTTTGTTTTTGTTTTTGAGAGAATAAACAAAACTGACACACCCTGCCCAGCCTTATCAAGAAAAAGAAAGAAAAAACTGAATTCCAGCCAATAACGACTGAAAAGAGGTAAATTACTACAGATTCCATGGAAATTCAAAAGATCATGAATATATACTCTAAAAATCTCTTTTCACATAGGGTGGAAAACACAGAGGAAATGGACAGATTTCTAATAACATAAACTACCAAAACTCATTGAAGAAGATAAAACAATTTTGAATAATGCAGCATCAGCTACTGAAATTGAAAACAATTTTAAACCTTACCAACAAACAAAAGCCCAGATTCTGATGGATTCATGGATGAATTCCATACAAAGTTTAGAGAAGACCTAACTCCAATACTCCTTAAAATCTTCAATGAAATTGAAAGAGAATCAGTCCTCCCTAACTTCATTCTTGGAGGCAAGTATCACTCTCATACCAAAATCAGAAAATGACCTAACCAATAAGGAGAAGTATAGGCCAATATCACTAATGAACATTCATGCAGAGATTCTCACTAAAATTGGCAAATAGAATGCAGCAAATCATCAAGAGAATTATACACCATGACCAAGTGGGAATACAGGAATGGTTCAAAATATGCAAATCAATAAGTGAAATACTCCACATCAACAGAGCCAAAAATAAATATCACATGATCATCTGAAAAGAGGAAGAAAGAGCTGTTGATAAAATCCAAAACCTGTGCATGATGAAAAGTCTACAGAAACTTGGAATAGATAGTATCCACCTCAATCTCATAAAGACCATTGATGACAAACCTACGGCCAACGTTATAGTAAATGGACAAAAATTGAAAGCCTTCACACTAAAATCAGAAAGAAGACAAAGATGTCCACTATCACAACTCCTATTCAATATAGTTCTGCAAATATTATTCAGAGCAATGAGACAAGAGGGTGAAACAAAAGAATAAAAATTTAAAAAGAAGTAAAATTATCATTACTTGCAGATGACATGATACTCTACATAGAAGACCCCAAAAACTCCATTGAAAGACTACTAAAGGTAATAAACAAATTCAGCAGCATAGCTGGATACAAAATGAATACTCAAAAAATCAATAGCATTCCTGTACACAAAAGCCATGAGAGAGAAATTATGGAAATATCGCCTTTCATCATAGCACCTAAAATAATGAAGTACTTAGTAATCAACCTAGCCAAGAATATAAAAGGGTTTTGTGCTGAAAATTACACTACTCTAAAAAAAGAGATTTAGGAGGATATTAGAAAATGGAAGGATATTCCTTGATTGTGGTTAGAAACAACCAACACTGTGAAAATGGCCATACTCCCAAAACTGTTACACAGATTCAATGCAATCCCAATGAAAGTACCATTAACATACCTTGCAGATCTAGAGAAAATATTTCTACAATTCATCTGGAAATAGAAGAAACCTAGAATAACAAAGGTGATTTTGGGTAACAAAGGAGGCATCTCAATTCCTGACCTCAAACTATACTACAGAGCCGCAGTAGTAAAAATCAGCATAGTACTGGCAAAGAGACCTGGGGATCAATGGAATAAATTAGAAGATGCAAACACTACCACAGGGACACTCAGCCACCTTACATTTGACAAACGAGCTAAATTTGTTCCCTAGAAGAAAGATAGCCTCCATAATGAATGGTGTTGGAAAAATTGGCTTACCACCTGCTGAACACTGAAACTACACTCATGTTTATCACCATACACTAAACTAAAGTCCAAATGGTTCAAGGATCTGAATATTAAAAAAAGAAACACTAAATCAACTGGGGAACAAGGTAGGTTCAAATCTTGGGGACATTGGGGTTGGCAGAGAATTTGTGAATAAAATCCAAACCACATAGGAAATACTTCAAAGAGTCAACAACTGGGATCTCATATTATTGAAACATGTTTGCATTTCAAAAGAAATCAACAACAAAATGAAAAGAAAACTCACAAAATGGGAAAGAATTTTAGCAAACAGCCACTCAGACAAAGGACTTATATTCAGAACATATAAAGAACTGAATAACATCAAGCCCCCCAGGTTCGAAGACCATCTCCACAAATGGGCATCAAAAATAAACACACAGTTCTCAGACAAAGATATACAAATGGCAAACAAATAGATGAAAAAATGTTCACCATTAATAATGATCATTTCAGAAGTACACATTAAGACAGCATTGAGATTTCCTCTGACTCTAGAAAGAATGGCTGCCATCAAGAAATCAACTGATAACAAATGTTGGTGAGGCTGTGGATAAAAGGAACATCAAGAATTACCCTTGTGTTCCTGTGGTGAATCCCAATTGGTCATGGTGTATAATCTTCTTGATGATTTGGTAGGAGTACAGACTGGCTGCAACCACTGTGAAAATCAGTATTGAGATTCCTCAAACTAGGATTGGAAGTTCCATTCAATCCAGTTATTACTTTCCTGCGTATTTTCACTGAAAAACTGAAAATATCATGTCACAATGATATATGTGCACCCATGTTCATGGCAGCACAATATGTGATAGCTAAATCTTGAAAACAACCAAAATGGTCATCAGCTGCAGAGTGGATTAAAAATGTATTTTTATACATTGGAATATTTCTCAGATATAGAAAAGGATGGTCTTGAGTTCTTTATAGGTAAGTGGAGGCAACTTGAGAATATCCTCACAAGTGAAAAAAACAACACTCACACTAATAAATGTCACATTGCATCTATGGTGTAAAACATACTAAAAAATGACAAAGTAATATGATCCAAAAACTATAATAGATATTATAAAGAGAAAGGAAAGTGCTCTAAAGGATAAAGCAGTATGTATTATGTGTAAGATAGATGACCATATTACTAAATTTCTGTTAATCATTGATAAGAAGGGTTTGCACTATAAATGTTTGAGTGTTTAGCCCCTTTTTATGCTTTGGTTTTGTAACTTTAACAATTATTTTTAAGATGACAATATGTAATGTATCAACTAGTGATTTGATTATGTTAATTTTTTTGAGATCTGTATGGTACGTTTTTATTGTTTCTTTTAATTTTATTTTCTTTCTTTAAACAAAAAAATAATTTAAAAGAAATGGATGTGGAGTTCTCTGCCCTCCGGGCCTTGCAGCAAGACCTGCACATGCAGTGGAGAGAATCCTTGTGATCCACTTCACTCTGGCTGGCCATAAGCTGCACTGCGGTGGGATTAGTGGTATTATGCTTTACATTGTTGTTATGGTCTTTGTGCGCATGAGTCCACCCTATGGGTCACTTACAATAAGCATATTTTCCCTGATCTTTGAGGTGGTCGAATGAGGGAAATCACATCACATTGTTTCAACCCCAAAGGCTTTGAGGACCTGTATGGACCTGACCCAACTGAATAGCATATGACCAGCATGGACACAAGTCTATAAGCATGACTTAGCATAGACAGCCATGGATGCACTAAGGGTTGTGACAGTATGCAAGAATTTAATGCCTAATGATGGATGATCTATACAGGCTCGATAATAAAGATGCTTGCTTAATGCTGTTGCTAATGTTGCTTTGTGTGGTTTCTTTTCCTTTTATCCACTAAAATTCTCCACCCTATCTCTGAGAAAATCTCATACCACAGACACAGAGAACTTTAATACCCCACAAAACTAAAACCCATGTACCCTGTTGAAAGGCACACATAACATCCTAAAGCCCAAATATCTGTTGGGGTACAGCTTTAGAAAAGGGACTGAATTTCATGCCTGCACCCTGAAGATCACTTCCTAAGACCTGTGACAAACATCTGCCTCACTTCCATCCCTCCTCTGTATGCACAGAGCATTAAAGTTCTAAAACGTCCTGACCTTGACCTGGAATGCACCTCCCCAAGCAACAGATGTGCAGCCTTCAAGCAGACTGGTCAGACAAAAGGCTCAGATGAGTCAATCCCCAGGCTGAAGGGCAAGGACAGTGTTATCTGTTGACCCCACTGTCACACAGTGGAGCTACTTACCAGAATATCTTAGCCTCCCTTGATTCCTGAACCCATTGGGACTCACTTTTCCTGTGGTTCATAGTGTGTTAAAACCAGGCACAGCATTAATGTGTGGTAGGGAGAACCCATGTCCATCACAACCCCTACTGAAATCATTTCCTCATGTAATCTGCAAGGCACCTGTTCTTATTATGTCACATATAAAAGTATGTTGATAAATGTATGTTGAATTCCCTGCTAGCCATCTCCACCCAGCCTGCCTGGCAGCAGCTCAGCCTTTGAACCTCCGTTGGGCAGGCAGGGTAGGAAAGCAGTGGAAGACAAGAGGCTTTCTCTGCAAAGACAGAAAATATAGAAGAACAAGGGGCACCTCCAACTGTGAGTGTTACACCCACTTCTGAGGCTATATCCTGAGGGCAGTGAGGAGACAGCCATTTTGATCACTTTGCTAGAAATCAGGAGTCTGAGCAGAGCTACAAAGGCTGGACTTGGGAGCCCAACTGAGGGCTCCTCCAGATTTGCCAGCATTTTGTTTTCACTTTCTGTTCCATGACTTAGTCGTCACCAGCTGTTGGCTGTGTGGGCTCACGTGTCTTCCCAAGTGAGCTGCTTCTGGGGATATTGGGTAGTCAGCACACCGTGAGATCTCTATGTGTCTCTTAGGTTTTGCATAGAGCAAAGTATAAAAGTGCAATTCCCATGATAGTAAGGTTGGCCCCAAATTCCATTAGTGAGGTCTTAGTTTGAGGACAGCTGATGCTTTGATTGTCAGGTTTGCATTTGCATGAAGGACTCAGTGCTGGCCAGGTAGAGTGTGTCATTCCTGCATGAGGTTTTTCATCAGTTGTGCTTTTATTCCCACATATCAGAAGTGGATTTTCTTGCTGCATATTTTGCTTATAAATTATCATATTTTTATTAGTACCTATTTAGATTGTGTACTGATTGTGTTTTTGATAGGTCCATGGCACATGTGATGCATAGAATGGAAATTAGGCCCTACCTTGTGCACAGTGGTGCAGTCCATCAACTCGTGACTGTTCTCAAAGTCACTCCTGGGTCACAGAGCATCTGGGCACTTTGCTGAGTTCCAAGGCATATCCCTCCCCACAAGCCCACAAACTCTGGAGCTCAGGCCTGGGAGGTTCAGAATGCTCTAGCTGTTCCTGAAGAAGCTTAGCCTGGGGATCTACATGGAAGTTAAATTCCAATGAAGAGTCAGGAACAGAAGATGTGGACTTGGGGCAGAAAGGAGCCAGCTGAGTGAGAGGCCTGATATACCTGAGCAACTCATCTCTAGGGAAGGATGGTAGGCCTTCTGCCCAGCCTGTACAGTTCTGGCCACAGCCTCTCCCACTCACAGTGGGGGCACTTTGGGCCCAAGGAGCCCTTAGTGGCTGAAAGAAGTCTCTGTGAGAGGGAGACCTTGCATAGTTGTATCACACTTGTACTTTCTGACACATTGTCTCCCTGCCCCTCCCCAGTGCAGTCAGCTTGGTGAAGGCAGTGACTGGTATATGCCATGTCTTTGCATTCAATGGATCAGGGCTGCTGCTCCACGAATATCTGAGAAGTGTGAGGTCAGTCAGTATCTGTCTTGCCTCTCTGCAGTCTCTATTAGGCAGTAATCCATTGCAGTACCCACTTATGCATGGTCTGTACCCATACTGAGGGAGGCCTGGGGTCCATAAAAATGGCTTTTAGGTGAGCAATATCTGTTCTGCTGCAAATGGTGACTCTGTGGCCTCCAAAGAACATTGCAACTCAAAAGGGCAGGAGTTGCATCTGTTCTGTTTACAAGGTCATGGCCAATACCCGGAAATTTGTCTGCACACAGTGTGTTTTCATGTGTGTTTGTAGTATGATTACACCTATCTGCTCTTCTATGATATCAGACAGCCATAGATTCTTTGCTGTATTCAGGGTTTCCTGCATTGAGCAAACCCTGAGGCCCATATAGTGACTCTCCAATCTCCTTTCCAAAGAATAGAACAACTTCCCCCAAGTGCTGGTCAGTGAAGGGGATGGAAGATCATTCATGGGAATGAGCACATCCTCTACTGTAGGTCTTCATGGGGCCAAGGCCACAGCTAACCACTTTGCATGGAGCCTCGATTTCATCCTCAGTGACCCTGAGTTCTCCATCCACTCAGCACCTCTCCATTCAGCATTGTAAACTGGCATTGAATGATCAACTTGAACATGGCCAGGACCTGAATCTGCAGGTGGCCAAGTCCCACTGGGCTACTAAGGGAAGAACTCACCTTCTCAGCTTTGGTGCCTGTGGGGCTGAGACGTCAGCCCTGGAGAAAGCTAGAGAGGAGTGGCTGGAGCTGGGAAAGCCATCTAGGAAGACTAAGCCCAGAGTCTTCTTCAGGCTGTGAGGTCCATCTGCTGGCACCGGGCTTGCTGTACTGACTTCTCAAGAGGGTGTGGAGCTGAAACAAAGCCCACACTCCAAATGGTCCACAGAGGCCTGTGGAACAGGGCTCACTAAGGAATACTACCATACTCGCTTAATAGAAGTCTATGTATTAACAAAACCTATGCATCTTAAGACAGGCTCCAGTTTTAGAGATGGGAAAATGGAGGCTCATTCTGGATGTCCAGATCCATTAATGAGGCCCCACAGAATGTTCCCCAGTTTCCTGATATAATTTCCCCAGGAAGGAATTAAGTTACTCTTCCATATCCATGGAAGGTGAGCAGCTGTGTTCACTGATTTCTTCTTGTGCTCATTTAGCCCTGAGGGTCCTGTGATAGGAACAGCAGTGCCTGAAAAAAATCCCGTAAGACAAGTGCCAGAGAAATGGACAGAGTGGACTGACATTTGGGCTGAGCACATCTGTGGTGAGTTTATGATGTGTAAGAGCTGGGGATAGGGTGGAGAGGCAGCCAGCTAATGGTCCATGGACACCAGACCCAGGGCTGAAAATGAGATGCAATGCCAGAATTCAATCATGCCAAGAAATGAAGTGACTTTGTGTTTGTGTCCCCTTTTTCTTTTTCCCACCAATATGTGTACAATGACCTTGCCTGTGACAAGGTAGAAACTGAGCAGAGAGGATATGGTAGTTGAGCTCTTGGAGTCTAGATTCCTTGAGAGCAGGACCACAGGCCCAGTGTTTGACCATTCCTGGATGGATGTGCTTAAAGGGTCAATCTGACCCTAAATTTGTCTCAGTCCTCTATGGGCCTCTATACAGTCCCTTCTGCTGACACACCCTGCACCAGGGCTGATACCTGTTGTAATTGTGGGTACTATGTCTGGAGCAGGGATGTGGCACAAAGGGCCCAGGGTCCAGCTCCATGCCAATGTACTGTGTATAGCTCCATTTTGGCAGAGCCCAGAACCCAGAGGAAGCCTGAGGCTTTGAGAAACCACAGGTTTCACTTTGTTAAACAACGTAACCTTATGTTCCTCGAAGACAAAAAGCACTGCCCCAGACTTCTACCCAGGAGAAGAGGGGATGACCCTGTAGGCTGTGAATAAACATGGCCACTGCCCTTCTCCTCCTGCCAGCCCTGTCCTAGATGGAACATGAATGTGACAGTGGCCCAGGCTCAGTTTCCCTGCCCCTGCCCAGCAGCATCTACCCTCAGGGCCTGTCCTCAGGCCCTCTCACACTGATGACCTAGGGAGGGAATTGTTTATGCAGACTCACAGTGGTGGCCAGGCCTAAATAGCCATGTCCTGGAGTCTGTGTCTCTGAGTGGCTGGTGGCAGAACCTAGAGATGTCTGGCCTAGGCTCCCTCTTCAAACCACACCCTAGCAGGCATGAGCTGAGAGAGGCAGAGATGGCTTGTGCAGATAGAAATAGTAACCCAGCAGCAGCAACATGCAGGGGCCAGATCTGCTGACCCTTCAAAGTTGGGTGATGGAAAGGTGTGGTAGGTTTTGCCCTGAGTTTACTGAGGTGGAATGGTAAATCCAGGTTGCTGCTGGGATTTCTCTTTCTGCAGGGCAATGCCAAAGGGAAATCATGTACATGCAGCATTTATTTGCCATTTTTATGTGCATTTATGAAATCTGCATGCATGGGATTTTATGCCTCTGCCATTGCAGACCCATTCATGGGCATTATTCCCATGTCTTGTCAAGGGCCAGCTTATTACACAACATGCAGAGCACTTTTCTCAGCCTTGTTTCTCCAGACTTGTGCATTTTCAATCATTTCTTCAAAGGAAGCTAAGCAATTTAGTTTGAGCAAACTTCAATTGTGTTGCTGTGTTTCTGTGTGACTTCCTTGTTGCCAGACCTGAAAAAGGCAGTCAGTTGGACCTGCTGGAGGGTTATCCCCAGAGGGACATGCTTTGCACAGCTGTGTCAGGCAGGGGTGCTCATTAGCTGACTGGCCACCCTGATATCCAAATGCCCTTGCCCCATGCTGGTCATGATTTGGGGAAGCATTGGATTGCAGTAGAGATTCCCTGTGCACTGGCTGGCCCTTGGAAAGCTT
Organism: Cavia porcellus; assembly: GCF_034190915.1. Taxonomy (NCBI): domain Eukaryota; kingdom Metazoa; phylum Chordata; class Mammalia; order Rodentia; family Caviidae; genus Cavia; species Cavia porcellus. The sequence continues at coordinate 156,164 of NW_026947518.1, read as the reverse complement.
TGTGCTGCTGTAAGAGTGTCACCCCTAGACTTTCATATCTGTGGCTCTGGGGCCAGGGCAGAGTTCTTTCCAGCAACCATGCCCAGCATGCTCCAGGTAGCTGTCCTGTGCACACTCTATGTGGAGGATAGAGAAGGACCCAGTAACTTCCTGCTTCAAACAGTACTGTGAACTCAAACCCTTGAATATAAATCTTGAAAAATTGTGAAAGTTTCTCTCTGGGAGAGATCTCTATTCTTAGCCTTGCATGCTCCAGGGACACCTGTGTATAACTCTGATGGAAGCTGTGGGCCAAGGCTCTGCTGTGCACACCATAATTTCACCAATGCTGTTCAGCACTTGCCTTAAAACCAGCCATCAAAAGGGAACACAGCACATCTCAAGGATGTGTCGCTGTGTAAATCAGCTTTGGGAGGGTCAGCATTTTCTGTACTTGTTGGCCATGTGTGGTGATTGCCTTTGAGTTACAAGAATTTGTCACTTCTCTCACAAAGTGGGCTCTTGAGACATCTTTCACACCTGTAATAACAATCATCTATCTGAATATTGGTTGTATGGAAACGTTTCCTGCTGTGGTCTCTACATTAGTCTTGTTTCTATTTTTCAAATGTGACGTATCAGAACTTTCAATCTCCCTTCTGTTACTGAAATCATGGGAAAGCTGTTCCAACATGAAAAGATAAGTATATACACAATGGTCTCTACATTTTCCCTGTAGGCTTTGTCTATCTGGTATTTTCTCTTCTATCAAAGAGCAATAGCAGCCAGTCTTCTCCACTAATGTTTGGCCAAACAGAATCTGATGCACTGATGTGAAAGATTCAGAGTAGCTAATCACATCAAGAGAAATGTTAAAAGCACATGGGGAATAGCAGGAGAGTACAGGCCATGGATGGGTCCAAAACAGCAGAAAGCTGAAACTCCACAGATGTGAAGATTGTACAAATTGGTGATGCACTTATGGGCTACTGATTTGAACATGTTGAAACTAATGAAATCTTAACTGTTAATTTAGATTAACTTAAAATGTAATCTTTATAAGCATTACAGACATAAGAGCAGAAGTGAAAACTGAAGGAAATACAAGGGGTACAAGGGGTACAAAGGGAGGGAAGGGAAAATCAAGTACTTTTCAGGACTTGGCCCTAAGTGGAGCTCAGGATGTCTACCATGGAGCCAGCAACAGCCCCAGCTCTGAAATTCATGAAGACCTGGTACTGAACTGGGCATAGCTTTCACACTGATCCCAGAGCTGGTGAGGTCACTGGAGGTGCTGTTGGCACAAGCTCTGCAAGTAGGACTTGAGCTCAGCCAGGTACAAGCCCTGCCTCAGAGGAGGGAGAAAAATCACCAACTGTCCTTGATCCTTGTAGGCCCCAGGAAGCCCCCCAGGGCCTCTCAGAGGCAACACTGTGTGCAAATCCACCCCAGGAGAGTTTCCTGTACTGACTCACCCGACACACTTGTGCATGCCTCAGTGTTGCAGAAGGCCCCAAGTCTGAGAGCCTTTCTCCATGTAAAGTGCCACGTGCCCTACCCAGAGAGTAATAGACCGAAGCCAAACCTTGCTCACTATAGTTCTCAGCTTCAGTTAGCTCAGGTTGTTCCAAAAGACCCAGATTAGTTTGGACTGGGTGTTTCAACTTGGTAAGCAGCACCTGCCGGGAGTCACTAAGGGAAGCACTGGCCCTAGGGAGGACAGGTGTAAGCAGCAGTACAGGTCTGGTCTCCCTCCCAAACTGCCCTCCCAAGACATCCTGTGGAGTGGTACCAGCCTCTTGCTCCAGCTACAGAGAGCCCAGCCCCAGCCATCACTGTGCCCTGAATGGGGCACCCCCAAGTTCAGTGTTGTAAACCGAGGCTGAGGTGCTTGCACATGGCCACGACTTGAATGCACAGGTGGCAAAGTCCCACGGGGCTGCTCAGGTGAGAACATAACTTCCCTGTATCTGAACTAGTCCTGGGCTCAGTGTCTCTGAGTGGCTGGTGGTTGAGCCTAGGGATACCTGTCCTGGGCTCCCTCTTTTCTCTGGGATCATCTGGCCTGGGCTGGCGAGTGCTGGCCTGAGCTGTCTATGATGGTTGCATGTTTCCAGGTGAGCTTCCTGAAGGATCTGGGCCAAGTGAACCATCCTCTTATACATTCCTCTGTGGTTCAATGACATGGGATCTTGAGGCTGTGCCACGAGACCTGGGAAAGCAGCACAACATGTTGCTTGTTCACTCTCTCAAGCCAACGGTCTGTGAAGGCCAACTGTCACCAGACTAAGGTGCCTGGTGACCAGAGCCTTCAGAGTTCTGTTTGGACTTGTCACCAAGGAAGTGAGGTCATGTGCTGGGGTCCACAGTTGAGGCTCCCCATCCGATGCCTCCTTTGTTTTTATTGTGAGCTCATCTTTGTCCTCCTTAGAAACAGCAAGTTAAAAAACTCAAAAAATGTGTGCTTTTAGAATTTTCTGCACTTTGAAGATTGTAATGCAACAAACAGGTAGATGTCTCAGATGTGGCAGGCAGGGTGCCAAACACACTTTTCCATCCAAAAGATCTTTTCCCTTGAGGATGAGGTGCACAGTGTCTTCACTTAGAGATTTGTCAAGTTTTATTTTGACTGTCTTTTCTGGGCTTACGTTAGATCCACTTCAATTTCATTAAGGAGCATGGAGATGTTCCCAGAATGCCCATTATAATTTTCCTTGAAGGATATGAAACCTTTCATGTTATAACACTCATGTGTCCAGGGGAGGAGAATTCATAGCAAGTTTCCCTCTGACGTGCCTATGAATGATCACTTATTTATCCTTAGATGTTTCCTTCAGCCACACACTACAGTGCTGTATACTCTGACATCTTGTGGGGGACAGCAGGTGGTGAATGCAAGGGAAGGTTTTGCAAGGCTGTGGACATCATCACCCCGTGCTGATGAAGGAAACATGGGCATTACTACTGGGGAACTTGTCTCCTAGCCACTGCTGTCACTTCCTGTCCTCCCATCCCAAAAAGACCATGGGCTTTGGGTCTATGCTAGGTTGTTTTTCTTTCCTGGAGGTGATGGCACTGAGCCTGTTCAGTCTTGATGCTCTTGGTCTCCTTCAAGCAGCATCTCTGTGCTGGACTCCCCCTGTGCTGCTTTTTATTGGTGGTTGATCTACCACACACTCTCATGGGGCTGAACCAACCAAGTGTGACTTGTTCATGCGTATATCACCCCTCTGCTGATCCCATTTGTTCTGTTTCCAGGTTGGCCCTTGAATGCCAGCTGCCATAACCATTTGTATAGATGGTCTTGAGTGGACATAGACTTTAATTTCAAAGAAAAATATACTTAAGTGTGAAATTGCCAGATTTTATGTCTTGTGTATGGTTAACTAACAAACTGTTAAGGTATCCTTGGAAGCATTTTTAAAAATCAGAGTTAGGTAGTTGTTTTCTTTTGGTACTGGGGATTGAACTTATGACCTCAGGTTTGCGAAGTGGGCACTTATACTGCTGAATTAGACCTCCATCCCTGTTTTCTTGTTTTGTTTTGTTGTGTTTTTATACTATATTATATTATGTTATGTTACACTATGTTTTCTGTTGGTGAGGATTTTGAATCTCCTTCAGTGTATTTTCAGGGCTTTCTGATTTTATTTTGTAAACTATGAGATTATCACATAATCCTGAGTAATTTTATTTTGGAGAAAATTTAAAAAGGAAATGAGAGCCAGGTTTGGTAGTAAACATCTGTAATGCCAGAAGTTACAAGACTCAGGCAGCAAGATTCCTGTGAGTTGAGGTCAGCTTGAGTTACAACCTGAGTTCAAGGCAGTCTGAACTTCTTAGCAAAACCCTGTCTCAAAAGTAAATAAATAAATCCAAATCAAAATACAGTTAAAAAGGTTAAAAAAGACAAAAATCATCTACAAATCAAATCAAACCTTGGTGAATTTTTCTTATATATGTGCTTTAGTCAGCACACCAAGCAGAAGGTTTGCCATCCAGTAGACATTGATCTACTGCCAAGAAGTTGAACCATTTCAATATTTTGACCTTTTAACTGAGATAAATGTAGATATGTTACTGAATATACCCTCTCAGGATTTGGAGAGCTTAGTATGAAGAGAATTTGATGGTTCTTTTTATTTTTGAACTAAATTCATGTATGGACATAGGATTTGAGTGAAGCATTACATTACTGTTTTTTTTAAAGACTTTTTTGTCTTATTTTAATGTAACTCAAGTACATATTACTAAAGACCATATAAAAGATGCTATTTCTAAGTCTATAGAAGGATAAAAATTATACAGAATGATAATGAGAGAATAACATTAGGTAACGTACTGTGCACAATGATTCCTTGGATTTCTTAATGATCTATATTTTCATACATTTGTAAAATTTGTTAATGTTTTTACAAATTTTAAATCATGATCTCACTAAGATCATGAGTTTCCCAGGTCAGGCTTAAACGTTTCCATATTCAATCTCTCTCCCCTCCCAGAGTGCTAGGATTTCAGGTGTACATTATCTTGAGTAGGTAATCAGCAATAATTTTGTGCATTCATAGAATGAAATATTTGGCTTTGCTCTTTAGATATTTTGCAGAAAAATTCAATCTAATTAAGCTATCTACCACCTTCCTGACTTGCAGTTTCTTTCACAGTGAATAGGATTCAAAATCCCATTAACACTGTTGGTAGATTCTCTGATTTGTAACTGTGGTCATCATGCACTTCAGAATATCGCTGCAAATGCCTTCTGTACTGGGACTGAGGCTTGGTGTCCTTGAAGCACGTTCTATATTTTTTTATATCCCTCATGTATGTGATTATTGTTTCAAGTCAAACTGCAAGAAAGATGTGAAAATTAAAGCTACTTGGGGCACACTGCCCTCCCAAAGGCCAGGACAGTGTAAAATATTATTTTCTCTGCCATCAGAATTTGCAAGATTTTTGTTTTGCACTCAATTACTATGGATTGAATACTGAGGTTTGCACTAGCTCCATGACCTTCCACATTTAAAATGCTTTTTATTTTCATCCAGGTTCTTGATAAGTGGCTACATTGCTGAGGCTGTCCTTAAATTTATGATGTTGCTGCCTCAGCCATCCAGACGGTTGGCATTAAAAGCCACACCACCAGACCTGGTTTCATCATAGTGTTGTTAAAAACTCATTGGTTGAGCAAAGAATGGTTAAAATGCCTGTAACGCCTGCACTCAGGAGGCTGAGGCAGCAGGATTCCTGGGAGTTCCAGACAAGCCTGCCACACACTCTGAGTTCAGCTCAGGCCAGAGCTACACAGGAAGACCTTGACCAAAAAAAGAAAAAGAAAGATAACTAAACAAAAGGAAGTGAAGTAAAGCAGAGGCGAGGCAGCAGAGGTTAGGAGAGAAGAAGAAAGGAGAGGTGAAGAGAGGAGAGGAGAGGAGAGGAGAGGAGAGGAGAGGAGAGGAGAGGAGAGGAGAGGAGAGGAGAGGAGAGGACCTAAGAAGCAAAGCTTGCAGCTTGTCAGCCTCTGAGCAGGATATCAGGGATGGGCTTGTCATTTATGTTCTTTGCTATGCTGAGATTCATTCCTCCTACACATGGTGTGTGAATGGTTCTTATCATGAAAGGATGGTGAACTTTTGAATCTCCAAAGTGATTTTTCCAAATCTCTTGAGGGGTTAGCTGTGCCTCATGCTGTGAATGTGGCAAATGACACTGAATAATTTGTGCAAGTGGAACCATTCTAGCACCACTGAGAGTGAACCCAGTGTTTATTGTGGGGCTTAACTTTTGAATGTGCTGGTTAATTAAGCTGATGATCATTTAGTTGAACATTTTTGTCTATGTTCATTATGAATATTGGCCATTAGAGTATTAGCATTTTTTAATGCATTATGGTCTGGCTTTGTTATCAGGGTGACTTCATCATCTAAAAGGAGTTGGGGGTAGGTCCCTTCCCTTGAAAGACATGAAAGATGATTAGTATTTACTCTTTTCAAAATTTTATTTTGAAGGTAGAAAAGTACAAGACAGTAAGACAGAATAAAGCAAATCGAGACAATGCAGTGAAATTGGTACAGAACTTCACACTATGGTACCATGATAACAAGTAAGAGTAAGTTAACATAGTATATCTTGTTATCTTCACAGTAATTTTCCATTCAATAAGTTACAGCATAATCAAACCAAAAAACAACATTTCAAAACCTGTCAAAAGAGAATATTGAATAGAGAAAAACAATTAATCATAACAAAGCAAAAGATTAAAGACATTTATTTTCAAACAGAAGATAGAAGGAAATCCCCCATATTTTCTATATTGTACACAGTCATATTTCCAAGAGATGCTCAGAACTCTGCCTCCTGTTGCTAACCAGGTGATGAGCAAGTGGGATGTATGGTTCTCAGTCCATGAACCAATAGGCTTAATGGAGATGGTGCCTGGTTCTCCTCCTGGATCCCACAAGTGGTGCTTGCCAGGAAGCCCTGAGAATTGTTTTCTTGTTCAGCTGCCTAAGTCCCAACATGGCTAGATCCAGTATTTATTCTTTATTATACACTTGATACAACTAAGCAGTGCATTTATCATATCCTAGTGTTTGTTTTTTATTAAGCAGTTATGATTGTTGACCCATTGCCTGTTTGTTATTGCTCTGTCAAATGGTGTGTTTTCTCCTCAGAGTGTGGGTCAGGGACACCAAAGGAGATCATGTATCCATTAAGGGTCATGTCTCAGTTTACTTCGGGACATAGCCATTTACTTTTGTATCTTCAATCTTCCCCTACAGTATATATTTTTGTGAGCAATTTGTTAAGTTATTTAGTCTTTTAATGCACATTGTTGCAGTGTGCAGTTACTCCTCGAGGACACTGGGGCAGGCTAGGGCTGGGTCTCTTATTTCAGGCTTTTTTCGCTTACCTGCCTGAGCAGTGTCCCCACCTCCTCACTTGCTCCCTGTAAAACACCTGTCCTGCTCCACAACTGTGGTGAGTCCACATGCGGCAGTTGAGATCTCACCTGGGTGGAAGACATTCAGCCAAGGTTGGCTCTGTAACAGGCTGACCTTCTCATAAAGGGCTTCCCTGAATGAGACAGGGGGTCTCTGGCCTGCAGGGAGGAGGTCTGGCAGCAGGGCCATTCTAGCCCTCTCTTATCCAGCGTGCGGTGTGTGCTGCTATGCTGAGAAGCTGAATGAAGGACTAGGATGCCTGAACCTTGGCCTTTCTTGCTGATGTTTCCCTACTAGTGGTGTCCTCCAACTCTGCCTGGTACATCTTCTCCAGACTTCAGATTTCCACAGAGACCTGAGCATCCCCAGGCTTCCCCTTCCAGGCTCCAACTCTATGCTCAGTAATAGTGTGAATTCTAAGACCAGGAAATTCAATTTACATACATTTAACCTGGAAATTCCACTTCTAATGCCTCATTATAATAAAATGAGATTGACAGACACCTGCAATCACTTCTTCCTCAGTTATGAGTGTGGATAGTTAGAAACCGTGAATCTGTCTCAGCACAGCTGGTGAGTCAATTATAAAACTACAGTCACAGAAAATGCTGAAAGAAGTCCTTGTCCTAGACCACTGAAAATGTGGAAAGAAGGTCAATTCCTTGGCCATGTCCCCAGTCCTACCTGAGATGATAGAGGAGCTCATGGCCTGGCCTCTCTCTACCGAGCAATAAACAGACACAGACCCAAATCACCATTAAGGACAGTAGAGAGAACCTCCTTCAGGGCAGCCCACTGATCCTGGGAGAGATGCCTTTGTGGTGTTTTTTTTTTCCATTTTCCATTCCATTGCATTATTTATAGTGTTGTAATCAATATTCCTTTTATTCAATTCAGTTAATATTTAATAATGGATAATTTCTTGAATAGGTATGTGAAAATGGATGATTTAATTTCATTATATGTAATGCAAGTTATGCACAATACAGACACTTCAAATATTATTGTATATATAAAATAAGGAGGCTTGATATTCAGCAAGCCAACACATCATTCATGACTAACTTTTAAAAACTCCAACACATAAAGCCATGAGGATCCCGCTGTGGTGGGTGTCACTGCCCTCCCTACCTTAGAAGCCACTATGTTCACCTGTGCCTGCTACTGCCAGAGGACAGCAAGAGATTTTCTTCAGTCTATTTTTCCAGCAAAGACATCCTGGACCTTCCTGCTTTCAGGCAGCACAGGTAGTGTGCAGCATGCAGAGGAGCCCACCACCTCCTGCCTTGCACCCCTTTCCCCCACCACATCCATTCTGTAGCCCTGCAGGCAAGGGAAGCAGAGCAGCCAGGATGCAGCAAAGATTTTGCCTCCTCAGCCCCAGGGGCCTCAGTTATGGGGTCCTGGTTGCAGGATCCACCAGGATTAGGGTGCTGCCCTGCATTCATCTGGCTTAATGGGCTGGACACACCTTCTAGCCCCCAGGGGAGGAAGACCACTGATACAGTGACCCTTCCAATCTGCAAATTTTGCTTCTCTCCTTTCTGACTGAGGCTGTGGCTTTGAAACAAAGCACAGCATTGTCATTACATTTCTTTTTCTTCTCCTTTTTTCCTGGTTTCTCTGTTTATTTAAGCATATATTTAGAACTGCATTTTGCCAAATAAACATTTCCTTGTCTTTTCACTCCTCAGTTGAGAGAAGTTTTTACAGATTTCTACTGTAGTTCAAACCCTATGTGCTTGAATGCTGAGAATCCACTCTCCAGCTTGGTAGAATGAGGGAAACAAATCAGAAACTGAAATTGGGGACACTGCTGTCCTTTCAGCATTTTGTACAGCAAGCCCTGAATCATACCTGTTTACCCTCAAAGTATGGGCTTCAGTACTCCCTGAATGTTCCAGTGACAAATGAATTTCCTGCATTTACTTCAAACAATCTCATTTCCCCTCAGCTGGATAAGCACATTGTGTAAGATTTATCATGCCTAAACTTAAAAAATAATTTCCAGTAAACAAGAGGCTGCCACCCATCCTGAAATCATGATGGGATTTTATGTAAACACAGTCTGATCCACATCCTGGCAGCATAAGCTGAGAGAGGTGGAGATCGCTTATGCAGAAACACCTGAAAATTGTCAACCAGCAGCAGCATCAAGCAGGGAACAGAGCTGCTGAGCCTTCACAGTTGCGTGATGGAATCATCTGGTGAATTTTGCCCTGAGTTTACTGAGGTGGCTCAGTAAATCTAGATTGCTGCTGGGATTTTCCTTCCTGTAGTGCAGTGCAGAAGTGAAGTCATGTACATGTAGCATTTATTTAGAATTTTTCTTTTGCTGTTGTAAAACCTGCATGCATGTGATTTCAAACCTCTGCTATAGCAGACCTACCCATGTGTTTTATTTTCCTGACTTGTAAAGGGTCACTTTATTTATACAACATGCAGAATGTTGTTCTCAGGGTTGTTTTCAATCATTTCTTTAAAGGAAGTTAAACAATTTAGTCTGAGCAAACTTCAGTCCTGTTGCTGTGGTTCTGTGTGAAGTCCTTGCTGACAGACCTAAAGAATGAAGTGAGGTGGAACTGCTGGAGGTTCAGCTCTGCAGTGATCCTCTTTGCTCATCTGTGTCAGGCAGGGCTGACCCTCACCTGACTGGCCACCCTGGCATACAAATGCCCTTGCTCAGGGCTGGTCCTTGTTTGGGGAATCACTGCTTTGCAGTGTAGACTCCCAGGGCACTGGCTGACCCTTTGAAAACCTTGCTGTGCCATGAGTTTTTCACACCTAGACCTGCACCTCCATGGCCCAGGGCACAGTTCTCTCCAAAAGCCTTGGGCAGCATCCTCCAAACAGCTCTCCTGTGCATGCTCTACGTGGAGGCTACTGAGGGTCCCAGCCCCTTCCTGCTTCAAACAGTACTGTGAATCAAACTGTTGAAAAGAAATCTTGACAATTTTTGCAGCATTTGATGTTGAAGAAATCTCTCTTAGTCCTGTGAGGTCTAGGGATGGCTGTATATATAGCTGTGATGGAAGTTGCAGGACAGGACTCTGATCTGCCTCCATGTTCTCTCTAGTGCTGTTCAGCTCCTTCCTTAAAATGTGCCAGTGGATGGGGACACAGCACATGTCAGTGATTTGTGCCTGCATGAATCAGCTTTAGGATGCTGAATGTTTTCTGCACCTGTTGGCCACAGGTGGTGATTTCCTTTTAAATTACAAGACTTTCTCACTTCTCTCACAAAACGGACTAGTGAGACGTCTTTTACACTCGTAATTCAAACCCCAGGAATTTGAAGTACTTTCATCACCAATCCCAGCACTAAACAATGAACCAATCACTGATGCCAGCTTTAGCTGCCTCTGTGACTTTATGAGGCTTTTGGGGGGGCACTCAGATACAAACCATATCACCTTCTAAGGTAAATCCTCTGAAGATGCCCATGCTCTGGACTAGAAGACAATTCCTTGCCTTAGTCCATGTTTTTATCTTACTTATTTTATGAGACACTCATTGTGTAGTTCAGACTGACCTTCAAATCACTGTGTAAACTAGGTTGGCCTAAAAGTTGCAACAATCCTCTTGTCACAGCCTCCTACAGGCTGGTATTAAAGGCATGTACCATCACATTAAGCTATTGTTTGTTAAGTTGTATTTATTGATTTACTTGAGACTACACAATTTAGTTACCCTTGTTATATTTCAGTTTACAAAAATGCTAATAAATGTGATGAAATTCAAGACCAACCTAAACACCTTAGCAACTTAGCAAGGCCCTGTCTGGAAATACATTATGATAGGGGCTGGGGATTTAGCTCAGCGGCATAGGCACCTGCCTTGCATGCAGGCGGTCAAGAGTTCAATTTCTGGTACCGATAAAAAAGAAAAAGACAAAAAAATCTAAAATAAAAAAATAAAATACATTATGATAAAAGGACCAAAGCACTGGATTAAATCCCCAGCACTGTCAAAAATAAATAAATCTATAAATAGCAAAACTTCTTATAAATAAATCTATAAATAAACACAACTGCTTAGAAATAAATTTATAAATAAACAAAATTGCTTGTAAGTAAATCTATCAGTAAACAAAATCTATGCTGGATAGCTCACATGAGAAGTGTTTTAAAAGCAATTTTATTTCTTTATAATTGACATACAATGAACTCTCATGTCTAAAGTACAAAACTAGATGAATCTTGACATGGACCAAGAATATAGCTCAGCAGCAATGTGCTCCCTTGCAAGCACAGGTTCCTGAATTTGGTTCCTAAATACCAAAAACAAAACAAAACTCAAACTGAAAAAAATCCCCTAGAAAACTTGACATACATGAGCCCCTTGAAAACCAACACCTAGTGGTAATACGTACGTCATGTTCAAATTTTCCTTATTGCTCCTTACAATTGCTTCCTTCTATCCTAAGCAATGCACCTGCTTTTTGTCTCTGGGAAACACTTTGTATTTTCTAGGGGTGACAGGTCTGTAACCACCCAGTATACAGAGTGTTTTTGTTTTAGTTTGGGGGGGGGCTGGTAGAGTATTTTCAATCCTCATAACCATGTTAGCCCCCATGTGCTGCTCCTTGTCAGTGGCTGAGCCATCACATCCCACTGTATGAATGAACCAGAGATCCTCATGTGTCCATCGGCTGAGGCCCTGTGTGTTGTTTCTAGTTTTAATCTTAAAAACAAAGTTGCTGCAGTCATTCTTGCTTTTGTATAGCTGTAGCATTCATTTCCCCAGGGAAGGTACTTAGTGTGAAGTTGAATATTTAGTGCCTTGAATTTTTAACTGTCTTTCAGCGTAGTTGTTCAAAGAAGAATTAAGATTTCTGGCTCTTCCTGTGAGTGTTTTTAAACCCTGTTATTGTGTTTTTCAGTCTTTTTGAAATGATTTTATAGAAGGTTATTTTTATTACATAAAATTCAGCATTTTTTGACTTTGGTTAGAATTTTAAAGGTGTAAAAACCCCAAAATACTGTATATATGCAGATATATAAATCACCTATAATTTTAACATCATAAAACTTCTGCTATGTGATTAATCTTCATTGTCAAGTTGATGGGTGTGAGAGCTGTCCAGGGATTAGCAAAGTGTACTTCTGGGCTCACCTGTATGAGCCAAGGAGGAGTGACCCTAGGTATTACATCTGGTCTCTGGCCCCTTCCTCCCTGGCACTGTCCCTCCTCTCTGCTTCCTGGACACCATGGACTGAGCAGCTTTGCTCCATCACACCCTTCTGCTGTGGTGTCCCTGCCTTGGAACCAGGCAGGAATGAATCCCCGGAAACCATAAGCCAGATTAAACTTACACTCTGCTCAATTGTGGGTCTTGGATTCTGTGTCCTATTAATGGGAAAGCTTGACCAAGACAATTGGTTTATGTTCACATATGAGCTTCAATCTACACAGCTTGTATAGAATTTACCATAATTTCACCCTTACTTTCACATCAGATATGGGAATTTTTTTCAATTTTTTTACCCATTTAAATGAGCTGTGTACAAATATACTGTTAAATGTATTCTTCATGATTTAGAACTTTTGTGACTAATAAAATTAAATTATTGTCAAATGTAAATATATATTTTTATGCCTCTATTTATATAAATATCCAGACCAGGCACATTTTAGAAGGCACAATAGTGGTCCATGGCTGAGCATGGGGAATGGAGAATGACAGTTTAATGAACCTAGGTTACCACTGAGGATGGTGAAGGTGTTCTTTACCAGGCATGGTGAGTTTCTCACAGCCCTGAGTGCATGAAATGCCACTGAGCTGTGTGCTTGTGGACAAATACTGAATTTTAGATTGAATTTTGCCTTAATAAAGAAAGAAGAGCAGATGAGGAATCTGCCTACCCCCACCACAGACCTGTAGAGTGGGAGCTTCCTAAGGACATCACTGGTCATGGAGACCTTTCCCAAATGCTTCTTTTCTTCTCTTTGCTTAGAATGAAGTGATCAGAGATGTGTTACTGAGTTTAGGTGAAGAATCACATGTGCATAGTCAGGAGGCAGGAAGTTTTAACTGTATGTTCTGTCCTTTGAGTAACATATGGGATGTGTGTTATGATTAGGAATAGTGAGAGAATTACTCCTCAAATAATGAACAGGGTGTAACAAAATTGTCCCTGAATCCATTCATCTCTACTGTCGAATTTATCATCTTGTATCTACTATCAAAAATATGTTAGAATATGCACAACACAAAATCCACTAATTTTGTCAGTGACCAGTTCAGTGAGTTAAGGCATTTATCTTGTGCAATTAGCACCATCCTGCTCCAAAACTCTATTTCCAAACTGAAACTGTGAGCCCTCCCAACAATAGCATCATTTCCCTTCCTTCAACTCCTGGGAACACCATTCTACTATCTGTCTCCATGAATTGGACTTTTCTGGACCATCACATATTTGGAATCATATAACATTTTCCTTTTCTCTCTGTTTTATTTCGCTTAACATAATATTGCAGGATATATAGCAACCACGTTTTGTTCATCCACCCTTTGGGAGTTGTTTCCATGTTTTGGTTCATGGAAATAATCCTATAGTGAACATAGGAATGCAAGTATCTGCTTGAGCTCCTGATTTCTGTTAAGCTGTATAAGCATATTTAGATTGGTTGAACCATAGGATAATTCTATAGAATTTGGGGAAGACAGCTATGTTGTTCGCTACAACAGCCAGTCCATTTTACAACCCCACCAACAGAACATGATGTTTGGATTTCTCACTGAGATCCTCTGGACCAGGGATTGGTCACAGCATCTAATCAAGCAGCTGGCACTGATCCTGGTTCTTGGAAGCCTCAGACTACACTCCACCTGATGGATTTGTTTGGCACATGGGGCAGTAGGAACAAAGACAGTCTGGACCCAAGTCACATCCAAGTTAGGGTCAGTTCTGCATTGATGTGAACTCTTTAGCAACTGTCCCCTTCTACACCATGGAAATCAGTAGCCTGGTGACACACACCTTGAAGCTCCTCACTCCCCGGTGAAGCCTAGATGCCCCCTGAATGCTGGCCTTTGCAGGATGAGTGTGTGGATGCTCGACTTTCTGTGTTTTAGGGGAAAGAGCTAGATGAATCAACTGTTGCTACTACAAGGTCAGCAGAGCTCTGATTGGCTGTGTCCCAAACTTAGTTGCTGACTCTCACAGTTTCCAGTGAACTGATGTTGCAAGCTGGGGTCTGCTTTGGGTGAGCTGGAGGGAAGAGACCCTGTTTGAATGCCCTGTCCATGTCAGAGACCCCAGTGAGTGACAGGTAAGCTGGGGATGGAATTCTCTCCCCTCAGGCCTCCTGGATCAGTTAGGGGAAACCTTTTAGAGAACAATGGCCCAAAGTGCAAGCCAAAACCCACTTATTTATTGCATACCTACACTGCAACTAGATCTGAATACTGAAAAGAAGTTTTAGTTTAGATAAAACTACTCATCCATTGACATATTTTGTCTCGAGAGAAAAACACAATCACAAAGCTTTCAATGATACAACCTTTTATTGAAAAGTGAAGGAAGCAACCAAGGTATGCTTTCACACAATTTATATTATCGTTGCTGTTGCATGCACACTATAGTTTGTCAAACGTTGGCTCATACTGCACTCATTTCAGAGCAACACACACCATACTCAAGTCATCTGTTTTTCTGTTTCATGTATCAGATTTAATATAATTCAAAGCTGAAAACAGTAGCCCAAAAGCATAAGATGATCCACAGTAACAAATGCAATCCCCAGTGTTTTCATTGACTTAATGTTTTTTTGACTTTTTGAGACAGAGTCTCACTATACAGTTCAAGATGGGAATCAACCTGTGAGGAGAAGAGACCAGCCAGGAGAAGGAACAAATGAAGGTGAGAAACACGGAGCCATGAGAAGAAAGACATCTACAACTACATGAAGCGGGTCATAATGTAATGGCTTTGTGAATGAGTCAGTGTGTAAATCTCGCAAACATAAAGATAAATGAAGAAGGCAGACCATCAGAAAACACAAACTGTAAGAGCACATACATGGATATAAATGCATATGCATATGTATAACTGATAAAAACAGGACAAACTAATCACTGGATAGGATTTATCTTGGGGGAGGAGAGGAGAAGCAGCCAGAAAAGAGCATAAAAGGTGAATGTTAATTTCATTTCTGAAAATTCATTGAATTCAACATTTTCCTTTATTATTCCTCGTTACCAAAGCTTCATTTTCCCTGCTGCCTTCCTACAAAACTTGTTAAATTTGACTTGCTGTTCCGACGCCACTTCTTGGCCATTCTGTGAACTACAGTGCTGGACTAGAGAGGGTGCAGCTGGGCTGAGTGAGAGGGCCAGCCAACCAACCAAGCCCTGTCACTGTGCAAACACCATTTTAGGGACCTGTTGCAAACACCACTCTCCGACCCAAACCTGCATGTGCACACAAATGGAGTGGGACAAAGTCATCAACCTAATCAACTTCCTATGGTTGCCATCTCTCCTACATACCCCAGATCCCACCTACAACTGTAGTTTAAAGTTCAATATGATAAGATGTCTTTCTCACATGCTATATCATATAAAACCCTACACACTTCATAAAAGAAATGTATTTGATGTACCGTGAGGTTAGCAATAATTAATTTCAATGCCATATAAAAACTTTGGGTGCATTTACCTAGATTTGACACTTTAGGCAAAATTTAGATTTTTTAACAGACATCTGTAGAAATCTAATAGATTTAGGATACAGCATTAACGACCATATATATATATATATATATATATATATATATATATAGTTATTAACCAATACAATTGTATCTTATTTATGCAATAACAAAATGCTTATTTAATAAATTCCACTAGATGTAGATCAAAATTTAGGTAACTTGACCAAAGAGATGTTGAAATATTTTACTGCTGTTTAACCTTTAGATGTACACTGTGACAGAGAGCACTTGTTATTTTTGTATGCTCTAAACATATGAAGTCATAACTCTGTACCTGAGATTCTCCTGATCTCAACAAAAATTGTCCTGGGACAGGGACAGAACAACCAACCATAGAAGCAGTAGGCAGCTACACTGAGGGCTTTTCTTGACTTAGTTCATTCAGGAAGTTGCCACAGTCTTCTGGGCCACCACTTTGGGCCCTGTTTGTGTTGTCAAAAAGTTTCTCACAATATGGGGACCATCCTGAGAGAGGCAGATGCCACTGAGATGAGTTCAACAGTGGAGGACAGAGAACACCACAGGCACCTAGGAAAATTAGGGATATACAGCTTCAAGCCAGGTTCAGGTCAGGGAGCTGACAAAACTAAGAGTGAGCAGCAGATGGAAGGGAGCTGTTTCCTGACCCAGGCTGATGGGATGCTTGCAGAGGGCAGGCCAAGCTGGACAGGGGTGAGTTGCAGATTGTGGAGGATGAGGGGCCAATTGGATGTTAAGGGTGATCAGACATTAGGGATTGGGGCTTATGGCCAACTGCCTTAGCAGGACACTTGCTAAAATTGGACAATGCAGATATGAACACAGAAGCCAAAAATGAACTGAGAGTGAGGAAGATGAAATAAATATAGGTGAAAAATTAAAACACTGAGATTCCACCTCACCCTGAAAAGAATGTCTATGTCAAGAAATCAACCAATAAGAAATACTAGAGGTGTTGTGGGGAAAAATGAAGCTTCTCCACTGCTGGTGGGAGCATAGACTGGTGTATCCCTGTGAAATAAGTGTGGAGATTCGTTAAAATCTAGGATTGCTGGTCCCATTTAACCCAGATATGGATAACAGATTAACTTAAACTAGATTAACTTTTCCTCACACCAAGGACTCTGTGCTATACTAGGCCATATGAGTGTTTGTTCTGAAGGAAGGTTTACAAATGTATTCTGTTTAAGTTAATGAATGCAGACCCCAGAGTCTCAATGGAATGCTGCTGGGACAGCACAATTTGCTTTGCTAAGATGTGTCCAGAGGACTGGTAAATGAGAAGGCCAGGTATAGCCAGAGATGGGCCCTGGGAAATCCCAGCTTCAGGATACAAATGTATCAAAAGTTGCAATGTCTTTTTTTCCTTCGAAGAACCTCACTGAAAAAAAAATCCACTATCTTAAAGATAAAATAAGGCCTTAAACTGGGCCTTCTCTTGCCTTTTACCTAGAAAATGGGCCATTGCCTGTTGCCTGTAACTTGAACCCCTGCCTTCTATAGATTCACAAATTCCACAGATTTCCATCCCTCATAACACAGAAGCTGCCCAGCCCTAGACCACAATAGGCCTCATTCTCTGAGCACCTGCACTCTGTTCTGACTGCCTGCATCTTTGAATCTGCTGACTAAATTTACCTGAGCCTCTCACAGGGATACATAGCAATTCTCCTCCATGACAAGACAGGAACCTCTGCACCAGGCCCAGGATGAGTGGAGGTCCCCATCTCCTCTTTGCGGAGACTTCTCAAACCTTGTCAGGTGACCAGAGGATCCTGACTAGGGTTTGGACAAGGAGAGAATAGTTGTCAAACATGAATGCAAGTGACACATGTCACTACCCACTAGAAGCTTTAAGAGTCAGGGCTGTGAAAGAAAATAAAATCAGGAAAGTTAAGACTTTCTGAGGTAAGTCAGGAAATGGCCACAGGGCAGTATGCAAACCCGCTGAAGGTGAAACTGAAGGACGTTCCTAGACTTACAGAACAAATGAACATCTTCATCTCCTCCTCCAACACCTCTCACCCAGGAACATCCTTGCTAACTAACAGTCAGATGCACATGTGACTCAGGAGTCTGCGTAATCATGGAGCTGTCTCTGAAAATAACTCTGGGAATCCTCTACAACAAACTTCACTGCATCTGTTTTATGGGGCTGCCTCGAGGGTGTGCACCTGAATTGCAACACGGTTTCCCATGTACCATTTCATTAGGCATCTATTTTTTGTAGTTGACATTGAATAATTAGTAAAAATTCTTTTTCCTCTGCTGTAAGAAGTGCAGTGTCCCACTGAGGGGAAGGAAGTGCAGGCGACCTGAGTTGGACACCAGTGTTGGCCCCTGAGTGATGCACACATGAGTAATGCTTCTTGTTTGTGTGTGTGAGGCTTTGGATTGTAATTGTCCCTCAGCGGTCCTTGTGGTACAGGCTTGGTTATCAGCATGTGGCATTACTGGGAGGCCAGCATGCAAGAATGTAAACATAACAACATATACAGAGGCTGGACGATAAAAACACAACTCTCCCTGCCTGCTGCCTGATACCTGCTGCTGCTGATGTGCTTAGGTCTGCCTCCTTGCTGTTTTTGGGGACCGCACAAGCAATTTATCCCTTAGCTTCCTCCTCTCCAATAGACATAAAGGCAAGGGAGTAAAGTTCCCACCAGCAAGGAGTGGGTTCTGAGTAGGATACCCACGAGGGAGTCTTTATCTTGAAGTTGTTAATGGGTTTAGAAAAGAGCTACCCTATGGAAGACTGCCTACTTTTCAGGGTTCAATCTATGTAGTGTTGTGGAGAACCACTCAGACTGATTCACAGTTCTGTGACATCTAAAGACAACTGAGGACATGACCCTGCTTGTCTGCACAGGCACACAGTGGGGTACAGTTATGTAACCATAACTTAGCACGAGTGAACTCCCATGAACAGGTTAGAACACTACACAAGAAGGTAAATACGAGATAACAACCTGTGGAAGAATTATACAAGAACAATGGTTTTCTGCTCCGTTCCACTCTGCCTACCAATGTTGCTGATGTCTTCAACATGTACATTCTCTAATTTTGTGCACTACCCAACAAAATCTTCATTGAGTCCCCAAAACAGGCCAAAAGTGCTTACACAGTGCCCATGCACAGCGCATATATCCTTCAGCCAATGTCCTGCCTGATCATGCTCTGGACAGGTCCCAAAAAAACTGCAGGACAGTCAGCAGATGTTTTTGTAAGGTTCCGGAAATGTCACAACAGAGCAGGCTCCATTTTGGTCTTCCTGACTCGATTTTGGTGCTGCTGTCCTTAATGCCTGGTAGAGTCCTAATTCCTATTTCACTGATTCCTGTTTCAATGATGTAAACCTAAATTAATCACCCTGGAACCACATCTACAATAAATTGTTAACAGGAAAAGGGTGGCTAAAAAATGTACCAAAGATAGTTACCTCTCTACATAGAAAAACAGCAAATATTTCTAATTTTTCTCCTTGTTTGTTGGACTTTTTGAAATGTGTAAATATTATCATAATTACCAAATCAATGATTGAAAGGCAAACAGAAAAAGAAAAATTAGAGGATTCAATTATGAACCTTCAAAGCTCCCCAGCATGGTGACCTGATTTAGGCCTCTGCTGACTCCTAGTGCAGGACAACCCATTGTCCTCTTGTTTTCCTTAGGGAAAATCAAGAGCCTTGTTCTTCATCCTTGATAGCCAGAGATGCAAGGCTGAAGAAGATGCTGCAAAACAGTTTCTGCTGGCCACCTCTAACTCATGAACACCATGGAAATGCTGTTTCTCACCTCCAGTCTCTATCCTGCTGCTAACATAAGTGATCATTTGTAAGTGAGAAAACTAAGTGTGGAAAAGTGACCAGATCTGTTCAAGGTCATTTCTACAATAGGAGAGTCAGCATGCAGACCCTGTTCCTGGTGTCTGGCAGCTACCTCCCTACCATATGAAGGCAGGGGATCTTTTTGCTATAGTGCATGGCTTGGGGTGAGGGGACCTTCTATCATTTAGCTTCTTAGGCTTGGGCCTCTTAATTCATGTTCCACATGCAAGTGTCTGAGCCTTGGATATGGCCAATGATGTTTTCCCAGCAATCACTGCACTCCTATTGCCTGCAAACCCCCCCAGGTGTATGGGATTAGCAAGGGATTAAGCAACATATGCATTATCATGTACCTGCCCACATGCTTTAAAATTTGTTCCATCTCTTTTCCTTTTTACACATTATAATTATTGATGCATACTAGTTGTATAGAGTAAGGGGATTCATTATGATATTTTCATATACGCATATACTGTGTATTGGTCAAGTTTGTCAACCCCTCTCCTATCTTCTCGCTCTCACCTAACTGTCCTCCCAGGCCTGTATAGCCCCTCTTCTACTTTATTTTTTAGTTTCCACATATGATAGAAAACACACAATATTTTTCTGTCTGAATTATTTTGTTTAACATGATATCCTCCACTTCCCTAAATTTTTCTGCATATGACTGGATTTCTTCTTCTTTATGGTTGAATAGGGTGTGTGTCTGTGTCTGTGTCTGTGTGTGCATGTGTGCATGTGTGCACATGTGCATTCCACGTTTGCTTTGCCCATTCTCTTGCTGACACATACCTAGACTGATTGCTTGCCTTGGTTATTGTGAATAGTGCCTCTCTTGCTCCTATCTTGCTCATTAGCCATTGTTGTATAACAAAGCACTCCCAAACTCAGTGCCTTATTGCAAAATTTTATAATTGGCACTCAATTTTCTGGTTTTACTAGGCTCAGTTGGGTAGTTATTGATTACAGTGTCCTGTCAAATAACTTCAGTCAGCTTGGGGCTAAAACTGCAGTACATTCCCATGGCCTAAAGTCCAGCAATACGAAAGGGAGGACTAGAACGTATCTTGAGAGTAGAGCACTTGCCTAGCATGCAAGATGTCCTGACTTCCATGCCCAGCATGAGATTGTATAACAGCTTACAGTTGATTTTTAAGACCATAGGGAGAATGGAACATGGATAGAGGAGCATTATTCGCTATCATAAAGCAAAAGAAATGACAAGCTTAGTGCCTACAGAGAGGAAAACGGATGAGACCTCATTTCACTGCAGAGCCTTGGAAGCAGTGAAATTCTGTGTGATACAAATCTATAATTGTGTGCTACTGCTGGTTTTCTTTCTGTCAACAAGTGCGCACCATTCTTGTGTCAGGCATTGAGTTGGGTACTGAGAAACAGTGATTACCAGTTGTGTGAGTTACTTTTCACTGGATGTTGAGACAAAATACCTGACACCCAACATGCAAGAAGGAAAGGATTATTTCTTACAGGTCAGAGGTTTCAGTCCCTACTCATTTGGCTTCAAGGCAAAGTGACATTTTGAGGGGAAGCAGATAATTGTGGCTGCAAACAGCAAGCATGAACAGCAAAAGAGAGAGACATGCCTTCTTCCCTCAGGTACACTGTATGCTGGCTCCACTCCTGGGCACGTGTAGCACTCATACCACCAATCTGAGTGCTAGACCATGAACCAACAAGTAATAGTGGATTTGGCCACATTCATTATTACATGATGCTTGGGAGGGGCACTGACATAAACTATCACACCAGTAGAGGCAAAGAGACTGATCTCATACTCTCAGCATGAAGCTTATGGTCTACTGAGGTAGGGGGATATTTATCAAATCACTATCCAAGTAGAGCCTGAAAATTCCTAATCTGAAATCTGAAATCTGAAATGCTTGAAAATCCAAAACTTTTGAGTACTGATGTAGTGCCAAATTGAGAAATTCCACAAAAAGAAATTTTGTTTCAAACACAAAATGTTATTTAATTAAGATAATTGGTACATTTTAGATAAAAATAATGATCATGTTAATCGTGGGAAATGTGTACCATACATGGTATGAATCTGTTTTCTCCATTCCCCTACCTTTCCTTCAACTCCCTTCCCCTCCTTATTTATGGAAGGCTTGTTTCCTTTTTTCTCATCATTTTTTTCATTTCCCTTCTTCCTTTCTCCCCCCCTCATCCATAATTCCCCATCTCATTAGAAAATGTTCAAATATCTATTTTATTTTAGTTCTTATCTACATTTTCAGTTTCCCACACCCGAGAAACAACACAATACACACGTTAATCACAAAATTAATACAAATATTGTATACAATTATCTTCAGGCTCAGAGTATGAAGTATATATGAACTATAAATAAAATTCATGTTTAGACTTGGGTCACATCCTAAAGGCAACTTATTATGTCTATGCAAGTTCTCCAATAAATAAAAAAATCAGAAATTCAAAACACTTCTTGTCCCAAGCATTTTGTATAAATGACACGTAATAATGCGGATGTTCAATTAATAACCTCAAGGAAGAAGTACAAGAGCTGATCAAAATATACAGCTAAGATTCAAATTCTTTAAATTTATTACAATAAGAGATACATACTCATTAATCCTCCTTAAAAAACACATTCTGAAAATAAATTAAATAAAATATACCTCGTTGCTTCAAACACACTTCTCCATTTGTTCTTGCAATTTTTGGAGCAGTTTGGAAGTCCTCTTTTGCAAGTGTCTTTACAAATTGAGATAAAAAATATAGTGAGTGCTGTTGCTGAGTGCCATCCAATGGCAAGAACAGTTCATAAATACATTATGGTGTGTCCTTATCCACCTGATTCACCAGATCTGGACCCTGTGACTTCTGACTCTTCTCCAAAATCAAAATGATCATGAAAAGTAAATAGTTTGAACTGCTTCAAACATTGAGGCAGCCACAACAGCAAAACTAAAGATCCTTATAAGAGGACTTCCAGAATTGATTCAGAAGAAAATGGAAAGAATGATGGAATCAGTGCATTCAAATGAAGGAAGAACTGGGTGTGGTGGTGCATACCTGTAAACTCAGCACTTGGGAGGCTGAGGCAGCAAAATCTGAGTTTGAGACTAGCTTGTGCAACACAGTGAGTTCAAGGCCAGCCTGAGCTCCAAAGAAAATCCTGTCTCAAAAAACTAACAGCCAACAAGCACAGAACACCTAGGTGATTGTTTTATCACAGTTTTGTGTTTGTGTGTAGATTACTAACTCATTGAAGATGGAAGACCTTCCCTGTGTGTGGTGGGAAACCAATAGTCCTGCATCCTGGAGGCAGTAAAAATGGAAAGGAGAAAGTCTAGCTTCTGCCTCTTCAGAAGAGTTTGAGTCCTTGCCATCAACTTAGGTGTCATTTCCAGGATCCTAGTGCAGATTCTTCTGCTTTCTGCTAGAGACTCTCCCAGGACTCTGCTGTGAGCTGCAGGCCTTAGACTTATGGGTGGATCTTTTGCATCTCAAATGAGCACCTGGCACTTTTGTGTTCTTCTCCACCAGGCTCTGCAGATGGCCAACCTAAGCCTCCTTTGTAAATCCTTATCTGTCACACACACACACACACAAATTAAATCTGATCTTCTAGTGCACCTTGACACAAAATGCCTCCAGCTACCTGTGCAACCTCCCCTGAACAATCTCATGCCTCGCTCATGTGAAAAATCCAAAGCAGAACTGCAGTGGTGCTGTGCTAATTATGGGTTAGTTAACAGAGAGGTTGGTGTTGGGCCCATTCGGTTAAAATTCTGTCCACTGCTTTGTTATTGGAAAAGGTATTTAATGTTGTTGTCTAAGCTGACACAGCTATGAAAATGAAGATAATTCCTAACTAACACTGTTGTAAGAATTAACATATGTAAAGCGTCTCAAAGGGGCCCTGTCCTGACACCTATAAGTGCTACGTGCTTATTAATATGTTATATTAACATGTAAAGATACTTTTTTATCCGCACCGGGATCGAACTCACTACAGCCTACTTGCAAGGCAGGTGCTTATGCCGCTGAGCTAAATCCCCAGCCCCCATGTAAAGATACTTTTAAGATATAAAGAAATCAGACGATGGATACTGAAAGCACTCATTTCTCTGTAATAAAAGGACAACAACACAAATAACAATTGTATCTGAGCAATTGCTATATGCTAGGAACCATGGGAAGATCTCTTTATTGGATCTTCACAGTAGTGCCAAGAGATGAGTATTGCCTTTCATAATGCTTTGTTTTTTTAATGGAAAACACCCCACAATATTTCAAAGCGAAATAATAGGAGAATAACAATAGTGGATCCTGAGGCTCCCAGAAGAGAAGCAGTGTGCCTAAGGTGTCAGGCCTGGGAAGATTTGAGTCCAGACATCCATAAATTCCAAGCCTCAGACTCAGTCCACTGCTCTGCTTCCTGTCATAGCAGGCCTGGGGCTCAGAGTCTCCCACAAGCCTCATCAGAGACCTGCAACCACACCTCGCTTCAGCCTGACCCAACCCCCAAAGCCATGCTCCCTTCCTCATCCTCCCCCCCCCTTGCCACATGAGGACTACATACCTATTGGGTCCTAACTTTCTGGCCACGCCCCTTGCCCCGCCTCCCAAGCCGCTGAGCCCCACCACTGGCCTCAAGCGAAGATTACACTCAACCTGGCCCAACCTGCGTGTGCCGCGCCCACGGACTGTCCCTCGCCTTGTGCCCGCACATCCCACTCAGTCCCATGCCGCCTCTGGCCTCGCCCTCACAGTGGATGCCGGTCTTGTGCACAGAGTCGCCATTTTGCCGCTAGAGAAGCCCTCTGGAGACCTGAACGCTCTTTCTTCAGCGGCCTGGCCTGCGGCTGGGCGGGGGCTGGGGGCTGGGCCAGTTAGGTGGGCGGGAGCCAGCTGTGAGCAGCAGCACGGCCCGGTGGCCCCGAGGTTAGCGGGCGCAGGTGCCTCAGCGGGGAGTCCTGCCGACGGGGTCGCTGGCCCAGGGCGGGGGGAGCGGCTCTGGGGGCGACCCGGCCGCAGCCCGCAAGGCCCCTCTCTCCCTTCCTCCCTTCTCTCCTTCAGGGGTCCGCACAGCCAGGAATGACTCGCGGCCCGGAGTCCCTGGCCCCAGCCAGGTGCTGCTGGGAGCCCGGCTCTGGTGTGGGACCTGCGGGAGGCGGCTCAGGTCTCACATGGCCTCTGCTGTCAGTGAGCCTGGCTGTGCTGAGCAGGCGACATTTACCCCCAAAACGACGATTTCATTCCATTCCGAGCTCCTCCCTGCAGAGACTGAGAGAGGACCAAGATATTACAGTAAGATAGCAGTTATTATTCTCCCGCACATGCTTTGGCTGAAGTCCCTTCCATTGATAAGGGGTTTCTGCTTCTTTTAATATTGGTGCCACTTGGGTGTTTATGTTTTGTAAACATAAGGAGACTGAATGCAGCATGGGGCTTTGACAACAAGGCAAAGTGTGATCAGTAGGGTTTAAAAATTTAAATCCACAAATAAAAATAATTCACACACATTGTTGAACCCTGCTACAGAATATCCATCTTGCCCATATTCTGCTGTCTCTAACCACTACTAGCCAGTTCTGCTCAAATGATTTATATATTTGCATAATGTTGAATATTTATACACATAGGTAGAGGTTTATTTAGTTATCCTGTTACCATGTACAAAAGTCTAGTTCCTCTTAGAAAAATTGCATTGAGCATATATCATTTTTTCTTGGGATAAATTCCAGAATTTGGAAATACTAATTCAGAGTTCTCTGTTCTTTCCCTGACACTTGACATGAACTGGTGCCTAAACAAGCCATGTTTACATCTTTCAAAATCTAGGTATTTGTCCAATTATCTTGGAAAGTTTGGAGTTCAGCGAGATGTTGAGTCATTTTCTGTGCAGGCTGAGAGGCAGGCCGCACAACCTACTGTAGGATTTTGTTTTTAAGTCATGTAACATGTTCATGTTTTTGTTTTGACTGACTATTCTGTTTTGTTTCATTTGGTTTTATTCTCTTTAAAATAAAAAAAAATTTAAAAAAAACCATTTTCTTGCTGGGCATGGTGGTTCATGCCTATAATTGTAGCACTCTGGAGAGTTAGACAGGGGCATCACAGGGAATACCAGGCTAGCCTGAAATACTTGATGAGTTCAAGGTCAAGCTGTAGTACATAGAAGGATCTTGTCTCAGAACAAAACAACCCCTTTTTCGTCTTTTCTTATTTTAATGTAGCATAAGTAGATACTAATAAAGAAAATATGAAAACACTTTTATAAATAGATTAAAGTTTTTATACCATGCAGTTTATATACTATGAAACTATAATATACTTTATATAACTATATAATATGAAACAGTGTAGTAATTTCATACTATGCAGTTTTCATGCTATGCAGTTTACATACTATGTTCCATTATCCTGGGGATTTCTGCAGGAGATATATGGCTGTGCAATTTAAAAAAAAAAATTAACACCCCTAAACACACTTGCTGTTGTATCCTTTAGAGCTCTTTTTTTCACCTCTCTTTTTAAAAACAAAATGTACACATTTTGCGTTTTATTACTCCTTAGTTGTTATTACTTTTTTGGGGGGGAGAGAATAAAGTCAAATATGGCAAAATAAAGCTGTCAGTCAAAACCAAGGATAGACATAGCACATGATGTAAAACAGAGTACAAGGTTATCAACAATGGTTATCAACGATGTCTCTTGTTTCCTTAAAAAAATTCTCTATCTCATTAGATATTATAAAGTTGAACAAAACAGTAGATAACAAGACCAATAAAACTTAGGCATTGCAAACATTACAGGACTTTGGTTGGATCATTGAACACAACTGTTTGCAGTCTCACTGTTTGAATGTCCACTTTGTATTTTTGATACTGTGATTTGAGCAACTATTTCTAAGATGATAATATGTAATTTATTAACTGGTTATTTCTTACAGTTTTTTTGTAGTTCTGTATTACTTGTACACTTACACTGCTTTGTTTTGTTTTGTGTTTTTCTCTTTTTCCTTTTAAATAAAATTAAAAAAAAATTTTTTTTTAATTTTGAGACAGAGTCTAAATAATTCACTCAATTCCCCAGGTTGGATTTAAATTTGTGGTCCTCCTTCCTTAGCCTCCCAGATTGCTGGGAATCTACAGGCTATTCTTACTTAGAAATTAGCAATCATTATATATGTTTATGGGATAAAATGTGCCTTTGATCAATGGCTCCTTTGTAGTAAGAATCAATCTAGTTAATGTGTCTACCACCTTCCCAACCTACAAAATCTTTCACAGTGACTGGGACTGCAAATCTCACTGTTTAGCAGTTTTGAAAGTTATCCTTCTTATTAACTGTGGTCACCATGCAGTTTAGTAGAGAGGTGAAAATTTGTTCTCCACTGTGCCCAAGATTTTGTATTCTTAGGAGAACATCTTCCTTTCCCCATCCCTCATGGAATTGATCATATTAAAAATCAGAGTGCCCAAGAAAGGTGTGAAGGTACTTGGGGCACACTGCTCTTCAGAACGACCAGGCAGTGGTACCCTGTAGCACCTCACCTTGCTCCCAGTTTTTATTTTTTTGTTTTGTTTTTTTTTTCCTTAACTCAGTTTTGGGAATTGAATGCAGGGCTGGCTTTGGTACATTTTCCTGGTTGCAGAGACAATATACCTGATGCCAAAAGTTGGCAAATGAAAGGTTTATTTCTTACAGTTTTTGGAGGTACCAGTCCATGCTCAGTTGGCTCCAAGGAAGGCTGGCATGGTGGGGCCACAGTTTATGGCTGCTGCAAACAGCAAGGAGGAAACAGGCAAAAGAGCAAGATGGGCTTTCTTTCTGCCATTACATCACATCCTGGCTCCAACCCTAGGTCAGTGTAGCACTCACACCCCCAGTCCAAGGGATAAACAATGAACCAGTCACAAAGGCATAATATAAATGCATGAGGCCTGGGGGCCACAGACATAAATTGTGACAAGGGACTTGCACTGAACTAGACTAACTTCTGTTTTAATATTCTTTTTTATTTTGAGCCAGGGTCACCACAAGGAACTACAGTGCTGAGACAACATTCTTGGACATAGATTCTTACATGCCTATGTGTGGATGCACCTTGATGTCATATTGGAAACCACTAGGAGTTGAAGTGGCTCTGAGCAGGATTTAAATTTTACTAATGGCTTTCTATGTTTAGCTGTGAATCTGTCCTAGGCCCAGGCCCCTTGCCTGGAGACGGGAGCTGATTCATAGTAAGTGAACCTCTATGAATCACAGGTCCTGACTGAGGTCTGTAGTGGCTTGTGAGGCCAGAGATATCTCAAAAGGTAACATAAGGCCAAGCTGTGGACAGTCTGGCTCCAACCCCAATTAAGTAGGTAGAGACTGCAGCTGCAAACATTACTCCTACAGATCACTTCTACCATGTCTTCATGATAAGACAGTGCTACTGAATTGACTTGATTCATTACTTGGAGACATCCTTGAAGTGACTCCCAAGGTCCTGCTCATTGCTTGTACTTTCCTCTGTTTCTCTGCCCTTTGTCGTTGGTCCTAATATAAGTGGACTGACACAGAGAATCCTTTGTATTTACCCTCACATAGAAGCCCTACATATCATATAATTCCTCACTTTTTATTTAACCTCCACCATAAACTAGTTTGGGAGATCCAAGATATAGGACAGAACCCCATAATGTCAGAGACATTTCACTTTGAAAACTGAGATCCTTGTTCTCGCATTCATGTATTATTTCATGATCAGATTCCATGGCTTCTTTTTCTGTGGACCCACAGAGAACAATCTCAGCACCCCCCCCCAGGTTTCCCTGCTTCCTGTGGCACACACTGATGCCCCACACCCTTTATGTGGAAGATAGGGATGGTCCCAGTTCCTTCCTGCTTCAAACAGCTGTGAATCAAACTCCTGAAAAGCAATCTTGCAAAGTTGTGCAGCTCTCTGTAAGTCATAAACCTCTATTTTTAACCCTCCCAGGTCCAGGGACACTTGTGTAGTGCTCTGAAGGGAGCTGCCAGAAGGGGCTCTGCTCTGCCCCCTTTGTTCTCCCCAGTGCTGTTCAGCACCTGCCTTAAAACCTGCCATCAGATGGAGATATCGCACATATCAGGGATGTGTGCCTGCATGAATCAGCTTTGGAGGCTCAGTGTTTTCTGCCCCTGTTAGCCACCTGTGGTGATTCTCTTTTGATTTATAAGAATTTTTCATCTCTCACAGAATGGACTCATGACACCACTTTTACACCTGTATCACAAACTATCTGACTATGGCTTGTAAGGAAAGGTTTCTTGTTGTAGTTTCTACATTATTCTTTTTTCTGTTTTTCAAATGCAATGAATCAGACCTCTCTAGCTCCATTCTATCATTGAAGTCACGGAAACACTTTTCCAACATGAAAAGATGAGTAGATACAAAATGCTCACTATGTTTTCCTGATAGAATTGTCTACCTGGGATTTTGTCTTCTATCAAAGAGCAACATCAGCCACTGTCTTTCTGTAAAATTTGACTGAATAAAGTCTGATAAATGATTATTAAAGACCCAGAGTACTAAATCACAGTGATAAAAAGGTCTGAGGTGGGTGGGGTATAGCAGGAGAGGACAAGGGTATGGGTAATTCCAATACTGAGAAGAGAGCTGGAAATCAACAGATGTGGAAATTGTACAAATAGATGATGTACTTATATGCTACAGAACTGAACATAGTGAAATTAATGGTATCTTAACTTTTAAGGTATATTGTACTAGAATTTAATGTCTAGAAGAATTAGAGACTTAGGAGTAGAAATGTAAACTGAAAATAATACAAGGTGTACAAGGAGAGGGGTAAGGAAAGGCAGGTGCTTTGCAGGAGTGGCCCTAACTGGAGCTCAGAATGCTTGCTGTGGAGCCAGTAAAAGCCTCAGCTCTAGAATTCCTCAACACAGGCTGCCTGGCCTTAGTTTTCACTTTGATCCCAAAGCTGGTGAGGTCACTGGAGATGGATCTAGCATAAACTCTGCATGTGGAACTGGAGCTCAGTTAGCTACTACCCTGTGACAGCAGAAGGAGAAAAGTCACCAACTATCCTTGTTCCTTGTAGGCCCTAAATTTCCCAGTGCCTGTCACAGACAGTTCTGTGCAGAAATCCACCCCAGGAAAGCTTCCCATTCTTCTTTGACCCACTCACTTCTGCATGTCTCAGTGTTGCAGGAGGCCCCAAATCTTGGAGTCTTTGTCTGTGTAAAGTGTCCCATGCACTCCCCAGAGGGCCACAGACCCAGGCCAAACCCTTCTGACTGCAGTTCTCATTTTCAGTGAGCTCAGATGGGTCCAACTCAACTGGGCATCTTATAGATTTGGACATCAACCTCCTGGTGCAGTTGCAGAGCCCTGCCCCAGCCTTTTCTTTGCCTTGAATGGGGTAGTGGTGGCCCAGGTTGTCCTCACATGCTGAGAGAAGTCCCTAATAGTGCTGTGACCACCTGTCCTCTCTTCTTCAGGTAAGCCTAACATAAACCTCCCTTTCCAACCCTCGTGGCCTGTTGTCTCTGAGCAAGAGTGGTGGCTGCAGTGTTACTCTACTCATGGTCACTCTACAGGGGTGCTGTACTATAAATATCTGCAAAGTGAGTGGACAGAGAGTGTGGGTTCTGCCTGCCTTTCCTCCATCTTCAGTTTATATAATGATGCATCACCTCATTCTGTGTGCCTTAGAGGAACTCCCCTAACCCTATTATGTGTTCACATGTACAGAGGCCAGGAAGTCAGGCACATTCACAGTAATGTGGGTATTACATGGTGTTCTCTCCAGGGTGACTGTGTGGCCTGCACAACATTAAAGCACAAGACAACAGTGTTTATGTTTAATCTGGTCATTACATCTATCAGAGCCTAGTAAATTGATAATTAAATGCATCCAGCAGCTTCCTGCATGATTTCTGTGTGGACCATGATATCTCACAGAAATTCTTGCTCTAGATAATAGGGAATCCCATGGAATGACTCTCCATTGTCCTTCACAATAAACAACAGCTTTTTCACTCAAGTGATGGATCCTTGGCCGGAGGCAACGCTTTCCCAAGGCTAAGAAAAAACAGCAGTGCAGGAAGTGTTTCACCTCTCAGGCAAAAGTCAGGGATTTGGATAGAACTTATTTTACTTGTTTCCTTTGTCAACCTAGACAACACAGCATGTCTCTCAGGACCTTCCAAAGTGTTAGTGTGCTCTATGGAGCTCATCCTGGCATCTGCCACCTGGGAACATTATCAGTGGTGTGAGATGACATTTGTAAAATCTGTGGGCTGGTGTCACGTATACGTAGAGCAGAGAATTAGAAGTGAAATCCAGGAAAGGGTAGGATGGAGGTGGAACACAGTGCACACAATGCTGGCTCCTGCTGTGTGGTGGTAGAAATGAGACTCACCTCCTGGACATGTTTCCCTGGTGGCTTCATGAAGGTGTGGAAATGCATT
This sequence comes from Cavia porcellus, assembly GCF_034190915.1. Classification (NCBI taxonomy): domain Eukaryota; kingdom Metazoa; phylum Chordata; class Mammalia; order Rodentia; family Caviidae; genus Cavia; species Cavia porcellus. The sequence goes on along the minus strand of NW_026947518.1, from coordinate 125,260 downwards.
GATTCAGCCATCCATGTTTTCCCTACCCATCTCAATTTCTTCTAAATATTGGTGCTGTGGAATCAAATCAGGACCTCACACAGGCTGAGCAAGTGCTATGGATGGAGCTACATCCCCATATCTAAATCCATAGTTCCTACATTCACACCTGTGTGAGCCACCAGGCCTATGGCCTGTGCTCCTACTCAGTAGCTGAAAGTTCATCTTGTGATGGCCATATCCTGAGTAGCCTGTTGCCTATATTATGGTCCTAACTTTTTTTTCTTGTCTTTTTCCTTTTTATCGGTACTGGGGATTGAACTCACAACAGCCTGCTTGCAAGGCAGGCACTTATGCCACTGAGCGAAATCCCCAGCGCTATGGTCCAAACTTTGTGGCTTATTATTATTATTATTATTATTATTATTTTAATTTTGCATTAGCAGTGCTGAAATTGAGCCCAGGGCCTCATGCATGGTAAGCAAGTATTGTATCATGAGCTCTCTCTCCAGTTCCTGACTCACTCTTAAATAACTGAATATGGGAGAGTTTATGTGATGGTACTACGATGGTTCACACAAAATAACTGTGACCAATCTCCTGATCTTTTCCTTTGTTCTCCCCAGTATGGTGGGTTTTTTTTTTTTTTTTTTTGGTCCCTCTCTGGATCTCTGGCTCCAAAGAAGTTGCTGCTATCTCTGCAGCTTTCCTGAGGAGAGGCTGATGAACCTTGAGTGACAAAAGGGAAAACAGACAGAGGAGACATTAGGCTTTTGTCCTGAGTCCTTCCTGTACACAAAGGACAAAGCCTGAGAGCAAATTCTGCCCTAGTGGCATGTTCACTGAGTATGTAGCTCGGTGCACCAAACTACTATGGTAGCAGCCTCAGAAAAGACTTCTGGATTCCTGATCCACAGCAACTCTTATTAGAACAGAGTATTATCTCATGTATCAGATAGGCACAGACTGACCTGCCTTGTATTTTTTAATATTTTGCAAATGTATGTAATGCCTGGACAAAATTTGTCCTCTCTGCCTTCTTTCACCAATCAATCATTCTGAGGTTACTCTACAATGTTTTTATATTTTTAATTAGAATTTCAAGTCATGGCTTGCTGTAGATTCTTTATTCATTTAGATGTTACTGAATATTCACATTGTAGTTTTCAGTTATTGAAAACAAACCTGATGTGAATATCTTGTGAAATTCTCTTCATGACATAGAGAGGATGCACAGAATGTTAAGGTAGGCAGATGCGCTACTCTTAAATTAACTACCAAAATGATTTCTGAAGTGAATATACCACTAACAATGCAAAAGGAGTCTCCTTCCTCACCAATAGCAGTGTACTTTGACCTAAAAAACAAAGTCGGCTCTTAGTGCTCTTCAATACATGAGCAGGGTTTTTCCTTGTGAGATGAATATTCACTTACCTGATTACTTATAATGTTGAGACATGCACGAACTGGGAAGGATCCATATAACTCCCAAGAGCATGTGGAAGGCCTTCAGAAGTGATAGACATGTGGATCCCATGGAGGCCTTCGAATCACTGCAAGCTCCTGCTGAAATCACACTGCATGAACCAGGGAGCTCCGCCTCCTTCTGAAGTTAAGGCCCCATGACCAGGACAGTCTCTGTGAGTTCCCTCAGACCTGCTCCTTGACAGAAGGAGGAGGTGGAGGAACTCCTAGCCCAAGGAAGGGGACTTGAAGGACTGCTCCTCTCTAATCATGATATATGTATACAATCTGTATAGCCCTGGAATATGGGAGCTGGTGAAACATTTGAATTAAAATGTGAGTGAAACTGTCCCAACATGGGTGTTATAGCTATGGGAAAATGGGGCTGATAACACAAAGTTGAGCCCACAGAAGATGTGCCAAATTTATTCCAGCCAGCACTGCCTCTATGTGACAAGTTATACAGAATGTGAAAAGGACAACTTGTGAGCAGATAAGCATACTTTGATTACTTGTTGACAGCAGCAGCTGGGATCAGAGATGCCAGACCAGCAAGGTGCTGATATGGAGAGCATGACTGCACCACAGGGACTGGGGCCTGTTATGTACAGTGTCTGGGGATGGATAACAGGGAACAAAGGAGCATAACTGGATGCAGCCCCACTTTTATTCAACAGGTAAATGCAGCGTTGGAGCAGCCCATTGTGGTGTGGATATGACTTCACCTGTGTAACTGTGTATCACTGAAAAATGATGCAGACATTTGGGGTGGCAACAAGCTCATCAGGGTGATGCCCACTGATTGGCTTACTGTGGAAGCCTCTTAAAGCTGTGTGAGCTAGGGCTGGCCATAACTATCCTACACTGACCAGGACACCACCTGGGTATTCCCATATATCCATGACACCATCAAACCCATTATTATGGACACACTGCAATATTGTGAAACTGTTCTATAAGTGCCACCATATTGTACAGATGGCCTAGTGGTTTTCTCTGGTGGCTGTGTTGCTACCAAGGACAAAAAGCATGGACCTAAACCCTTGTTAATGCAGGGCCCACGCCATTAACTCTACTTGCTAGGCTTGGTGTTGCTCATGGATGAAACTTCTCAAATGTAAAAGGTGGTTTTGCAAAACCACATGAGCCTTGATTTGGGAACCGCAACCCAACAAGGTATTTGTGCCGTCTTTCATTAGAATATGACATTTATATCTCTGACCAATAAAGATAGGAACAAGAGGCCCTCCAATAAATGGATGTTCAGCTGAGACTCCCAGACTGCCACCATGGGTCTGCTCCACAACCCATCAACCAAGGACACACTGGACTGCCACTCAGGCCCACAGAGTTGGAAACTCCCCCAGCTCCGGACCTAGTATTACAGTAGATCTTTGGCTCTGACCCTTTCTCTTCAAACTTTGGACTTCAGTGGATTACCATGCTGGCTCAATGTGAGACTCAGGAACCCCTCACGCAAACAGAAGCTGTCAGCAGGCTCCAGTCAGTGTGGTGAGTGTGCCCCTAAAATAGAGGTTTGCAGTGCATAAATAGGAGCAGAAATGAAGCTCCCTCCAGCTACAAGCCCTTGGCAATCCTAGAAAGAGAGTGAGTAACACTCCACACAGAGAACATCAGACAAGTTGAGGAGTACACCAATAAGGCCTCCCCTCACTTGGAGAAAATTAAAAGAGCTTATAAAACACACAGTGACACAATAGGGCCTCAGCTGACACAAACACTATAGACAGGGAGATCTAGTGACCTGCAACAACCTGAAGACACAGCAATAGCAAGAACTAGATCTATTCTTTTAGGCTAGTTAGTCCAGGAAGAGTATAGAACTCACAAAACAGGCCCTGCTGGAGGAATTCGGGTGACGGGCTCTCCTTTTCATTTTGGTACCCAGTAATTGCACAAAAATCAACCACACAATATGACCCTAAAATCCAAACTGTGTTGGGATTGGAAGACCAAATATGTACCCAAAGGATGAAAATGACAAGGTGAATTGGCAAAATGCAATCTCAAACATCTAGTCAATCAGGAGCAAGTACAGGTAACACTGAAATAGAGGGTCTTAAAAATCATATACCATAAATCGCTGTAAAGATAGCAACTGAAGTAAAGAGATAAATCCATGAGGCTATAGCAGAAATCAAATTAGAAAGAATGTCCCATGTAAAGACAGAAATACCAACCTTATTAAACTATTTGCACAACATAGCTAGAGAAGAAATAGATTTTAAAAAAAGACAAGAACATGGGAATTTGATTGAAACTTTGAATGAATAATGTAAAAAAATAAGCAGAATCCATGAAACAAGTGCAATTAGATATACAAGACAAAAAACTATTGAAAGATGGTAAAGCTATTTATAAGAAGCTGAGGATAGTTTGAGAACAGTGTCATACATAGTGATCATGATAGGGTAGAACTTCTAGAAACAACAGAGCAACATGAAATAACAAATCAGTAGCTTCAAGATGATGTGAAGAGAGACATAACAGTAACAGACAGTGAAAGTACAGGAGTTGATACTAATGACATAACTAAACTATTCAGAGAAATAATAGTAGTACATTTCCCAAAGGTGGTAAAAGTCTGATATACAAGAAAGTGATGCATACAGACTGTCAAACAGTCACAACCAACATAAATCTACACCCAGATATATAATAATTAAGATCTGAGACACACAGCATAGAAACAGAATACTGAAAACTGTTAGAGAAAAAGACACAACTCACCTATCAAGGAAAGCCTATTAGAATCACAGCAGAATTTTCAGCACAAGTCTTCAGGTTAAGGATCAGCTTGGTGTGAAGTATTTCATGTCCTACAAGAAAACAACTTTCAGCCCAGATGACATATCCAGCAAGATTTTCATTCAAATTTAATGGAGAAAGAAGATAGTTCCATGATAAAGAACAACTGAAGAAATTCAGGCCCACCAAATCAACCCTAGAAAGAATACTGAAAGACATGTTAGATGTAGATAAAAATGACCACAATCTCCAGAACAACAGAAAGAAACCACCAGAATGGACAGAAAACTAAACAATGGTGGAAAACAGGAAACCAAAAACAGGAACACAAATTCAAGCCAGTACATATCAGTGATATCCATAAATGTAAATGTGCTCAACTCACCCATCAAAAGAAACAGATTGACATAATGGATCAAGAAATAGAATCTCACAGTATGCTGCATAAAAGAAACACATCTGACTCAAAAAGAATCTCAGATTAAAAATCAAAGCATGGAAAAAAGTTTCCAAGCAACAGGAAACCAGAAAAGAGCAAGGGTAGCTATTCTGTTTGCAGACAAAGTGAATTTCAAACCTAAAATGATTAAAAGAGTTAATGAAGGCCACTACAAACTTGTATATTGAAAAATACATAGGAAGTACTAACAATTATAAGTATGTATGCACCAAATATAGAAGCACCCAACTATGTAAGACAAATCCTAATGGACAAGAAGAACTAAACAAATAAGAACACAGTTGCAATAGGAATCCTTAACACTCCACTGTCACAAAGAGATAAGTCAACTAGACAAAAAGTTAGCAAAGAAATAACAGAACTGAATCATACCTGTGAGTGAATGAACTTAGTGAATGTTTACATAGTATTGCACTCAACCACATCAGAACATACATTCTTTTCAGATCTACATGGATATTCTCCAAAATAGACCATATTTTATCCCATAAAACATTTTTAAGTATATGCAAATGGATCAAAATTATCCCATGTGTATTATGGGACCATAGTGCACTAAAATTGGAAATCAGTGGCAAAAAGTATGCAAAACCTGCATAAATACATGGATATTAAATAACAAACTTCTGAACAACCAATGGATTACAGATGAAATTAAAGAAGAAATAAAACAATACTTATAACACAAGAAAAATGCAGAATAACATACCAAAACCTATGGGACACAAAATAGTCCTAAGTGGGAAATAAATAGTAATAAGTAGTCACATCAAGAAAATGGAATGAAAACAAATAACCTAATGCTACATCTCAAGCTTCTAGAAAAGGAAGAGCAAATAAAACCCAACTTTCATAGAAGAGTGGAAATTCTAAAGATTAGAGAAGAAATTAATAAAATTGAAACAAAAAAACAGTACAAAGAATAAATGAATCAATGAATTGGTTTTTTGAGAGAATAAAATTGATAAAATTCTAGCCAAGCTTATCAAGAAAAAAACACACAGTAAGGACTGAAAGGGAAATTACCATAGACCCCATGGAAATTCAAAACATCATGAACACCTACTTTGAACATCTCTACTCACATAGGGTGGAAAACAGAAGAAATAGATTTCTAGAAACATGTGACCTATCAATGCTCAATCAAGAATATATACCAATTTTGAATAACCCAATATCAGCTACTTTAATCAAAAGCATGATTAAAAACTTACCAACAAAGGAAAGCCCAGATCCTGCTGGATTCAGGGCTGAATTCCATAAGAAATTCAGAGAAGATCTGACTCCAATACTCCTTAAACTCTTCAATGAAATTGAAAGAGAAGCAGTCCTCCCTAACTCATTCTTGGAAGCAAGTGTCACTCTGATACCAAAACCAGAGAGAGATCCAACCAAATAGTGAACTATAGACTAATCCCACTAATAAACATTGATGTAAAGATTCTCAATAAAATATAGGCAAATAGAATGTAGCAAATCATCAAGAAGATTATACAACATAACCAAGTAGGATTTGTTCCAGGAATGCAGGGATGGTTCCACATACACAAATCAGTGAATGTAATACACCACATCAACAGAGCCAAAAATAAAAATCGTGTAATCATCGCAATGCATGCAGAAAAAGCTTCTGATAACATACAATACCTGTTCATGATAAAAAAAAACCTACAGTAACTCAGAATAGATGCTATATTCCTCAATGTCATAAAGACCATTTATTACAAACCTACAGCCAATGTTATACTAAATGGACAAAAACTGAAAGGCTTCATTATAAAATCAGGAACAAGACAATGATGTCCACTGTCACTCCTAGTCAATATAGTTCTGGAAATATTAGCCAGAGCAACCAGACAAGAGGGAGAAATAAAAGAAATAAAAATAGAGAAAGAAGAAGTTAAATTATCATTATTTGCACATGACATGATACTTTACATAGAAGACCCCAAATACTCAATTGAAAGACTACAGAGTTAAGAAACAAATTAAACAGAATAGCTGAATACAAACTCAACATTCACAAAACAGTAACATCCCTGTACACAAAAAACCCCATGAGAGAGAAATTACTGAAATGTAGCCTTTCACAATAGCATCCAAAAAAATGAAATACTTAGAAATTAACCTAACTAAGAATGTAAAACTCCTGTATGCTGAAAATTATACTACTCTGATAATGGAGATTCAATAGGATATTGGAAAATGGAAGGATATTTTATGCTTTTGGTTAGGAAGCATCAATATTGTGAAAATGGCCATACTTCCAAAACTGTTATATATATTCAATGCAATCCCAATCAAAATATCATTACATACCTACAGATCTAGAGAAAATATTTCTGACATTCATCTGGTAACAGAAGAAACCTAGAATAACAAAAGCATTTCTGGGCAACAATGGAAAGACAGGAGGCATTTCAATTCCTGACTTGAAACTATACTACAAAGCCACAGTAATAAAATCAGCATGGTATTTGCAAAGAAATAGACCTGAGGATCAAAGGAAAAGATTAGAAGATGCAAACACTACTACAAAGACACAGAGCCACCTTACATTTGTCAAAGGGGCTAAATATGTTCACTGGAAAAAGATAGCCTCGTATATAAATGCTGTTGGAAACATTGAGTTAACATGCCAAAGACTGAAACTAGACCCATACCTATCACCATACACTAAACTAAAGGCAAAATGGATCAAGGATCTTAATATTAAAAAAGAAACAAAATTTTACTGGAGGACATGGTAGGTAGAAAACTTAAGGTCATAGGAGTAGGCAGAGAATTCATAAATAAAACACAACCACACGAGAAATACTTCAAAGAATCAACAACTGGGATCTCATATTACTAAAAAGTTTGTGTACTTAAACATATATCAAACAAAGTGAAAAAAAACCCCACAGAGTCATAAAGAATCTGGATATAAGACAAAGGACTTGTATGCAGAACATATAAAGAACTGAAAAATGTCAAGCCCCAAATTCAAAGACCCTTTCCAAAAGTGGGCATCAGAGGTGAGCACTCAGTTCTCAGATGAAGATATACAAATGAAAAATAAATACATACAACACCTGTTCATGATAATGCCCTATAGTAACTCAGAATATACACTATGTACCTCAATTTCATAAAGATAATGTATGACAAATCTACAGCCAATTTTATACTAAATGGACAAAACTGAAAAGCTTCACACTAAAATCAGGAACAAGAGAAGGATGTCCACTATCACCACTCCTATTCAATATACTTCTGGAAATACTAGCCAGAGCAATCAGACAAGAGTGAGAAATAAAACGAGGAAAAAGTAGGAAAAGAAGAAGTTAAGTTATCATTATTTGAAGACAACATGATACTCTGCATAGAAGACATCAAAAACTCCATTGAAAGACTACTGGAGGTAATAAACAAATTCAGCAGCATAGTTGGATACAAAGTCAACACTCAAAAATCAATAGCATTCCTACACACAAACAAAATCTGCATGAGAGAAAAATTATGGAAATATAGCCTTTCATAGTAGCATCTGAAAAAATGAAATACTTAGGAATCAACTTAAAAGAATGTAAAAAATATATGATGAAAATTATACTACTCTGAAAATAGAGACTCAAGAGAATTTTAGAAAATGAACGGATATTTCTTCCTGTTGGTTAGGAAGAACCAACATTGAGAAAATGGACATACTTTCAAAACTCTTACACAGATTCAATGCAATCCCAATCAAAATATCATTAATATATTTACAGATATAGAGAAAATATTTCTAAAAGTAATCTGATAACAGAAGAAAACTAGAATAACAAAGATGATTCTTGGCAACAAGAGCAAGACAGGAGGCATCTCAATTCCTGACTTGAAACTATACTACAAAGCCACAGTAATAAAATAAGCATGGTACTGGCAAAGAAATAGACCCGAGGATCAATGGAACAGATTAGAAGATGCGAACACTACTACAAAGACACAGAGCCACCTTACATTTGTCAAAGGGACTAAACATGTTCACTGGAAAAAGATAGCCTCATTAATAAATGCTGTTGGAAATATTGAGTTTACATGCCAAAGACTGAAACTAGACCCTTAACTATCATCATACACTAAACTTAAGTCCAGGTGGATCAAGGATCTAAATATTAAAAAAGAAACAAAAATCTACTGGAGGACAAGGTAGGTGGAAATCTTGGAGATATAGGAGTAGACCGAGAATTCATGAATAAAACGCAAAGTGCATAGGAAATATTTCAAAGAATCAACAACTGATATGTCATATTACTAAAAGTTTTTATACTTCAAAAGAAATCAGACAAGTGAGGAAAAAAAAACTAACAGATTGAGAAAGCATCTGGATATAAGACACAGGACTTAAATGCAGAACATATAAAGAATTAAAAAACATCAAAGTCCCTTTCCAAAAATGGGCATCAGAAATGAGCACACAGTTCTAGGATGAAGATATACAAATGGCAAACAAATGTATGAAGAAATGTTTACCATAACTGGTCACTTGATAAATGCAAATTAAGACAGCACTGAGGTTTCATCTTACTCCGTGAAGAATGGTTACCATCAAAAAATAAACTGAAGCAAATGTTGGCGAGCATGAAGGGAAAAAGGAACTTCTCCACTGTTGGTGGGAATGCAGACTGGTGAAAGCACTATCAAAATCAATGTGGAAATTCATCAAAACCTAGCATGGAAGTTTCATTTAATCCAGCTGTTCCACTCCTGGGTATTTTCCCAGAAAAATTGAAAATATCATGTCACAGTGATATATGTGCACCCATATGTGGAGCACAGTTGTGATAGCTAAATCTTGGAAACAACCAAACTGCTCATCAACCACAAGTGGATGAAAAAATTGTATTTTTACACAATGGAATACTACTCAGCTACAGAAAAGGATGATCTTGAGGTAACAAGAATATCCTCATTAGTAAAATAAATAAGACTCACATTAGAAAATGTCACATTGTCTCTCTAGTGTAAAAAATAATAAAAACTGACAAAGTAATGGGACCCAAAAAAGTATAATAGATATTATAAAAAAGAAAGGGTAGAAAAGTGCTCTAAAGGATATAATGGTATGTATAGCATGTAAGATAGATGACCATATTACTAAATTTCTGTTAGATCGTTGAACATGAGGGTTTGCATGGTCAATGTTTTAGTGTTCAGTGACTTTTTATGCTTTGTTTTTGTAACTTTAACAACTATTTTTAAGACAACAATGCATAATATATCAACTAGTAATTTTATGGTGTTAATTTTTTTGAATTCTATATTCTATACCTTTTTGCTTTTTGTATTTTGTTTTTTAAAATTTTGTTTTCTTTCTTTAAATAAACAATTTAAAAAATGAAAAAAAAAGTAATGTACCTGGAGTTTTGTGCCTTTGATTCCTTGAAGCAGGACCTGCTCATGCAGTGGTGGGAATCCTTGGGACCCACCTAGCTTTGCATGGCCATAACCTGCACTGTGGTGGGATTAGTGGTATTATGCTGTACATTTACAGTTGTTGTGTTCTTTGCATACGTGAGTCCACCCTATGAGTCACTTACAATAAGCACATTTTCCCTGATTTTTGAGTTGGTGGAATGAGAAAAACCACTGCATATTGTTTCAATATCAAAGGGTATGAGGACTTGTATGGACCTCACCCAACCGACTGGCATGTGCACACCATGGACACAGTTATATAAGCATGAGTTAACATAGACAGCCATGAATGTGCTCAGGCTTGTGACAGTATGCAAGAAAGAATGCCTGAGGATGGCTGATATATACAGGCTGGATAATAAAAATGCTTGCTTATTACTGTTGCTAATGTTGGCTCTATGTGGTTTCTTCTCCCTGGGGATCTTACCCACTAAAATACCCACTCACCTCCCTAACTCTGAGAAAATATCATACCACAGACCCTTTTAATACCCCACAAAACTAAACTCCCTGTGCCCTGTTCCAAGCCAATCATCACATCCAAAAGCCCAATTCTCTGTTGGGATACAGCTTAAGAATGTAGACCGAGTTTTATGCCTGTCTTGGTGATCACTTCCTAAGCCCTGTGATGGACATTTGCCCCACTTCTATCACTTCTCTGTACTCCACAGGGCATTAATATTCACAAATGTTCTGACCTGGAAGTGGAACACAGCTCCCCTAGCAGCAGACGTGCAGTTCCTGAGCAGCTTTGTGGGACCATGGTCTGAGATGAGTCAGTCCCAGGCCATAGGCCAGGACAATAAGGTCCATTGGCCCCTCTCTCACATGGGTGGAGCTACTTGCCAGCATATTTTAGCCTCCCCTGATACCTGAACACATGGAGACTCGTTATTCCTGTGTATCATAGTGTGTTAAAACCAGGCACAGCATTAACACATAGTAGATAGAACCTATATCCAGCACCAACCCTCCTGAAGGCAGCTCCCCATGTACTCTGCAAGCCATCTGTTCTTAATATGTGGCACCACATGGTAGCTGAGTGCTATGAGGGAGAGCACAAAGCAAGGGCAGGATCCGGTGCTATGGAACCCATAGAGTTGGGCAGCCCTTCTCAGATATGTGTGGACCCCAGTGTCTGTCAGGATATAGGGATGGCCCTCTTGAATACCTAGGGATATCCCTGCCTGGGGGTGTTGGGTCAGGGTGGCAGTGGACACTGGCTATGTCTGGCCACGTTGGGCAAAACAGAGTGTGTACCACTGCCCCATGACCAGGACATCCTCCCACAAGGTCATTCTTTTGTCATTTCCCTACCAGACTTTGTATACCCAGGGCCCCCCTTTACGACTCCAATCTTCACTGGACCTTTGAATGGAGTCACAGGAGGAGGCAATGCACGTGTAGCTGCCCAAAATCCAGTGTCACTGGTGTCTGCTGTCACCTGAAAGTTATGGTGGGTAACAAAATCACTGAGTGGTGTCCATCACTGAGTAATTTGGGGCCTTTTTCTAATCTTCCTTCTTCCATTCCCTCATTCCTCGGGCATCCCTCCCTCCTCCTTCTATATGCTATTATCCTTCTAAGATCACACAGCTGGGCTTGTGCTAGCCCTGGATGGCTGAGGAGCTGCTCTAGGCCCCTTCCATACTTTTTTGCCCTAGAGAGAATCCTGTTCCCACAAGTATTGATTATCACCTAGAACAAGCTTAATCCAACCTGTGTTGCTCTTGGCCCAAGGCCTAGGATTGAGGTACTTAGAAGCCCTTAATGTTGGCTCACAGCTCTAGAAGTTCTCAGAATATGGTGCTTAGAATAGAGGTCTCAAGGTCAGTCTGGAAACTCCAATCTGTGGAGCATCTAAGGAGCTGATCTAAACTGTGAGTTGCCATGTGATGCATGTGTATCTGGATATGTGGGGAGACAAATGCAGATGCTCCTGTTTGGCACAATCCAAGTAGAAACAGTAATTGAAATAGCTCTTGGAGGATGAGCAGAATTGGATCTGGCCAGGGAACAAAAGCTGTGTGCACCAGACCTTGAAGCAGGACTCTGAGATCTGGACCACACATTTGAAGGAAGGGAAATAAGGGTGCCCAAGCCCAACTGTGTCTGGGGACAAGTTCTTCCCAACTGTTATAGTACATCTCTGTTCTGTCCCAAGACAAGATGACCATGTTATAAGGCCTGGAATTGTCACCACCCTGTTATTGTTATATCTCTGAGCCCCTCAGGAGCGGACAACACGTGGAAAGGAGATGGCCCAAGGCTCACCTGTGCATAATGTGCCTCTCAGTGACTGAACTTCAGGTTAAGGTGGTCATGGCCATTGTCATCTCTTTTTTCTGTGTGGCCAGCTAGTTGCCAGGCACTGCTGTGTTCTCACTTTCCTGCTCATTGGATCATGAGGGAAATACCTAGTGTTCAAGTCCTGATGTCCATGAGAATTTAGTCAAGTGTGGAGGGGTGGGGCAAGCATCTGTGTGATCAGCAATGGGGCAGCTGAGTTTTGAGTGGCCATGGAGTGGGGCAAGAATCCCATACATTTCCTTCCCCACCACATTGTTGTGGGTATCTTGATGTATAAAGCAGGGTTCCTTCCAACTAACTGTCACTTTTTACTACATCTTTCTATCTCATGATAATTTACTTGAAAGCTGTCTGTATGTGACACAGTATGTCACATATAAAAGTATGTTGATAAAAGTGTGTTGAAGGCCCTGCTGAGCATCTCTTCCCAGACCTCTGGGCAGCAGCTCAGCCTTCAAAACTTAGTGGGAGAGACAGGGGAGGAAGGAGGAGGCAGACAAGGGGCTTTCTCCTCGAAGACAGCAGTTACAGACGGGCAAGGGTCACCTCCAGCTGTCAATGTTAGACCCACTTTTGAGCCTCTATTCTGGGGTTAGAAAGAAGACAGTAGTTTTGACCACTTTGCTAGAAATCAGGGGTCTGAACAGAGTTACAAAGGCAGGACTTGGGAGCCAGAGTGAGGGCTCCTCCAGAAGACTTTCCTGTGTTTGGTTTTCACTTTCTGTTCCATGACTCAATCAACACCAGCTGTTGGCAGTGTGGGTTCACTTGTCTCCCCAAGATTGAGCTGCTTCTGTAGATCTCTGGTACTCAGCACAGTTAGTCCTCTATGTGTCTCTGTTAGGTAGTGCATAGACAAATGTATAAAAGTGCATATTCCTATGATAGGATGGTTAGCCCCAGAAATTCCATTAAAGAGGATGTAGATTGAGGACAGCTGATGCTTTGCTCTATAGGTTTGCATCCGCATGAAGGACCCACTGCTGGCCAGTTAGAGTGTGTCCTTCCTGTGTGAGGTTTTTCATCATTTGCTCTTTTTTATCCCACATGTCTGAATATATTTTCTTGCTTTGTGTTTTGTTTACAGATTATTGTATATTTTTATTAGTACCTATATACTGTGTATGCGGATTACATTGGTGATAGGTCCATTGCAAGTGTGATGCATAGAATGGAAATTAGGCCCCATCTTGTGCACAGTGGTACAATCCAACAACCAGTGACTGTTCTCAAAGTTTTGTGCACTGAGCACACATCTCAGGACTAAGACATTGGCAACACAAGGTGCTGCTTTGTCTTGATTGTCCTTTCTTTATGACCAATACAGTGGGTAATGATACAATATTTGGGAGCTTAGCCCAAACCTAAACTTAAAATTCTAGCCAAATCCTAAACTTAACTCTAACCCTAGAAAGTCATTACCAGCATTCTCTGGCCAATTGAACTTTATGGCACTGATGTGGGAAATGTAATATAGGTTAATTATGAGAATATACAATCTGTGGTGGCTGGGATGGTGCAAGAAGGGAAAGAAAAGAAAACACTGTTGTGTAAACATTTGAAGAATATATTCTGGAAGTGGACCTTGGGGAAATTAGCTTCAAATTGAGAATGCACTGAATGCCAGCAAGCTGATTATTTTAAACAACATTAAAATCTTAAATTTTATCTATGTTTCTTCTATCACTAACTTATCTCTTGTAAATAAGTGTAGCAGTGAATACAGTAATAAGTAAATATGGAAAAGAGGGGAATGGAAGGTGTGGGTCAAGAGCTGCCCACAGGTAGACCTCAAGAGATGACTCCTGAGTGGAGGCACCAGGAGGCTTAGATCTCCAACTGCTGGACAAAGGAATCCAGGTGCTGGTTCTTGCTCTTGGATCACAGCTGGTGAGGGAGTTGCAGGTGAAGCTGGCACAAGGTCTGCAGGTGTAACTTCTGCATGGGATGAACCTGGCCCTGTAGTTGCAGGAAGTGAAAAGATTGCCAACTATCCATGGTCTTCCTGAACAAAACCTTCCCATGGCCTGTCCAGGCAGCCATGTGCACCAATACAGCCCCAGCAAAGCCTCCCTGACTGTATTCACACATTGACTGCTGAGTGTGTCACGCTCCTGGGTCACCAAACACCTGGGCATTTTGTTGAGTTCCAAGGCCATTACCTCCCACAAGCCCACATCCCACACACCAGGGCTACCTATTTTAGGGCTCAGTCCCTGGTGGTTCAGGAGGCTCCAGCTGTTCCAAGAGAAGCTCAGCCTGGGGATCCACATGGGCATACATTTCCAAGGGGGCATCAAGCACAGAAGACCTGGGGAGACAGGGAGCTAACAGAGTGAGAGGCCTGGCCTTTCCTGCCACAATGTCTGCACAGCTCACTTGTAGAGAGGGGTGCATGGGCTTCCTGTCCAGTCTGTACAACATGCATCCCCATCCTCACCCACCCATAATTGGGCAGTTACAGCCCAAGGAGCTCTTAGAGGCTGACAGAAGTCTCAGTGGGTGGGAGTTCTTGCTCAATTGAATCATACCTCTGCTTTGTACAAGGAATCCTGACACAGTTTCTACCTGCCCATCCTCAGTGCAATTCAGTCTGGTGAACAGAGAGAGTTGAATCTTCACTGTCTTTGCACTCAAGGGCTCAGGGCTGCCTCTCCATAAATATCTGAGAAGTGAGGGATGAATCAGTGTCTGTCCTGTGTCTCTGCAGTCTCTAGCTCAGGCAGTGATGCATTGCCCAGTTCTCTTAGCCTCTGTATAACTCCTTGTTTATGGTCTGTCCCCACATCTAGAGAGGCCTGGGGACCAGAACAATGGCCTTGAGGTGAACAATATATTTTCTGCTGCCAAGGGTGACTCTGTGCACTCCAAAGAACATCAAAACTCAAAAGGGCAGTGGTTGCACTGGCTCTGCTTATAGGATCATGGTCAATGCCCAGAAAAGTGTCTGCACACAGTGTGTCTTCATGTACATTTGTGGGTTGATGACATCTATCTGCTCTTCCATGACATCTGACAGCCATGGAAAATTTGCTGTTCTTAAGATTTCCTGTGTTGAACAAACCCTGAAGTCCACAAAGTTACTCTCCAATCTCCTTCCCAATGAACAGAACTGCAACCACCAAGTATTGGTCAGTGAATGAGATGGGAGATCATCCTTCAGAATCATCACAGCCTCCACTGTAGGTCTTCATGGGGCCAAGGCCACACTTGGCATGGAGCCTCCATTTCATCCTTAGTGACCCTAAGTTCTGAATCCACTCAGACCCCACCCATTCAGCATTGTAAACTAGGGTCGATTGTGGCCTTGCATATGGCCAGGACCTGAATCCAAAGATGGCCAAGTCCCACTGGGCTGCTAAGGTGAGAACTCCCCTTCTCAGCCTTGGTGCTTGTGGGGTAGGGATGTGATCCTTGGAGGAGTCCAGGGATCTGGATAGATCTGGAGGATCTATCCAGAAGCCAGCTCCATAGGCTCCTTCAGGCTGTGAGGCCCATCTGCCTGCACCGTGCTTCCTGTACAGACCTCTGCCAGGCTCTTTGCTGCCTGACTTCTGAGAATGTGGTGAGACTGTGGCTGGATATGGAATTGATGTCCTGCATGTGGCTTCTTAGGAGGGTTTGGGGATGAAGCAAAGCCCACACTCCAATTGGTCCACAGAGTCTCATGGTAATGGGCTCACAGGATGGTCCTTGCAGAAAAAGGAATTCTCATATTAAAAGTTATATTTCACAAGGGACACTTAGGAATACTAGTATGCTCAGATCATCTTGATAGAGAGGTTGAAAAGAAGTCTATGCATGAACAAAAGGTATGAGTCCTAAGACGGCCCCTCATTTTAAAGATGAGAAAAGGAGGCTCATTCTGGATGTCCAGATCCATTAATGAGACACCACAGAAATTCTCAGTTTTCTGATGAAAAGTTCCCAGGAAGGAATTAAGTTCCTCTTCCATTGCCATGGGAGGCTGAGCAGCTGTGTTCAATGATCTCTTCTTCTGCTCATTTTGCCCAGAGGATCCTGCAACAGTAATTGCAAAGGTTGCAAATTCCCATGAGACAAGTGCCAGAGAAATGGACAGAGTGGATGACATTTGAGGTGAGCACATCTCTAGCGAGATGATGCTGTGTAAGAGCTGGAGACAGCAGGGGAAAGACAGCTCACTAATTGTCCTTGGACACCAGGCTCAGGACTGACAATAAGGTGCAATGGCAGAATTCAATCATGACAAGAAATGAAATGACTTTCGTCTGTCCCCTTTCTCCTGCTCCCACTGATATGTGTACAGTGACCTTGCCTGTGACAAGTTAGAGACAGAGTTGAGAGTATATAGTAGTTGAGCACTTGGAGTCAAGATTCCTTTGGAGCAGGACCATGGGCCCAGTGTTTGAAAAGCCCTGGACGGAGGTGCTGGAAGGATTGATCTGACACAAAGTTCCTCTCAGTCATCTGTGGGTCTCCATACAGTCCCTTCTGCTCACACACCCTGCACCGGAGCTGCTATATGTTGTTACTGTGGGTACCATGTCTGGATCAGGGATGTGGCACACAGGTTCCAGGGTCCATCTCCATGCTGATGTCCTGTATGCAGCTCAGGTGGGGCAGTGCCCAGACGCCAACAAGAAGCCTGAGACTCAGACACCACAGGTTTCACTTTGTGAACCCAGATAACCTATGTTCCTTAAAGACACACAGATCTGTACCAGACGTCTACCCAGGAGGACAAGAGATGACTCTGGAGCCTGTGAATAGACATGAGCTCTTTCCTTAACCTCGAGGCTGCCCTGTCCTGGGTGGGAACTTCACATGAGCACAGGCTCATGCATCCCAGCACCTGCCCCTTCTGCAGAGCATCTGCCCTTGATGTCTGTCCTCAGAGCCCTTTCACTGATGATTTACAATGTGAAATGTTTAGGAGAACTCACAGAGGTGGCCAGGCCTTAATGTACCTGTCCTGTACTTGGTGTCTCTGAGTGGCAAGTGGCCGAGCCTAGGGACACCTGTCCTGGGATCCCTCTTGTCTCTGGTCTCTTGGGAAGCCTATGCTGCCCTTGACATTTGAGCAGTTCCTGGTAAGCATCCTGTAGCATCTTGGCCTGGTGAACCATCCTTTCCTTCATTCCCATGTGGTTTTCCCCTGTGGGATCTTGAGGCTGGGGCTTCAAGGCCTTGGAAAGCAGCATAGTATATTCACTGGTCACTCTCTTGAACCAAGTGCCTATAAAGGTCAACTGTTGCCAGAACAAGGTGCCTGGTGACCAGAGCCTTCAGAGGTTTGTTTAGACCGGTTGCCAAGGAAGTTGTGTCATGTGCTTGGGTCCATAGCTGCCCTGCCCCCTCTGATGCCCCCTTTGTTTTTATTGTGTTCCTTAGAAACAGCAAGTGAAAAACTAGAAAATTGAGTGTGGTTTTACACTTTTCTTCACTTTGAAATTTTTAATACAACCAACATGTAGATGCCTCAGATGTGGCAGGTTGGCTGCCAAGTGCACATTTCCATCCAAAAGTTCTTTTCATTGAGAATTAGGTTTCACTTAGAGATCTGTCAAATTTTAGGATGAGATTCTTTCCTGGCTTCATGTTAGTTTCATTTCAATTCCTTTAGGTAAGTTCCCAGAATACCCATAATAATTTTCCCAAAGGATGTGAATGTTTCATATTATAACCCCCATATGTCTAGGGGAGGATTCCTAGCAAGTTTTACTCTCACATGCATATGAATGATTACTTACCTTTAGATGTTTCACTCGACCACACACTGTAGTGTTCCACATTCTGACAACCTGTGGAGGGGTCACCAGGTGGTGATTGCAAGGGGTGGCTTTCCAAGGCTATGGACATTATCACCCCATGCTGAGGAAAGACACATGTACATGCCTCCTGGGGAACTTGCCTCATAGCAACTGGTATGACTTCCTGTCCTCCCATCCCAAATAGACCATGGACTTTGTGTCCCTGCTAGGCAGTTTACCTTTCCTAGAGGTGATGGCCTTGAGGCTGATCAGGCACAACGCTCTTTCGTTGGTCTCCTTCAAGCAGTGTCTCCATGCTGGGCTCCCAGTGTGCTGCCACCACATGCCATTGTGGTGCTGAAAGAAACCAGCTGTGACTTGTTCATGCACCCCTCACCCATCTGCTGATGGCCATTTCTTGTGTTTCTGGGTCAACCTGTGAAAACGAGCTGCCATAGCCATTCTTATACATGGGCTTGAGTCAATGCAGACTTTTAAAGAAAAACTACTTAAATGTGAAATTACTGGATCATTGCAGTTTATGGCTAACTTAGAAATTCTTAAAGTATCATTGCAAGCAGTTGTTTAGCAGAGTTAGGTGGTTGTTTTTCATTTTATTTTGATTTGTTTTATTATAGTATACTGTGCTATGCTATGTTATTTTACATTATGTTATATGTTGGTGAGGATTTTGAAACTGTATTTTCTGTGGTTTCTGATTTGATTTTGTATAATCAACCTGAGAAAATATAAGAATATCACATAACTCTGAGTAAGTATTTTTTGGAGAAAATTTAAAAGGAAAACGGGGTCAGCAATGTTGGTACACACCTGTTATTCCAGTACCTAGAGGTTGAGGCAGGGGGATTGTTGTAAGTTTGAGGTCATCCTGGGCTACAAGGGAAGATCAAGGCCAGGCTCAACTGCATAGCAGAAGCCTGTCTCAAACAAAGAATGAAAGAAAGAAAGAGAGAAAGAAAGAATAGGTAAAAGAACAATTAAAAATACAAAGTCAAATATTGACTGTGAATTCAGAATAAAAACATATGTGAGTTTTTATAACAAGTGTACTTTAGTCAGTACACCTAGCATAAGGTTTCCCATCATGTAGACATTGATGTGTTACCAAGTTTGCATTGTTTCAATTTTTTTTAATGTTTTACTGAGATGACTGTAGATATGCTACTGGATATACCTTCTTAGGACTTGCGTAGCTCAGTTTGAAGAGAATATGATCATTGCTTTTTTCCATTTCCTAAATTTATATTTAGAATCAGAAGTTGATCAAGCAATTGCTATTTTTTAAAATAAAACTAAGGACCGTATAAAAGATACTCTTTTTAAGACTATGGAAAGATAAAAATAATTGTAGAATATTAAAGTACCTTGCACAGTGATTTCCAGGATTGCTTAATGATCAATAATTTCATACTTTTGTAAGTTTTTAAAAAAGATTTTAAGACATGGCCTCACCAGTTCTCCGAGTTTCCCAGGCTAGAGTTAAACCCTTCCTCATCCTTCCTCTCACTCCCAGAGGGCTGGAATTACAGGTGTACATTATCCTGAGTTGACAATTCACAGTAATTTTGTGTATACATGGAATAAAATTCTTGGCTTTGATCCTTAGACTCTTTGTAGAAAGAATTCATCTAGTTAAGCTATCTCCTACCTTCCTAATCCACAGTTTCTTTCATAGTGAGCAAGACTGAAAATCCCATTAACAATATTAGTAGAGTCACTGCTTTTCAACTGTAACAGTGGTCAGCCTGGGAGTCAGGAGATCACCCCAAATGCCTTCTGCTGTGGGACTGAGGCTTGGTACCCTTGAAGCACAGTCTCTTTTTCTCTGATCACTCATGGCAATTGATGACTGACGTCAAATCCCAAGAAAGATGTAAACATTAAAGCTGCTTGGGGCCCACTGCCCTCCAGAAGGTCAGGCCAGGGTAAAACATTTTTGCCTTCCCCTTCTACTTTCCAATTTTTTTTTGGTTATGGTTTTGGTTTTACACTTAGTCTCTAGAATTGAATACAGAAGTTTTGTATTTAGTTCCATTACCTTCCACTTTTAAAAGTCTTCCTTTTTTGAGGAGTTTCTTAATAAGTTACTAAGTTGGTGAGTCTCTCCTTGAATTTATGATGTTCCTGTTTTAGTCTTCCAGAGTGGTAAGCTTACAAGCCACACCACCAGATGTGATTTCATCATGGTGTTCTTAAAAACTCATTGGCTGCACAGGGATTGGTGAAAATGCCTGTCATGTCAGCATTCAGGCCACTGAGGCAGCAGGATTCCAGACAAGCCTGAAACACACTCTGATTTCAGCTCAGGCCAGAGAGACAGAGGGAGTCCTGGACCAGAAAAAGAAAAAGAAAATATAGGGAAGGACAGGAATGGAAGGAAGATACAATACCAAGTTCCTGGTGATTCTATGAGTTCTTTTGAATCTGGGCTAGTGATTTTAATCTGCGGTACTATTGCAGAATAAGAACTTTTGGACTGCTGTCACTTTAAAATATACCTTGACACCAGGGATTTTGGTACTTCTAAGTTTAATGTTCTTTACATGGCTAGAGGATGTTGTACTTCTTTGTGAATTTTCATATTGAATTTTTCGATTTGTAGGAAAATAGTGGTATTTTGACAGGAACGCTTTGAAATGGCTGGTTGCTCTAGGATGCACATATATTATAACAACATAAATTCTTGCTATCCACCATTGTGCTATGTGTTTTCTTCTGTTAGTGCTATTTCACTGATTGCATCAATTTCTACAAATTTTAAACAACAGGTGAGTTTCATTAAATTTTTCCTAAGTGTTAATTCTATTTGATGAATTATGAAGTGAATTGTGTTCTTTGTATTTGAGGCTGCAGTTTGTTTGAAGCACATAGATATGAATTGTTTAAGACATGTGGATCTTGTACCCTGCACCCTATATGATTTGTGAATTTGTTCTAAAAGGTTTTCAGTGAGATATAAGTTTCTTATATGAAAGTTTGTGTCCTCAGGAAAAAGAGAACATGTTTAATTCTTCCTTTCTGGTATGGAATCCTTTGATTTCTTATTCTTGAGTAAATTCTAGGGAGAGGACTTGGAGTACTGTGTTGAAAGGCATTGCAAGCCTTGTCTGGTTCCTGATCTGAGAAGAAAATTTTGCAGCTTGTCAGCCTCTGAGCACAGTGTTAGGGATGGGTTTCTCATGCATGATCTTTGATGTGCTGGGGTCCATTCTTCCAATACATGGTGTGTGGGTAGTTCTTACAATGAGAAAATGTTGAAACTCAGTATTTTTCAAAGCTATTTTTCCAAATCTATTGAGAGGTTACATCTATCCCATTCTGTGAGAGTGGCAAGTGACACCGAATGGTTTTTACAGTGGGACAGTTCTTGCATCACTGAGATTGAGCCGAGTGTTGTTCGTGGTGCTTAACTTTTGCAGGTGCTGGCAAATTTAGATAACAAGTATTTAGCTGAAAATTTTTGATTATGTTTATTAGGAATATTGGTCAATAGGGTGCTTTCATTTATTTTATTATTTTATTTTTCAATACATTATGGTCTGGCTACATTCTCAGGGTGACTTTGTCATCTAAAAGAGGTTGGTGTTGGATTTTTCCCTTCAATTTCCTGGAAGCATCCAAAAATGATTATTATTTATTTTTTGTTATACACTTCAAAAAAATCACTGTGTTTTTGTCTTATCCTGGTTATGTGGTTGTTATTAATGAGTTTTGATTGTTGACCCATAGCCTATATTAATTTTTGCTCTCTTCATCAGTGTGTTTGTTCCTTATGGGTGTGGGTAAGTGACACCAAAGGTGACCACATTCCATTAATGGTCACATCTCATTTTACTTAGGGATGCAGCCATTTACTTGTGTATTTTATATATTTTTGTCAGTAACTCCTTTCAGTTATTTAGTCTTTAATGCACACTGTTCTTGTCGGGAGTTTACTGCTGAAGGAAACTGGAGCTGGTCAGGTGCCTGTATCTTATTTCAGGCTTCATACTCTGGCCTGCCTGCAGTGTCCCCATCTCCTGATTTGCTCCCTGTAAACACCTGCCCTGCTCCATAGCTGTGGTGAGTCCACATGCGGCAGTTGAAATCTGCACCTGGGTGGAAGACATTCAGTCAAGGTGGGCTCTGTAACAGGCTGACCTTCTCGTACAGTGCTTCCCTGAGTCAGCCAAGGTGCCTAGGGCCTTCAGGAAGGAGTTCTGGGAGCAGGGCCACACCAGCCCTCTTCTGTCCAGTGTGCAGTGTATGCTGTTTTGCTGGAAGCTGACTTGTGGATCAGGAGGCCTGGACCTGGGCCTTTCTTGCCCCTGGTGCCATGGTGTCCTCTACATCTGCCTGGACCATTTTCCACTGACATCAGATCTCCACAGGGATCTGAGCACACCCTAGACTTGCTCTTCCAGGCTCCAACTCAATGTGGAGACTTCAGGTGTGAAATCTGTCACTATGAAATTCAACATGTATACATTTTTCCTGGAATATCCACTGCTAAGTCTTCATAACAAAAAGTGAGATTTACAGTTTCCCATATTCTATGCTTAGTCAGTTAAGGTGTCAAAGGTTAGAAGCCATGAACCTATGACAGCAAAGCTGCTGAGTGAATTATAAACTTACAGGCACTGAAAATGCTGAAAGAAGGCCATGTCCTAGGCCATGTCCCCAGTCTTACTTGAGATGACAGGAGCTTGTGTCCTAGCCCTCTCTCCACCCATCAGTGAAGAGACACAGGCCAGCACAGTAGGCGAGGACAGGAGAGAGGAGCTGGTCAGTGGCAGACCACTCATCCTCGGAGGGATGCTTTTGTGGTTTTTCAATTTTTAATTTCCATTGAATTATTCTAGTGTCCAACTCATTATTTCTTCTCTTGTAACCAACCTAGTTAAGAAAAAAATAGTATGTAATTTCTCAAACAGATGAGTGAAAATGGATGACTTAATTTTCATTTATGTAAAATGAAGGATATGCATAGTACAGAAACTTCAAACGTCATCTTATAGATATATAAAATAAGGAGTTTTGTTATTCAGAAAAACAACACATCATTTATGACTAATTTTTAAAACCTTAACACCTGTGGATCCCTTCCATGGTGGGGAGGTGCTGCCCTCCTACCCTAGAAAGCACCGGTTCACCTGTGCCAATAACTCTCAGAGGACAACAAGAGATTTTCTTCAGAGTCTCTTTTACCAGTGAGGAGGACCTGAATCTCCCTGCTGCCAGGCTGAACACGGAGTGTGCAGTGTGCAGAGGATCCCAGCACCGCCTGCTTTACACTCCTCTCCCCCACCACATCCATGCAGCAGCCCTGCAGGGACAGCAAGGCAGAGCTGCCAGGATGCAGCCTAGACTCTGCCACATCAGTCCTAAGTCCGCCTCCACCAGGTGCCTGATACTGCCTGGGTGTTGCTTGCATAGTAGGTCTACACACCCTCAGCCTCCTAGGCCAAGTGCGTTTACCACAGTGACCCTTCCAGTCTTCAAATTTCACTCCTCTCCTTTCTGACTATGGCTGCAGCATTGGAACAAAACACAGCATTAACATTACCTTTTCTTCTTCTTTGTTCTTTTTCATTTTTGGGTTTTTTAAAATTTATTTAACCATATATTTAAAACTGCATTTTGCCAACAAAGGTTTTCTTTTGTTTTTATTCTCCACTTGCCTGAGTTTTTACAGATTTCTACTGCAGTTCAAACCTTAAGTTCTTGGATGCTCAGAATCTACTCTGCAGCTTGGTAGAATGAGTGAAGCGAAGCAGAAAGTGAACTTGGGCACATTTCTGTGCCTCCAGCATCTTGTACAGCAAACCCTGACTCATGTCTTTTTATCCCCAAAATATGGGTTTCAGTAGATTCAGTAGCTTGAATCTGCCACTGCAAAATGTGTTTCCTAGATTTTTCCAAATAATGTCATTTCTGCTCAACTGGCTAAGCACATTGTCTAAAGTTTTATATGCCCAAACTTGAAAAATAATTTCCAGTAGACAAGAGGCTGCCACCCAACCTGAAATCATGATGGGAGTTTATGTAAACACATAGTGCAATCCGTAGTCTGAGAGCATGGTGCCAGGGCAGGGTTCTCTCCAGCAACCGTGCACAGCATGCTCCACACACTCTCCTACTTCCACCTTACCCGTGGTCTGTGACTTGTGGGAGGGGCCACCCTGACACCTCACTGTAGGAGTACTGAGGCTGATAGACATTCCCAGAGCTGCTAATGACACAATCTTCAAGTTTCCTTCCTTTCCAGGAGAAGAGGAGACATTGTCTCTCCCCTGTGTCAATGCCATTATCTCAGTGACTGTATTCAGCTTAAGTCCTCATATTTCTACACTGAAGGATTTTTAATGAGGGGACCCTACAGCAAGACCATTCATATCTGTTGAGCAGCTGAGTGGTACACAGCTTCCCACCTTTCCTACAGAACTAGCCAATGTCCAAACAGCTGACATGTAAATACTTTTTAAAAATTTAACATGGTTCTATTGTTCATGTCTTTGGTGGCTCCTTTTTCAGAAACTCTTCTCACCTGGTAGTTGTGTTGTTTTCTTGTTAGTTTTTAACTGCAGAAGAAAAGCAGAGACATAGTAGCCCTGTAGGGATACTGTGATCCCCTCTCCCACAGCTGAGCCCTGGACCTCTTCCAACCCAGCCTTGTACTCTGTGCTGCATCCCCGCCCTCCCCCCTACACACTGGGAAGTGGTGGCATCTCTCTTTGATTTAAGTAAGGAGTCTCAGGTGACATTTTTTTCAACTCAGGTTAATCCCCATTTCCCCCTTTATATGGACCTCCCTTCCCTTCCCTCACCCTTCTGTCTTCTGAGTCTGCTAATGACAAGCCCATGGATGACTCTGCTAGTGGAGAACTATTTGTATTTCATTAATGTATTCTCTCTTATTGTAAATGCCATATTTAGAAAAAGAAAAAAAGAAAATCGTGGTATATTTATCTATTTCTCCAGGTTCCTGTTACTTCCCTGTGCCACTTTCCCACCCAAAGATGTCATTGTACAATAAAGAACTTTGAGAGTAAAACCAAGAAGAGTGTTCACATTTTCCATCCTCTGCAGCTCCACTTCATTAAGTGATGGGCAAGTCTCCCAGGCTCTGCCTCACTCTCATCTGTCACTCCGCCTCACACACATCTCTGTGTGTATGCACATTGATGTCAGAGGTATTTCATTGTAAAATCTGAGACCTTCCTCACACACATCCATCTTGCATCCATGGTTATTTCATGACCAGATTCCTTGGCCTCTTTCCCTGTGGGCATAGAGAGACTGAGCTCAGAATCCCTACAGCTTTCCCTGGTTTCCATGGCCCACACTCGTGCCTGCAGCATCTACCTGCAGGATAGGGAGAGTCCCAGTTCCTTTCTGCTTCTAACAGTGTTGTGAACAACAATCTTGAAAGGAAAGTTAAGAAGTTATGCAGCCATTTCTTTATTTTTTGTGTGTTGTTGTTGTGTAGCTCTCTGTGTGGAAGAAACCTCTATGCTTAGCTAAAGGAGGTCCAGGGACCTGTGTAGAGGTCTGATGGGAGCTGAGGGAAAGGGCTCTGCTCTGCCCCTCCATTTTCTCCCCACTGCACTTCCCCACCCTCCTTAAAACCTGAAGTCAAATGGGGACACAGCACATCTCAGTGATGTGTTCCTTAATGTATCTTCTTGGGATACTGTGTATTTTATACACTTGTTGGCCATATGAGCAGATCCCCTTTTGAATTGTAAGAGTTCATCTCATATCTCACAAAACAAATGGAAAGGTAATTCCAACCTCAAAGATGAATGTATTTAATTTTTACTTATATCCTATAGTCTATCTAGGATAGTCCCCTTTATCAAAGACAAATATCAGTTAATCTCTTCCAGTACTGCTTGGGCAAACAGAGCTGTGATGCACTGATGTGAAAACATGGTGTAGTAAATCACAGCGGCAAAAAGATTAGTGGTGACTGGGATGGCAGGGAAGAGAGGGAATGGTGTCCGAATGGGAATGAAGTTGGTGGAAACATTCTGGAACTGGGCAGAAATGAAGGCTGTACACATTGAGAATGTGATAGTGCCACTTCCCTGAGGATTTTAATTAAAATGAATGAAATCCTATAATTTGTTTAAAATTAATTCATGCCATAATATTTAAAAAGAGTATAGAGGTAAGCGCAAGAAAATGGAAAAAATAGTGGAGGAGATGGGAAATTCAGGTTTTCAGCAGGAGCTGGCCTCAGTGGAGTTGAGGAGCTGACACTGGCTGTGAAGCTGTTAATCATACATCTGAGCTGACAGAGATGGGCTTCCTGGTGCTGCCTCTTCCAGTGGTCCCAGAGCTGATGAAGGCACTGGAGATGAATCAGGTACAAACTCTTCAGCTGGTCCTTGAACATGGTGTCCAGCCAACACTTCAACAGTAAAGAGAGGAAAGATCATCAATTTCCCATGTTCCTTGCAGAGCAAACAAACTTCCCAGTGCCTGTCAGAGACAGCTCTGTGCAAAAATACACTATCAGGAAGTTTCCCACACTGCATCCACCCACTGACTGCTGTGGCTCAGAGTTGCAGGGTGGTCCCTTAGCTTTGTCCTCCTCACATACCCTCAAGCCTATACCCAGTCCTTCTCACCCTTGTTTCTGCCTCAGTGGGTTCACAGTGCTCCAGCTCAGCAAAGTGGAGTTGCATTGGAGGGTCCATGTGGGTTTGCAGCTGCTGCTTAGAGCTAAGAAGCAGGGCTGTGGTTCTGGAGGAGACAGGTGTGGGGAGCTGAGTGTGAGGTCTGGTCCTCCCTCCCAAACTGCTAACCCAAGGCAACCTGCTGAGTTCGACACCCGCCTGCTGCTCCAGCAGTGGAGAGCCCAGTTCACTCTATCTCCACCACCAGTGAAGCAGGGCTGGCCCAGACAGCCCTGAGAGACTGACAGATGACTCCATGGGAAAGTCTGTGGACACTGGGGTGACCATCTCTCCCTTCTTCAGGGAAGCTGTACACACATCTGTCTAGTGCTCCCCAGTGGCATGTTGCTTTCATGGGGGATGGAAAATTTCTGCTATGGAACAGGGGTTGTCTTCCATAAACATGTGAGAAGCGAGGGTACAGAAGGATGTGTCCTGTTCCATTTGTTAGATTGTGCAGTGACTTGCCACCCAGTACTCTGTGCTTCCTCTGGGCTCCTCTTCCACTGTTGTGCATCTTTGTCTAGGGAAGCCAAGAGGGGGTCTCATGTACCATAATCTCAGTGATACATGATCTGCCATTCAGGGTAGCCCCCACTAGTGTGGAGGGTCAAGAGGGGAGTAGATACATACTTCCTGGTCATTGGATCATGGTCAGTCCCTGGAATAGTGTCTTTGCATGGTGTAGCTCTATGTATATTCGTGTACTCATGGTACCAACTGGTTCCTGCCCTGATGTCTAAAAGGGTGTGATGCCTCTGCCAGTCCCCAGAGAATCTGGCTCTGAATAATACATCCCAAACCCATAGAGCAACTCTCCAATCTCCTTTAAAATGAAGAGAGAATGTTTATTCAGTGTAGGTATTAGCACAGGAGAAACAAACCTTTACCACGGAGAGAGCAGCTCAATGGAGAATAAACATGGCTACTCAAGCAGGCCTTCCACAGAGCCTTGGCTGGGGTCAGCAATTGCCTGGAAACCCCATTTTGTTCCATAGGGACCCTGTAAGATTGGCCTTAGGTGCAATTCACTGTTCTGAGAATTGTACTGCTACTGGGTGCAATTCTCAATTCTCAATGAACTGAGGCTGAGAGATATAAGCACATTTCAAAGACTCAGTTATAGGTGGCACCTGTACACCTGAGAGCAAACTCACCTTCCCACCTGTGGGGTGGAAATGTTGGCCCTTGAGGGACCTGGGAAGGAAGAGCTGTGGATAGGGCAGCTGTGCAGAAAGTCCTGCTCCAGGGGTTCCATCAGGCTGTGCAGCCCTTTTGCCTGTGTCACCCTCACTGTGCAGACCACTGCCAGGTTCTCCACTGACTGATTTCCAGTCTGTGATGAGACAGTGGGAAGCTTGAAGTTACTGGCCCAGCCATGCCCCTCCGTGAGTGCTGGAAGCTGTAGTGATACTCAAAGGTTAAATTTCATAACGAGCAGTTAGAAATGATAGCATTTTCAGATCAGTTGTGAGCAAATAAGTCATTAGCTTCCTACATGAAGAGTATCATCCCACGTGTCCTGTGACAACCACACATTCTGGAGATGAGAAAACCGGATTGTCCTGGGTGTGGGAGTGCGGACCTGTATGTGATGACACACAGGGTACTTCCCTGTGGTGCTTCTGAAGAAATTGGGTCCAGTTTCCTTAGCCATGAAAGGCTGAGTAGCTGTGTTCACTCTCTCCTGGTACAATGTCATTTAGCCTAGTGGGGCCTCAACCTCTGACCTGAGGGGCTGGATACTTTCCCTGAGACATGGACAAAGTAGCAAGGGCCTAGGTTTTGGGTGAGTGCACCCCTGCTGATGTGATGATGTGTCAGAGCTGGGGACAGGGTAGAAGCACAGTCACACCAGTGCCAAAGGGATAAATGGGCCAAGGCGTTACAGTGAACTAAAACAGCAGAAGTAAATCATGACAGGAGGTGAAGTGACTTAGTGTCCATGTCCCTATTCTGATGCTCCCACTAATGTGTGGACAGTGACCTGGCACCTGGCCGAGTTGGCTGAGCAGAGAGGAGGTGATAGTTGAAGAATTAGACCCCATTTTCTTTGGGGGCAGGAACACAGGCCTGCTGTTTACACATTCTTGAGGGAAGTGCTGAAAATGTAATCTGCCCCTGAATATCCCCTGTCCACTTTGGACCTCTTTACAGAATTCCCTTAGCTCACTCTCTCCCCCTGCTGGCATCTGTTGTTATTGCGAGGCCCCACTGTGGTACAGGTATGTGGATTGCAGCCCTGCAGGGACCTGCTCCAGGCTGATGTATGGGACGCACTGTTGGTGCAGTGACTAGTAGTATGCAAGAAGCTTCTGATATCTCAGACAAGCAGAGAATGGGGCCATCAGGACTCCCCTAAAGCTTCCCAGAGTTCTGAGTATAGCACAGAGAGACATGGCAGCTTCTGGAAGCACAGGCTGCACATAGAGCTGCAGGGTCTGCCCTGCACAGTGAGCTGGGAGGGGCCATGCACTGTCCCATAACCCTGCTCCCCCATGGTAGGGATTATAGGGACACCCAGGCCCACAGAGCAGAGAGTCATTAAGGGGTGTTCACCAGCATTTATGATCCAGAAAGCCCTCAAAGCCAACAGCCAGCCAGGACAGAAACCAGGAGGTCTCACTTTGTCTGTTTTGGGATTGCCTAAGTGGGAAAGGATTCACCTTTCTAGTGACAGCACAGAAGCCACCAGCCATGTGATGAACCACGTCCTTTAGTACAGTTCCCCATGGCAGCCTTTCAGACAGCACCTCGGGCTTGCTGGCCTGGTGGGGAAGCCAGGCTAGGTCCTTCTGGAAGCTGATCTCGCCCCCCTTTCCCTCCCCATCTAGAATTTATTCTCACCCTGTGGTTCCCCAACCCTAGACCAGCTCAGGCTCACTTATCAGCCCCCAGGTGGTCTTCCTCAGAGCCCTAGTGAAACTCCCTCTACCTGCATGTCTGGCCTCTGCTTTGCATATGAGGCCTGAAAAAACCCCATCTCTATTCCTGTTTCCTGCTGGGGACTCAGGGCCACCTGAGTGAGCACTTGGGTAACAGAGATTCTTATGTACACAGGAAAGTTCTTTAGAAATTAAGCAGTGAGTCCCTAGATTCTGTATTGAAGTTTCTGCATTAGAGCCAGGTCAGAAGGCTGTACCATCTCTCACTGGTAGTACATATTGTACACATTACATTTTGTGTCTGGTTGTACCCCCAAAACCTCATGTAGTCACAGGAGAATGGGTTTTTCAAACATCGCTGAAACTAAGTTTGTGATGGATTCATGGTCTAATGCTGAGATTAAGGGTGTTTGTGGCACACCTGCCCTAGGGTTGGTACCTGCTTACATTGTAAGGGATGGAAGGAACTTCCTCTGCCCTCCTCACCTGTTGTTTTTACTGTTTTCCACTGCCATGGACTGTTGCCCTCTGCCATGTCCCACCCTGCCTTGAAGCCAGCAGGTAATGGACTGAAACCTCTCCAAACTGTGAACTAAAACACCCTCCCCTTTTTAAATTTGGGTGTCTGTTATTTTGCCTCACCAGCAAGAGAAAAGTAACTAAGACAGCACACAAGAGACCCAGCCTGCTATATGGTCCCAAGCTCTCAGCCTCAGGAATTCTTGCTCAGATTGCTGAATTCAGATGTGTGTAACCTATTTCCCGTTTAGACCACACATCTGATACCCAAAGGAGCAGTGCTGGCCCTGTGTAATTAGAGACCTGCACTTGACCTTGTGTCTCACAGGCCACTTTTCAAGCCTTGTGCTGTCTGAGACCGGGACTTTGACCTGTGAGATCATGGTGAACCTGGACTGATGAAATCCCACACCAAAATTTCCAGGCTCAGGCCTGCTCAGCTCCAAAAAGTAAGCTTCTGTCAAAGTCAGACTCCTGATGTGTTTGGGGTTCGTTATTAGTAGGAAAAGTCCATTCAGAGAGTGGGCTTCATGCTCCATGGGAACTATGCAGAGCAAAAGAGAACACTATGACGTGGTCTGCAACCAGGAGCTGGGCAGTGGCTTCTTCCCCACCACAAGGCTCTGTCTACACAGGAAGGAAGCCCCCCTCATGCTGGGTGCACAGAATAGAGTGTTGGGGTCAGCAACCAAGACACTGCATGTGGTCCTCTCAATCCATGCTCTCTATGGCTGCTCAAACCTATGACCTAGCACTTGGTCATGGCCAAGGCCATGACTGTCTGTGTTGAAGCTGACTCACAGTCTCAGAATAACAGAGCAGAATTTAATAAAGGTTCCAACAGGGAAGGGGTGAACCTAGGCCCCAAAAGGCAGAGGCATCTATGGAAGCTGTGCTCAGTGGGAACCATACCCTAAGGGACCATATTCTGTCACCTGGAGCATGAACCCCATGTCAGGCAGGGTGTGGTGGGTCCCAGGCACAAGATACTGTGGATTCCAGTATGTGGTCAAGGTTTGGGAGGGAGGTAGAGTGTGTGCCCAGGGAGGTTACTCCGCACCCTTTAACTTCCTGCCAGGCTCCCGTGGACAGGCAGAGAGACCTGGCAGATGTTGGGGAACCTCCCTTTCTATTCTCTGAGCCTCAGGCCACAGACAACAGAGGCAGCTGCATCCCACCCCATGCTCTTCCAGAGGGCACTAATTTCATGGACTAGTGGCTAAATGACCTCCTGACTGGTAAGTATTTGACTGAGAGCAGAATCATCATTGGTTGGCATCTGCCTGCATCTTCGGAAATTTAGGCTGCCAGTTGCCTTCCTTGCACCCGGCCATCAACCTGGTTGGTTCATTGCCCCCAGCCCAAGAGGCAGGATTATGGAAGGCTCATGTCTCAAAAGAGTCTTGACAATTGTGATAAATGTTCAGTAATCCATATCTCTGGCCCCTATGTTTTGCTGACACTGTTTCCTAAGTACTAAAGGAACAGCATTGGGGGTGCACCCTGCAGTGTTCAATGCCAAAAGCATACACTGCCAGAGAATAGCAGAGTGAAGACAGATTCATGACTATTGGCAATTGAAGAGAGCTGCTGGGGTAACTGTCAAAACTGCCTCCCCAACACAAGCGCAGCTGGATTGTACTGGAGAGACCTATCACACCCATATGGGGAGGACTGGTCTCACCTCTAGAGGGAGACACTTTCCTGTTCTCCTGGAATCACATTATAGATCATGCTGCATTGTGCACTGTGCATCAAAAGTGGTGGATTAGGTGACTTATCTGTTTGAGCACCCACATTCCAAGGTTGAGTGCATTTTGTGTCTCCCTCTAGCAAACCTTTCTGAAGCCTGTGTTTTAAAAAATAGTGGAAGCAGGGCATGGTGTTGCACACATGTAATCGCAGCACTCAAGAAGCTGAGTCAGGATTCTTGAAAGTTTGAGACCAACCTAGGCTACACAGTGAGCTCAAGTCTAGCCTGAACTGCAAAGTGAGACCTTGTTTCAAAAAGACAAAATTAAACTAAACAAATGGTGGATTAGAACACTTCTGAGTAGAAATTTGGGTATTATAATGTGTGCATAGCTTTTTTTCTGTTTAACTTCTCTCTCTCTCTCTCTCTCTCTCTCTCTCTCTCTCTCTCTCTCTCCTTTCTCTCTATCTCTCTCACTCACTGTGGACTGAACTCATGGCCTTATGAGTCTTGAGTCTTGCTTCCTTCCTTGCTCTTTCTATCTCTGTCTCTGTCTCACTCTCTCTCCATTTTTTTTTTTTTGAGTTTCCATATTCTTCAGCCTAGGCTTGAACTTCTGATGTTCCTGTCTCAGATTCCTATAGTATGGGAATTTCAGTTGTGTACAACTATGCCAGTTTCATAGGGTGATTGTAACAAACACTGTTTACTCTAGATGAGTGTGTGTGTGTGCTCTTTTGGTTGGTTTAAAATAATTTCTCATGTTTGTTTTGGTTTTTTCAGTAGCATGGATCAAACTCACAACGTTGCATTTTCTAAGCAGGTGCTGAAGCTTCTGAGCGAAGTCCTCAGCCTAAAACAATGACTTCTGTGGTTTTCATTACCTTAAGGATGTCATCTGAAATAAGTAAACAATTTAAAGGGGTGTTTGCAGTTACTAGTAGTATTTTCCTGAACTCTCACCTTCCTAAAGAATGAATGCTTAACCCTATCTCCTCCTGCATAGCAGCTAACTGCTTTAGGGCCACCAGTACACTGGGAGGGCTGCAGGTTGTTCTTGACTGAATTGTCCATTGAGGCAACTTCATCCTCTTTGGTCATTATTACCAAGTGCCTGCAAGGACTGGCATATCTCACACACAGTGAACAAGCCCAAATGCCCTGTACCCTGATCCATGGCACTGATGACTCACCAAATCCCCTGGTGAGTACACCTTTTGAGAGCAGAATGAGTTTCATTCTTCTTCCCTGGCATCATTTCCTAAGCCCTGTGATGACATTTGCCTCACTTCCATCCTGCTCCTGTGCCGCACAGGTTACTGAGGGTCTCAGGTGTCCTGACCTGGACTGGTACATGGTTCTCCAAGCAGCAGATGTACCGTTCCCTTGCTTGCTGCTCTGATGGGCATCATTCCCCGGCTGAAGGTCCAGGGCAATAGCATCTCTTGGCCCCACTTTCACACATGGCAGCAATATAACTTGGAGTGTGGCCTCCCTTACACCCTGAGCCGGAGAGGAGTCACTTGAACTGGTATTGTGCACAGCAAGCTGAAGCACAGGATCAGTGCCAGGTAGCATGGAAAAATCCAGGCCCCTCTGTGTGGCACCATGTGGGAGCTGAGCACCATGAGAGAGGGCACAAAACAAGGGCAGGAACAGGTGCTGTGGAAACCACAGAGGTGGGCAGCCCTTCTCTGATGTGTGGACCCCAGTGCCTGTGAGGGCATCAGGATGGGCCTCTTACATTGAGCAAGGGAGTTCCTGGCCTGCTATTTCTGGATCAGGGTGGCAGTGGACATTGGCTCTGTCTGGCAGTGAATTTGCACAACCCAGATTGTGTGACTGGTTGACATTGTCTACCCAGGTCCTTCCTTGTCCACCCCAGTCTTTTCTGAACCTTTTGGTGGAGCCACAAGAGGAGACACTGCATGTGTAGCTGCCCAAAATATATGGTGCAGTTTGGTGCCATCAGCCAAAAGGTATGATGGGTGACAAAATGAAGTGCCAACCATTGTACAGCTCAGGGACTTCTCAGGCTTCTTCTTTCAGCTTCCATTCTCTCTTTCCCCAGGCATCCCTCCATCCTCCTCTTTTACACACTTCTCCTCTCAAGAGCACACATCTGGGCTTGTGCTAGCCCTGGCTGGACTGGGAGCTGCTCTGCACTCCCCCAGAAGAGAGAATCCAGTACCCACAGGTATGGCTGATTTGTTGTCACCCACAACAAACTAGAAGCAATATGTGTTGTCCTTGATTCACAATGTGGGACTGAGGCTACCAGGAATTCTATTCTTGGCTCTAAGCTCTAGAGTTCTCCTCAGGACATGCTGGTCAGAACTGGGGGATCAAGATCAACCTGATTGGGGACCAACCCAGGACCTGACCTAATCTTTGAGTCCCTGTGTGATGCATATGTTCCTGGATATGTGGGGAGACAAATGCAGATGCTCCTGTCTGGAAGAATCCAGGTAGATACAGTATCTTTGAAATGGTTCATATGATATGGGCAGAATTGTATCTGCTCAGGGAACAGAGGCTGGGTGCACCAGACCGTGAAGCAAGTCCCTCAGATATGTGATACACTTTGGAATAAAGGCAAATAAGTGTGCCCCAGCCCAAATGTGTCTGCGTGCAAATTCCTGCCCCCTGAGCTCATGCATTTCATTCCTGTCCTAAGAGCAATGGTAGATATCATAAGGTGTGGCAGTGTGGTCAGTCTTCTAATGGCCCAGCCTCTGGGCCCCTCAGGAGCTGGACAGCACCTGAACCAGAGAGAGGTGCAAGGCTCACTTGTGTACAATGGGACTGTGACTCAGTGACCAGCCTCAGGATATGGCCACCGTCAATTATTCTTTTGTTTTAGTCACCTAGTTGCCAGGCTTCCATTGTGTTCTCACCTGAATCACAGCAGAATTGATTTCCCAAGTCCAGCTGCACAGTGAGGTTGTAGGCCAGTGTGCTGGTGTGAGGCAAGCACGTGTGCCACCAGCAATAGGGATTCTGTGTTGTGAACAGCTGTGGATTGTGGCAAGAACCCTATGTGTTTTGATCCCTACTACATTGTTGCTGAAGTCATGATGTACAGGGCAAGATTCCTGCCACTCAGATGTCACTTTTTACTATAACTTTCCTTCAAATGATATATTACTCAGAAGCTGTGTGCCAGGTAAATATATGTTCAAGGCCCTGCTAAGCATCTCCACCCAGACTGTCTGGTAGCAGCTCAGCCTTCAAAGCTGGGTGGGAGAGGTGGGGAGGGAGGTGAAGGAGGACAAGTGGCTTTGTCCTCCGAGACAGCAGTTACAGAGGGGCAGGCCTTCAGCTGTCACTGATGCATCCAGTTCTGAGACTGTAGCCTGTGGTCAGAGAGGAGACAGCAGTTTTGAACACTTTGCTAGAATCAGTGATCTGAACAGAGCTACAAAGGCAGGACATTGCAGCCAGACTGAAGGCTCCTCCAGAAGTTTTGCCTGCTTTTCATTTTTGCGGTTTCATGACTCATTCATCACCAGATAGTGGCAGTGTGGATTCACTTGTCTCCAAAAGAGTGGGCTGCTTCTGGGGATCTGGGGCAGTCAGCACACAGTGAGATCTCCATGTGTCTCTGTTAGGTGGTATATAGAGCAAAGTATAAATGTGCACGTTCCCATGATAGAAAGATTGGTCCCAGAATCTCCATTAGCAAGGTCTTAACTTGAGGACAGTTGATGCTTTGTTCTTGAGCCTGCATTTGCCTGAAGGACCCCTTGCCTGATACAATATACACTTCTTTGCAGTTTATATTGATTACACTGATGATAGGCACATGGTTTATTTATTATCCAGAATGTATATTAGATCCTATGTGGTGCATGACAGTGCAACCCATCAGCTAGAGCCTATTCTCAAAATTGTTTGCATTAATCACCCAGAATTGAAAAAAAGTGGAAAAGTTTACAGAGAAAAACTTTCAGATACAAAAACATACTTTAAGTCAAATATATTAGAGAACACACAAATAAAAGAATAGATGAACATATGAAAAACAATGGTTGTCCAACATAGCGAAGAAATGGAATACATGAAACAGATGCAAACAAGAGTTCAACAAGTTCAATGCTGCATAAGAGATATATAAAACCTAGAAGAGATTAAAATTATATGCACAGACTGAACAAAAG
The DNA here is from genome assembly GCF_034190915.1 of Cavia porcellus. NCBI lineage: Eukaryota > Metazoa > Chordata > Mammalia > Rodentia > Caviidae > Cavia > Cavia porcellus. The sequence goes on along the minus strand of NW_026947518.1, from coordinate 89,163 downwards.
AGAGGTTTAGAATTTCAGATCTTGAAGACAAAATTGTAGCTAGTTGTCATGAAAACAATGCTATCTTAAAAGTAGCAAGGGACTATGAGAGATCAATCCAACAGGTACAAAATGCATCAAAGAAGAATTGCATGAGATTGATTGGGGTCAATGCGAAAGCCAGGGCCAACAAAAATACTATAAAAAATACTTCAAAAAATAATGGAATAAAACTTCCCAAGCATGATTAAAGAACTTTCCATACAAATAAGTAAAGCACATAGGATTCCAAACAGACATAACCAAAATAAAACTACACCAAGACATATAATATTCAAGATTCCAGAAATACAGCACAAGAACACAGTATAAAATGCTACTAAGGAAAAGACACAGATCACTTATAATTGAAAGCAAATCAAATTCTTAGCAGTCTTTTTTGTAGCTTGGCATAACTAACATCATCTTGAGCCCTTCTTTTAACTGGTGGCCTATATTTAACCAAAAGAATGGAAAATGACTCAGAGTACAAGTCCTGTGAGAAAAGCAGAATGAGCTGCATCACCTGGAGAAAAATTACCCTGCTCAACAAAAGAAACATGATACAGGTGTCAACTAAAAATTAATGTAAGATTCTAGCTCAATTGTTTCCAATAGGATGTAACTTTGTGGTTCTCTGTTTAAAAGCTTTGTAAGTCTCCAGTTCAGCCACTTGTTTGGACTCTGAAATTGGCATAATTTAAATGAGCGGTCCTGAACTCTATTAATCAAATTCCAAAATTATCAATTTGTATGCTTTGATTCCTTTATTTTTGTTCATGAACCTACCTCAGTCTTCTCAACACAAATATTCAAGTAAAGAAGAAAGCTGTAGTTGAAACAGAAGAACAAGTCCTGAAGTTGGACAGAAGTACAAGTCCTGAAAGGAAAGAACATACAATCCAGATTGGTGTATCCTGAAAAAGTTTCAAAATTAATGGAAACATAAGATACTTCCATGACAAAGAAAAACTGAGAAATATATGACTGCAAAACTGACCGTAGAAAAAGTAATCCTCTTAAATAAAAAAAAAAGAAAGCTATACTAGAGAGAGGTAAAAATGACAAAAATTACAAGAAAAACAGAGAAACAACCAGGCAGGACAAGTAACTAAACAGTGGAGAAAAGCAGAGAATCAACAGAAGAACAATATTACAACAAAGACAAACCAATACATATCATTGTTAATGGTCACACCTCATTATCCAAAAGAAATAGATGGGTGAAATGGATCAAGAAACAAGATATAAAAATATGCTGTATACAGAAAAACTGTTTAATTCAAAAAGTAATTCATAGACTGAAAGTCAAAGGACAGAAAACAACCTTCCATGCAACAGAGGCCCAGAAAAAAGCATGAGTAGCTATTCTCTTTGCAGACAATATGAACATAAAACCAAGAATGTCCAAAAAGATAAAGAGACTCACTGCATAGATGTTAATGGAAAGTTTTTAAAAGGATAAGATAACAATCATAAATATGTGTGCATCTAATACAAGAGCACCCAACAAGATAAGGCAATTGTTAAAAGACATGAAAATAATGCAAACAAAAAATAACACAATTGACCCAAGAGACTTCAATATCCCACTATCACAAATACGTGACTGAGACTAAGAATCAGCAAACAAATAAGAAAGTAGAACTGAATCTGTGAGCAAATGAACTGAATAGATGTTTACCAAGTATGTGACCCAACATATTCAGAATAAACATTCTTCTCAGCTGTGCAGGGGAGGTTCTCTACAACTGGCCACATAAACTAGTCCACAGAACATGCTGAAGTAAATGCAAAGAAACTGAACTTACCCCGTGCATTTTACCTGACCATAGTGCAATGCAATTGGGAAATAATTGTAAAAGAAGGTACAAAAACTTCATAAATATATGGAAATTAAGTAACACTCTAGCAAACAATCAATATGTCACAGATGAAATAAAGGAAGAAACCTGAAAGTATCAACAACAGAACAAAATTATAGATGCAAACCTTGGTTCTCATGGGATTCAATGAAAGCAGTTCAAAGTGGGAAATTAATAGTACTCAAATTTCACTTCAGGGAATAGAAAGAGCATAAATAAAGATATACTGTTGTGCCTCACACTTCCAGAAAAAAAAAATGGCATGAAAACCTCAAAGCCAATAAAAGTAAGGAAACTATAGTGATCAGAGAAGAAAGTAATGCAGTGCAGAACATAAAAACAATAAAAAGATTTTATGAATCAAAGAGTTGGTTCATTGAAAGAATAATAGAATTGATAAACCTTTAGCCAACCACATCAAAAGAAGAAAAGAACCACTCAAAACGATTCATTGAGGAATGAAAACATTAAAGTAACTACAGATCGTGTGAAAATTAAGATCATCAGTATCTACTTCAAAAACTCATGCTTCCCTAGGTTGCATAACATAGAAATGAATCAATTCCTAGATTCATATGAATTGCCAAAGCTGACTAAGGAGATATAAAAATTCTAGATAATGCAGTATCTGTCAATGAGACTGAAGATCTAATTAAATTTTATTGGGTACTGGCCAGGTGGTGCATGCCTGTAACCCCAGAACTTGGGAGGCTGAGGTAGAAGGATTGTTGTGAGTTTGAAACTAACCAGGGCTACAATGTGAGCTCAAGGCCATTCCAGTGCATAATAAGACCATCTGGAAAATACATTAAAATGAAGCAAACAATGACAACAAAAAGGCAACTGACCAACATATACAAGTCTAAGTCTTCAGGGATTTACTGCTGAATTTTATAAGAAATGTACAGAAAATTGAAGGCCCCTACTCTTTAATGAAGTTGAAAGAGAAGCAGTTCTCCCTATCTCTTTCCTGGAGGCCAGCATCACACTGATACTAATACCAGAGAAAGACACAACCAGAAAAAGAAAACCACAGGGAAGTTTGCCTAATGAACATAGTTGCAAATATCCTTACTAAGATACTAGCAAAGTGAATGTAGCAAATTATCAAGAAAATTTTAAAACCTGACAACTTGGATTCATCCCAGGAAGGCAGGGATGTTTCAGTACATGCAAATCAACAAATTTAAACATTATATCAACATACACAATAACAAAAGTCACATAGTGATCATCTCAACAAATGCATGATGAGCTTTTGATAAAATCAAGCACTAATTTGTAATAAAATCCTACAGAATGTAACAATAGAGAGCCTTTACCTCACTCTGATAAAACAAGCAAAGACAAAAATACACCCAGCATCATACTAAGTGGTGAAAAACTAAAAACTTTCACACTACAATTAAGAACAAGAAAAGGATGATTACTATCACCACTCTTATTCATTATAGCTCTGGAATCATTAGGCAGAACAATTAGAGATAAGAGACAAATAAGAATAATCATATAACAGAAAGTAGGTAAACTATCATTATTCACAGGTGACATGATATTCTATGCAGAAGATGTCAATTACTCCACCAAAAGGCTTCTAGACTTAACCAAATTCAATAATGTACCTGGAGACAAAGTTGACAATCAAAAATCAAGAGAATTCCTGTATACAGTAAACTCACTAAGAGAAAAGTTACAGAAATCACACCCTTAACAATACCCTCCAAGAAAATGAAATACTTAGAATGAACCTAACAAAGAAAGTCAAGGACTTACATATTGAAAATTACAGTACTTTGTAAAAGGATACTGAAGAGATTATCAGAAAATGGAAAGATATCCCTTGCCCAAACAGATATCCCTTGCCCAAACTGTGCATTGTCTTTTTACTGTTAGTGATTTCTTTTGATGTACAAATATTTTTTAATAAGATGGAGTCCCAGTGATTGATTCTTTGAAGTTGATTCTTCAAATTTTGTGTTTTGTTCATGAAGCCTCATTAGTGTTTCTGTTGTAATATTTAGATCTCCAAGCTAGTTTTACTTTAATCTATTTCATGGTGATAGGCATAGACCCAGTTTAAGTCTTCAGTATGGAAAAAGTCATTTTCTTCAGGATTATTGAAGAGGCTATCTCTCTTCCAGTGAACATATTTGGCTCCTTTATCAAAGACAAGGTAGCAGAGTGTGTTTGTAGTTGTGTCTCCATCTCTAGTCTGTTAGATAGATTATTGGGTCTGTTTTTCTTCCTGGACTCTGGTGATTTTGTGACAGTAGTTTTCTAGTAGTATAGCAAGTGAAAAATTGTGATGCCACCTGACTAGCCTCTGTTGCCCAGGAATGTCTTTGGTATTCTAGATCTTTTCTATTTCCAAATGAATTTTAGAAAAGTTTTCTCTATATTTGTGAGCTATACTAATAATATTTGGATGGGCATTACATTAAATCTGTATTAGAGTTTGCAATATGATATTTTTTGAGTTTTCCATATCCTTAAAGATAGTCTTACCGGTTTTTATACTCACCTGATGCATTCTAAAATGTATGATCCTAAGAGTTTCAAACTATTGAGTTCTTCTTCTCAACGATATCAGCAATAATAGATACTTTTTTTCCTATTTGTTTGAGACAGGGTTTCCCTATGCAGTTCAGGCTGACTGTGGACTCACATCTTAGTCCAGTAAATTCACACTGGTAATCCTACCTTAGCATTCCAAGTCCTGGTATTATAGGTGTGCACCTGACACCGGAAAGAATTCCTGGTGTTGTTTGAAAGATGAGGAAACAGTCATGAGATACACATGTATTCATTAATTGTCATTTTCTTAAAGGACAATTGTTCAAATTAACACATAACACCATTGGAGTGTAGGGAATCAGAAGACGTGTTTCTATCTCTTATGGTCTGAGGATAACAGACTACACTACTGCAAAAATGGGAGACATAACAGCTAGGAATATGTGTGAAATTTGGGCACCAGTATTATGAATTAAGAGAGTATTTAAGGAAGATGAGAAAAAAGACCAGTGGAAAATCATAAGAGACCTGATGACTTTAGTCTTTCATAACTCTAGATCAGGCTTTATTATAATACTGAACATCACAAATATTGAAATAGTCAAATATTATGTGTGTTTTTACCTAGAAAATATTAAGGCTGGGCATTGTATCCTAGCTGTGTTGTAGCTTGGCATAAATCATACAATCTTGAGCCCTACATTTAACTAGTGCATTGTATTTGAACCAGGAAAATGGAAAATGACTCAGCATATAAGTACAATGAAAAAAGCAAAATGAGCTGTACCCAAAGAAAAAAATTTAACCTGCTCAACAATAACAACAACAGCAAAAAACAGGATACAGGTGTCAACCAAAAATTAACATAAGATTCTTGCTACATTGTTTCCAATAGGATATTCTTTGTGATTCTCTCTTTTAAAAACTCTTAACATTCCAGTCCAGGATCACTTGTTTAGATTTTGAAACGGGGGAGGTTTTGAAATGGGAGAAGTGGTTCTGAGCACAGCTATTTAAATTCCAAATTTATCCTTTTTCTGTGTGGATTCCTATATTGTTGTTCACAAACTGACCTCAAGCTCCAGAAAGGTTTACTGACACAAGCAAGAACCTAGATTAAATACAGTGTCACCATAATGAAAGAATATTAGTGAAAAGGAGGAAAGAAAAAAGACAAACACCATGTGTTATGATACCCACCTCTTTACATGGCATTAAAGAGGCTGAAACAGGAGAATGGCCACGTATTCAAGGACAGACTACCCGACATAGTGAGTGCAAGGTGAGCCAGAAGTACAAAGTGGGACTATGTCTTTAAAAACAAAAAACAAATATGAAAAAATGTAAAAACTGAGGAACGGAGAAAGACTATTAAAGGAAAACAAAAATATCAGAGCTGAATGAAAATTGACTTAACTAAAATGGGAATTATGGAACGATGTTGCAGAGGAAAGCTGGTCATGAAGTGGCTCCCAGGAGGCAGTGAAAAATACAGTTATGAATGGGACCTATTGTGCTACATCACAATAGTGACCTCCTTCCTCCAATATATCTGCAGTCTACTAGACAGGAGGTCCAAAATTTCATGGAAATTTCAAACTCAGAGCAAGTAAGTAGCTTAAAATCAAGGCTTTGAATTATGGACTTTAGCAGATGTGTGATAGTCAAGTTGAAATAGGAGAAATATAATCCTACCTGGTTCGATGGCAAATTCAGCAAGTTGGTTGGCTCACAGCATTGAAGAATGAAGTCACAAATCAAAAGAAGTTCAAAAAGTTTTCTTGGAAAAAAGACAGAATAGCCCTGCCTTTGCAGGAGCGGTCTTCAGTGTTTAGCCCACAGATCTGTTGTCAGGGGTCATTTATATAGCAAAGTCAGAATGTGAGTACAGTGTGGGTCACAAACTACAATTTACCTATAAGTGTATAGCTGCTTAACTAATATTATTCAGAAGGGCAGGTAGTCACCCAGAAAAGGTATGCAGAAAGAGCCAAAGAATTATGTGTGAACAATAGTCCAGTTGTTCTGGTCATTGAGTATGGTAATAGATGCCTATCTGGATTTCCTGGGGAAGGTGGTGTTAACTGTAGTACATTTCAAACTATTGTTTTTCTCTTTAAGAGGCATGTAGACATGGTCACTGCTTCTTCACCTTCAGGTCTGGCTTTCTTCAGCTGTGCCTCTAGCAGAGATTGTTGTATTTAGTTTTTTACATTGATTCCTGTGAGGTTCTATTTCCTCTCTTACTGTATATGAATTTCTGTCTACCTTGGCCTCCTGTAGTAAAATCACAATACTATTTGAATGGATAAAGTGGTATTTATACATTTAAGAAAATATTATTTAATAGTGGCCTGGAGATTAGCTCAGCAGGCAAAAGTACCTGCCTGGCACGAGCCAGGTTGTGAGTTTGATCCCAAGTACCTAAAAAAATGATTTAAAATGCAAGGAAAGAAAATAATTTCATTTTTGAAGATGTAGATGAACAAAATTTTCAAATCTAAATCTGTCAATGGCAAATTAAAGAGTGGTAATAGTCGTATTTAGAATCTAAGGTTATTCAGGCTGGGGATTGAGCTCAGCGGTACAAGGACCAGCCAGGCAAGCACAAGGTCATGAGTTCAATCCCTGGTATGAAAAATAAAATTTCTACAATTGTCAACCATGTAGTGCTATGAGCACAATTATTGAAATTGACAGTTGTTCATTCAGTGGCTCAATTTTTCTTTTGTGTTCTACAAAATATCAACAGATAACATGGTAAATACTGTGAATGATATACTGTCCCCTATACTCTGGGTATTTGCTGAGAGTTGTTTTTAGTTTTTATTTTTCCACATACTTGAACCTGAAAATATTTGGTGATGCTAGATAGAGAAACTGTGATAATTATTTTTTTCATTTTAATCATATATTTCACTATATCCATTAAGTACATCTTATTTTCTACAATTATGCTAAGAGAAGTTGATAAACAATTCTTAATGTTATGGGCAGCTTAGTTAGTTAGAAATATAAGCAGTCAGACAGTGATATAGGGGAATGCAACTCCTGACCTACTTTGTTGGGTATGAGTTTAGGTTCTCTAAAACTGAAGAATGAATAATTAGGAACAATGGAGGTAAGAGCAGAATATATTTTTTAAGAGAAATAAATTGACAGGATTTTACTCTAGATGGGATGTTTCAGCACTGCGAGGTGAGACCAGGGGACATTTACCTTGAGGTCACTTTCCCCTCTCCTTTGCAACTTACCTGTGGCATGAAAAGAATCCCAATCAGCTACTTGCACATCAGTAATGCCACCTTTAAGCACCACCCCAATGGAAAACTATATGTATGCCCCCACATGACATTTTTACTGTGTATTCTCCCTTTTACCATGCCAAAAATCCTATCATTTGGTTCCCTAAGGCAGATTGAGTGTCTCCTAAGAATCCCTCCCAGTTTGAGTCCCTTTGCTTTAAAACCACCAGTTTCTTCCTCCTGTATTGGTTACTTGCCACTGCTAATATGTATGCAGCAGCAACCTTACTCACTGAACATGGGTGAGATACCTTCTGGTTTTTGTTTGCTTGTTTGTTTGTTTGTTTGTTCCTGTTCTTTAGCAAGCTTGTGACAGAAAACACATCCTGCCATCCCCAAACAGGGTTACTAGTTTCCACGCTCCTTAGGTCACACAGCTGGAGGTAACATGGAGATTTTTATGTGCTGGGACCCCGCCCTGCTCTCTTTGGTTACCTGCCAAGAAGAAAGGGTGTTGGGATTCTGCCTAACACACTTTCAAAATAGATTATAATCTCTTATGTTGTATGTGACCAAGCACAGCTTCCACGTTCCTTGGGGGAGCTACAGCTCTTAGTTCCTGAGGTGAAATTGTTCTCTCAGCTCCCTTATAATTCAGTCATGGGAACCACTTCCTGTCCTCCAGAAAACACACCTCTTGGTGCCTGGTTCATAACCTTGGTGCTTTTGGCCTCTAAAAGGCTACAACAACCAAAAAGCTGGTCTTTTATTTATGCTTTTGTCAAAATGGTGAAAAGTTGGCAAAAACCCTTCATTTTTAGGCCTTCTTCACTTTAAGCATGTGGTTTTCTCTCACTCTGTCTTCTGTGATGACCCAAGTACTCCTGGCTCACTCTACTCCACCAGGATTGCTCCCTTCCCCTCACTTATGATGCAGCTTCTGTCTTTCCAGCTTCTCCCCATATCTCTCATACCAAATCCCGCTGCTTTCTCAGCCAAAAGTTTCTATAACCCCTGCGTCATCCTCTCCTCCTCCTTCACTCCCAAGGGTCTCCAATCCTTCCCCTAGGGTCTCTCATCCTTCCCCTAGCATTTCTCACAGGCTCTGACTTCTCAATCCCCGTGCTCTAGCCGTCTGTCCCATCTGAGGGTTCTTTTTCTCCTTCCCCTGCATTGGCATTTTCTCTGCCTGCCCAGCATACTCAGGCATTGCAGCCTTGTGGCAGGCCACATGGTTGCCAGCAGCCATGTTGATTCCACACATGCACCTGCTGGGCTCATCTCTACTGCTGCTTTGGGAACAGGCTGGACCTAAATGATTAACTAATAGTTGTGTTCCTTCTTTTTAACTTTCTGAGCTACCTCAGCTTAACCATCAATTAGGTTCCTTTTCTAGTATTCTTATTTCACGAGATCTCTATTAATTGATCTATAAGAAGGTTCACTCTATTATAGTACAAGTTGGCCAAATATATTTGAGTGCATTCTAATTTTATAAGATGATTGTCAGTTTATATATCTGATGTCCATTTGTCCAATTGTCTGCTCTGTTAGCAGCTTTTTCTTCTTACTTGAGCTCAACAACTATTTCCTTCAACATTTATATTTTCAGATCATGTAATAAAGGTTTATTTGGGTAACAGATTTAAAAGACATGCTTCCACCTAAGTTGCCAGCTTGTCAAAATGATGCTAAAATTGGTTAAACAAAATCTCTTGGGGTGAGGCAACATTAAACAGCCCTCCAATTGATAAACAAGAAAGTGGCCACCTGGTAACTTTTTGAAAAATGTATTTTAATTTTAAAGAGATTAAAATAAAAGAGGACTTAACAAATGAGATTGGAGCACAACAGTTTAAGCAACACAGTATTTCAACACATACAACCTGACATATAAGTAGCTACCTTAGTGTCTCTTTCCTTGAAGTAGTTGAGTATATCTTCATACACAATACTATCAAACATAACAAAATATTATGAACAATGGTTACTATATTATCTCTTTGTCCATAAAATATGTTTATACTATCACACATAATACAATCCAATAAGATACAACAAGATAGAACCAAGGAAACAGAAGACTAAAAGCATGTTAGCACTTCAAAACAAGATGATATTAAATCAACACTAGCTATTATAATGTCTTCTTTTCTTCAAAATAGCTGTTCAAATAATCATAGATAATAAAATCAAACAACCCAGGATGAAACAATTCTGTGTAATGGATGGAAATATTACAAGGCTCCAAAGCAGTGTAATGGGGAAGCAGGATTACCACACACTCTTATGTACTCTTACCAGTTCTCCCACTAGGGAGACTATATGGTATTTACACATGAACAACAAGGTACTTTAACCAGGTCAGGTTCACTGATGGGAGGTCCAAATAAATTCTTTAGCCTCATTGGAAAAAGTTCCAGTAAAGTTCATATTACTAAGACAATTCATTTTGCTGATCTGATGGTATTTTCATGTCTTCAAATATAAAATTGTGATTATTTATGATGGCAAATGTTTTCGTTCATATCTAGAGGTCTTATGCCTTTTTCTTGTGTTCCAGCCTGGTGATTTAAATCAGGCCAATACAAGGTCACCAGTCAAATAATAATTTTTAACAAAAATTTATGTAATGTAATAGTGAGCAGTTCAAAATATGTCACAAATTTTTTCAGTGCTCAAATGTTAAAACACCCATGGTTAATAGAATATAACACTTCCATTTAATGTTCTATATTAAGTTTACTGCTTGTCCTGTACTGTATGGTATTAATCTTCTGGATGTTTAAAAGCTACAGTTAAGAGATAATTATAAATTCCCTTTGGATTCCTTGTGCTGTGATCCACCAGATATTTTCTAGAAAAAAAAAAAAGTTTATATGATCAGGGGGCAACAGAACAATGAGACCTGGCCTGGGGCTGAGACTGGGGCAGCAGCCAGGTCAAAGCCAGTCCAAGCCTGTCTGTCACCTCTGGCTCAGCCCTTAGGATTAGGGATGCAATTGCTTGATGTTTTGTCTTGAGGCCTGACCCACAACAGGAGCTATCCGTCTCCCCCATGGTTGCAAGGTATCTGGGCTTTTGCATTGGCAATCTCTAGGACCTAGTCCTGTCTCACTGCCTGTATATTTCTAACTAGCTCAGCTGCCTGTAACAACAGGGCTGGGACTTCAAAGGAGCAAGAGGATAAATTCAGATTGCTTATAGCCTTGGAAGAGACTATCATCTCCTGCTCTGGGCCAAATCTCAAGACAAATGCCAACAGAAATACAATCAAGTACTAAGAACCAATAGTCCAAATAGTTCTGTATCACACTGAAGAAGTCAAGACTCACCATCCCAGCCCCCTACAGGAAGACTCCCTGCTGTTAAGCAAGCCCACTTATTATGCGACATGCTCCCCCATTTGTTCCTAATTGAATCAATTTTCCCTGAGCAATTGACCCTATTGGTTGAACACAGCTCTATCCCACCTTATGCTCATCTTGCAAATTCCCAGTGTTCCCCACTTTTGACCCATCTAACCTCCTGTTACTAATCTCTAAATACAGAGTCTTTGACAACCCACTCAGGACCCCTTCTGTCTCTCAGACAGAAGCTTTCTTTCTCTCAATAAATATATTCCATTCTTAAACTCCATCATTCTAAACATTATTCTTCTATTTTAGAGAACACAAACTCATACCAGACATATAGTAGGTCAGGAGTTTCATTCCCCTCTATCATTAACATGAGCCAAATTAACATAAATGTCTTTATGATTTGTCTGAATCCTTTTCTCTTTTCATGCAGTTTTAAGTGATCAATACAACTCACAGTGTTTGAATTCCTGGCAATGTATAAAGTTGTATATATCAGTCATTATAAATGTAAAATAATTGGTTTGAGTGTATAATTTAGCAAGAACTAGATATTGCCATGGCAGTGGGTTATCTCATATAAAAGTGAATGTTCAACTAAAATTGTTCAGAACAATTTCTTTTTTTTTAGACTAGTCAAGTGCAAGAGTGAGAGGGGGGAAAAGAGTAGAACAAGGAGTTCAATCAGAACAATTTCTACATTACTGGCTGCTTCAACAATTTTAAGATACATGAACTGTGTATTTTTGCCTTTTTGTAGAAGGCTTCTATTATGTTATTGAAAGAAGTCTGTACATCTGTAGGACCCTGTTTATATTTTGATGCTTTTTCTGCATTGAAGTTTATATGAAGATTTATTTTTATCTTAGGCTTAAACTCACTGCATTGACACTGATAGAGTGAAGCAACAGTCCACTACATTAATTTCAATTATATATTCATGGCATTGATCATGTGAATTACTAAGGAGGTAAATTAGGTACATACATAGACAAGAATCAGTACTGTTAGCATTTTCTGGTGCAATAGAGAAGCAGAATATAAGAAAAAGGAAAAGTGGCCTTTCTATTTACAGAATGTGAGGAGGACCCCCCCAAAAAACAAGGAATTTTTTTTTATCTATGGGGTTAGGGGTATATGTGAATTTTGCCTGGATGTGGAGATTGAAGCAGACATTTCTGTAGTGTGAGAAGCTGATTGCACTTTTCTTCAGGCCCCTGGGAATGGAATGAGAAAGTTGTAATCAGGGAAAAAGAGGAAGTGGCCATATGGTTAGCATCCCTGATTGGGCCTTCCACCATGTTCAACTACAACCAGGAGGTCCTGTAACTCATTCTAGGGCAAAACTCTTTCAAGTACATCCCTCAGTTTGAATGACAAAACAAAAATAAAGAAGTTTTGCTATGTGTCTTCCTCCAAAGCTGGTGGTAACCATTCACAAGAAATATTTTGAGTCATATCCTTAATAAATTATATACCATAACTAAAATTACAGATCAGAAAACAGAAGCAGCACTTAAATGCAGGCATAAAGGCTTTTAATGAGAGTACCCTGAAGAGGTGAGATCAGCTTTATAGAACACAAACTACTACTCATTTATCTGAGTTCACTAAAGATAAAAATTTATAATGGTATTGCTACAGGGGAAAGAAACTCCTGATCTACTATGTCTGGTGTGAGTTTGTGCTCTCTAAAATTAAAGCATAAATCTTAGGAGCAACAGAATTTAAGAGTAGAATATATTTATTGGGAGAAATACAGCTGTCTGAGAGAGAGAAGTGGTCCTGAGTGGATTGCCAAAGACTGTCTTTTCTATGGACTTCTACAGAGTAAAATCATTTTGTGAGTTGGATTTAAGGTGGGAATGCTGGGAGCTCACAAGGCAGATATGCATAAGATGGGACAGAAATATGGGAGCCAATAAAATTAATAGTTCAGGTAAAAGTGATTAAATTGGGATCAAATGGGGAAGCCTGTCACACAGAAAGTAGGCATTTTTATGCAGTAGTGACTCTTCAATTAAGGGGTTCAGAAGGTGACTCATGACTTTACTAGGATGATAGGAATTATTTGGAATATCAGGCTTTAGTTGAATGGTAACTGCTGACTTCCTCAGAGTGCTAGAGAACCATTTCCAATATCAATCCTTACAATATGAATACATTTGCTTAATCTTTTGTCCTGAAGTCTGACGCTTAGCAGGAAGTGTCTGCCTTACCTATAGTTGAAGGTATCTGGGATTCTGCGTGGGATCCTTGGAGAACCTAGCCCTGTCTCACTGCCAACATTATTTGACTAGCTCAGTTGCCCATTACAGTATTGTTTGGAAAATTGAATACAAATGTCTTGTGCTCTGGGTGAATGATTTGTGGATGACAGTGTGCAAAGTATTTACCATTGTTGTCCCCTGATTGACATGTTTTGAAATTTAGTTTTAGTTTATTTTTATCCTTGAAATCAAATGGAATTGGAAATAAAAAGCCTGAGGTAAATCTCTTTGGTACAAGCACTCCTCTGTGGATATCAGCACTGTAGAAGATATTCAGCTCCAGAAGTCTGCATTACAGTCTATCATTTGGGATCCACACTTGCAGGGAGGGGTTCCTTTCCCTGTTTATTCTTGATTCAGGAGGAGAGCAGTAGAGAAAGACTGAATCACTGATGAAGAGGTGGGCTGTATGAACAGTCCAAGCAGGTGGGCCACAGCAGGCGGTCTCTTAGGTCTTCCTATCTGGGCATTATTGACCTGTTGTGAGCACAGTACTGGAGCAGAATGTTTGCTGGATCTCATTTAGTGGTTTCAATGTCATGTGGCCTGGTTAGGAAAGAACCTGGGAGATCTTCAAGCCACAGAATGCTGAGGTTGTGGGTGGGAGCCCAGAAATAGGGTGCAAATGGGCTAAACCAGTTACAAGTGGTTAGAAACAGATCCGGTGTCTCAATCTTCAGGTATTTAGTTAGCTTCAGCTACTGAAGTCCTCCAGCATTGGCTGTGGGTCATCCATTGTGTATTTTCCTCTTTCTGGTGGCAAGAGTGACACTATCTTCAGTTTGACAGCCGCAGATTCCAATATCATTTTTGAAATTTTCTGCTGCCTTGGCAACTCCACAAGCTCAGTGAGGGAAGGAGCTTGCGGACACCCTGACTCTGATGCATTTTGTAGCTGCTGCAAAAGTACTGAGGAAGGTCTCTGCTCTCATTGCTGTGAGAAGCAGGCCTGGAGGGTCTGATGTCTATAAATGTCTGTGATACAGGTTTCTCATAGCCACAACGGCTCTCCTTAAACTTGTGGGGTTTTTTTTCTTGTATTTAGAGTGATCTCCTAAATTTATAGTATGTTCTTTTATTTCCATCCTCATGACAGGTGTTGGCAAAGGTACTGAGTAGTTGAAGATGTGTAGTGATGTGCCTCAGTGGAGGAAGGCTTCTCAAACACCTGGTGAAATCCTGTGCATCATAGAGAACAATGCAAAACAATGTTGAACATAATTATTTAGGTGACACCTCTGCTCACAGACTGTTTGTGAGAACAGCCATGGATTTTTGAATTCTGAGAAAACTGAAGCATATATGAAAGTGTTATCAAGGGCAGGGTAAAGTGTGCTTGCTAAGGACAAATTCCAGAATCACCTGCCTGTTAAACCCTCATTGACAAATGCCAAAATTTATGCATTTGCATGGACTCATACACATGATATCCTTCTGAATGGAAAGGAATAGGAGTGTCATCTCTGAATTAACAGCTGATTTAACAGCTTGACTGCTAATATACATTGTTTATCTATAGAAATTCTCTGCAATGGACTTTACTAAGTGGAGTAAAATAGAATCCCTAAATAGAAGTTGTGCTGCAGAAATATCCATAGTTAGGCATGAAGGGTTTTCTGTGTAGTGTGGATCAGAGGAGAATGGAAAGATTGTGCAAGTGATTGGCATGATACAAGGTGCCAATAGGATTTACATGTCAGAAGATCTTCACTGAAAATTGAGTAGTTCTTAGGGTAAGCATGAAGTTAAATTTGGCTTCTGATTTCTTACTTGAGATGACTAACACCAACTCTGTCAATATTCAGTATTACACATACCTGTTAACCCATGAATTTTTTGTTCCATACTTGAGATCTAATTTTGATTTTCTCTAATTATGTGGCAGTGTCATAATGCAGGATTTTGAATCTTTTTTTTTTTTTGTACCAGGGATTGAACTCATTAGCTCATGTTTGCCACACAGGTGTTTATGCCCCTGAGAGAAATACCCAAACATGAATGTGTTTTTTGTATATTATGGAAAGTATCAACATTCTTCTTCAGAATGTGTTGAATGTTCTTGGAATGTTACTTTATTGTATGGATATAATTTTTAAAACAAACCAATGGTGTTTTATGCAGTCAATTTTCAAGTTTCATTTTTTGTGGGGTTTTCACTCAAGGTTTTTCTCTCTATTTCAGACAGCTCTGTAACTGAGGCTGGCCTCTAACTCAAGGCAGTTCTCTTGCATCAGCCTCCCAAGATATATTTCTTATTTCTGAGTGAAAGATGATCACTTCGTGACAGTGAGCTATAATTTGCAACTTGTGCCTTGTTTCATTGTTTATGCATTGTTTACATACACAGTTTTCCATTATTATTTGAGTTATTTATGTACCATATTTGATGTTATTTATGTTTTGTTATATGAAACTAAATTCAAATTTTAAAATGCTGCTTAAGTATATCAAGAACAAAGGACTCAGTGACCTAAATGAGATTTGAAGAGATATCATCTGTAGTCTATCAAAGTGTTTCACGACATATTTGCCTACCCCTTTGCTTTGTGGATGCTGTCCTGCAGGATCCCACTGTGAGCTTTGCTTTAGAGACAGTGCACAGGGACCATTGCAGTGACTCAGCACAAAAATCAGTGCTCCCATTTGGCTGTGAGTTGCAATCTAGCATCCAAATTTTTTTTTCAAAAAAATGTGTCTATACATAAAATTAATCACCAAGACATGGAATTAAGCTTTAAAGAATTCAGTCTCCATTCAGCTGTGATGTTTGGTTCTACCTTGTTTAGTTTAGTTTTGTTTTATTGAGACAGGATTTCACTATGTATATCACTGGATTTGAAACCCGTATGGTGCCCACAATTTCCTTGACTTCACAATAGCCCTCCTCTCTCAGCCTCTTGAGTCCTGGGATTATAAATATGCCCCAACTCTGCTTTTGATTCAGATTTTTATGAGAGAATTTAAGATATCCCAGATCATGAGTCTCAATCTTCCTTTGAGAAATATATGTATGAATTTTTTGGATCATGCTTTTATTACTTGGCCCCTCAGCAGTTATACCCCTAATATCCCCTGGGAAGCACATCTGTTTATGCACTGACTATACTGAGTGTAAACGGGTGTCATGGTTTATGTTTGTGTCCCCCAGGACTCATGAGTTTGCATTGTTCATTTGTGATGGTTCATTGCATAGTGCTTGGATTGATGGTGTCACTGCTCCACCCACATAGGGGTGGAGCCAGGATGTGATATAATGGTAGGAAGAAGGTGTGTATTTCTCTTTTTGCTGGTTTGAGCTTGCTGTTTGCAGCCTCCATGACCTACAGTCCAGCCATGCCCGCCTGTCTTGCAGCCAATTGAGTATGGACTGAAACCTCCAAAAACTGTAAGAAATAAACCTTTCCTTTCCCAACTTGGGCATCAGGTATTTTGTCTCAGCAAAGACCATAAAGTAACTAAGACACCAGGACAGTTGTCATTTTAACCAGTTGATTCTTGTATTGAACACATTACAATAGTCATTTTTATATTTGCTGTTATTTTAGAAAAACTAACAAATGTATGCAATTTTTAATTATCTTTTACTTAAATAATTGCACTGGTAAGGACTTATGTATAAAGCCTTTGGCTAAGTGTGATTCTTTTAGTCCCAGCATCAGCAGAGGATGAGACGGTACAATCACAGCTTTGAAGCTGATTTTGTGAAGCAATTTTGCTAGGTGATTTAGCAGAATGTGTGGTAGGTGTTTTTATACCTGCATTTGAAGTTTAAGGAAACAGGTAAGTTTAGGTCAAGAATATAGATGTAGGATAGGATAGCTGAATCATGAAAATCATGATTTCTTTTTTTTTGGCCCAGGAAATGTGCATATCATGGTAATTTGTGCAGCAGTCTTAAATATGCCCATATTAGAGTAAAACATAGTGAAACATGAATGAGCAAGGCATTCTAGGTTCTGAAAGTAGAGGCATTATCAAAACTTTTTTACTCAATGCTATTGGTGGTGCTTTTTATAGGAAATAAGATAGGGCAACAAAACACGAAAAATGATTCTATAATAATTTAATAGTTGTGCACAAATGAAGAAGCCAAAAAACAAACAAACCAAAAAAAAGTCAAATATAAAGGATGAAGAAACAATCTACAGGATAGGAGAAGATTGCATGTTACTCCTTGACAGCTAACATGTAAATCCAATAGAAATGTGAAATGAATACATACTTTTCAGAACAGGTACAAATTGTCAAGAAATACCTGAAGAACTATTGAGCATTTATGCACAATAGAGAAATTCAAATCAGTACACCATCTCATTGCAGAGACAAATCACCACAAGATCAAAAGAACACTCATGACACATCAGGAAACTATTTTACTTTGTTGGTGGAAATGTAAGCAAGTATTTCAGCCACTACTGAAGTCAGTGTTCAAAGTATTCAAATGATTAAACATAGTAAGTTCACTAAGTGCAGTGCTTCTTTAGTGGGTCTCATACTCAAAGGTCTAGGGACCCATTGCAGTGATTCATGCATATTCCTGTTTACTGAAGTAATAGTCACTTTTCTGTGGAGAGCAGCAGCAAGTACTGCTCCATCACAACCAAATGCCAATGATGAACAAGAAATACTCATCAGTGTACTCTTTTTAGTAAATGATATGATAGTTTATTATGAAATGGGCTCATGACTGCTTATTGTTGTCAAATTGATGATGCATTTGATATATTCATATTTCTGGAGATATAGGCCTCCAAGATTGTAAAATGTGGATTGCTTATGGTAGCAGACTTTTTTCCCATGTTCATACCTCTCCTAATCCAAAAGACTTGTGAGATTCACATTCCACTAAAGTCCAATAAATTGGTCAATGATACATAAGAGACTTCTTGGGTATTTGATAAGGGTGCTTGACTAAAATGGATATTTTATGTCAAAAGAGAAATTCAGATTATTGCCAGGATGTCATAATACAATAACATGTATGGTTCTGATTTCTGATTTACTATGTAAAATATGTCACTGTTAACACTGTAGGTATTCAAATGTTAAAATATCCATGGGTAGTAGAAAATACATTTCACTTAATGTTCTAAGGTGTTTCATGTTTAGATAAAATAGTAATGTTAAGCTTACTGCCTCTAATGTATTGTATTGTGATCAATCTTTTCTTCTGGATGTCCAACAGCTAAGGTTTAGGACCAAAAATGAGAGACACAGATGGGCTAAATGGATAGCCAATATTTTGTCCACAGCACTTCAAGCTTGGAGGAGACTCAGGATGTAAAAGAAATCTTGCTTTCATCATCAGAAGATAACCAGTGAGTACCTAGTATTCTGATCAGGAAGATGATGAGACCACAGAGGAAAGTGATCTTTGATGCAAGGTATGCCTAAGGAGAGTCACGAGTCACCAGAAAAATCTCCTAAATTTTCACAGAAATCAACATGGCCAAGCAATGGCCATGACTCTTCCAGGTGGTAGACACTGACAGAAGAGATATGAGGAGCTATGCATGGTTATAAGAACTGGCCTTGATAGGAAGTAACGAACCCATTGTCCTTAGCGTAATCCTTATGTTAGCTTGATCTTGAACCTTCTGCAGAAAAGTCTGGACTTGGGAGGTACAGTGCAATTCTAAAATATTGTCTGTGGGTGAATCTCGTATCACTAACATCATTTGACAATTGCTATCTATGCTGGTAACTGACTACCATTATGGATGGATGGACTGTGCAGTGGTGGGAGCTCTAACACAACTTCTACATCTTCAGCTGGTCACCAATCTGTGTATCAACCAAACAAAAAGGAGGGAAATGTTGGAGCCATTGAAGCTGAATACTCATTCAGCGCTGTGATGTAGCACAGGCATGATTGAACTGAGAATAAAGAGATGCCTCAAGTCACAAGATAGGCCACAGCTGAGGCCACCTAGACACTTTCTGTGGGATAGCTCTCTGCAGTTACCATCGTCTGTTGCTTGCAGTAGGTCTTGAACCTCTCCCAAGATCCGGTTCAGGTTTCCTCCATTGTCCACTCAACTCCTGCCTGCATGAGGTTGGCCAGCTGTCTAGCAGAGTGATGAGTTCTGCCAAGGATCTCTCTCCTCCTGCAGCCCTGAAGACCATGCTGTGTTTCTCATTTCTTAGAGCCTTTTTGGTACACCTTTTTGGCATCTTGGTTTCTAGGAAAAGACCCCAACATGAAACATAAAATGTACCTGTTTTAAAGACTCAGCACTGACATCTGGTATTGTTGGATGATGACAGGAACAAGTATCAAACCTGTTTAAGACAATTCACGTACACAAAAGCTGTTATATTGCACTGTATTTTTTTGGTTCACCAATGCCAAATCCTCTTACATGACACAACTTTCCTCAAGACAATTATTTCCACTCCAATCAATGACCTACATATGAATTATTTTCTGTAGGACACACACACAGATATGCAGGTTTTATGATATGTCTCCACCAAGTCATCCTGAAGAAAAAATTAACAATCCAGAGCCATCCCAGGCTTGAGAGGAGAAATAGAAAGCTAATATGCCCTTGTTATGAGCTGGTGGAGGTCATATGGGGCAACTAGCCAATGTGCCGATGTTGTGATTCTGTGGAAGCTATTCGGGTTCTCTGAAGAAAAACAAGACAGTAACTTGCACTTCCTGTGAGCTAGCCATTGCATTGGCTGGGAGATGAGCACCACAGTCCCCTCCTCCCACCACCAACAGTCTGACTGGTTTAGAGCACACGCTGAGTTGATAGCAATGGAGGTATTGGCTTTGCAGCCTAAGGCTAGTATTCTTAAGCATGAATTTAAATTGGGAAATAATGGTAAAAGAAGATGCAAAAACTGCATATCTATATGGAAATTAAATAACACTCTTCTAGACAACCAACGGTTGGCAGATTAAGTAAAGGAAGAAACTTAAAAATACCTACAAACTAACAAGTACATAGATGCAAAATCCTGTATCTTATGGAATTCAATGAAAGAAATCCAAATAGTTAAATTTATAGTAGTCAAACCTCACATCAGGGAATAGAAAGAACACAAACAAATAATGTAATGTTGTATCTCATTCTTCCAGAAAAGAATGGCAAGACAAACACAAATCCCATACAAGGGAGGAAATTATAAGACCAGACAAGAAATTCATGCAATGCAGAAGAAGAAAACAATACAAATAATTAATGAATCAAAGAGGTGGTTCACTGAATGAATAAACAAAATTTATAAACCCTTGGACAACCATATCATAAAAGAAAAAAATAAAGACTGAAAACCATGCACTAAGGAATCAGAAGAATAAAATAATTACAGATCCTGTGAAAATTCAGAAGATCATCAATATCTACTTGAAAAGCTTATACTTTCATAGGTTAGAAAATATAGAAATGCACTGATTCCTAGAAATATATGAAATGCCAAATCTGATCCAAGAAGATATAAAAATTCTAGAAAATGTAGTATCAGTAAATGAGAATGAAGATATAATTAAAAATTTATCAGCTGCTGGGCATGGTGGTGCCGAACTTGGGAGGCTGAGGTACAAGGATTGTTGTGAGTTCAAGAATAAACAATGCTACAAAGTGAGCCCAAGGCCAACCTGAACTGAATAATGAGAGCCTATCTCATGAGCACATTAAAAAAAAGAAAAACAATGACAACAGAAAAGCAAATGACCAACATAAAAAAGTCTAGGTCCTGATGGATTTACTGCTTAATTCTACAATAAATGTAGAAAAAAATTTAAGGCCACTGCTGTTTCTTTCTTTTTTTTTATCTGTACCAGGGATCAAACTCAGGGACTGCCTGCTTGCAAGGCAGGCGCTTATGCTGCTGAGCTAAATCCCCAACCCCTGGCCACTGCTGTTTAATGACATTGAAAGAGAAGCTGTTCTCCCTAACTCATTCCTGGAGGCAAGTATTACCCTCATACTAACACCAGAGAAAGATCCAACCAGAAAAAATAAACTATAGAACAGTTTTCCTAATGTACAAGATGCAAAAATCCTTGACAATATACTAGCAAAGTGAATGTAGCAAATCATCAAGAAGATTTTAAAACCTAATCAACTTCGATTCATCCTAGGAAGTCAGGGATGTTTCAGTACATGCAAATCAACAAATTTAAATGTCATATCAACACAGTCAAAAACAAAAGTCACATGGTGATCGTCTCAATAAATGCACAATAAGCTTCTTATAAAATCAAGCACTGATTTATGATAAAAACCCTATAGTAAATAATGACAGATGACTTTTACCTCAAGCTGATAAAATCAAACAATGACATGGCTGGGGATTTAGCTCAGTGGCATAAGCATCTGCCTTGCAATTGTGTGGTCATGAGTTTGATCACCTGTACTGATAAAAAAAGACAAAAAAATCAAACAATGAGAAAAAAATTCCAGCATCATACTAAATAGAGAATAACTGACAACTTTCATTTTACAGTTATGAAAAGGACATGGATCACTACTATGACCATCCCCATTCAATATAGCTCTGGAAACATTAGGCAGAACAATTAGACAAAAGAGAGAAATAAGAATAAATATATAATAGAAAATAATTAAACTATCATTATTCACAGATGATATGATATTCTAAATAGAAGATACCAAAGACTCCACCAAAACAGTCCTAGAATTAATAACCAAATTCAATAATGTAGCAGGGGACATAGTTGACAATCAAAAATCAATAGCATTCCTGTACACAATCAACAAACTCACCAAGAGAGAAGTTACAGAAAGCACAGCCTTTACAATAGCCTCCCAGAAAACAAAATACTTGGAAAGAACCTAATGAAGAAAGTAAAGGACTTACATATTGAAAATTATAGTACTTTGGAAAAGGATATTGAAGAGATTATCATAAAGAGAAAGATATTAGTGGCCCATTCTGTGCATTGTCTTTTCACTCTGTCAGTGATTTCTTTTGATGTAGAAATATTTTTAATAAGATGGGGTCCCAGTGGTTGATTCTTTAAAATTTGTATTTTGTTCATGAAGCCTTATTAGTGTTTTTGTTTTAATATTTAGATCTAAACTAGTTTGACTTTTGTTTGTTTCATAGTGATAGACTTGTCTCCAGTTTAAGTCTTCAGTATGAGAAAAGTCATTTTCTTCAGCACCATTTATTTAAGAGGCTATCTCTCTTCCAGTGAACATGTTTGGCTCCTTTGTCAAACACAAAGTATCAGAGTGTGTTTGTAGTTCTATTTGCATCTTCTAGTCTTTTTGGTTGATTCTCAGGTCTGTTTTTCTGCCATAACTATGCTGATTTTCTAATAGTAGCTTTCTAGTATAATAGCAAGTCAGGAATTGTGATGCTTGCTGACTTGCCTTTGTTGCCCAGCAATGTCTTTGGTGATCTAGAGCATTTCTGTTTCCAGATGAATTTTAGAAATGTTGTCTGTACATTTGTGAGCTATCCTACTGATATTTTGGTGGGCAATGCATTACATCTATATGACAGTTTGCAATAAGATTTTTTGAGTTTTCTCCATATCCTTGAACGTAGTTTTACTGGTCTCTTATTCTCACCAGATGAAACATAATAGGTATGATCTTAAGAGTTTCAAACTTTTGAGTTCTTCTTCCAAGGATATCCACAATAATATGATATTTTTTCTGTTTCTTTGAGACATGTTTTCCCCATGCAGTTCAGGTTGACTGCGGATTCACATCTTAGTCCAGTCAATTCACACTGATTATCCTACTTCAGCCTCCCAAGTTCTGGGATTACAGGTGTGCACATAAAACTTGAAAGAATTCCTGGTGTTATTTGAAACCTGAAAAAACAGTAATGAGATACACATGTATTTATTAACTGCCATTCCCTTAAAGGAAATTGTCCAGTATAACACATAACATCATTGGAGGGTAGGGAATCAGAAGATGTGTTTCTATCTCTTATGAGCCTGGGATGCCAGGATAGACTACTGCAGAAACAGGAAATGTCACGTGTAGGAATATGCATCAAATGTGAGCATTAGTATTAAGAATTCAGAGAGTATTGTATTTAAGGATGATGAGAAAAAGACCAGTGGAAAGCAATGAGAGTCCTGGTGAGCTTCGTTTGTCCTGACTATAGATCATGCTTTACTATAAGGATGAACATCATAAACAGTGAAATATTCAAACATTATGGACTTTTGACCCTAGAAAATATTGAGGCTTGGCACTGTAGCTCAGCTGTATTGTAGCCTGGCATGACAGATGCCATCTTGAACCCTGCATTTATCTAGTGCCCTGTATTTGATCTAAAAAAATGAAAAATCACCAGGGTATAAGTTCCATGAGAAAAGCAAAAGGAGCTGTACCCAAGTAAAAAAGTAACCTGCTAAAAAAAGAAGCATGATACAGTGTCATTAAAAATTAATGTAAGATTCTAGCTAAATTGTTTCCAACAGGATGTCTTCTGTGATTCTCTCTTTTAAAAATGCTGAACTTTCCAGTTCATAGCCAATTGTTTAGATTCTGAAATGGGGAAGGGGGTCTGTATAAAAGTGGTTTTGAGCTCAAATATTTAAATTCCAAATTTATCCTCTGGATGTTTTGATTCCTATACTGTTGTTCACAAACTCACCTCAAGATGCAGAAAGATTATTGACAGAAGCAAACCTCTGGATTAAATGTCAGTGCCCCTGAAATGGAAGAATAATTCTGAAAAGGAGGGAAGAAAATGAAAAACCCCATGTGTTATAATGCCCACCTCTTTTCCACAGCATTAAAGAGGCTGAAACAGGAGAATGGCCATTTATTCAAGGACAGTCTAAACTATGCAGTGAGTGAAAGGCCAGCCAGAACTGCAAAGTGAGACTACATCTTTAAAAACAAAAAATGAAAAAAGTAAAAAACCAAGGGAGAGAGAAAGACTATTAAAGGAAAACAAAAATAATAGAGCTGAATGAAAGCTGACCTAAATTGGCAATTATGGAATGATGTTGCAGTGGACAGCTGGCCATGTAGTGGCATCCTGGAAGCTGTGACAAATACAGAGTTAGGAATGGTACCTATTTTGCTATAGCACAACAGTGACCTCCTTCTTCCAATAAATCTGCAATTTGCTAGAATGAAGAGAATAAAAAACTCATCGAAATCTTAAACTCAGAGCAAGCACGTAGCTTCATGCAAAGGATTTGGAACACTGCTTTGACCACTAAGCTCAAAACCCAGCCCAAGATCTTCAGATTCTATATATCACTATTACCAATGTTTAATTTATCATTGACATATTTAATTAAAACTCTTGTTAATCTACATGTTCACAAATGAAGCTATTTTCTTTCATTGCAGTTTAAAACACTGTTTTTTTTTTAGGTACAGGGGATCAAGCTCACAACTTAGCACTTCCCAGGCAGGTGCTTCGGCCTGCTGAGCTAAACCCGTGGCCTCTATTGAATAATATTTTATTAAATGTATAAGCATCACGTTATCCAGTCAAATGGTATTGTGATTTTACTACAGGAAGTGAAACTAGAGAAAAATTGATATACAGTCAGAGAGGAATTGGAACCTCAAAGAAGTCAACATAAACAACTAAAAACAACAATCCCTCTACTGGCTCAGCTGAAGAAATCCAGACATAAATGTGAAGATGCAGTGACCATGTCTACATGCCTCCTGAAGAGTGTTTGGGGGTGTTAAATAGCTGACTATATCAATGTTTTTGGATCATTGAACACAGCTGTTTGCAGTCTCCCTGTTTGAATGTCCACCTTGTGTTCTTTGATACTGTGATTTGAGGAACTATTTTCAAGATGATAGTGTGTAATCTACTAGCAGGTGATTTCTTACTGTTATGTTTTTTTTTTGTTTGTTTGTTTTTTTTTTTTTTTTTTTTTTTGTAGTTCTGTATTGTGTGTACCCTTACGCCGCTTTGGTTTGTTTTGTGTTTTTCTCTTTTTCCTCTTAAATAAAAATAAAAAAAAATTTTAAATGTAAATTTAGTTCGAAGTTACAGTCCACATTAGCACATGTGATGAAGAGAAGGGAATCAAGGTAGTTAGATAGTTTTAAAAGTGTTGATCTTTATGAAAACTATTTATATTGATGATTGGTCAATTTCACGTTTTATTGTGCTTGTATAAGGAAAGCAAAATATGGGCTCTTTGCCTTTAGTTTTTTTTTTTTTACCAGTTCTCCTGTGTATCATAAATTCCCTCTTCAAGTCTTCCTAGAAATTAAACTTTCTTTCTTTCTTTAAAAAACAAAAAAGAAAAACAATAGCTTGAAATGTACTACAGTTACCACTACTTCCTCCAGGAAGTCCAGAGAGGCATCAGTTACCATACTCAATGACCAGAACAACTGGACTATTGTTCCCACAAAATGCCTTTGCTCTTTCAACATACTTTGTCTGGGTGACTTCTTCCCAGGTTAAATAATATTAGTTAAGCCACTCACTACAAGCTTATAGATTGATTGTAGTTTGGGACTCACACTGTAGCCACATTGTGACTTTGCTGCATAAATGACCCCTGACAATAGGTCTGTGACTTAAACACTGAAGAGCACTCCTGAAAATCCAGGGCTATTCTTCCTCTTTTCCCAGAAAATTTTTGAACTTCTTTTGGTGTGTGACTTCATTCCTTAATGTTGTGAGCCAACAAACTTGGTGCATTTGACATGAAACAGGGCAAGATTATATTTGTCCTATTTCCATTTGAATATAAAACTTCTGCTAAGTGTTCCAAACCCTTTGCATGAAGCTACTTGCTTGATATGCATTTTTAAAGACATATTTTGTCTTGAAGCCTGGCCCATAACAAGAGGTTTCTGTCTCCCCTGTATCTGCAAGGTGTCTGGGCTTCTACACTGGCCACTTCTAGGACCTGATCCTGTCTCCCTGGCTATATATTTCTAACTAACTCGGCTACCTGTAACAACAGGGCTGGGCCCTCAATGGAGCCAGAAAATAAGTTCAGATTGCTTGTAGCATTGGAAGAGACAATCACCTTCTACTGTGGGCCAAATCTCAAAACAAAAGGCAAGGTAATACAACCAAGTGGTAAGAACCAACAGTCCAAATAGTTCTCTGATCACCGTGAGGAACTCAAGAGTCACCATCCCAACCCCCTACCAGAAGTGTCCCTTCTTTAAAACAGGCCCACTTAGTATGTGACTTGCTCTCCTATTTGCTCCCAATTTAATCAATTTTACCTGAGCAATTAACCTTATTGGTTAACCACAGTCTTATCCCACCTTATGCTAATCTTGAAAATTCCTATTTTTCCCCTTCTGTGACCCATCTGACCTCATGGTTTAACTCTGTACAAGCTCCTCAAAAGGACAGAGTCTTGGCAACTTACTCAGGACCCCTTCTGTCTCTCAGAAGCTTTCCTTCTCCCAATAAATATGTTCCATTCTTAAACTCCATCATTCCTAAAATTCATTTTTTAAATTTAGAGAACACAAACTCATACCAGACGTATAGTAGGTAAGGAGTTTCATTACCCTATACCATTAACATGAGCCAAATTAACATGACTATACTATATAAGGTCAGAAATTTGCTTCTTCTCCTGCAGTTTTAAGTGATTAATACAAATCACAGTGATTGTAGTCCTAGCAATATCTAAAATTGTATATATCAGTCATTATAAATGTTAAATAATTGGTTTGAGTGTATTATTTAGCAAGAACTAGACATTGCCATTGCAGTAGGTTATATCTTATTAAAGAAAAGATTCAACTATAATTGTTCAGAAAAGTTTCTACATTATTGGCTGCTTGAACAATTTTTAATTAGAAAAACTGTGTATTTTTGTCAGTTTCTAGAAGGCTTCTATTATATTATTGAAAGCTGTCTTTAGGTCTCTAGGACCTTGGCTGTATTTTGATGCATATTTGTGTTTTGAAATTTATATGAAGATTTATTTTTATCTTAGCATTAAACTTACTGCATTGACACTGATAGAGTGAAGCAACAGCAACTGCCTTAATTTCCATTGGGTTCTCGTGGCATTTAACATGAGAATTACTGAAGAGCTAAATTAGCTTCATACATAAACAAGAATCAGTACTGTTACTGAAAGAGTTTTGGCTGAGACAGGACACTGTAGCAGTGAGGCAGAATCAAGGAGCTCCTATCTCCCCCACCCCAAGAATTTACCTGTGACTCAAATTTCCCTGCACCTAGGAATTTACCTATGATGCCAAACAAAGACCAATGGACTACTTGTGCATCCCTAATGCCCCCTCAGGGTCCACCCCAAACCTAGGTTGCTTATATGCCCCCATGCCACAAGTCCATGAGAGAGAAAGCCAGACTCCAGTGATCAGGGGGCTTTTGTTTTCTCTCTTCGCATTCTCAGCATAAAGGGCCCTTTTGTTTTAAACTTCTCATCTGTTGGACGTACTATATAATCTTATCAGTTAGGATTTTGTGGCCTAAAAGAGAAGCAGAATATAGGAAAAATTTAAATTTTCCTTTCTATTTAAAGAATGTGGAGGGGAACCTACAGCCACCAAGGGTTTGCCTTTTTTTCTTACTGATTATGGGATTATGGAATTTTGCTCTATCTGGTGCCTGGCACTGACATTGATGTCATGCAAGGAGCTGATAGGAATTTTCTTTGGGCCCCTGGGAAAGGAATGAGGAGGTTGCATTCAGGGAAAAAAAGAGGAAGTAGCCATATGAGTAAGCATGGCTGATTTGAACTTTAACCCTGATGAACTACCACCATGAGTCCTGTAATTTATTCTAGGGCAAAACTCTTTCAAGTACATCCTTCAGTTTGAATTACAAAATAAAAATAAAGAATTTTGCTATGTGTCTTCTTCTACAATTAGTGGTAAACAATTCACAAGAAAAGTTTTTAGTCATTTCCTTAATGCATTGTACAAGTAAACAAAACTACAGATCAGTTCACTTTCAGCAAACAGAAGCAGCACTCAAAGGCAAGGATAAAGCCCTTCAGTGCAAGTGTCCCTTAAAAGGTGAGATCAACTTTTAAGAATACAATCATCTACTGATTTCTCTGACTTCAAGAAAAAGAAAAATTCATAGTGGTGTTGCTATAGGGGAATGAAACTCCCGGTCTACTATGCTGGTATCAGTTTGTGTTCTCTGAAGTCAAAAAAGGAATTTTAGGAACAACAAAAGTCAATTAATATACTTATTTGGAGAAAGACAGCTGTAGTAGAGAACGAATTAATCCTGAGTGGGTTGGCAAAGATTGTCTTTTCCAAGGACTTTTATAGAGTAAAATCAAGTGGTGAGATGGGTTTAAGTTGGAGAAAACTGGGAACTCAAAATGCAGATGGGCATCAGATGGGACAGATCTATGGTTGTCAATAAGATAAATAGTCCAGGTAAAGTTAATTAAATTGGGAACAAATGGGGAAGGGCGTCACATAGAAAGCAGGCATTCTTAGGCAGCAGTGAATCTTCCCTTAGGAGGTTGGGAGGGTGACTCTTGATAAGAACTAATTACAATATCAGTCTTTAGGATATGGAGACATTTATTGGAATGGTGACTCCTGACTTCCTCAGAGTGCTAGGGAACTGTTTAGAATATCAGTCCTTAGAGTATGGATGAATTTGTTGATTTTCTGTCTTGAGGCTTGGCCCATCCCAGGAGCTGTCCATTGTTGTAATCTAGTTCTAACCAATGGACCAATCCCCTTTCTGTTCTGTATGCTCCATTTCAATAGAGATTAAAATTCCATCTACAGTAAAGACTTAAATTTCATCTCCTTGTAAATCCCCCTTCCCTCCCTATTCTTTTTAGATTAAGTAAACTTTAAGTTTCACTTTCTTGTAATCCTCCCAACCCCCTTCAGCCTATCTGCAATACAATGTGCTGTCTTTTAGAAAAGTTTAACTACAAGGAAGTTATCAAACTGGGTCCAAGTTTGCAACATTCCTGTGGTTTGTGGCTTTAAAACCCAACCTTTTTAGCTGTAAGGCTGGCAGTCTCCAAATTGACTCCTGGAGATTGCATTGCCAGGCCAGGCCTAAAGTAAAGCCTTTGCTCCCAAAATTTTAATTTCTTGCTTCCTTGGGTTTTATTCCAGGGTCCAAACTATCACATCCATCTTATCCATAGGTGCAAGGTATTTGGGTTTCTGTATGAGCTCCTTAGAGGACCTAGCTCTGTCTCACTGCCAATAGTATTTAACTAACTCAGCTTCCCATAACAGTATTTTTCTGAAAATTGAATACAGATGTCTTGTGCTCTGGGTGAATGATGTGGGGATGACAGTATGCAATGTATATACCAGTGTTGCCCCCTGATTCACATGTTCTGAAATTTAATTTTAGTTTATTTTTTATCGTTGAAATAAAATGGATTTGGAAATGAAAAGCCTGAAGTAAAGCCCTTTGGTACACATATTCCTCTGTGCAGCTGAGATCAACATTGTAGAAGACAGCCAGCTCCAGAAGTCTCTGACTACAGTCTATCATTTGGGATCCACTCTTGCAGGAAGGAGTTCCTTTCCCTGTTTATTTTTGACTCAGAAGAAGGGCAGTAGAGCAGCAGTCAATCAATGATGAAGAGGCAGGCTATATGAAATGTCCAGTTAGGTGAGCCATGACAGGGGGTCTCTTGGTCTCTTCCATTGTCTAGGCAATATTTACCTGTTTGGAGCACAAAACTGGGAGCAGAATACTTGCTGCATCTCATTTCCTAGTTTCGGGGTCCTGTGGCCTGATTAGCAAAGAACCTGGGAGACGCTGTAGCCACAGAATGGTGAGGCTTTGGATGGGAGGCCAGAAATTGGGTGGAATTGAGAGAAACCAGTTACAAGTGGTTAGAAGCAGTTCTGGTGTCTGCAGACACAGGTATTTAGACAGCTTCAGCTCCTGATATATTCTAGCATTGGCTTTGGGTCATCCACTGTCCCTTTTTACTCCTGCTGGGAGTAAGCATGATTTTGTGTTCCCAGAACCCTGCCCTAACTATGATAGCAACAGACTGGAGTATCATCTTTGAAATTCTCTACTACCCTGGCACCTCCATTATAGGGGGCAGAGGAAGGAGCTTGGGGAGACCCTGACTCTGATGCATTTTGTAGCTGGAGCAGCAGTACTGAGCTTGGTCTCTGTTCTCATTCCAGTTAGCAGCAATATTTAGGTTCTAAAGTTTATAAATATCTGTAATGCAGGACCTCATATCTACAATGGCTCTCCTTAAACTTGTGCTTTTTTGTATTTATAGGGATCATCTAAATTTATGGTATATTCTCGCATTTCCATCCTCATGACAGGTGCTGGCAAAAGTCCTAATAATTCAGAGATGTGTAGTGATGTGGCTCAGTGGAGGAAGGCTTCCCAAACACCTGGGGAACTCCTGCGAATTACACAGAACAATGCAAAGAATTTCTGAATGTACTTTTTGTTACCCACCTGCTCCTAGACTATGTTTGTGAGAACATTGAATTCTGACTAAAATGAAACTGATTTAAAAGCGTTATCAAGGGCAGAGCAAAGTGTATTTGCTAAGGACAAATTCCAGAAAGGGCTGCCTGTTAGATCCTCATTGAAAAATTCCTAAATTTAGTCATTTGCATGAACATATACAGGTGATATTATTCTGGATGGAAAGGAATATGGGTGTCAGCTCTGAATTAACAGCTGATTTAATAGCTTGGTTGATCATAGACATTGTTTAAATATGGAAATGCTCTGCAGTGGTCTTTACTAAGTCATGTGAAGATGTCCTAAATTGAAATTGTGCAGGGATATCAACAGTTTAGGCATGAAGGGTTTTCTGCTTAGGAGGGATCAGAAGAGCATGGAAAGGATGTGGAAGTGACTGGCAGGAAACAATGTGACAATAGCATGACATACAACATAGAGCGTCCACACTGAAAGTCAGGTATTCTTAGGGCAAGCATGAAGTTAAAGGTGGCTTATTGTTTCTTCCTTGAGGTGAATAACACCAGCTCTGGTATCAATCAGTATTCCACATCTCTGTAAACCCATGAATTCTGTGTTCTTCACTTGAGATCCAATTTTGATTATCTCTAATTATGACCCGGTATCATGAAAGTGAAAGTTGAATTTTTTTGTACCAATGATCGAACACATGATCTCAAGCTTGCCAGTTAGGTTTTCATGCTGCTAGCTAAATACCCAGCTCTGAAAGTGTTTTCTCTATATTATGAATGATATCAACATTGTTCCTGAGAAAATGTTGAATATTGTGAAATTTTTGTATATTGCATGGCTATAATTATTTTTTAAAGCAAACCAAATATGTCTCATGCAGTCACTTCAAATTTCACATTGTCTGTGAGGAGTCTCAGTCAGGGTTTCTTTATTCGAGAGTGCTCTATAACTTAGGCTAGCCCCAGACTCAAGGCAGTTCTCCTGCATCAGCCTCCCAAGATATATTTATTATATCTGAATGTAAAGTGATCACTTGGTGACACTGAGCTATAATTTGAAGCTTGTACCTGGTTTCATTGTTTATACATTTTTTACTTACAGCAGTTTTCCATGAACATTTATTATTTATGTACCATATTTGATGTTATTTATGTTTTGTTCTATGAAACCAAATCCAAATATCAAAATGCTGCTTAAGTATATTAAGAACAAAGGACTCAGTGGCCTAAATGAGATTTGAAGAGATATCATTGGTAGTACATCAAAGTGATTAATGAGTGAGATATTTGTCTGTCTCTGTGCTTTTGGAAGTTGATCCTGCAGGCTCCCACTATAAGGTCAGCATTAGAGCCAGTGAATAGGGACCCTTTCACTGACTCAGCACAAGCATCAGCGCTCCTATTTGGCTGTAGCATTAGCAGTGAGTTCCAATCTAGTATTAAATTTGCTGTCTCAAAAAATGTGTATATACAAATAATTAATGCGTGCGACATCGAATTAAGATTTGAAGGAATCAGTCTCCATTCAGCTGTTTTGTTTGCATTTATTTGTTTAGTTTTATTTTATTGAGACAAGTTTTCTCTATGTATGTCAGCTAGATTTGAACCCCTTACAGAGCTCAGAATTGCCCTAAACTCAAAGCAGCACTCCTGTTTCAGCCTCTTAAGTGTGGGGATTATAGATATATTATTTTTACCCCAGGAAATATGGAGGCTTGTAACTTAGTCATGTTGTACCTTGGCATAATAGATGCCATTTTGAGCTTTGCATTTAAATGGTGCCCTGTATTTTACCCAGCAAAATGGAAAATCACTCAGGGTACAAGTCCCAGGAGAAAAGCAAAATGAGCTCTACCCAATGAAAAAAAATTAACCTGCTCAGCAAAAAAAGCAGAATACAGTTATCATCCAAAAATTATTGTAAGATTCTAGCTCAATGATTTCCACCAGGATATTTTGTGATTTTATTTTTTAAAACATCTGTAACTTTCCACTTCAGAGCCTCTTGTTTAGATCCTGAAATGGGGGTGGTGTTTCTGTATACAAGTGGTCCTGAGACCAGCTAATGAAATTCCGTATTTCTTAATTGGGTAGCTTGGTTTCCTATAACTCAACTCAAGCAGCAGAAACCTTAACTGACACAAGTAAACACCATGATTAAAAGGCAGTGCCACTGAAATGAAAGAATAATAGTGAACAGGAGAGGAGAAAAATAAAAATGCCATGTGTTATAATGCCCACCTCTTTTCCACATCAATGAAGAGGCTAAAACAAGAGAATGGCCATATACTCAAGGACAGCCTAACCTACAGGTGAGTGCAAGGCTGGCCAGAACTCCAAAGTGAGACTAGGTCTTTAAATCAAAAAACTAAAATGAAAAAAATAAACAACCAAGGGGAGAGAAAGACTACTCAAAAAAAAAAAAAAACAATAATAGAGCTGTGTGAAAGTTGACTTCTCTAAAATGGAAATTATTGAATGATGCTGCAGAGGAAAGAAATCCATGTAGTGGCATCCAGGAGACAGTGAACAACACAGACTTAGGAATGGCACCTATTGTGCTACAGTACAACAGTGATTCCTTCCTGCAATACATCTGAAATTCACTACACTGAGGATTTCTAAAAGCTCTTGGAAATGTTAAACCCATGGCAAAGAAGCAGCTTGAAATTGAGGCTTTGGAACATGGCCTTTAGCAGACATTTCATATTCAAATTCAAATAAGATTAATATAACCTGCCCTGTTTGATGTCAAATGCACCAAGTTTAATGGCTCACAACATTGAGAAAGGAAGTCACAAACCAAAAGAAGTTCAAAAGTTTTCTTAGAAAAAAAGAGAGAAGTGTAGCCCTGAATTTTCAGGAGTGGTCTTCAGTGTTTGGCCACAGACCTATTGTTAGGAGTCATTTAAACAGGAAAGTCACAATGTGGGTACAGTGTGGGTCTCAAACTACAACCAAAATATAAGCTTAAAGCTGCTTAACTAATATTATTCAGCAGGGGAACAAGTCAGCCAGAAAAGGTATGTGGAAAGAGCCAAGGCATTTTGTGGGAACAATAGTCCAGTTGTTCTGGTCATTGAGTATGGTAATTGAGGCCTATCTGAACTTCCTGGAGGAGGTGGTGGTAACTGTAGTACATTTCAAGCTGTTGTTTTTCTCTTCAGGATCGTGTAGACATGGTCACTGCATCTTCTTGTTCTGGTATGGCTTTCTTCAGCAGTGAATGTTGTATTTAGAATTTTGCATTGACTCTTTGGGGTTGCATTTCTTCTCTGATTGTATATCAATTTCTGTCTACATTGACATCCTTTGCTAAAATCACAATACTATTTGAATGAATAAAGTGATGTTTATACATTTAAAAATATTCATTAATACAGTCCAGGGATTTAGCTCAGCAGGCAAAAACACCTGCCTGGAAAGTGCTAGGTTGTAAATTTGATCCACGGTATCTAAAAAATAAAGTAATTTAAATGGCAATGAAATAAAATAATTTCATTTATGAAAATGTAGGTTTAAACCTTTATAACTAAATATGTAAATGGAAAATTAAGCATTGTTAATAGTCATATTTAGTATCTAAAGTTGTTGGGGCTGGGGATTGAGCTCAGTGATACAATGAGCTGCCTGGAGAGCAGAAGGTCATGAGTTCAATCCCTCACAGAAAAAAATAATTCACAGTTGTCAATGATGCAGTGCTATGAACACATTCATTGAGACTGATACTTGTTAATTAATAGGCTCAATGTTTCTTTTGTGGTCTACGAAATACCTGCAGATTACATGGCAATTACAGTGAATGATATACTGTCCCCTATAGGATTGCTATTTTCTGAGTTGTTTTTATTTTTTGTTTTCCCACATAGTTGAAAGTTGAAAATGTTGGCTGGTGCTAGGTAGAAAAACTGTGGTAATCATTTTTTCAATTTAATGATATATTTCCCTATATTCATTAAGAACATTGTATTTGCTACAATTATTCCAAGTGAAATTGATAAACAATTCTTAAAGTTACAGGCAGCTGAGTTAATTAGAAATACAGGCAGCCATACCGTGTTATAGTAGAATGAAATTCCTGACTTTCTATGTCTGGTATGAGTTTGTGTTCTCTAAAATGGAAGAATGAATTTTAGGAACAACAGAGGTGAAGATCAGAATATATATATTTAGAGAAAGTACGTGAAAGTATTTTGTCCTAAGTAGGATATTTTGGCAATGGAATGAGGAGCCAGGAAACTGTTATCTTGAGATCACTTTCCCCTCCCCTATGCAACTTACCTGTGTCCAGAAAAGAGTCTCAATCAGGCACCTGAATACAGCAATGCCACCTTTAAGCACCACCCAAATCAAAACTATATGTGTGCCCCACACATTTCCAGAAGAAAAAGCCAGACCCCAGTGGTCATGGGATTCTCTCCAACATCTTAGAATAAAGGCCATTTTGACTTTATATTCTCTTCATTACTAAACCAAAAATCCTATTGGAAAGCTTCTGTCTGAGAGAAAGAGGAGGGGTTCTGTGCAGGTAGCAAAGGGCTCTGTCTTTTCTAGGGACTTTATAGAATAAAAGCATGTCGTGAGATAGGTATAAAGTGGGTTAGATTACTGAGGTTAGTGAAGAGGTAAATTAGCACAATAGAGAAGCAGCATATAAGAAATGGAAAAGTGACCTTTTATTTAAAGAATGTGGAGAGGTTCCCACAGCCACCAAGGGTTTGGCTTTTTTTTTTTTCTGACTGACTATGGGGTTTTGGGGTATATGTGACTTTTGACTGGATGTGGTGCTTGGAGGGGACATTGATGTCATGCAACGAGCTGATAGAAATTTTCTTTAGGCCCCTGGGAAAGAGGAAGTTGTAATCAAGGAGAAAAGAGGAAGTGGCCATATGAGCAAGCATCCATGATTTCAACTTCTTCCACCTTGGACTACAACCATGAGGTCCTGTAATTGTTTCTAGGGCAAAATTCTTTCAAGTACATCCTTCGGTTTGAATGAAGAAATCAAAACAAAGAATTTTTGCTATCTGTCTTCCTCCATGGCTGATGGTAAACCATTCATAAGAAATATTTTGAGTCATTTCCTTAATGCATTGTTGATGCCATAACCAAAATTACAGAGCAGTTCACTTTCAGAAAACAGAAGCAGCACTTGAGGCAGGGATAAAGCCCTTCAATTCAAGTATGACTGGAATGGTGACATCAACATTGTAGAATACAAACTACTGCTGATTTCTCTGACTTCAAGAAAGAGAAAAATTTATACTGATATTGCTATAGGGGAATGAATCTCCCAGTCTACTATGTCTGATATGAGTTCATGTTCTCCAAGGTCAAAGAATGAATTTTAGGAACAAAAGTGTTTAAGGGAAAATACACTTATTGAGAGAAATAAAGCTGCTTGAGAGAGAGAAGGGTTTCTTAGCATGTTGCCAAACACTGTTCTTTCTACGGACTTTATAGAGTAAAATCATGTGGTGAAATGAGTTTAAGGTGGGGAAAACTAGGAACTCACAATGCAGATGGGCATAAGATGGGACAGAGTTATGGTAGCCAATAAGATTATAAGTTCAGGTAAAGTTGATT
Organism: Cavia porcellus; assembly: GCF_034190915.1. Taxonomy (NCBI): domain Eukaryota; kingdom Metazoa; phylum Chordata; class Mammalia; order Rodentia; family Caviidae; genus Cavia; species Cavia porcellus. The sequence goes on along the minus strand of NW_026947518.1, from coordinate 52,955 downwards.
AAATTGGGAACAAAGGGGGAAGGGAGTCACACAGAAAGCAGGCGTTCTTAGGCAGCTGTGACTCTTCACTTAGGGGTTTGGGAGGGTAACTACTGAGTTGATCAGGATGATAGGAACTATTTAGAATGTCAGTCTTTAAGATAAGGATACATTTCTTTGAATGGTGACTCCTGACTTCCTTAGAGGGCTATGGAACTATTTAGAATATCAATCCTTAAATAGGCATGAATTTGCTTATTATTTGTCTTAAAACCAAATTTATATTTCAAAATACTACTTAATTATATTAAGAACAAAGTACTCAAATAAGATTTGAAGAGACATCATCTGTAGTCTATCAAAGGGATTGATGAGATAGTGTTATTTTTTTTTTAATTTTGAAAGTGGTAAAATACAACAGAACAAGACAGAATAAGGCCACCTAAGATTGTACAGTAAAATTGGTACAGAACTTCACAGCAGGTTAGTGGGACAATAATAATAGGTATCACAGTATGTTTCATTATCTTTATAATAGTTTTTCTTTCAATCACATATATCCAAATGAGATGAAATACAGAGCATTACAGAACTTATCAAAACAAAATATTGAATAGAGCAGTACCATTAATCAGAAAACAGCAAAACAGTAATAAAAATATTTTCCTTCCATGAGATAGTAGAAGAAGTCCCCCTTATTTGCTTTGTTCAGCTTCCCAGGAGATGCTCAGTTTTCTGGTTCCCATTTGCTAATAGGAGGATGATAGGAGAAGAGGGATGGGGGAAGTGGGATATTTGATTCTAGGCTGTGAAGCAGTAGGTTCACTATTGCTTAGCAGGGAGGCAGGCTGGTTGTTTGGTTTCACAGCGTCCTAAGTTGCAAAATGGCGTGGATATCAGGAGCTGCTGTTGGTTCTCCCCCTGAAGGGCCACGTCTGCCAAACCACCACTGCTTACCAGGGATGGCATGTGCTTGCTTGGCTTCCCAGTGTCCTAAGTTCCAATATAGCATGGATCTCAGGAGCTGCTGATGGTTCTCCCCCTGGAAGGGCTGCAGTCTGCCAGACTGCCACCACTTACCAGGGACGGGATGTGTTGCTTGGTTTCCCAGTTGATTGATGAGATATTTATCTGCCTCTGTACTTTGTGGATGCTGGTCCTTCAGGCTTTTCACTGTGAGCTCTGCTTTAGAGACAGTACACAGGGAATCTTGCAGTGACTGAGCACAAGAGTCAGTGCTCCTATATGGCTGTTAAATTAGCAGTGAGATGCAATCTAGCATCAAACTTGCTGTCTCCAAAAGTGTCTATATACACACAATTAAGGACTCAGACATGGAATTAAGATTTGAATGAATGAGTCTCCATTCAGCTGTTCTGTTTGGTGTTATTTGTTTAGGTGAGTTTTGTTTTATAGAGACAAGCATTCTGTATGTATATCAGCTGGATTTGTACCCTGTATGGAGCCTAGAATTCTCCTGACCTCACCAAAGCCCTCCTGTCTCAGCCTTGTGAGTGCTGGGATTATAGATATACACCAACACACTTTGCTTTTCATTCAGATTTGTAGGAGAGAATTTAAGATATCCCAAACCTGGGGTCTCAACCTTCTTTGAGGAATATATGTATGATCCTTTAGGAGGTGGTGACCTTTGAGAATGTGGGTGTGAACTTCAGCAATGAGGACTGGACTTTGCAAGTCATCCCAAAAGAACCTCTACAGAGATGTGATGGGCAAAATCTTTAGGAACTTGACTGCGATAGGTAAGCATGACATCTTTTTGTCACTCATGCTGGTAGAATGTTTGTTGCTCATCAGTGCTGTTTCATTAAAAAGAATGTGAAAATATTTTTAAAAATAACTCAAACCTTGACACATTATATCATAAATCTAAACAAAATTTATTAATTTGTATGTATTACTCTAATGAGTCCTGGTATTTCTATGGCTACAATTCAGGAGGATTTGGGAATATCCAGGAAGCTGAAAAAGAATGCAAAATTTACTGGAGATAATAAGGTAATTCGCACTCACAAGGAGAAGGAATGTTCCTGAGTAACCAGTTTGTGAACAGAAAAATGACAACTAAAGAAATGAGGCACCATTCAATTTAATGTCAGTAATATTCTCGCAAGATGTATAAGCCAGGATATGTATAATGAGGGAATTAAATCATGAAAATGTATGACATTGCATATAGATGTGTACAAAAGGCATACACTTTGAGTTAGGACATTCTGCCTCCAGTTTTTCTATCCATATATACTTGCAAATACAACACGTTCATTATCTAACAATTACTAAGATTGCAATAGAATTTGAAATAAAACCGAGTGCTTGTGTTTCCCAGCCATGCTATAGAGAATCAGCCATTCTGATTAAAATTTTTAGTAGGCTGGTGGAATGTTAAGTGCATTCATTCTGAATATCAGTATGCATTTATCTATAGAAGTTGATCCCCTCATACTTGTCCTGGATATATTTTTAAAACTTCAAAATCCACATAAAATACAGATACATGCTTACTCATATACAAAGCAGATCAAGTTATAAGAGAGAAGGCCTTGAAGCAGCTTAGCAATCTATAACTGGATTTCTGGGGAAGGGAAATGTTAATAGGCACTCTGTGATGGTACATTCTTGTAAACCCAGCACCCTAGGAATCAGATTTTGCAGAATGGCAAATTCAAGTTCAAACTTCACAGCTTAATAATCAGTGAAAATCTCTTAAAATAAATATAAAACCTAGAGATTTTATGCTAACACCTGTTGTTCATTCCCAGCATGGAAAATAAAAACATGTTATATAATTTCAAAAAACAAATAATATAATGTCATTTACAATAAGAAATGCGTGAGTCTCTCTCCCATCAATTCAGTGAAATAGCTCAGATATAAAGCCTAAAAGGTCACAGGGTTTCCTTTAGATGATATACGAAACTATTAATTGTGGAATGAAATGAAAGAGGGTTGATAGAGAAAGGTAACACTGACTGTTTGGAAAAGGGAATTACAGGTTAAGGACAGAAGGGAGACTGTGATTGAGAAATGTATCAGAATGATCTGTATGTGATACACATATGAACCCAGGCCCAAAGTGAAGCTAAATATTCTGCATTTCAAAAGGTACCAAATTTTAAGATTTCCAAATGTGTACTAGTGTTTTGGGAATGGTTGTTTTCAACATATCTTACAAGGCCATTCTGTTGCTTCATTGTCAGAATTCCTTAGCAGGCATTAAAGTCAGAACTTGACACTAATGGAGTCATTAACACAGAGAACCATTTCACTGTGATTTTTTTTTAATTTTATGTAAGGAAAGACTAAACAAAACAAAATAAGTAGAAATAATGCTATTTTCAAAGTGAAAATAAATGGTAAGAAATAACTAGTCATTGATTTCATATGGTGCTCATAGAAATAGTTAATCAAGATACAAAAGTGAAACATATGAAGTGGGGATTCAAAGAGCGAGACTGCAAACAGTTTTGCTCAGCTCTCCAACAAAGACTTAATAATATGGTTGTTAATCCTATATGTGATTTTTTTTCTTTACAGAAATGACAAGCTAGGGAAATCCTATGGACATACATCTTAGAATCAGTGTAAAGAAGTATTTCTTTGTACTGCAGAAGGTAATTTGATTGTGAAATAAACAGAAACACACCACGATGTTCAGATCCATGAAAAATATTGCAGAGGAGGGAAACCCTATGTATGCAAGCAATGCCGGAAAGGTTTTACCACACATGGAATTTGTAAGAAACATGAAAGAATTCACAGAGGAGAGAGACCCTACATATGTAAGCAATTTAGGAAAGCTTTTACAACATGTACATATTGTTAAGTACATGAAAATCTTCACTCTGAAGAAAAATGTTATAAATGTAAGCACTGTTAGAAAGCTTTCAGCACACATACTTATTGTGTAATCCATGAAAAACTTCACTAAGCAGAAATTGTATATATGTAAGAAATTTTGGAAAGCTTTTAGCAGTAACATTCATTGTCAAATCCATGAAAGAATTCACACTGGAGAGAAACACTATGTATGTAAGCAATATGGAAAAGGTTTCACCCAACCTGGAATTTGTAAGCAACATGAAAGTGTTCACACTGGAGAGAAACCTTACGTATGTAAGGACTGTGGGAATCCTTTTACCACACGTGGAGGGTATAAACAACATGAAAGAACTCACTGGAGAGAAACTCTATGTATGTAAGCAATGTGGGACAGGTTTTCCCACACGTAGACAGTGTAAGGGACATGAAATAATTCACACAGGAAAGAAACCCTATGTATGCAAGCAATGTGGGAAAGCTTTTACCACACATGGACAATGTAAAAATCATGAAAGAATTCACAGTGGACAGAAATGCTATGTCTGTAAGCAATGTGGAAAAGGTTTCACCCAACCTAAAAATTGTAAGCAACATGAAAGAATTCACACTGGAGAGAAACCCTCCATGTGTAAGCAATGTGGGAAAGTTTTTGCCCAACATGGACATTGTAAGCAACATGAAAGTTCACACTCTAGATAAATCCAGTGTATATAAGCATTGTGAGAATGGTTTGAGCACATGTACATATTGCATAATTCATGAAATCTTACACTGTGCAGAAAAGTGATATATGTAAGGAATGTGGGAAAGGTTTCAGCAGAAACACTCACTGTCCAATACATGAAAAAGTTTACACTGTTGAGAAACCCTGTGTTTGTGAAGAACGTGGCAAAGCTTTCACCACACATCGATATTTTAAAAGACATCAATGACTTCACACTGGTGAGAAACTCTATGTATATAACAATGTGGCAAGCTTTTAAAGTACACAGTCATTGTAAAACATGTGAAAGAATTCACACTGGGAAGAACCACTGGCTATGTAAGCAAGTGGAGATGCTTTCAGCAGCCAGAGCCATGTATTTCACTTACGTGAAGAAACTCATGCAAGAGATAAATCCTATGTGTTATGGGAATCCTCTCAGCACACATGATCATTGTTACATATCTGAAAGAGCTCACTGGGCTGAGATCCTATGTGGATTAGCAATGTGAGTTATATAGCAATCCATATTTGTTGTTAAATACATATTAAAAGCATCACTGGTCAGACAGTTTAGATCTAAGTTTACTTGAAAAATCCCTAGGAGACCTGAAGAAATAATCACAAATTTTCCAGAAACGACAAATCTGAGGTGGAGCTCTCCTCAAGTGCACAAGTTTTATGGTTTTCAGTTAATCACATTTACCTCTCTAGATTTTTAAAAGCGTTTTTGTGCTTCAACATGGCATCTTGTAATTAAACATGTTAAACTGAAATGTGCTTTTCACTTTCAAGTATGGATAGTGACTGTTGTAGTCAGGGTGTACACAGAGAACAATTGGATCAAGACAAATGTTTATAATATTATTTTTATAATAGTCACCGGGAGTTAACACAGGAAACTGCAGGAAGTCTATCCACAACACTAAAGACATAGATTATTTAGTCAAGAACCTAAACCCCACAGCAATGCCCCACGTGAGTCCAGATAAAAATCCAGAGCTCAGGACAATGCCAACTATTAGTCCAACTGGAGGTCCAGAGCACACAAGAAGGACTCATGGAGTCTCTTTTATGGATCCATGCTGGAAAGACTCAAGGGTCAGCAGTGGAAGCTAGAAAGTCTATGCCAGCTGGATGATGGAGCTGTGCTAGTGGGATGAGTGATCTACGCTGGAGCTGAGAAGTCACACTCACAACAAGAACAGGTCTATCCTGAAAGGCACCACAGCCATCCTTAGTGGAGGCCCAGAGCCCCTCCGATGAGAAGCACAGTCCGGAAGCAGTGTGATGAGCTCATTCTGCAGACCAAGCAGCACATGTCTTCCCATCCAAGCCCTTCCTAGCCAAGAAACAATGCTCAATATGAGGACCAACGCTTCTTCAGGAGAACCAACAGCTCAGACAGCAACTCGTAGGACAACCCACAATGCTTCCTTAATGCCTCAACCCTCATCACCTCCCTTCTTCTCCACGTATTTATCCTGGCAACTTACCTCAGGTGGAACATTTTTGCTCAATGCCATGCTGATGTAATCCAGCTGACGTTAAGTTGACTACCAGTTCTTAATGCAAAACAGTATCTATGTACTTAATGTTTTGTCTTTATAACTTAATTTTTATATTTTTTGGTGAATTGTAATTTTTTTTTATTTAAAGAGAAAAACAGGAAAAAGGAAGAAATAATACAGAATTTCAAAAAAATAAACAAGAAATCACTAGTTGATAAGTTACATATTGTCATCTTAGAAATAGTTGTTCAGGTTAAAAAATAAAAGCATACAAAGTGGCATTCAAATAATGACACTGTGAATAGTTCTGCTCAATGATCCAATAAAAATAGTAATATGCTTATCTGTCCTACATAATTATTTTTTAATCTTAAAGAGGGTAAGATTAAACATGACAAAACAGTACAGAACAGTTCATAAGAAAACAAGTTAAAGAAACACAGATTTCAAAGCAAGTCCACTGGAGATGTTCACTGTTTATCTTACTGTCTCTAGTTTTCTTTTAAATAGTTGTTCCCATTTTCACATGCATTGAATATATACTGAACATTATAGAACTAATCAAATAATTACAGGATGATGCAGGCTTTCTTGGTCTTCAAGAACTGATTTTGGGGAAGTTGATAATAATTACAATAAGGTCTTTCACTCTCTTCATAGTAGCTGTCTTTATCTTTATGTATGCTGAAATTCAACATACGAGACTAGACTACTGTCTTAGTTACATTTTACTCATCACTGAGACAAAATACCTGAAGCCCAAAGTTGGGAAATGAAAGATTTATTTCGTACAGTTCTTTGAGGTTTCAGTACACCCTTAGTTGGCTCCAATACATGTGGCCATGGCTGGACCGCAGTTCATGGCAGCTGCCAACAGCAAGCTCAAACCCGCAAAGAGAAAGAGACACCTTCCTGCCATTACATCACATCCTGGCCCCACCCCTTTGTGGGTGGAGCACTGACACCATCAATCCAAGCACTAGACACTGAACAAATAACAAATGCACAATTCAAATTTATGAGGCCTGGGGTACACAGACATAAACCATGACAACTATTATCACTCTGAACAGTGAATAATAGTATCCTGAGAAGAAGAAAGGTGAGGAATTGCTTAAAAAAAGAAGGCAGAGTACATTTTTAAAAGTGTATCAGGATTTAAAAGCTATAGTACATTTATTGGTCTTTTTAGTGTGATTATATTTTGTTCTGGTCTGTCTACTCATATTAGATTTGAGGGCACAGACATATAACCCAAAAATATCAGGTTATACCATGGTAATTATCCTTAATTTCCTATTAACTTAAACCCTATATTACTTACATTGTCTTACTATGACTGATCTTATTTGAAGCTGGTTTGTTTGAATGCTATTTGGCCTTAACTGGTTTTATTCACATTTGGTATGCTTGCTGGTATCAAGTCTAAGAGTAGAGGCAACTACTCTGAAGATGACAAGATGTAAAAGATATGAACTGTGTGGCTGGGGATTTAGATCAGTGGCTTAAGCACCTGCCTGGCAAGTTTGAGATTGTGAGTTTGATCCCCAGTACCAAAAATAAATAAATAAATAAAAGATATCCATTCCAGGTTTGATTATTACTGCTTTCACATCCTACAATGTCTTCAAAGTTGTTTTTATAAAAATAACTATGCAATGTTTTGCTTAACTATATAATGCTTGGTAGTGTGGACAATTCTATTGATAATAACAAGAGAAAGCATAGTAAATACTGTACATCACCTAATATTGTGGTCTTATATGTCTTTTTCATATCATGATTTTATACGAATTTGTTTTGTTGTCTTGTTTTGATTTTTTTTTTCCAATAATACAGAAAGGATTGGTGTACACATAGAGATTCATACCTGGGAAGAATTTCTAACCTATTTATTGGAACAAATTATATAATGCACGATGTAATGAACAGATACTCTGAAGAAGAGACACTAAGAAACCCAATGAAAATTCTATAGTATTGTGATATAAAATTGAGCAGTATTATTAATTAGTCTAGTCACTTATTTTTGGTGAATTGTAATTTTAACACTGCATTTGCTTTAATCTTTTGATGCACATGCTTCATTTTTTCTTTCATAAATGATGGTTCTGAAGTGGATGCAATATATGGCATTAAGATATACATTTATAAGGCTTGGAGCATGTGGTTTTGATAAAGTTGTGTTCTTTTCACATAAATTGCACATTATTGAATGTTGTGTTTTCCATGTTGTGATGAGACAAGATATCTGCTGATTCCCTAACATCACTGGACATCATACCATGTACATTATGTTGCCTGATTTTCTTTCTCAGTGGTGCCAATATTTGTCACTTAAATAAACTGTTGTTTTTCTAACCATCAGAATTTTACCTGTTATGTTTATATTGCATCTTTACTTTGCTAGTAATGTTTCTCCACATGTACCAAAGTAAACCATACTTCTGTGAATTTCTGATTGCCCCATACTGACAGAACCATAACTTGTCTCTAATGGCACATCAGAAAATATATTAATATCTCCAGAAATTATAAAATTTGGCATGATTTATGAGTAACCATACTTTGAAATCAATTTTTCTTAAATTTGAAGTTGTTTTGGGGGAAAATGTTGCTATTGTATGTATCATTCAAATGCCTTTATTTTATTTCTTGATGCTATGAATGCATTATATATTTTGCAATTATTACAGCTTTTTCCTAAAACACTGAAAGTAATGGCACGAAGGGAAACCTAAATTTTGAGCTGTCAACACAGTAAAAAGTAAATTTGCTAAGTTAAGTTTCAGATTGTGTTCTGTTTTACTGAATTATGAATTTATACAATGACATATCTCTTTATTTATAAGGACCAGTGCCTGATGTTTGTGGTGTGTGCTGATTATCTTTAAACACATAAAAGGGGCAATGAGTCCCAGTTGGTTTTCTGTGTCTGGTGGTTTTCACTTCCATTTTAACATTCATGTGATTTGTAACATGTTTAATGCAGTGTTGTTGAATTCAAAATCTGCTTAGGTTCCAATGGAATTATGTTTTTAAAAAATGTGGTGTCATGAAAACACAAGTCAGCATTTCATTAAATACCCCTAATCCAGTGAAGATAGCTTGCCCAAGTCTCAATTATCCTTGGAAGAATACATTACTCACCTGTTGTGTAATCACCACTAAAACTGTATCTATTTTGTACCTGAAGTACCAGACATACTTCATAAAGTAAAACCACTGTAAAGTACATTGTCAGCCTGTATGTACTGCAGCATGTGGCCAGACTCTTTGAAGCACATTTCTGCGTACCATCAATGGGAAAATTTGGAGTTTGTATTACAGCTAATAATAGAAGATGGAATCTATAATACATATATCCTGAGTACATGTACTTTCTCATTTTATCATGAAAGTAAATCTTGCTGGTTTTGTTGATGCATGCTTGTAATCCTAGCACCTAACGGTGCTTAAATTAGTCAAAGAAGAATTTGAGTCTAAACAATACAATTAGTGTGACACTGTCTCAAAATATATCTTCAAGTTCTGCTGATGTAGCTTAATGCTTTAGAACTCCTCCCTTTCCTCCCCAGCATCAACATTTTTTAATATTCACAATTACACATCAATAGTTGTCCTTTTATCACTTGTCCACCTAGCAGTTATCCCCAAGAGTCACTTGGGAAGCCCATTTCTTTATGCAGTGACCATCCTGAGCATAATTGGGGCAGTTGTCAATTTAACCCATTCATTCTTGTATTGAGTATAGCAGAATTGTCACTTTTATATTACTTGTTATTTTATAAAAACTAAGAAAAAGTATGCAATTTTTGAGTATTTTTTATTTAAATAATTGCATTGGTAAGGAGTTATCTATAATGATGGGCTAATGGTGATTTCTTTAGTCCCAGCATCAGGAGAGAATGAGATGGGATGATCATGGCTTAGAAGCTGGCTTTGGGTGGCAACTGCTAGATGATTTAGCAGACTGTGAAGCAGTTGTTTTTATCCCTGCATTTGAAGTTTAAGGAAAAAAGTAAGTTGAGGTCAAGAATAAAAATGAAGAACATTACAACAAAAGAATAGCTACTGCAAATTGTGATTTTTCTTTCACTCAGGAAATGTACATTTTATCGTAATTTGTGCAGCACTTTCAATTATGCCTCTATTAGAGTAAAACATAGTGAAACATAAAGAGCCAGGCATTCCATGTTCTGAATGTAGAGGTATTAAAAACATTTTTTCTTAATGCTATTGCTCCTGTTTTGTGTAGAAAATAAGATAGGGTGACAAAACAAGCAAAAAGGACTTTGTAAGATTTTAATTCTTCTGCATAAACATAAAAGCCACAAAAAAAGTCAAACAAAATGACAAAATAAACTTCAGAATGAGAGAAATTTTGTCTATTACTCCCTGACAGCTAACACGTAAAACAAATAGGAACGTGAAAGGAACACACATTTTTCAGCATATGTACAATTCGCCAAGAAATACCTGAAGAACTATTGAGGATTTTTGCCCAATAGAGAAATTCAAATTGGGACATCATCTCATTGCAGAGAAAACAAATCACCACAAGATCTAAGGAACATACATGAGACAGCAGGAGTAAAGAAACTATTTAACCTTGTTGTTGGAAATGTAGGTAAGTAGTTCAACTACTACCGAAGTCAGTTTTTAAAGTATTCAAAAGACTAAAATTAGTAATTCTCATTAGTACAGTGCTTCCTTTAGTGGGTCTCTTCCTCAGAGAGTTAAGGACATATTGCAGTGATGCATGCAGATTCCTGTTACTACAGCAATTGTCATTTTTCTGTGGAGAGCAGCAGCAAGCACTGCTCCATCACCACCAAGTATCAGTGATGAACAATAAATACTCACCAGTGTACCCATTTGGTAAATTGTGTGATATTTTATTGTGAAATGGGCTGTGAGTTAGGTTTTCCTAGTAGACTATAGGTCAGTATAAACATGAAAGTCATGCTAATGTCACAAGGCAATCACTAGTACACTGTTATGTTCATTAGATTTGATATATTTATCTTTTTGAGTAAGCATGTTGCTATGAAGTCCAGGCTGGCTTTGAGATCACTTTATAAACCAGAGTGGTCTCAACAAGTCTTCTTCCTCAGTGTCTCAAGTAATGGGCTCCATGCACGAGCCACCAGGCCTAGTGAGGATTTGGTATATTCAGTGTATTCAGTATATTTTACTTCAACTCTTTTTGTTGTTAAAGCATTTCCACTATTTTACCTCCAGCATCTGGAGAAACCTTGGCCTTTTGAGATGGTGATGTGCATGCCACCAGCCTCGTGACATTCTCTCCTGGGTTCAGTGCTGTCAGGGTACTGCAGTGAAACATAAGTGTACATAACTGTTTTTTTATACATTCCTTAGAAAAGATTTTTAAAATTTTCATGGATAATCAGAGGGTCAATTACCCTGACTATAGTTTCATTCAAATGCCCACAGTTATGTAGTGTGTAGGACACACAGATAGAAACATATCACATAGTTCCAGCAAGAGGTTTGTCAAAGCAGATGTGAAGACTACTTTGTGAAGGTTTATGTTCCTGATTATTTCATTAGAATGAGCCTCATTTTTTCTCACTGTTGTTTATGAGAAGCAGACCAGATGACCACTTTAATATATGGAGTGATATAAAGCCTGTTTGGATTTTAAGTATCTAAAGAACTGCTCTGGTGCTGTGGCCTGCTTAGTAATGTTCAACTTGGATTACCCAGTGCATGAAGTCATCATGGTTTTGGACAGAATATCCATTGATGGATTGTTTAAAACAGCATTAAAAGAGAACTAGAGGGAAAGGAGCTGGGATATTGATTCTCATGGAGAAGCTGGTAGCACTGGTTTTCCAGATGTGGTATCAGCCATCATCATCATCATCATCATCAAAGAAGCTCAGGTCCTCCTTATTGCTGTGCATGGCTACTGTTCTCTTTTGCGGATCTCTGGCTCTTATCTTGAGCTTTATGCCTTGGCTCCAGCAATGATCACTCAAATCTGTGGCATAGATTCTGTGACCAAAGGAACAGAGTTTCTAGCTTCCAACACTGAACTTTGAGCCTTCCTAGTGTACTACCTTAACAGAGACTTTCATGACACATTGTAAGTGCCTCTAAGTCTCCAGGTAAAATTTGATTGTGCTTGCCATGGGCTCAAATTCTTCAGCTGTACTTGTGCTGGATATTGTCATAGCATTCAAGTACTCAGTTGGATTTTTTGGTCTCTAGTATCTGAAAAGCTCTACATCTCTCTAAATCTGACATTCTGGGATAAATATTTTTATATTATCTTATCAATTATAAGTTCCATGTTAAGTCTCGTTCCTCGAAAACCATGACTATAACAGATGGGAAAGGATAAGATGTGACTTTTTGAGACAGGACAAATTTCTTTAGTTACCTAATGTTATATGGCATTTTTCTCTTGGAGAGAAACCCAGCTATATCAATAGCTTGATTTTCAGGACTGTTGATAGCTTCTCCAGCACTATCAAGCCATTACATTGTGTGTTGCATGGGCAAGAAGTAGGTGTGTTAGGAACCTGCATGGTGCTGCCAGTCACCTGAACATGAGCCTTTGCAACCTATGCTGTCTGGCCTCTGTGTACCTAAATTGTCACTAAAGGATGCACTCACAGAGGCAGTAATTTTTCATTGAAAAATAATTTGAAAGTCCTTTAAGTTTTTTACTGATGTTCTGATGTGAAGAAAAATGTAGGATGCACAACCTGAGTTCCCAAAAATATTTATGATAGCAGTATATACCTGTCTGACCTCAATTAACATACAAAAATGCAAAGCCAGAGTACAAAAATTCTTTGAAAGACATTTCTATGACACCTGGCCCTACATTGGAAATCCCTGGTAAGTTTTATAAGGTCCCTACTACTTTTCATGATCCCCTACCTCCTGGGACAGCTGGCCTGGTTCTTTCCTGTTCACATGCATCAAAAATAGCCACTTTTGTGATTCTTTATATCTTTGATGCTGATTATGCAGGCATATTGTTGATTCAATTGTGATCTCTCGTACCCATTCAACTAAATGTTTCTGAATCTGTAGCTCAACTAACTGTCTTGTCTCATGTCTCCTCTAAAGCTTGTCATGTTATTTGTGGAAATCAAAGATTTGACTGCAACTTGGTGTCTGCTGCTATTCCCATAGGAGATGCATGCCGAAGCCTCTCTTTAACTATTGATGACCTTTCCTTTTCATGTTTGCTACTGGAGCTGATGTTTCTCTTGTACTTCACTAACTTGGTGATATTTTATTTCCATTGTCAATGCTATTCCCTCTCATCTCTTGAGATGTACTGGAACACCTATAGTACTTAGAATTAATTTAATCACTACTATCTTGGCACTTACCAAGGCTTACTTTTCCTTTTTGCTGTACTCTGCTGTTTCCTCTGCAAACACAGGGCTGTAGTATTAGCTCAGTGGCATGAATGCCTGCCTTGCAAGTGAACAGTCATGATTTTGATCCATTGCTCTTTGAATCCCCACTTTTTAAAAATTATTGTTTAAAAGGAAAAAGAGAAAAAACAAAACAAAATGGTGAACGCGTACAAGTAACACAGACTACAAAAAAAACAGTAAGTAATCACCAGTTAATAGATTAAACATTATCATCTTAGAGATAGTTGCTCAAGTCACAGTATCAAAGCATACAAAGTGGACATTCAAACGGTGAGACTGTAAACAGTTGTCTTCAATAATCCAACTAAAAACTTTAATATGGTCAGCTATTTAACATCCCTAAACACCCTTGCTGTTGTATCCTTTAGACATTTTTTCCCTCTCTTTTTACAACACAATTTACACATTTGGGGTTTTATTACTCCTTAGTTCTTATTACCTTTTTTTGGAAGAGAATAAAGTCAAATATGGCAAAACAAAGCTGTCAATGAAAACCAAGGATAGACATAGCACATGATGTAAAAACAGAGTACAAGGTTATCAACAATTGTTACCATAATGCCTATTGCTTCCTTAAAAAGAATTGTCTATCTCATTATGTACTATAAAGTTGAACTAAACAGTAGAGAATAAGACCAATAAAACCTAAACATTGTAAACATTACAGAACTTCCAAAGGAGATAATAGTCAAATCAGAATGGGTATCTTAGTGAATCTTATTGCCTTCAAAGTAGTTGCATATACCCTTAAACTTGATACTATCATACAGAATGGAATAGATTCTAATCATTCACAACAAGATAGTGGGAGTATTACAGGACTTCAAATTAAGTTAATAGGAAATCAAAAAATTACTATAATATATCCTGCTGATTTCTTTTAATTTTTCCCCTTAATTAAAAAATCATAAAAAATAACTGAATATTTTTTAATGAATAATGGAGAGATTGAGATAAAAGAGGACATAAAAACATAACAATATAGGTCAAAGCGTGACAGTTTCTGCAACCTGGTGTTTCACCACAAATAACCCAACTTAATAGTAGTTACCATAGTGTCTGTCTTTTTCCTTGAAATATTTGAATATAATTTAATATACTATAGCTTCAAATATTTCCATATCAAGCATCCCAGAATAAAGCCATTCCAATTAATAAGTGAAAATTTTGTAAGACTTCAAGGCCACATAATGGGGAATCATGTGAATCCCCACTTTATATAATCCCACTCTTGTATCTTGAACACTTATTTGTAAGAGGACAATATGTAAACATAAACCAGTGCTTTCTTATAGTTTCGTTTGTCTTTGAAAGCATATATCTTTTCTACCTGTTTTCTGTTTTGTTTAGTCTATTTTAAATAAAAAATAAGAAAAGAACATTTCCTCTCTTTAAACAATTAAAAAAGAAAAATGCACTTCCTGCACAGCTTTTCCTATTCTCTTCATGGTGCTATTTACTTTAGGTCAGTTGTCTGTCTCAATGAGACTCTTTTCTTCCCTGATTCAAATACATTCTTGCCAGTATATACCTCTGACAAACCATTTTGTATTATACAAAACTCCCCAAGGCCCATGAGGGCTAGAGCTGATGCCTCTGTTGATCTGGGGAAGGAGAATCCTCTGTGTTTTTGCTAAGGTCTTGTGTGGATTGCTAACCGTGTTAGCCCTGTAGGGAATGAGTTGGCATCACAGGCTACAAAATGCAATACCACCATTTCAACTCTCCCTGAATCAGGCCTTTGAGCCTTTTTATAAGATCTCTACCAGTTGGTCTAAAGCAAATCCACTTGGTTGATTCATAGTTATAGATTTGAAATTTGTAAGAAGGTATTGTAATTTGGCTTGATTAAGGATATGATTGAGTGCACTCCGATTTTGTAAGATGTTTATCAGTCTGTCCATATATCAGTTGCCTGTTTGTCCAGTCCATTTTTAAGCAGTTGCTGGGAGTTGCTGAGCTACTAATTGTTCATATCTGTAAAGCAGAAAGCAAAAATACCCATACAGGCTTGCTCAAGTGGCACCGAATATCTGGGAATCATGCTGAGGGCATGGAATGCTTGAGGTGAACAGGTGTTCCAGCACTGGGAGCATGGGGTTTAAGAGGGCAGCTAGTTTAACAAAGAGGCATGGTACAAGTATATAAATGGCCTTTGGGGAACTTAAATATTATCACAGACCCTGACAAATTGTGTGCTGATTTCTGTGTTTGTTTGAATCCACACTGATCATCTGTCTGTTTGTCCAATTGTCCACTATGTGAACAGCTGTTCCTTTCATTTTAAGCTCAGTACCTTTTCTCTTTTTCCAAGTTTGCATTGTTTGATCAAAGATATATTTGGGTTGTGAATTTACGAGACATGGTTTCACATTAGTTGCCAGCTGCTCCAAATGTCACAAAGACTGGGTATATGAATGCAATATGTTGTTATTCATCACTGATTTACAGTCTCATTATTTAGAAATTATATTATTAGGATGAATAAACAAAGTCCTGGAGGAGAAAAGATGGTGGATAGGTAAGAGCAGGCTACAGAGACTCTCTGAGATGTCAACTTAGTTTCCAAAAATAATACAGCATAGTAAGACCCAGGCAGAGGAAGATAGACCCTCCAAAGCCTGGAGCAAATTAAGCTGAGAGAAACCATTTAAAAATACAGTCCCAGTGCCTCTACTGAAACAGCTACAGTCTTGGTGCTGCCACTTAAATTGCTGCACTCCTACACTTGATCTCATGCAGCCAAGATTTATGGAACTACACAAAATCTCATCAGTTTCATCTCACTGGAGGTGCATTCGCACTGAGGATGGGAGTTTGTGATCTTAACTGACAGCTGAGCTGGAAGAGACCCCTGCATCGACCTGTTGTGAGTGACGGGAGTAAACCACTTCCATAAAGCTCCAAGAGATGATATTCTATGATGGGGAAAATTGGCCAGAACAAGGGGTTTCAGTGACTTCAGTCAGCTTTTCCCTTCTCAAGTGGGATTGATGGGGAGCACCCGACCTGTGTCACGCCTCAGGCTGAGACCAATAGGCTAGCCCATACCAGTCCCAATGCCTGTCAGTTTACCCTATTGCAGTGAAGCCTTAAGCAGGCTGATTAATCCAGAGGGGTGGACCCAGCATAGGCTTCCCTGGTCTGTATCTACATAGTACACTGCACTGGGTGGGAATATACAATCAGCACTTCAGACAAACTGTAACCAACAAAGAAAGAACCTGGACCTCCCATATACACCTGTATGGAAGGAACAAAAAATAATAAGAGGAAGCAACAAGAAAGGGTTCCCATTCCCCGATCATGAGAACATGGATCCAGGAAAGGTAAATGCAAAGGAGAATGAGGACAACAAACATGCAATATCAGACATGGGCCCAGTAGATATAAAGCAATATCTTCAGGAACGCATAGATAATTTGAAATGTGAAGTTTTTAACCGAGTAAAGCAAGATATAAATAGAATAATTTAAGAAATGCTAAGCACCTCTCAAGAAAAAACATGGAAAAAGGGCAGAAAACAAAAAAAAGAGGATAATTATTTCATGAAGAAAATAGAGAAAAAATAGAATAAAGGAAGCTGGTTCAAAGAGACAACCATGAATTTAAAAGCTCCTTTGAAAGCTGGCAAATTTGATTGCAAGAAACTAAGAATAGATTATCGAAACTAGAGGACAGGTTTGCACTGTGGGATCATGAAAGGAAAAATTTCTTAAAAATAACAAGGAAACAAGTAGTAACAATACACAGGCTAGATGATGAGAAAAGCATGTATAGCTTAAGAAAAACGAATGTGAATGAAGAAGCAGGAGTACAAATAAAGGAACTACAAAGGCTATTCACAAAAATAAGGAAAACATCCCAAGCATTGGAAAAGAAAAAGATAATCTGGTGTATGAGGTATACAGAACTCCACCCACCTAAACCAAAACAGAACTACACATAGGCATATAATAATCAAGATCCCAGAAATCCAATATAAGAACAGAATATTAAAAGCTGTCAGAGACAAGAAATGGATCATTTATAAGGGAAAGTCCATCAAAATTACATGAGACTTCTTGGCACAAACCATCAAATGGAGAAGAAAATTCAGTGAATCATTCCAAGTTGTGAAAGAAAATAACCTATGGCCCAGATTGATGTATCCTGAAAAATTTTTCTAGAAATTAATGGAGAAACAAGATGCTTCCAAGATAAAGAGGAACCGGGAGAATTTACAACCACCAATCCAACCCTACAGAGAATACTATAGGACATTCTAAAGAGAAAGAAAATCACCAGGATTTCAGGAACAGTGGTAGAGAGGCCACAATGAATGGAGCAAAAATCAAAGTGAAGAAGACAAATGATGACAGAAAAAGAGAACAGCAGAAATGAGACAGAGAAGGTTCAATATAATTTCTAATGCAGATGTCATATATACACTAAATTAAGGAAAAAATGAGATAATCACAGGAAGAGTGGATCAAGAAATAGGGCCAACCAAGATGCTCTTTATAGGAACTATAATTGACCTGAAGAAGAGTATTTGGACCAAAATTGAATATAAGAAAATAGAACTCGATGTGATAGGGAATGAGTGAGTAATAGGGGCAACTGGACCAGTATTTATGGGTAGGTTGGAAAGATGGGCTTTAATAAGTAAAGGAATACAACTAGAAATCAAGGCCAGGAGTGAGAAAGTTCAGAAACATTTAGATAAATAGCAGGTTGCCCCCCACAATATAAAACCCAGGGTGTTAGGGAGAGCCAAAAATACACAGTACACCCTGGGGGAGTAAAAGGGAAAGAATAGTCTTTAAAAAGACAGAAGAAGATATTGTTATAAGTGTATCAGGAATTAAAACCCATATTACTTGTACCACTCTACTTAGATAGAACTTATTCCATTCCAGTTTTTATACAAGCACTAGATCTGAGGGCACAGACAGCTATCCCAAAAATATCAGGATATACCACAGTAATCATCTTTAATTTCCTGTTAACTTAAACTGGATCCCTCTATAACTTATACTGTTATATCACTACTGATTTTAGTTAAATCTGATTTGTTTGATTGCTTCTTATTATTGACTATTTTATTCAAAACCATTAGGTTGATAGTATCGTCAGAGTGTAGACATCTTTACTGAAAATAGCAATGATTCACTATAATACCCATTCTGATTTGATTAATATCTATTTTTGTAGCTCTACACTATCTACAAAGTTCTATTTCGTTAATACTGTTATGCACTGATAGATTCAATTATACTTTATCTGATGATATAGCCATTTTTATTGATGATAACAAGAGACAACACAGTAACCATGGTAGAACTCCTTGTACAGCAGTTTTAAATGTCTTTTTAGTTTTATGTATCTCTAGGATTATGTTTTGCTCTGTCCTGCTTTGTTCTGTTTCTCCCTCTAATATAGAAAGGATAGTAACACATGTTAAGATGCATGCTTCCATAAAACCTCTCAACAATTTACAAGAACTGATCTTATGACACATGATGAAATGAACAAATACTTTGAAGGAGAAAAAAAGGGACTAAAGTACCCAGTGTTGATTTCATACTGTCATGATGTGAAATCAAGCAATACCATTAATCTTCAATTAGAGTAATTTTAATCTGCTTTGGTTTGTTTAAACTCAACATAAATGAATATATGGATAAATACATACATGTTTAAGTGTATAGGATTGATTTCCATATTACTTAGTTTTTATTAGATAGTTGAACAGAACTATATGCAGTCTCCCTGTTTGAATTCCCATTTATATGGCCCACTTTTGTATCTTGAACAATTATTTGTAACAGGACAATAGGTAAACACAAACTAGTGATTTATTACTGTTTATTCTTTTCTTTGAATGTATGTACTATTTATGCCTGCTTTCTGTTTTGTTTTCTCTTTCTTTAAATAAAAATAAATTTAAAAAGATAAATAAATAAATAAAGTCCCTTAGCAGTGAGATTAGTGGACCAAGCTCTGATTGATAAATAAGAAAGCAGCAGTCTGGTAACACTTTTAACCAGTTTTTGTCCATTGATTAGAGACCTCAATGATATCCAGGGCATTATAGGAGACACCTCACATAAATTTATGAAATGTATTCCTAAATGTTCACATTGGTCATTATCAAATGAAGTAATACATATTTTTGGCTTGATGATGCTTGTATAAAGGCTTCACATGGTTGTGACAGTTGATTGTAGTCAACTATATGATGTATTGCATATATTCATAATGCTGGATGCATAAGACTCCATGATTGTAAAATGGGGATTACTTATGGTAACAGATTTTTGTCTCATGTGCACACCTTTGCTAATAACAAAGACTTGTGAGATTTACATTCAACTAAAGATCAACAAGTTGTTCAATAATACACAAAAAACTTCTTGTGTATTAGATAAGGGTGATTGGCTAAATGGGATATTGTATGTCAAAACAAGAATTTAGATTATTACAAGAATCTCATTATTGTCATGATACAATACTATGTATGGTTCTGATTCCTGCTATATTATGTAAAATATGCAACTGTTAATACTCTAGGTATTCAAATGCTAAAATGTCCATGGATAGAAGAAAATAGGATTCATTTAATGTTCTAAGTTGTTTCATGTTTAGATAAAATAGTACTGTTACACTTACTGCCTCTAATATACTCTATTGTTAACAAAAACTTCTTTTGGATGTTTGAAAGCTAAGGTTTGGAAGCCAAAACTTAGAGAAACAGATGGGATAAATGGATAGCCAATATTTTCACCCCAGCACTTCAAGGGTGGTGGAGACCCAGGATATAAAATAACTTCTTATTGCATCATCCTAAGATATTCAGTGAGTCCCTGGTTGTCTCATCATGAAGATGATGAGACCACAGAGGAAAGTCACCTTCAATGCAAGGTGTGCCTAAAAAGATTCACCATGAGAAAAATCTTCCAAGCTTTCACAGAGAGCAATGTGGTCAAACAATGATTGTGACTCTTCTAAGTGGCTGACACTGACAGAAGAGCCATGAGATGTTATGCATGGTTCTAAGATAACTCCTGAGAAGACCTAAGTGACCTTGATAGGAAGTAAGTAACTGACTGTAGTTGTCATGGTTTATGCATGTGTCCTGCAGGCCTCATACATTTGCATTGTGTATTTGTGATGGTTCATTGTCTAGTGCTTGGATTGATGGTGTCAGTGCTAAACCCACATTGGGAGTGGAGCCAGGATGTAATTCAATGGCAGGAAGAAGGTGTGTCTTGCTTTTTGCTGGTTCCTGCTTGCTGTTTTCAGCCTCCATGAACTGTGACCCAGCCATACCTGCCTGCCTTGGAGCCAACTGAGTGTGAACTGAAACCTGCAAAAACTGTAAAATATAAACTTTTCCTTTCTCAAATTGGGCTTCAGGTATTTTGTCTCAGCAACAAGTAAAAAGTAATTAAGACAGAATTGGTACCTAGAGTGAGGTCATTTGCTGTGATTATACTTGACTATGTTTTTTGAGAGGATTTGGAAATGGCTTGTAGGTAGGTTTGGACATGTCACCTGCATGCATAGAGCTGGAGCAGCTTAGGCTGTTCTGTAGAGGGGACTCTGGTCAGAGCTCAGGAGACCAGAAGTCTGATAGTGGCTTTGATGGTAAAGGTTTCTTGGGAGGTTTATGTTGGGAAGAAGGACTGCATTGGTCGTTGGACTCCACAATGTGTGTGTTATGGCTTGGCAGAAGGTTTTCTGCATTTTGCTCCTGCCCAGAGACTTTGCTGAGACTGAGACAAAGGGCAATGGACTGATTAATCTTGAAAAAGAAATTAAAAAGCAATCAATCTTTGAGGCTGTGGCATGGCTATTGTTGGGGTCTTTTAGCCAGATTTATGTTGCATATCAAAAGCATAAGAGATCAGCATGATAGTGTACAATGCTCTGAGTTTGGCCAGAAGAAAAATTCCAGGAAGTCTGTGGATTGCAAAGACAGAATTGAGATTTTCATTCTTCAGGAGAAACAGAGAGATAAGAAAAATGGCCGCGGGGCATCATAGGAAGGGGTCCACATCCTATGCAGCCTCACTGCAAAAGTGAAAGAATTTGCTCAGAGGGAAAAGCTGCAGAGTGCCATGTTTCCAGAATGGTGACAGAGGCCACTTGAGGTTCCAGAATGGTGGCAACTTGGAGAAGCTTTTCTTCACAATCAGATAAACAGAGCCCTGCAATCCAGGCAACTGAACCCTATAACCAAAAGACAGAAAAGCCTATGTACTGCTCCAGTCAGCAGAAAACCTTGGTGGTATCCACAAGGTGCTGATTTTAGGTGCAAGGAAAATGAACAAATTCTGAAGCAAGATGGCATCCACATCAACTGTAAAGTGCCTGGGAGGCCAAAAAGTGTGCCCCTGAGAGGGCAATTTGTGAAGATGTAAGGGTGAAGCCAAAGGTGTGGTATAGACTGCAGTTTTTAAAAGGCAGGAATGTGGATGATTCAAGGGAAGCTGCAAAAAGAGAGCAGAGAAGATTTAAGAGAAAAGCTGTGGGAGTTAAAATCAGTGGAAGTGCCATGGGGGTGGAATTATCCAAACTTTTGGAGTTTGCAACCAGATTGCTTCTGATGCTGAACATGGAATTCTAGGACTTAATGTTCACCTTGCTGGACTTCTTTTGTTCCCAATGCTTTATATTCTCCTTCTTGTAACCTTTGCAGTGGTAACGTGTACCTTGTGCCTTTGCATTTGAGAACTGTTTAACCTTGTTTCATTTGTACAGGGGTTACAGTTAAGAGTTTGCCTTAGATCTTGGATGAGATTTGGGAATTGGACTGTTCAGCAATGCTGAAACATAGGACGTTGGCAACTCTTGGAAGTGGACTAAATGTCTTTTGTATATTGGATGTACATGAGTCCTGGGGGCCAGGGGTGGAATGTCATGGTTTATGCCTGTGTCCCCCAGGCTTCATGAGTTTACATTGTGCATTTGTGATGGTTCATTGTGTAGTACGTGGATTGATGGTGTTGGTGCTACACCCACATAGGCATGAAGCCAGGATGTAATATAATGGCAGGAAGAAAGTGTGTCTTGCTTTTTGCTGGTTCCTGCTTGCTGTTTGCAGCTGCCATGAACTGTGTCCCAGCCATGCCCATCTGCCTTGGAGCCAATTGAGTGTGGACTGAAACCTCCAAAAACTGAAGAAATAAACCTTTCTTTTCTCAACTTGAGCTTCAGGTATTTTGTCTCAGAAACAAGTAAAAAATATCTAAGACAGTAGTTAACGCAGGTCTCATGTTAGCTTGGCCTTGGACATCCTGCAGAAAGGTCTGGCCTCTGAAGATATAGTACAATGTAAAAGCTTGGCTGTGGGGAAAGCTAGGATCACTAACATTCTCTGACAATTGCTGGGTATACTGGTAAATGACTACTGTTATGAACTGATGGACTATGATTAGTTTAAATTGGAGTTCTCCTCAGTGCTTCCCCACCTTAACCTGGCCACCCATCCTGGGAGTCAACAAAACAAAATAAGAGAGAGGTGTTGGATAGGGTTGAAGATGAATACATGTGCAGGGCTGTGGTGTGGTCTGGGCATGACTGATTTTAGAATGAGCAGACACTGCAAGGAACAAGATAGGCCACAGCTGAGGCCACCAGGAGACTTCCTGGATAGTTTTTCTTAATTAGAATCATCTGTTGCTCTGCGAGTTCCTTGAACCTCTCCCAGGGGCTGCTCAGGTTTTTACCATTGTCCACTCACTTCCTTGCTTTTCTGATTAAATATGAGGTGCCTAGTGACAGGTGGCTGGCTGGTTAGCAGAGTTATGTGTTCTGAAGAAGATTTCACTCTTCCTGTTGCCCTCAAGACAATGCCACTTTTCTCATTCTTTTGGTCCTTTGCTGTGCACTCTTTTGGGGGATATATATTTAGGCATAGGCCCCATCAGAAAATTAACTTCCAGATAGGATAACTGTAAGTTTCCTGAAAATTTTCTTGCTTGTTAATTTGTTTTACCTGTAGATGGAAGGGTTATTATCAACAAGTGTATTGCTAACTTATCAACATATGCTACCTTATTAACATATTGAGGGGTATTATAGTGATTTCTCAGAAGGCATGATTATACACCTCTTTACATCATTGTGAGTATTCTGCATAACTTTTCTAAGTCAGTACTTATAAGTGAAATTGGTAGATAATAAAGGAGGCCTCCACCAACTTGCTAAGTACTATGTAACATGAGTCTCGGTGTTTGTAGCAGTTCATTTGTTTTAACCATGAATTCCTCACCAGATGCCAGTTATGCCTGCTTGGCAGAGAATGGATTGTACAGAAAATTAAGTGATTTTGATCTCCAAAGAATTGCTGGAGTCAAATTGAAACAGGTAAATGCTAAAAAACTGTTAGGGTTTTCATAGATTAAAAACTCATTTACATAATTAGTTGAAGAATGTGTTGATGCATTTAGAAGATTATTCAGAACATACAGCTAGCTGAATTATATTAGATATTTATTTCTTTACTTTTATACAGGTACAAATACCTGACTTACAGAATTTAATATTAATATATTCTTTATCTCATTGTTTCCATGAGGGAAGCTTGGTTTTGACTGTTTCCAAAGCATAAATATCTTGGAAAAAAGTGAAAAGGAAAAGGTAACTTTTTTATGAGGTCAAGGAGCCAGAGAACAGTTTCAGAACTTGAGAGGAAGGATCCAGGGACCAGATTTGGTTCATGGGTTCCAACACACATGGCTGCAGTTTACACATATAGAAGCGATCATAGTAATATCCTACAAATTTCTGAAGCCAAAAAGGTGTTAACAAATGGATCACCAGGCTTTACGGAATATATGACTTCTAGGAATATTAAAATCCTGAAGAGTGTTATACTAAGATGCTAAAAATTAAAATAATTGATTAAAAGATAGTTACCAAAAATAGTTACTAAAAAAATAGTTATTAGTAATATTGTCATTCTACTGAGCTCATTACTCTAATAACCAAGCACCAACCACATAGTTATAAATTAACTGACCATGTCATTCTGCTGTTCTGTAATGTGTCATCCCCCCCACCTTAGTGACCAGTGTGCCATGTCAACTTTTGTTCCCCTTGTAAGAGACAAAGGATGCTGTGTCAACCATTGTTCCCTTTATGAGAGACAAATGTTCCTGGAATTGCCAGACCAAGGGCTATGAATTGGCTAACCACCCACTGTGAAATGCCTCTGACCTCAAGCAAATGGGAACAAAGTCCCACCTTATTTCTGTTTCTCATCACTATGTACTTAATGATCAATGAGCTAATCATAAATGAACTATAAAAATCAGTCAAAACTCTAACTCAGTGGCACAGCTTTGCAAATTCCATCTGCACTGTGTTGCTGGGCCAGCTAAGATAAAAGCACTTCTTTTAAAAAGGATGTCTTGCCCCGTTTTTCATCTTGGGGTCTTGCCCTGTTTTTTCATCATAGGGCCATGTTTTTTGAGTAGAGTACAACCTTTTGGGGGCTCATCCAGGATTACATGGGGACCCCTCCCCACAGTTTTTCACCAATCGATTGGCTTAAAACATATGTAAGTATTTGGATCTTTTGTTCTTTGTAATTTGAATGTGCACCTTTGAAGTTGCAGAGGAGCTTGGCTGGCTCCTTCTGCACGAGAGCGGGATGCCCTCTGGGACAGAGCTTCTATCCCATTTGTGATTTGGGATTTTTTATACATTTGGTTTTGTGCTTGGTATATTTTTACAGTGGAGCCATTTGTTCATTTGAATCTATTACCTCAGTACTAACATTTAGATTTCTTTTTTCTCTTAAACTACTGTTGCATGTTCCATGCAGCTTATTGGACTTAAGGGCCATAATAAAAGTTTATTTCCCTTTAGGTCACTAAACCATGGACAGAAAATCCTTTGTTTGTGTCTTTAATGTTAGTCTTGTCTTTTGTGGCACCTTGTTTAATGTTTTAGTCCTCAACTTATTATGTACAACATTGGCATGATTTTAAAAGTGTTTTCCTGGTTAAAATGTAAATATATGACAATACATATATATGTTTATGGTTTTTAAAATCATATTGGCTTTACCAAATAAAGTCAGGTCCTACTGTTATTGAGCCAATTTAAAAAGTTACAGTTTTTAAAGTGTAACATTTTAAGGTGGTAAAAAGACATAAAATGATTTAATATATTTTAAACTACTAAGAAAGTCACTTCAAGGACTTTGTTAAAAGTTTTAATGCTGTCTAAAAAGCTAGAAAAAGGTAATTGACAGGTAATAAACAGAAACAGAAAAACAGAAAATCAAATGTGTTCAGAATTTGACAGTATTGGATCAGTAAACTTTTACAAAAAATGTTTCCATTAAAATGAGATTATATTCTAAAAAGGGGAGGATAAACTGGAGACCTCTGTCATCCCAACTTTATATAATGATAAAAAGTCAGTGTTGACCATATATAAAATATATTTGCCTATGAAAATAAAAATTAAAGAGGACTGTGATTCTCAGTCCCATCTGGACTAAAAGCCATCAGCATTCAGAATTGCTGGACTCCTCTTCCTCACCCCCCTTTTTTCTAAGGACCCTCAGGGCCTTGTTTCTCTTTTGGAATTTGTCTTTTCCACTCATCACCCCACTTGGGATGACTGCCAGCAGATTTTGCAGGTTTTGTTTACAGTAAAAGATAGAGAAAAAAAATCATTCATGTTGTGGGATAAAAAGCAGTGTGCATTCCAAATAAAAAGCTGTAATCTGATGCTGAATGCCAGAACCGTGTTTTCCCTTTGTCCCACCCCGATCGGACAACCAGAGGTAAGAAGGTTCTAGTTCAGTATCACCAGTTGTTCTCAGAAGCCTTTAAGGGCTGCCAGAAAACCCACCAATTTGTCCAAGGTAGCAGAGTTGAGACAATTAGATGATGACTCTTCCTCGGGGTTTCTGGAGAGATTGCTAAAGGCCTATTATATTTCGACACCTGTATATCTGGTAGCACCTAAAAAGGCAAGGGCCATTAATAATACCTTTGTAACTGTCAGCACCTGATATTAAGCAACAATTGCAAAGGCTTGAGAGATTTTAAAAAATGCCCCTCAGTTAGTTATTAGAGTTTGCTTAAAACTGACTCTTTCCTTCCAGCTGGTGCAAGCCATTCAACAGATTCCAGTTCCTTTGACTAAAAAGCAAATATGAGAATTTCTAGGAGCCATAGGATATTGCCTGCTTTAGATTACAGACTCACGAGGCCAGGCTTTTCAGCAATTGAAATCAGCCTTAACAGAAGTTCCAGCTCTGGCTCTGTCAAAGTTGCAGAAACCTCTTTCCCTCTGTGTTGATAAAAAACAAGGGATAGCAAAAGGAGTACTGAGCCAGAGTTTAGGACCATGGCAAAAGCCTATTGCCTATCTTTCCAAGAGACTTGATAATATGGCAGCCCAATGTCTGCTTTGCCTTCAGATGATTGCCTGAGTGGCCCTCCTGGTGAAAATGGCCCAACAGGTGACATTTGGACAAAAACTTTTAATTATTTCCTCTCATTCACTGGAGACTCTCATTAAAACTTCACCGGATGGATGGCTGCCTATCAGGCATTACTTCTAGATCTGACTACCATCAGTTTCAAGGGGGCAGTGTCTTTAAACCCAGATACTCAGCTGCCTGATGATGACCTCTCCTTGTCCCTCTAATCATTTCATGGGGCTTCGGCCAGACTTGACAGATGAGCCACTGTCCAGAGTTCCATCATATTTCTCTGATGAAAGCAGTCCCATCTATCAAGGTAAGCAGGTCGTAGGAGCCACTGTCTCAGACTTTCAGATTCTATGGGAACAAACCTTAGAGCCAAAAACATCAGCCCAATGGGCTAAACTCATTGCCCTCACTGAGGCCCTCAAGTTATCAGACTGATAGCAGATATGCATTTGCTACTGGCCATGTTCATCGGGCCATTTACCAGGAATGAGTTTCATTGACTTAAGGCGGCCAAAAGATAAAAATGCTCCCCAAGTTTTGGATTTGTTAGTTGCCATTTGGATGCCAAGGAATATGGCTATTAAATAATCTAACAGACGCAGCTACCCAAAAAGCAGCCAAAAAATCAGTGGGGATTGAGATAATCCTGGCAATGCTACTGATTCCACCCACTCTGTCAAAGCCCATTTGCACTCAAAAAGACTTACATTTGGCAGCTCAACTCCAAGCAAAGTCTGATATCTCTGGGGCCTGGTACCAACTGCCTGATAATCGAGTCCTCCTCCATGAGGCCTTGAGATAAAAACTCATCCAACAAGCTCATCAGTCCACTCACATGGGAGGATCAAAACTCGCTGTTCTTTTTGAGATCATTTCTTTATCCCTCAGTTATCAAAGCTTACTCAGTCTGTGAGCCTTAGAGGCCCTCAGTGCCAGGTGGTAAATCCTAAGCAAACACAACAAATGAAAACCACTTGGTACCGTGGGACTATGCCTGAAAAACATTGATAAATAGAATTCACAAAAATAAAAAAAGCCTGGACTTTAAGAGAATGAGTACTGGTAGATAGCTCTTCCTACTAAGTCTTGAGTCAGTCCTGATAGCAGTTTTCCCAAATTGGCCTCCCTTTATCCATGGGGTCTGACAATGGCCAGGCTTTTATAGCCCAGATAACTCAAAAACTAACCCAAGCTTTGCAGATTGATTAAAAACTTCATTGTGCTTACCGGCCTTAAAGTTCAGGACAAGTAAAAAGGATAAACCAGACTTTAAAAATGGTAATAACTAAGATGGCATTAAAAACTGGTGAGAACTGGGTGAGTATCCTTCCTTTTGCCTTCTTGTGTGTGCAATGTACCCCATATGTTACAGTTGTTTCCCCTTTAAAGTTCTATGTAGGAGACCTCCTCCTCTTATTCCTAAAATTTCTAAAAAAAAAAATTAGCTGATCTGGCTAATCAAGATTTTATTAAGTTCCTCCAGGCCCTTCAGCTAGCTCTGACTTCCATCCACCAGTTATTCTGAGAACAACAACCTCTGCCTACAACCCATCCTGAGGATAAACGTCCTGCAGTGAAACCTAGGACACTACTCATGAAGAGACATCACCGTGAGTCAGTCCAACCATGGTGAAAAGACCCTTACACCATGGTCCTCAGCACTTTGACTGACATAAAAGTCACAAAAAGCCTGCCTCGATTCATCATTGCCACTTCAAGCCAGTTCTGGCCTTTGACAGCGATCAACCTACAGATAAGTGGACTGTTGTTCCCTCCAAGGATTCTTTAAAGCTTAAGATTGCCAATTGTATCTGATAATCTTGTTCTTAGGTGTTATTCCTCATGGACACCCAAGGAGATACTTTGTAACCCCATTGTTTAAAACTTAAAATTACTGACTATTTCACTGGTAAATTATTGGTAGCCAATGCTACTGTCTATGAGATAGTTAAGATAGATATATGTTCCCTATTAGATAACATCCCAGAAAAAATTAAATAAAAAATGTTGTTGGGTTTGCATGTCATGCTGCCTGATTGGTTGCTAATGGAGACTTACAAGGACCTATGTATTCAAAAGAAATTACAGTCCACTGGCTGGTATCTTTGCCCCCAAAACCAACAGCCAGCCTCTGATTATAGGTGTTCACAATCCGTAGAGATGAAATATTTTTGTAGACATTGGGGTTGTAAATTTGTATCTCCTTGACAGGAAATAAATGGGGTCTTTAACTTTTTCCTCACTCTTGAGACCCAATCTTCTGTTCTCCACTAGACTTCCTGCTCCTGAGACCTTTTTGCCCTCTGCGACTTCTGTGACATCTCTAGCCCCTTCTTGCCTCTGGACATTGCTTATGGCAAATCAACATTTAAATTCCTATACAGATGACACCTTTGTTGGTGGGATGCTAAGGCCCTGCTCACACTGGACAATGTACAGGGTGCTCCAGGAATCTGTGTATACTCTGCCTTCTCCTTGCACACTTTCCCTAGTGCTGCACTCTGTAATCCTACCTCTTCAGCTTTGATTTATACTTTTTTCCTATCCTGCTAATCAACACCTTGTTGCTCCCAATGGGGCCTGGTTTTCCTGTACTTCTAATATAACTCCTTGTTCCATGCATCACCTGTTTACCCAGTGCCCTACGCTTTATGTATTAGTCCATATCTTTCCCCAAGTGTATTGGTACCCTAGAGATAATGGTAAGAGTCACTTGTTCCCTAGATTTGACTTAAAGAGTCCAGTAAGACCAAAAAAAATCCTGCATTATTACCTGTATTACTAAAAATTGAGATAACAAGGTCAATAGGTTTAAGAGTGTCCAGCCTAATAGTCAAAAGACCAAAATTATAGACACTTATGTTTACTCATTGACCAAGATTTAGCAGCCCTTAGTGACTCTGTCTCCAAATTAGACGATTCTTTAAGTTCACTGACTGAGATGGTTTTACAAAACTGCCGGGGTGTAGATCTCCTGTTCCTAAAGGAAGGAGGCTTTTGTCTGGCATTAGGAAAAAATTGTTGTTTGTATGCCAGTCATTCTGGGGTTATCATCAAAGTATGGCCAGCCATAAAGGGCAGCTACAGGATCAAGAACAAGCCAGACAATCTGAACAGAATTGGTTTGAGGGATGGTTTTCTCTATCTCCCTGGTTGACAATGTTAATCATAGCAGCCTCCAGACCTCTGTTAATCTTACTTACTTGTTTAACAATTGGACCTTGCATTATAAACAGATTAGTAATATTATACTAAGTTGCTAAAAATTAAAATAATTGATTAAAAGATAATTAACAAAAATAGTTACTTAAACATATAGTTATTAGTAATATTGTCATTTTATATTGAGCTCATTACCCTAGTAACCAAGCATCAACCACATAGTTATCAATTAACTGACTGCATTGTTCTGCTATTCTGTAATGCATCATCCCCCCACCTTAGTGACCAGTGTGCTATGTCAACTTTTGTTCCCCTTGTAAGAGACAAATGATGCTGTGTCAACCATTGTTCCCTTTATGAGAGACAAATGTTCCTGGAATTGGCAGACCAAGGGCTATGAGTTGGCTAACCACCCACTGTGAAATGCCTCTGACCTCAAGCAAATGGGAACAAAGTCCCACCTTATTTCTGTTTCTCATCACTATGTACTTAATGATCAATGAGCTAATCATAAATGAACTATAAAAATCAGTCAAAACTCTAACCCAGTTGCACAGCTTTGCAAATTCCATCTGCACTGTGTTGCTGGGCCAGCTAAAATAAAAGCACTTCTTTTAAAAAAGACGTCTCGCCCCATTTGTCATCTTGGGGTCTTGCCCCGTTTTTTCATCATGGGGCCCTGATTTTTTTTTTTTTTGAGTAGAGTACAACAAAAAGCTGAGTGCCAATTAGTGACAAGGGAACTATGTGGCAAAGGGAACTTACAGTGTGAAGTCCTCGGGTGTCCCTGCCTCACCAGAAGGAAATTTTTAATTGGACTAGCAATTTTGTTCCATTTCAGCAATAATTGTCACCCCCCCATGCTTGGCAATATGATCACTTTCAGAATTCAGCATTTATATGAGTCTGAATGAGTAGCAAGCTTGTCTTGGAGAACTGATGCTTGCTTTTATTTCATCCTTACTCTGTTGCTGACCATTACTATCATTTAAATGTAATGTCTTCACTTTACATGGTAACTGTGCTCCTTTTGTGTTCACATACTGGGATTCTAGGTGGAAAATTAATAGAAATGAGTGAAAATCATGAAAATGAAGTCTGCTGCCTCTAACACAGACTTCCGACTCTCTGTTCTGTTGTGTACTGCCCTGGCCTGTTCTCAGAATATTTTCTGACATCAGTGGATTTTTTATCCTGGAGGATTGAACCTTGATCCTGAAAATATTTGAAGCCCACTATGGAAAGAGTGCACTGATCCTTGAAAGAAAGCAGGGGTAGCCATGAAATGGCAGGGATAAATAAGAAATTTAGAGAAGACCTAACACCACCACTTCTCAAAATTCAATGAAATCGCATGGGAAATTGCACTTCCCAATTCATTCCTGGAAGCAAGCATTACCCTGATACGAAAACCAGAGAACAATCCAAATAAGAAAGAGAATTACAGACCATTCTGCCTGGTGAACATTGAAGCAATATCCTCAATAAGATACTGGCAAACAGACTGCAGAATATCATCGAGAAGATTGTACAACATGATCAAGTGGAATTATTCCCTGGGATGCAGGGGTGGTTCAACATACATAAATGCATACATATAATACACTGTATTGACAAATCCAAAAGCAAAAATCATTTGATCATTTCAATAGATGCAGAAAAAGATTTTGACAAAGTCCAAAACCTATTCATAATAAAAAACCTACAAAAATTGGGAGAGATGATCTTTATCACAATCTGAAAAAAAACCTTTTATTACAAACCAACAGTCAACCTCATACTAAGTGGACAAAAACTGAAAGGTTTCACTGTAAAATCAGGAACACAACAGGGATGTCTACTGTCTCCATTCTTATTCAATATAGTCCTGGAAACTAGCTGGAGCAATTAGACAAGAGAAAGAAATAAAAGGAATAAAGATAGGAAAGGAAAATGTTAAACTATCATTATTTGCAGAAGACATGATACTCTACTTAGAAGACCCTAAAAATTCCACCAAAAGACTTCTAGTTTAAGAAGCAAATTCAGTAATATAGCTGGTTACAAAGGCAACACTCAACAATCACTAGACTTCATAAACAAGAATAAAAAACTCATGGAAAGAGAAATCAAGGAAACAATAACTTTTACAATAGCATCCAACAAAATGAAATATTTAGGAATCAATCTAACAAAGGATGTAAATGACCTCTAAACTGTAAACTACAGTACTCTCAACAAGGAGATTGAAGAAGGTATTCTAAAATGAAGAACTATCCCATAGTCTTGGGTAGGGAAATTCAATATAGTGAAAATGACCATCTTCCAAAGGTATGGTACAGATTCAGTGCAATCCCAATCAAAACCCGTAGCATATCTCAAAGAATTACACAAAATAATTCCAAAAATTCATCTGGAACCAGAAGAGACCTAGAGTAGCAAAGGTGAGGCTGGGCAACAAAGGAAAGATAGGGTTCATCAAAATCCCTGACTTGAAATTATACTAGAAAGGTATTGTGATTTTTTTTTAAAAAAGGTGTGGTACTGACAAAAAACAAAACAAACAAAACCAGACCCAAAGATCAAAGGAACAAATTAGAAGATGGAGAAACAACCCCAGACCACTAAACCATTTTATCTTTGACAAAGGAGCCAAACAGAGTCATTGGAAGAAAAGCAGCCTCTTTAATAAATGGTGCTGGAAAAACTGGCTCTATACATTCTGAATATTATCTTTCAACATGTATGAAGCTAAGATCAGAATAGATCAAAGATTTTATATTAAAACAGAAACATTAAATCTGCTACAAGATAGAGTAAGTAAAACTCTTGAAGACATTGATGTAAGAAAAGACTTTATGAAGAAAACTTGGATTGAACAGCAAAAATCAAAAACAATTAAGTCAGAATCTCACCCTACTGAAAAACGTTTTAACAGCAAGAGAAATCACTAACAGTGAAAAGACAACTCACAATGTGGGAGAAAATATTTGCCAACTGTTCCTCAGACAAAGTATTACTATTGAGAGCATGGAAAACTAAAATATTTCAGTCTTCCCAGATTTAAATACCCAATCCAAAAAGGTGCATCTGAGGTGAAATACACATTTCTCAGATGAAGAAATATAAACAGCGAATAAATATGTGATAAAATGTTCTGCATTACTCATCATTTAACAATTGCAAATTAAATAACACTGATATGTCACCTTGACCCAGAAAAAAATGCCTACTGTCAAGAAATCAAGCAATAACGACTGCTGGAGAGGTTGTGGGGGAAAAAGGAACTCTTCTCCATTGTTGGTGGTAAGGCAACCACTGTGGAAATAAGTGTGGAGATTCCACACAAACTAGGTCTACAGGTCCCACTCAACTCAGTTATTCTCCTTCTGGGTATCTACCCAAAAGAATAAAAATCATCATACCACAATGATATATGTGCACCCACGTTTATAGCAGCACAGTTTGTGGTAGCCAGATCTTGGATGGAATGCAAGACCTCTAGCTTGCCAGGCAGACGATTAAGCTAAATTCCTGGACCACTTTTTTACTTTTTAACTTTCAAATAAAATGCATTTGGGAGAAAAAACAAGGACTGAGGTAAAGACTTTCAGTGCAAATACCCATCAGACGAGCTGAGGTCAACATTCCAGAAGACAGCCAGCTCCAGAAGCCTCCACCATCTTTAATTGGGGATCCACAGTTACAGGGTGGTTTTTTTTTCTGTAATTATTCTTGGTGGAGAAGGCAGGCAGGAGAGCAGGAACCAATCAGTGATGAAGAGGCCAGCTGTAAGAACTGTCCAATCAGGCGGGCCAAGGTAGGCAGTCTCTTCCGGTGTCATGGCATCAACTGCAAGGCCTGTGCAAAAAAGGGAGCACTGGATGTTTGCTGGACCATTATTTTTTGCTTCTATTTGCTGTGGACTGCTTAGAAAGAACCTGGGAGACCTCCAAACTACGCAATGGTGATGTTTTGGGATGGGAGCAGTGAAATGGGGTGGAATCCGGTTGAGACCAGTTAGAAGTGATGAGAAAGGGCTGGGGGTTTAGCTCAGCGGCATAAGCGCCTGCCTTGAAAGCAGGCAGTCATGAGTTGGATCCCCGGGACCGATAAAAAGGAAAAAGAACAAAAAGAAAAAAAAAAAAAAAAGAAAAAAACCAAGTGGTGAGAAGCAGCTGTGCTGTCTAGAGCCTGTGTGCTTAGCCTCAGACCCTGAGGTGCTCTAGTTCTAGCAGTGAGTCATCCTTTGTCCCTTTTACCTCTTGCTGGGGCCAGGACAGTTCTGGGTCCCTAGAACGCTGTCACCACTGTGATACCACCAGGCCACAAGGCCATTTTTGAAATCGCCTGCTGCCCTTGCTCCTCCAACAGTCTGGGCCCAGGACAGGGCATGAGGAGACCCTGATTCCGATGTGGTTTCAAGCTGGATGCAGCTGTAATAAGCTAGGTCTCTGCTCTCGTTCCTGTCAGCAACAGATCTGAAAGTCAGAAGTTTATAAATGTCTGTGCTGCAGGACCTCATAGCCACAACTGCTCTCCTTAAACTTATGCATTTATGTATTTTGTGATCACCTAAATTTATACTATGTTCTCATATTTCCATGCTCATGAAAGATGGAGGCAAAGGTTCTGAGAATTCAAAGATGTGTAGTGATGTGCCTCAGTGGAGGAAGGCTTCCCAAACACCGGATGAACTGCTGTGTATTATACAGAACAATGCAAAGAATTTCTGATCATACTTGATGTGACACATGTGCTCAAAGACGATGTTTGGGAGAACATCCATAGAGGTTTAAATTTTGAGAAGAATGAAGCAGATATAAATGTGTCATCAAGGGCAGGGTAAAGTGTGTTTGCTAAGGGCAAATTCCAGAAAGGGCTGCCTGTTAAATTCTCATTGAAAATGCCTACATTTAGTCATTGGCATGAACATATATATATATATATATATATATATATATATATATATACACGTGATATCCATCTGAATGGAAAGGAATGTGGGTGTCATATCTGAATTAAGAGGTGATTTAATAGCTTGGTTGATCATATACATTGTTGAAATATGGAAATGCTCTGCAGTGGACTTTACTAAGTGGTGTAAAGGAGATGCCATAAATTGAAATTGCGCAGAGATATCAATAGTTTAGTCGTGAATGGTTGTCTGCCTAGGGTGGATCAGACTAGCATGGAAAGGATGCGGAAGTGACTGGTAGGACATAGTATGCCAATAGCAGGACATACAACAGACAGGATCTTCCCTGAAAGTCAGGTAGTTCTTAGGCTAAGCATGAAGTTAAATTTGGCTTATGATTTCTTCCTGGAGGTGAATAACACCAGCTCTGGTAACAATCAGTATTCCACATCCTTGTCAACCCATGAATTCTGTGTTCTTCACTTGAGATCTAATTTTGATTATCTCCAATTACGACCCAGTGTCATGAAGGTGAAATTTGAATTTTTTTTGTAACAGGGATTGAACTCATGATCTCAAGCTTGCGAGGTAGTTGTTCATGCTTCTGAGCTAAATACCTAGCTCTGAAAGGGTTTTCTGTATACTATTGTCGATGTCGCTTCTGGCCGGCAGGAAGGACACACGACAAAGTCTGGTAGTGGACAACCTTTTCTTTTTATTTTCTCTCTGTACAGCCTGCCCTGGGACCGCTCCCAGCTGAAGCCTCCTCTGGTCCGCTCCCCGCGGCTCCCTTTGGGCTTCACTCCGAAGCCTCTATCGGTCCGCTCTCCACGGCTCCTTTTGGGCTTCCACTTCCGGGCTTCTACCTGGCTTCTACCTCCGCCCAGGGGTGGCACCGGTATATATATGGATACAGTGTCCAATCATGTTAAAGTAAGCAAGGCAAGCTGATTGGCTAACATCATCAGTTGCCAGGCAGACTATATTGTTGAGCGGGTTGTTTACGCGGTAAGCAGGAAACTAACGTACTCCATGGGAGGGGTAATCTACCTCAGGCTTTGCTCTTTACCACAGGCCGCACGTCCGCCGAGTAAGGCGAACTATCACAGACGCGGCTCCCAACATCTCCCCCTATTTTATTTTTTATGAATGTGCGCATCGTAGCCCTTCCTGGACTGGGTGCAGAGGCTTATGCCCTATGCGTAGGCCCACCGTAGGTCCTTGGCTTAGACCCTGGTCGGCCGTGCCATGGTCTGCCAAGGCCCTGAGGCCCTCGTCCTTTTTCTAGGGCCAGGCACAAACTGGACGGAACCTGGATGCACACAAGCTTGCACTCATTTCCTCTCCGTAAAGAAATCCCCTCGGAGAGAAATTTAGACCTGGGCAGCATCTAACAGTCCAGTGGCTTACGTGCAGGATGGGGTAGGGCCTGGCTTAGGTCGAGTCGTGCTGGGGAGGCACGCTCTTACCCGTCATTGACTCACCTACCCTGCTGTGTATTGTCACCTTATGGAGGAGAATGAGGGATGCCCGCCATATCTAGACTCGGTCGTGGGCCAATCGAGCAAGCCATGCATATGCCTGAGGATCTTCTTGTCCATTTCGGGCTACCGCTATTTCTATTCATCTTGTTGGTTGGTCTGTGATGGATCTCCGGTAGGGCAGGTCTGATCTTCAGTCGAGGGCTTTGTTGCCCGTGTCAGTCTCTCCGGTATCCACAGTGGTTCTCGTCCCGGTTCCTGTGGGAAAACACAAACCGCGCCTCGGTTCCAGCTGACCACTGGATCCGGGCCCATCCATTGTCCTGTCAGGACATCT
The DNA here is from genome assembly GCF_034190915.1 of Cavia porcellus. Taxonomy (NCBI): domain Eukaryota; kingdom Metazoa; phylum Chordata; class Mammalia; order Rodentia; family Caviidae; genus Cavia; species Cavia porcellus. Next base: position 16,168 of record NW_026947518.1, on the reverse strand, counting down.
TTCCACTTCACCCACCCTTTATGGTTGGGGGAAGGGTTGCAGTGCTCCACAGCTGGGGACCGATTATCATTATTTAAATTTAAAAAATTGTGTGTGAATAGTGCCATGGATAATCGTGCCTTTGGGGCCAGGCCTTGGCCTACTCCCCCTTTTTGTTTTTGTAAAATTCCTTTGAGGCTTCTATGAGCCCTCTCAATGATTCCTTGACCTTGGGGATTGTATGGGATACCATGTTTTAATTGAACCTCCATCATTTTGCAGAACTCATTGAAAGCTTTGCCTATATAGGCTGGTCCATTATCAGTTTTTAATATTTTTGGTTTGCCCCATGCGGCCCAAGCTGCCAGGCAATGATTGATCACATTAGACACTTTTTCACCTGTTTCTGCTGTTGCAAATATGACGCGAGAACAGGTGTCTGTGGAAACATGAACATATTTAAGAGTCCCAAACTCCTGTATATGTGTGATGTCCATCTGCCAAACATCACCAGGGATCAAACCTCGAGGGTTTACTCCCATCGGTATGGCAGGTTTGTATGTGGCACAGGAGTCACATAGTCGCACGATATCTCGTGCATCTGCTCTGGAAACATGGAAATGGTTTGCTAGTGTCCTGGCATTGACATGAAACTTATCATGGAAGGCACTGACTATTTCTGACAAGGCTAATAGCTTCTCCTTAGGCAGGGGCCACTGAGGTACCCAAACCGGATCATTTGATCTCCAGGTGATTTTGATCGAAGTGGGTAGGAGAGCTTCTTCAGCGGCCCCTAAGAAAAACCCAATCCTTGCCTACCTTTTTTGTTCTCTACTGGTATTGGGGATGTCCGACCCTGCAGGGCATTGCCCAAGCCTTTGCCGGGGGTATACCCCTGGTTCCTGAGTATATCCTTAGCCTGGGGGGAGCAGTTTGACGTAAGCGTGACATCCATCTGAGTGAGGATGTCCCTTCCCCATAGAGACACTGGCAACTGCAACACAAATGGTTGGAAATGGCCCTGATGACCCTCCTCATTGCACCAGAGCAGGGTTGAAGCACTAACCTGAGGAGCTGACACCATCCCCAGGCCCTGCAGCGTGTTATCTGCAGTGTTGGTGGGCCAGTTGGAAGGCCAATCCTTTCTGGAGATAATGGAACGGTCAGCTCCTGTGTCTAGGAGCCCTGTTATATTCTTGCCATTGACCTTAAGTGAGAGCATGGGCCTTTTATCAAGTATCATATGGAGTCCCTCGAAGACTTCCCCTGAGGAACCGAAACCTTGACTTTCTCTAATTTTCTGCTTTGAGGGAAATCTCTTGTGGAGACTGGGGAGCAGCAAGAGCTGCGCTATCTTGTCTCCTTTATTGATTACCATAGTACCCACAAGAGATTGAACCATAATTTTAATATGTCCTGTGTAGTCTGAGTCTATGACCCCCGGGACTACTGTGAGACCCCAAAGGGCCGTGGAGGATCTCCCGATCACCAGACCCACGGAATTTTCGGGTAACGGTCCCTTAAAGGTGGTTTCAACCACTTGAACACCCATATCAGGCACTAATATAAGTCCTGAGGCGACACTGAGGTCCACACCTGCTGACCCAGGGGTGGCCCTTGTTGAAGGCTGCCACCCTGAGCTGTCCTGTCTCTGGGGCGGGGGCCCGCCTGTGAAGGGGGCCCCCTCTGGCCGTTTTTTGGCTCTCTAGCATCTCGTCCACAAATACGGTTGCCCTGAGCATCAAAGACCGACCTACACTCCTCAGCTTTGTGTGATCCCTTCTTGCATCGCCCACAAACATATGGTTCTTCATTCCTAGGACGGGGCCTAGCATCTGCATTGTTTGGGCAGTGACGTTTAATGTGTCCTGGCTCCCCGCAGGCAAAACACCCTTTAGCCTTACATTCCCCTCCTGACCCGCGAGGTCCCCTCTGCTGTACAGCCGCGGCCAGGAGAGCAGCCACTCCCGAGTTGGAGAGCGGCCCCCCTATCTCTCTGCATATCCTAATCCAGGCGTTGAGGTCCTTGTTCTTATGAGGAGCTATCGCTGCCTTGCACTCCTTTGTACATTGCTCGAAAATCAGCTGCCTTACCAGCGGTCGAGCCACTCCCGGATCAGAGAATATCTTATCGGCAGCATCTTGCATTCGGGCCACAAAGTCAACAAATGGCTCTGTGGTACCCTGAATTATTTTTGAAAGACACAAGGAGGCTGTTCCGGCACCACTTACCTGCTTCCAGGCGCGGAGCCCTATGGCATTGATTTGTTCATAGACAGCGCCGGGGAACTGAGTCTGATCATCAGCGTGCCGACCTTCTCCCATAAGCATTTCCTTGTTCCACCCCCGGTTTCCCCAATTGGCGTTTCTCTCAGCCTGCTCTGCAGAGAACTCCGCGTACCAGGCTCGCCAATCCAGGTAACTACCCGAGGGCAGACACGCCTTTGCCAGCTGAATCCAGTCCGCGGGGGTGAGGGGCCCAGAAGACAGATTCTCCAGCATGGCAATGGTGTAAGGCGCAGTCGGCCCAAAAGTTGTAACTGCATTTTTAAGTTCTCTAATCTGCTTTATCTCAAAAGGCTCCCATACATTACGTCCCTGGCCCATAGCTACTTGTACAGGAAATATCCCGTAGGGGCCACTATCTATCCCAGGTGGATGTACCTCATGAGACAAGCGTCCCCCCTGCCAAAGCTGCCTGTAAAAATACCGACCCGCCGGCGGCAGAGCATAAGACGGCGGCCGTGATTGGGCGGAAAATGGGGGCCCGTGCATCACTTCCTGTTCTGGCGAAAGGGGAGGGAGCTCCCAGGCGGCCACCTCGTGGCGAGGGACCGCCTCCCTCTCGCGCCGGGGAGCGCTCAGGAGCTCTCTACTCCTCCGCAGACCAGGTTGAGCAGAGCGCAATTCGCGGCGCAACGCTGGAAAAGAACCCTGCGACTCCTTATCGAGCGACTTGGGCTCCTGACAGCTGGTCTCTTTGGCCCCCTTGCCATTTAACTTTCCCTCGTCCTCGGAGTCAGACGACTCTGAGGCTAGAGCCCCGTCCTCCTCCTTAGCATCTTTGTTCCCCTTGATGGGCCCCTCTCGGGAGCTCCCTGACTGGGCCTGCTCAGATACCCTGCGTACTTTTGTAAGCTCTTGAGAGCTTTCTCCACAACCACCCTCGCTCTTAGTGTTGCTACCTAGCATGTTTCCCATTTTTTAATATGTTACTCACTGCGTGAGGCCCAAGGAATCCGCCACTTACGCGTGAGCCTGAGGGGAGTCTAAAAGCCCTGTAGGTGCGCGCCACCCAGAGCCCAGGCTTATCCCCAACTCACCTGTCTCGCAGCTCTGTACTGGAGCGTTGTCCACTACCACGTCTCGGGGGTGATCAGTCCCCGGGCGGGCCTCCAAATGTCGATGTCACTTCTGGCCGGCAGGAAGGACACACGACAAAGTCTGGTAGTGGACAACCTTTTCTTTTTATTTTCTCTCCGTACAGCCTGCCCTGGGACCGCTCCCAGCTGAAGCCTCCTCTGGTCCGCTCCCCGCGGCTCCCTTTGGGCTTCACTCCGAAGCCTCTATCGGTCCGCTCTCCACGGCTCCTTTTGGGCTTCCACTTCCGGGCTTCTACCTGGCTTCTACCTCCGCCCAGGGGTGGCACCGGTATATATACGGATACAGTGTCCAATCATGTTAAAGTAAGCAAGGCAAGCTGATTGGCTAACATCATCAGTTGCCAGGCAGACTATATTGTTGAGCGGGTTGTTTACGCGGTAAGCAGGAAACTAACGTACTCGATGGGAGGGGTAATCTACCTCAGGCTTTGCTCTTTACCACAGGCCGCACGTCCGCCGAGTAAGGCGAACTATCACAGACGCGGCTCCCAACATACTATGTATGATATCAACATTGTTCCTCAGAAAATGTTGAATATTGTGGAATTTTTCTATATTGTATGGATATAATTTTTAAAGCAAACCAAAGGTGTCGTATGCAGTCACTTTTCAAGTTTCACATTGTCTGTGGGGTGTCTCAGTCAGGGTTTCTATATTTCAGACAGCTCTGTAACTTAGGCTAGCCCCAAACTCAAGGAAGTTCTCCTGCATCAGCCTCCCAAGATATATTTCTTATATCTGAATGGAGAGTGATCACTTGGTGATCACTTGGTGACACTGAGCTATAATTTGAAACTTGTACCTGGTTTCATTGTTTATACATTTTTTACATACAGCAGTTTTCCATGAACATTTAAGTTATTATTTATGTATTGTATTTGATGTTATGTATGTTTTGTTCTATGAAACCAAATTTAAATATCAAAATGCTGCTCAAGTATATTACGAACAAAGGACTCAGTGGCCTAAATGAGATTTGAAGATATATCATTGTTAGTACATTGAAGTGATTCATGAGATATTTGTCTGCCTCTGTGCTTTATGGATGCTGGTCCTGCAGGCTCTCACTACGAGCTCTGCTTTAGAGACAGTGCACAGGGACTCTTGCAGTGACTCAGCATAAGAATGAGTGCTCCTATTTGTCTGTTACATTAGCTGTGTGTTGCAATATAGAATTAAATTTGCTGTTTCAAAAAATGTGTATATACAAAAATTAATCCTCAAGATGTGGAATTAAGATTTGAAGAAATCAGTCTCCATTCAGCTGTTTTGTTTGGATTTATTTGTTTAGTTTAGTTTTGTTTTATTGAGGCAAGTTTTCTCTATGTATATCAGCTAGATTTAAACCCTTTATGGAGCACAGAATTGCCCTAACCTCAAAGCAGCACTCCTATCTCAGCGTCTTGAGTGTGGGATTATAGATATGTGTGTGTTTACCCTAAAAAATATTGAGACTTGTAACTTAGCTGTGTTGTAGGTTGGCTTAATAGATGACATCTTGAGCTTTGCATTGAACTAGTGCCCTGTATTTCACTCAGAAAAATGGAAAATCACTCAGGGTATAAGTCCCAGGAGAAAAGCAAAATGAGCTGTACCCAAAGAAAAAAATTAACCTGCTCAACAAAAGAAGGAGAATACAGTTGTCATCCAAAAAATTATTATAAGATTCTAGCTAAATGATTTCCAACAGGATCTTTTTGTGATTCTATCTTTTAAAACATCTCTAACTTTCCAGTTCAGAGCCTCTTGTTTAGATCCTGAAATGGGGTTAGGGTTTCTGTATACAAGTAGTGCTGATCCCAGCTAATGAAATTCCACATTTCTCAATTGGGTTGCTTGGCTTCCTATATTATTGTTCACAAAATCAACTCAAGCTGCAGGAACCTTTACTGACACAAGCAAACCTCAGGATTACATGACAGTGCCACTGAAATGAAAGAATAGTAGAGAAAAGGAGAAAAGAAAAAAGACAAACGACATGTGCTATAATGCCCACCTCTTTTCCCCAGCAATGAAGAAGCTGAAACAAGAGAATGGCCATGTATTCAATGACAGCCTAACCTACATAGTGAGTGCAAGGCTGCCCCGAAATCCAAAGTGAGACTATGTCACTATGTCTTTAAATCAAAAAACTAAAATGAAAAAAAAAAAAAAAACAACCAAGTAGACAGAAAGACGATTGAAAACAAACAATAATAGAGCTGAGTGAAATTTGAGTTATGTAAAATAGGAATTATTGAATGATGCTGCAGAGGAAAGAAAGCCATGTAGTGCCATCCAGGAGGCAATGACAAACACAGACTTAGGAATGGCACCTATTGTGCTACAGCACAACAGTGACCTCCTTCCTCCAATACATTTGCAGTTCTTTAGACTGAGGACTTCTAAAAGCTCATTGAAATGTTAAACTCAGGGCAAACAAGCAGCTTGAAATTCTGGCTTTGGAACAATGCCTTTAGCAGACATTTCATATTTAAATTAAGATAAGAGAAATATAATCCTGCCCTGTTTGATATCAAATGCATCAAGTTTAATGACTCACAACATGAGAAAGTTATGAAGTCATAAACCAAAAGAATTTCAAAAATTTTCTTAGAAAAAAAGAGAGAAAAATTGCCCTGAATTATCAGGAGTGGTCTTCAGTGTTTTGGCCATAGACCTATTGTCAGGAGTCATTTATACAGGAAAGTCACAATGTGGGTACAGTGTGGGTGTCAGACTACTATCAACCTGTGAGCTTATAGTTGCTTAACTAATATTATTCAACAGGGGAACAAGTCAGCCAGAAAAGGTATGGGGAAAGAGCCAAGGCATTTTGTGGGAACAATAGTCCAGTTGTTCTGGTCATTGAGTATGGTAATTGATGCCTATCTGAACTTCCTGGAGGAGGTGGTAACTGTAGTACATTTCAAGCTGTTGTTTTTCTCCTCAGGAGCATGTAGACCTAGTCACTGCATCTTCACCTTCAGGTCTGTCTTTCTTCAGCTGTGCCTGTAGCAGTGATTGTTGTAGTTAGTTTTTTGCATTGACTATATGAGGTTCCAGTTCCTCTCTGATTGTATATCAATTTCTGTCTACCTTGACATCCTTTGCTAAAATCACACTTCTATTTGAATGAATAAACTGAAATATTCATTAATACAGGCCAGGGATTTAACTCAGGAGGCGGAAACGCTTGCCTTGAATGTCCTAGGTTGTAGCTTTGATCCCTGGTACCTAAAAAAAAGTAATTTAAAGCAAGGAAAGAAAATAATTTCATTTGTGAAAATGTAGGTTTACAAAATTTATAACTAAATATGTAATAGCAAATTAAACATTATTAATAGTCATATATAGTATCTAAAGTTGTTGGCTCTGGGGATTGAACTCAGGGATACAAGGAGCTGCCTGGAGAGCACAAGGTCATGAGTTCAATCACTCATACAGAAAATAAATCACAGTTGTCAACCATGCAGTGCTATGAGCACTTTTATTGAAAGGGATACTTGGTATTTAATAGGCTCAATGTTTCTTTTGTGGCCTATGAAATACCTGCAGATAACATGGCAATTACAGTGAATGATATACTGTCCCTTATAGGATTGCTATTTTCTGAGTTGTTTTTATTTTTTTGTTTTCCCACATTCTTGAAAGTTGAAAATGTTGGCTGGTGCTAGGTAGAAAGACTGTGATAATCATTTTTGCAATTTAATGATATATTTCCCTATATTCATAAAGAACATTTTATTTGCTACAATTACTCCAAGTCAAATTGATAAACAATTCTTAAATTTACAGGCAGCTGAGTTAGTTAGAAATATAGGGAACCATACCATGATATAGTGGAATGAAATTCCTGAACTTCTATGTCTGGTATGAGTTTGTGATTTCTAAAATGCAAGAATGAATTTTAGGAACAACAGAGTTGAAAGGCGGAATATATTTATTGAGAGAAAGAAAGTGAAAATATTTTGCTCTAAATAGGATATTTTGGAAGTGGGAGGTGGAACCAGGGGACTTTTACCTTGAAGTCACTTTCCTCTCCCCTATTCAACCTACCTGTGGCCAGAAAAGTATCTCAATCAGGTACTTGTATATCAGCAATGCCACCTTTAAGCAGCACCCAAGTCAAAAACTGTGTGTATGCCGCCCACACATTTCCAGAAAAAAAAAGCCAGACCCCCAGTGGTCATGGGGTTCTTTCCCCATATTCTTAGAATAAAGGCCATTTTGACTTTATATTCTCTTCTTTACTACACCAAAAATCCTATCAGAAAGCTTCTGTCTGAGAAAAACAGGAGGGATTCTGAGCCGCTAGCAAAGGACTCTGATTTTATAGAATAAAATCATGTGGTGAGTGTAATAGCTTGAACCCCAGCATAAAATGCAAGGAAGCAAGAAATTAAAATTTGGGGAGCAAAGACTTTATTTTAGGCCAGGCCAGCTGATGCAATCTCCAGGAGCCAATTTGGAGACTGTGTGCCTTAAAGCTAAAAAGGTTGGGTTTTAGAGCTGAAAACCACAGGAATGTTGTGAACTTTGAGCAAGTTTGATAACTTTCTTGTAGTTAAACATTTCTTAGGGACAGTACATTGTATTGCAGATAGGCTGAATGGGGGGGATTACAAGAAACTGAAACTTAAAGCTTTTATGGGAAATGGAGACTTAACCTAAGAATGGGGAGGGGAGAGGGGTTTACAAGGAGCTGAAACTTAAGTCTTTCCTGGAGATGGAATTTTAATCTCTATTGAAATGGCGCATATAGAACAGAAAGGGGACACATCAGTTAGAACTAGGTTACAACAGTGGATAGGTTTAAAGTGGGTTAGATTACTGAGGTTACTGAGGAGGTAAATTAGCACAATAGAGAAGCAGAATATAAGAAATGTAAAAGTGGCCTTTTATTTATTTATTTATTTATTTATTTATTTATTTATTTTTTTTGTCTTTTTCATTTTTATCGGTACCGGGGATCGAACTCACGACCGCCTGCTTGCAAGGCAGGTGCTTATGCCGCTGAGCTAAATCCCCAGCCCCCTGGCCTTTTATTTAAAGTATGTGGAGAGGAGCCCACAGCCACCAAGGGTTTGGCTCCCCTCCCCCTGGACTAACTATGGGGTTGTGTGGTTGTGATAACTCAGACCCTGGAATAAAATCCAAGGAAGCAAGAAATTAAAATTTAGGGAGCAAAGGTTTTATTTTAGACCAGACCTGGAAATGAGTCTCCAGGAACCAATTTGGAGACTGGGCACCTAACAGAAAAATGTCAGGGCTTTTATCTTGTACATCCACAAACAGCTGCTGGTCACACAATGCAAGGAGGGGGATGTGGTGTGGCGCACTACAAAACAGAAACATGGTGCATTACATTTCATGGGAAGAGCAAGATTCAGGTAACAAGCAAGTTTTCTTGTAAACAAGCAAGTTTAGATAAGAAGAAATCCGGTTTTCCTCAGCAGAGACTAGAAGTTTAGCAGCGATTAACAACTTCTGTTAGTTTATCTTAGCATCACATGTGTTATTTGTAGAGGGCAACAATGGTTAACATATCAATTAGGTAAGATTTTACAATTCTTTACAGAGGAGAGCATTGATTAACATATTAATTAGGGAGATTCATTATAACACCCATTCTCATTAACTTTTATCTACTTTTGAAGACCTACAATGTCTCCAATGTTTTGGTTTTGTTGGTTTTGTTCTTTACTGTTTTGTTCAATTGTATTATAACTAATGATATAGGCAATTCTATTAGAGATAGCGGGAGGCATTATGGTAACCATTGTTGATCACCTTGTATTATGTTTTTATATTATCTATTATGTCCACCCTTTTCACTTGACCGATTCTGTTCTGTTATGTCACATTTGGTTTTACTCTCTTCCAAGAAAGCAATAAGAACCGTGGGAGCAATGAAACCCAAAATGTGTAATAGTCATTGTACAAAAGAGGAAAAGAAAGTGCTCTAAACTATATAATTGCATGTATATTTAAGTGTATAAGATAGAAAATGATATCACAGAGTTTTATTGGATCATTGAACAGAACTGTTTGCAGTATCATTGTTGGAATGTCCACTCTACAAGCTTTAATCTTGTGACTTGAACAATTATTTCTAAGATGGCAATATGTAATCCATTAACTAGTGATTTCCTACTGTTCATTTTTTCTTCTGTAAATCTGTATAACTTGTACCCTTTCACTGTTTTTTTTTTCTTTTCTCCTTAAATAAAATTTTTAAAAAATCATATTAATTAGGTCATCCAGAGGGGGAAGGGAAAAACAGATACAGTATGGCAAAGTTACAGGTATTGCTATGATACAAAAATTACGAAGCTATTTTTCTAGACTTCAACAGAGGTATATGTGACTTTTGAGTGGATGTGGTGCTTGGAGGGGACATTGATGTCATGCAAGGAGCTGATGGGAATTTTCTTTAGGGCCCTGGGAAAGAAAGAGGAAATAGTAATTAAGGAAAAAAGAGGAAGTGCCCATATGAGTAAGAATCCCTGATTTTGCCTTCTTCCACCTTGAACTACCACCATGAGGTTCTGTAATTGTTTCTAGGGCAAAACTCTTTCAAGTACATCATTTCAAGGAACAAATCAAAACAATGAATTTTTGCCACCTGTCTTCCTCTATGGCTGGTAGTAAACCATTCATAAGAAATACTGTTAGTCATTTCCTTAATGCATTGTAGAAACCTTAACCAAAATTACAGATCATTTCACTTTCAGAAAACAAAAGTAGCACTTAAAGTCAGGGATTAAAGCCCTTCATTGCAAGCATCCCTGGAAAGGTGAGATCAACATTGTAGAATACAAACTACTACTGATTTATCTGACTTCAGGAAAGAGAAAAATTTATAATGATATTGCTATAGAGTAATGAATATCCTGGTCTAATATGTCTGGTATGAGTTTGTGTTCTCTAAAGTCAAAGAATGAATTTTAGGAACAACAGAAATTAAGAGCACAATATACTTACTGAGAGAAAGAAAGCTACCTGAGAGAGAGAAGGGGTCCTGAGTGTGATGCCAAACACTGTCCTTCTAGGGACCTTTATAGAGTAAAATCATGTGGTGAGCTGAGTTTAAGGTGGGAAAAATTGGAACTGACAATGCAGATGGGCATAAGATGTGACAGAGCTATGGTAGCCAATAAGATTAAATGTTCATGTAAAGTTGATTAAATTGGGAACAAAAGGGGAAGGGAGTCTCATAGAAAGCAGGCATTCTTAGGCAGCAGTGACTTTTCCCTTAGGGTTTTGGGAGGGTGGCTCCTGAGTTCATCAGAATGAAAGGAAATATTTAAAATGTCAGTCCTTAGGATAAGCATACTTTTCTTTGAATGGTGACTCCTGACCTCCTCAGAGTGCTATGGGACTATTTAGAATATCAGTCTTTAGGACATGGATGAATTTGCTTATCATTTGTCTTGAGACATGGCCATAGCATGAGGTGTCAGTCTTCCCCATTGTTGCACGATATCTCATCTCCTGCATGGACTCCTTGGAGGACCTAGCCCTGCCTTATGCCAATAGTATTTAAATAACTCAGGTGCCTGTAACAGTACTGTTTGGATAATTGATTACAGATGTCTTGTGCTCTGGGTGAATGATCTGAGGATTACAGTGTGCAATGTATATACCAGTGTTGCCCCCCCCCGATTGACATGTTTTGAAATTTAATTTTAGTTGATGTGTTCTTTTTTCAGTGAAATAAAATGGATTTGAAAATTAAAAGCCTGAGGTAAAGCTCTTCAGTACAAACACTCCTCTGGTCATCCACTGAGATCACCACTGTAGAAGAAGCTCCAAAAGTCTCTGCACTACAGTCTATAATTTGAGATCCTCTATTGCAGGGAGGGGTTTTGTTCCCTGTTAATTCTTGACTCAGAAGGAGAGCCGTAGAGCAGGGGTCAATCAGTGATGAAGGGGCAGGCTATATGCACTGTCCAATTTACAGGCCATTGCTGGCTGTGACTTTTGTCTCTTCTGGTGTCTCAGCATGATTTACCTTTTCTGAGTAGGATACTGGAAGTAAAATGCTTGCTGCATCTCATTTAGTACTTTTGATGTCCTGTGGCATGATTAGCAAAGACTCTGAGAGATCCTGGAGCCATGGAATGGTGAGGTTGTGGATGGGAGCCCAGATATAGGGTGGATTTGGTGAAACCAGTTACAAGTATTTAGAAGGCTCTGGTGTCTGGAGCCTCAGGTATTTAGTTAGCTTCAGCTCCTGAGGTCCTCCAGCATTGTCCATGGGTCATTCACTGTCCCTTTTGCCTCTTGCTGTTGGCAAGGGTGATTTGGGGTCCCCAGAACCCTGCCTTCACTATAACAGCAGCAGACTCAAGTATCATCTTTAAAATTCACTGCTGGCATGGTAACTCCACAATTTTAGGCATTGGAAGGAGCTTGAGAAGATCCTGACTATGATGCTTTTTGTAGCTTGTAGAGCAGTAATGAGCTAGGTCTCTGCTCTCTTTCCTCAGGGTAGCAGATCTGGAATGTCCAAATTTTATTAATGTCTGTAATGCAGGGCCTCATAGCCACAATGGCTCAACTTAAACTTGGGCTTTTTTGTATTTATAGTGATCTCCTCAATTTATAGTATGTTCTCATATTTCCATCCTCATGGTAGGTAGTGGCAAAGGTCCTGAGAATTCAGAGATGTGTAGTAGTGTGTCTCAGTGGAAAAAGGCTTCCCAAACAACTCGTGAACTCCTGTGTATTATACAGAACAGTGCAAAATAATTTATGAGCATACTTAATTATTTATGTGGCACCCTTGATCACAGACTAGGTTTGTGAGAACAGCCATAGAGTTTTGAAGTCTGAGAAAAATGAAGCAAATATGAAATTGTTATCAAGGACAGGGTAAAAATTTGTGAAGGACAAATTCCAGAAAGGGCTACCTGTTAAATTCTCATCAAAAAATGCTGAAATTTAGGCATTTGCATGGACATATACACGTGATATTCTTCTGAATGGAAAGCAATAGGTGTGTCATCTCTGAATTAAGAGCTGATTTAGTGGCTTGGTTGTTCATAGACAGTTTAAATATGTAAATGCTCTGCAATGGAATTTACTAAGTGGTGTAAAGGAGAAGCTCTAAACAGAGATTTTGCAGTGATATCAGTAGTTAGGCATGAAGGGTTTCCTGCTGAGGATGGATCAGAGGATCATGGAAAGGATGTACAATTGACTGACAGACTGCAGGAAGCCAATAGCAGGATATACAACAGAGAGGGTCTTCACTGAATTTCAGGTAGTTCTTAGAGTAAGTGTAAAGTTAAAGTTGGGTTCTGATTGCTTCCTTGAGGTGATCAACACCAGCTCTGGCAACAATCAGTATTTCACATCCTTGTCAACCCATGAATTTTCTGTTCCATACTTGAGATCTAATTTGGATTATCTCTAATTATGCCCCAGTGTCATGAAGGTAAAATGCAGATTTTTTTGTACCAAGGATCGAACTCATGACCTATGCTTTCCAGGCAGGCGTTCATGCCACTGAGCTAAATACCCAACTATGAAAGTGTTTTCTTTGTTGTAAGGAATATATCCACATTGTTTCCCAGAAAGTGTTGAATATTGTTGGAATTTTTCCATATTATATGGCTATAATTTTTAAAAACAAACCAAAGGTGTCTTATGCAGTCTCTTTTCAAGTTTCACTTTGTCTGTGGGGTGTCACAGTCAGGGTATCTCTATTTTAGACACCTCTGTAACTTAGACTAACCCCAAATTCAAGGAAGAAGTCCTCCATCAGCCTCACAAGATATATTGCTTATATCTGAATTGAAAGTGAACGCTTGTTGACAGTAAGCTATGAATTACAACTTGGACCTGGTTCCATTTTATATACTTATTTTTTAAATACAGCATTTTCCACTAACATGTGAGTTATTACTTGTGTACCATACTGGATGTTATTTATGTTTTGTTCTATGAAACCAAATTCATGTTTCAAAATGCTGAAGTATATTAAGAACAAAGTACTCACTGGCCTAAATGAGATTTTGAAGAGAAATTATCTGCAGCCTATCAAAGTGATTGATGAGGTTTTTTTTTCTTTTTTTAAATATTGAAAGCAGTAAAATACAATAGAACAAGACAGAATAAGGCCAACTAAGATAATACAGTGAAATTCGTACACAACTTCACAACTGGTTACTGCGATAACAGTAATAGTTATCACAGTATATTATATTATCTTTATAATAGTTGTTCTTTCTTTTTTTGTCTTTTTCCTTTTTATCAGTACCGGGGATCGAGCCCACTACTGTCTGCTTGCAAGGCAGGTGCTTTTTCCGATGAGCCAAATCCCCAGCGCCAATAGTTGTTCTTTCAAACATGTATATCAAAATGAGATGAAATACAGAACATTATAGTACTTATCAAAATAGAATATTGAATAGAGCAATACCATTAATCAGAACAGAGCAAAACAGTAATAAAAATATTTGCCTTCAAAGAGATAGTAGAAGGAAGTCCCCCTTATTTGTTATCGTCTGCTTCCCAGGAAAGGCTCAGATTTCTGGTGCCCATTTGCTAACGGGGGGTGGTAGGAGAAGAGCGGTTGGGAAGTGGGATGTTTGATTTTAGGCCGTGCATCAGTAGGTTCACTATTGCTTAGTAGGGAGACAGGCCGATTGTTTTGTTTCACAGTGTCCTAAGTTCCCACATGGCATGGATCTCAGGAGCTGCTGCTGTTTCTCCCCCTGGAAGGGCCGCATTCTGCCAGACCGCCACTGCTTACCAGGGAGAAGTGGTGCTTGCTTGCGTTCCCAGTGTCCTAAATTCCAGCATGGCATGGATCTCAGGAGCTGCTGCTGGTTTGCCCCCTGGATGGGCCACACAGCCACCACTTACCAGGGAAGGGAGGTGCTTGCTTGGCTTCCCAATTGATTAATGGGATATTTATCTGCCTCTATGCTTTGTGGATGCTGGTCCAGCAGGCTTCTCACTGTGAGCTCTGCATTAGAGACAGTACACAGGGAATATTGCAGTGACTCAGCACAAGAATCAGTGCTCCTATTTCACTGTTACATTAGCAGTGAGTTGCAATGTATCATCAAATTTGCTGTCTTCAAAGATGTGTATATACACAAAATTAATGACCAAGACATGGATTTACATTTGAAGAAATCAGTCTTCATTCAGCTGTTTTGTTTGGTTGTATTTGTTTAGTGTTGTTTTGTTTTATTGAGACAAGCTTTCTATATGTATATCAGCTAGATTTGAACACTCTATGGAGCCTAGAATTGCCCTGAACTCACTGAAACCATCCTTCCTCAGCCTTTTGAGTGCTGGCATAATAGATATATACCACCACACTTTGCTTTTGATTCAGATTTGTAGGAGAGAATTTATGATATCACAAACCAGGTGTCTCAACCTCCGGTAAGAAATATATATATGATCCTTTAGGAGGTGGTGACCTTTGAGAATGTGGTCGTGAACTTCAGCAATGAGGAGAGGACTTTGCTGAGTCCATCCCAAAAGAACCTCTACAGAGATGTCATGGGCGAAACCTTTAGGAACATGCCTGCAATAGGTAATGACAAAATATTTTGTCACTCATGCTGTCAGAATGTTGTATGTCACTGTTTCATTAAAAACAATATGAAAATATTTTTAAAAATAGCTCTGACCTGGACACATTATATCATAACTCTAAACAAAATCTATTAATTTGTGTGTATTATTCTAATGAGCGCTGGTATTTCTATGTCTACAATTCAGGAGGACTTGGGGATATCCAGGAAGCTGAAAAAGAATGCAAAATTTACTGGAAATACTTAAGGTAACTTGCACTCATAGGAAGAAGGAATGTTCCTGAGTAATTAATGAGTCAGCAGAAAAATGCCACCAAAGAAATGAGGCACCATTCAATTTATTGTCAGTAATATTCTCCGAAGACGTATAAGCTAGGGTAAGCTAAAGAATCAGCCATTCTGACTAAAATTCTTAGAAGGCTGGTGGAATGTTAAGTGCACTCATTCTGAATATCAGTGTGCAGCTGTCTCTAGAAATTGATCCCCTCATACTTGTCCTAGATATATTTTTAAAAATTCAAAATGCACATAAAATACTGATACATGCTTACTCATATACAAAGCAGATCAAGTTATAATAGATCAGGCCTTGAAGAAGCTTAGCTATCTATCACTGGTTTGTGGAGAAGAAAAATGTTAATAGACTCTTTGTGATCATGCATTCTTGTAAATCCAGCACACTAGGAATCAGATTTTGCAGAATTGCAAATTCAAGTTCAAACTTCACAGCTTAATGATCAGCAAAAATCTCTTAAAACATATTTAAAAAGCTATAGATTTTATGCTAATAGCTGTTATTCACTCCCAGCATGGAAAAGAAAAAAATGTGTTATATAATGTCAAAAAATAAATAATATAATGTCATTTGCCATAAGAAATAGGTGGTTCTTTCTCCAATCAATTCGGTGAAATAGCTCAGCTATAAAACCTAAAAGTTCACAGGATTTCTTTTAGATGAGAAACCAAAATATAAATTGTGGAATGAAATGAAAGTGTTAATAGAGAAAAGTAAGACTGACCATATGGAAAAGGGAACTACAGGTTAAGGACAGAAGGGAGATTGTGATGGGGAAACATATCAGAATGATCTGTATGTGATACACATATGTACTCATGCCCAAAGTGAAGATAAAGATTCTGCATTCCAAAAGGTACCAAATTTTAAGATTTCCAAATGTGTACCAGTCTTTTGGGAATGGTTGTTTTCAACATGTATTACAAGGCCATTCTGTTACTTCATGGTCAGAGTTTCTTAGCAGGCAT